>NC_090270.1:125433479-126059313 GCF_040414725.1 Anabrus simplex | reverse complement strand
TCATCGCATATTCCTTTCAGTTGCCTACCGTACCATACTGTAGCAGATCTTCCTATGTATGGTTCAAGTTTCATCGAGCTATGTTACTTGGCAGTGAGACGACATGCGAAAGTTATGCATGTCCTTCAGTTTTGCACAGCAGTGTATTTATGTTACTGATGTATGATTATTATAATTTCAGTTGTTAAGCATGTATCTTTATATATCTTTATAATGAGAACATACATATTATTATTTATTATCTATACGGATTCATAATTAAGATATGGGGATATCATTCATGTAATAAGGATGTTTAGGCTAATATCACAGTTTCTCCATGAACCCATATTCTGTAACTGTGAGGTCCTTCAGTCTGTTGAAACTAATTCAGAATGAAATAATTTAGAAAAATACCTGAAACATAAAATTTAATAACAGATTATACACCGAGCTCGATAGCTGCAGTCGCTTAAGTGCGGCCAGTATCCAGTATTCGGGAGATAGCGGGTTCAAACCCCACTGTCAGCAGCCCTGAAGATGGTTTACCGTGGTTTCCCATTTTCACACCAGGCAAATGCTGGGGCTGTACCTTAATTAAGGTCACGGCCGCTTCCTTCCCACTCCTAGCCCTTTCCTGTCCCATCGTCGCCATAAGACCTATCTGTGTCAGTGTGACGTAAAGCCAATAGCAAAAAAAGAAACATTATACAGTACCCGAAAAAGAGACCTTTAATTAAAAACAGAGTGACATGTTTCATTCTTGAAAGAACATCATCAGATTCTATCTAATCACACTTTTAATTATTATTGTTATCAGTAATTGATTCTTCTTCTTCTTCTTCTTCTTCTTCTTCTTCTTCTTATTATTATTATTATTATTATTATTATTATTATTATTATTATTATTATTATTATTATTATTATTATTATTATTATTATTATTATTATTATTATTATCCTCAACCTTTGGTCCATCTGCCTTCAACCAAGGTGCATGTCTCATTTGCTCTTTGGAGAACGTTTTCATTTGTGACTCTGCCAGTCCAAGTTGATGCCAACACCACATCTTAAAGGCCTTGAGCTTGAGCACTTCTGCTTTTTGCAGGGTCAATGTTTCTGATCCATAGTTTACAACGCTCCATACAAAACCTTTCATGGAGCTTTTCATACCCCCATGTCAATGGTCTTAGATGTTAGTAGAGTCTTGCTTTCTGACAAAGCTACCTTTGCCTGAGCAATCCGGGTGTTTACTTCTCTTGTACATTTGTAATATTTGAATTCCTTTACTTGATCTAATTTTTCTCCATCCTTCATCAAATTAGCAATTTGGTGATTATCCCTTGTACAGGTCATTATATTGTTCTTCTCTTTGTTTGTTATTATGACACACCTCTCTTTTAGCAATTCGTTCATGTGATTTAGTGGCTTTTCCATATCTCTTTCATTTCCAGTTATCAATGCTATATCATCTGCAAATCGTATGGTATTGTACAGTTTGCCATTAACATGTATGCCATGATTGTTGGTAGCTAAAAATTCCTTTATGGCTTCTTCTATATAGATATTAAATAATAATGGCAATAGTCTACATCCTTGTCTTATGCCTTTCCAATTTTTGCTTCACCGGATGAGTCATACATATCGGCCAAACAAAACATAATTTCCACACCAGGTACAACAAACTCAAAAGCATAACCAGACAACAGACACTCATTTTTCTGTAGACACATAGTGGTATATGACAGTGCCCACCATTTCAGGAACATCAACACAGATCTTAAAATATTACACATCGGAAATAATAGAAAACCATTAAATAAATAGGAGGCAATAGAAATACACATTGCAAGAAAAAAACAACTACTGTGTAAAATAACCTCAGTGAACACACACACCTAAGACATCCCCACTACTGGGTGAGTTGGCCGTGCGGTTAGGGGTGCGCAGCTGTGAGCTTGCATCCGGGAGATAGTGGGTACGAGCCCCACTGTTGGCAACCCTGAAAATGGTTTTCCATGGTTTCCCATTTTCACACCAGGTAAATGCTGGAGCTGTACCTTAATTAAGACCACGGCCACTTCCTTCCCACTCCTAGGCCTCTCCCATCCCATCGTCGTCATATGACCTATCTGTGTCGGTGCGATGTAAAGCAAATAATAATAATAATAATAATAATAATAATAATAATAATAATAATAATAATAATAATAATAATAATAATAATAATAATAATAATAATAATTTTTTTTGCTTCCACTCTTTGTTTGCCTATCAATGCTTTCTAGTTCTTGTAAAGGTGGTGGAGTATTCTTCTGTCCTGTAGTCTATTTTCATCTTTCTTAGGATAGCAATCGGCACATTTCAGTTCATATTATCAAAGGCTTTCTCTATATCAATGAATACAATTACCGTTGGTCTGCTTATTTCTAGAGATTTTTCAATAATGACTCTGAGACTAAGAATGGCTTCACATGTGCTTCTTTCCTTCCTAAATCCAAACCGTTCTTCTGAAATATTATCATGTATCTTCCTCTCTATCTGGTGGTAGATAATTTGAGTTATGACTTTGGAGACATGGGAGAGGAGGCTCAACATTCTATGAACTTCACATATCTGTGCTCTATGCTTTTTTTGGGATAGGAATAAGGATAGTTCGTTCAAAATCTCTTCAAATTCCCACTGTTATGTAAATTTCATTTATTAGCTTGTGTAGATTGTCTTCAGCTTTGTCTCCCAGGGCTTGTAAGGTCTCTGAGGGGATTTCATCAAGTCTTGAAGCCTTTCTGTGTCTTAATCTATTGAGAGCCACATCTTCTTATCGGAATATTGGTGGTCCTAGCTCTTCAACTTCCACTTGGTCCTCACTTTCCTGGTCATCTGTATCAATAATTCCTTGGTAGAGTTCTTATGTGCACTCCTTCCAATGTAGCACTACTTCATTTTCTCCAGTTAGGGTTTCACCATTCTTATTCCCCATGATGTTCAACACTTTCTTTCTTGTTCCAAAAAGTTTTTGTATCTCGGCATATGTTTTCTCATTTATCTTTTATCATATTTTCGTGTATGTCTTTGCACTTGTTTTTGTACCATTCTTCTCTCATTCTCCTTGCTTCTCTGTTTATTTTGTTCCAATCTTGCATATTCTTCCTGGTTTCCTCTCGCTTTGCACTTCCTACATTCTTCCATCAACTGCAGAATATCTCCAGTGATGCAATGTTTGTACACTGCCTTTACTAGTCTTCCAAGCCATACATCAGCTATTTGAGTTATTTCCTTTTTTTTTTTTTTTTGTATTGTCCCATTTCTCCCGTACATTACTTCCTGTCATCTTCTTGAGGTCAAATTTTTCTCTGAATTAATTTAAAGTTTGCTCCTCGTCACTTTTCTCCCTGCTGATGTTTCATCTTTTACATGGTTTTAACATGGTTTCTTCTAAAATGGAGTTGGCTTTTCATTAATATCAAATTGTGGTCCGTTCCACATCTGCACCTGGATAGCTCTTACATGATTTAGCTTAGTTATGACAGCAGTCTATCATTATATAATCTATCTGGTAACTGCTATCATTACCTGGCATGGTCCAGGTGTATCATCTTCTTTTTGGTTGTTCAAAGCATGTATTTGCAATCACCAACATATGACTTCTGCAGAACTCATTTAACCTGTCACCTTTCATTACTGTTTCCAAGGCCATACTTGCCTACACAGTTACCGACTCTAACCTCACTTGCTACAGCATTCCAGTCCCCCATGATGGTTAGGTTATCATCATCTTTAACTTTCAATAATACTTCCTCCAGCTGTTCATATATGACTCCAGAAATCTCCACTTGTTAGCTATCTTACATCTCTTAGTCCTAGTACTTCAATCTCAAGCCTATCCATTTCCTTCTTCACAATCCCCAGTTTTCCAATCCTTTTAAGTGATTAAACATTCCTTGTTACTATTCTACAAAATTATTTTTTTGCATTTTCTTATGTCGTCCCCTCCGGAGATCCCAGTTGGGACTCTTTTGCCTCTGGATACTGGTTTAACTTGGGAAGATACCATCATGCATGCTTATTCTTAGGATATCCTGTGGATCTTTAATGCGGTGGTTTTCCTTTGCCTGTGCCGTTGGCCATCTAATGGCTTTTCTGCCTATAGGGGTAGTTTACCACCACAAGGACAAGAGGGTGCCTCAGGACCTCTACCTGCTTATCTGCCCTTTAAGGAGGCTGTTGGCATTTGGTAGAAGGCCACTGGTCTGTGGATATGGTTTAATGTCACATATTATGTCGAACAACTATCAAAGGTGTTCCTTGATAGACTGATTTAAATATGCCTCTACCTGGCAATAAAAATAATCCTTATCTATTAAATGCACAATACGATTGCACATATTCAGATGCAGTTATGTAAAACAACTAAACCACATTTATAAAATGGAAGCACATGAAGTTTGTGTGTTAATGGACCAAAAATGGTGTCCACATATCGGGCATGAGTATTGGGTTTACCGGACATCTTATAACAAAGTGGGGCAGAGGATATACATTCATATGATTGAAACTGAAACGCTGACACTTTTTCATGGTTAAATGTTCATCAGCTAGATTAGTACATACAAATTTGTTCGTGGTAGCCTTTGATTTGGAAAACAAATGTACTCCAGCAAATATGTAAATTCTTATAAAGATCTTCTAGTTGCTAGTCAGGTAAGAAAAATGTTGAATATAAGGTTAGAAAAGTTCTTTGGTCGTAACTACAAAGATAGCAACAGAGGTTATGTGTAAACAACTATAATAACCAATATAAAACACCTCTCCTTGACAGTAAGGAAAATAAATACTACAAAATATCACATTCACTATGCAGGCTGTTAAAAAAGCATTATAAAAAGCCATTTCATCCTTAAAGCAACTTGGGAATCTAGAAATATAAACCAGTAGCTTGGGTAACTATAGTGATTGGTCACTTCACAGCCTTATATATCATTCTGATATTAAGAAGTGTAATCACCATTTTAAAAATTGTTGAAATCATAGAACTTTTATTATTGAAGTAAGTTATTCCTCTTAAGCTTTCTCTCACTAGTCCAATGAGGATTGCAGTGTAGTGTATGCGTCGTCATTGGGGTTACACCAGCTCACTTGTTTTCCAATAACTTTCCGTTGTATCAAGCTCTGGTGATGCCATCAGCTTTTGTGGAACTGTACTTGTAGCCTGTTATTCTTCTTTACAACGGGGCTTGCTCTTTCCGGTATTCCTTCATCATTGCACTATGCTTTATTCTTCTCTCCTCAGACCACTTTGGACAGGGTTTCCTTTTAATTGTTCCTTGGAATTCTCCCATTCTTAAAACTTCCTTTTAAAAAGTCTCTCTTTCTATAGTTTCCTCTTCTCTTATTTTATTACTTTTTAAATTTTTTTCAACCTCTTGTATCCAGCTCATTGTTGACTTTTTCTCCCAGAGTTACTTGAATATCTGTTCTGTCGGTGTGTTATCTATCATCTACTCTATATTGTACCTTACTGGGTTGGTAAGCAAATAAATCACAATAAATACAGTGGGACATCACGTAATAAGCCACAGTTTACCAAATTTCCTGTTCTCTCCAAGAACCACAAAAGACGCAAGTAGGACAGGAATTGCATTTGTGTGAGTGAATGAGGATTGAAGTTTTCTTAAAAAATTTAATATACTGAAACATAAAAAAAATGAAATGGCGTATGGATTTTAGTGCCGGGAGTATCCGAAGACATGTTCGGCTCACCAGGTGCAGGTCTTTCGAGTTGACATCCGTAGGCGACCTGCACGTCATGACGAGGGTGAAATGATGATGAAGACGACACATACACCCAGCCCCCGTGCCAGAGAAATTAACCCATGATGGTTAAAATTTACGACCCTGCCCGGAATTGAACCCGGGACCCCTGTGACCAAAGGCCAGCACGCTAACCATTTAGCCATGGAGCTGGACACTAAAACATAAAAGATAAACACAAAAAAAAAATCCCTTAAATAACTTGATACAATTTATATTACAATTAGCGTTGATAGCCATCAAGTGGCAACAAGTCTAAAAATCAATTATCTTGGAATCCGTGGGGGCGTTACATAAACACTATGCTGTACATTTAAATAAGTTTGAACAGACTCGACTATTTGCATCATACTTAAATGTCCTGGTACACGAGATAAGCAACAGAAAACTTTGCTTATAAATGAAAATTAAGATTAAAATTATTCCCCATTTAAATCTGGGATACAAAATCCACACGAATGCTTAGTTAGGACTTTCAGAAACCCCAAAAAAGAAACTGAAGCTAATATGAGCCTGATCTTATAAGCAAAGACGAGGATTGAACCTCGAAACCCCTAAAATGCATACGTGGTTCCCTGTTAGCAGTGTACAACAAAATGACAAACACGAACATAGAGACACAAAAAAAAACAACAGCAATAAACAAATCACAAATATTCCACTGGATCTGAAATGAACACACAAAATACACACTGGTCTTGCAGGCTTGGTGATGTAATCGCATTTCTGGATCACCCTTCTGGATTAACGTTCATTGACCTTCCCTTTACTGAGGGAATGGCAAGGTCGTCTTACCCTCGCTGTTTTAAACAAAAACATATATCTGTTGGCAGATACACATAGCTACAAGGCAAAGCCTTTTTCACATCTGCTTATCATCACATGGCTAATAGGCCCTCTCCTGCAGTACAAGGCAGCTCTCAGATGACCCAAATCTTATCCCTGCACATGAGACAGACAGCAGGCACTCGTGGCCTCTCAATAAACAAAAACATTTCTCTCTGGTCTGGAATCATGTCCTCAGACTCGTAACTCACAGCTCTACATGCTTGACCTCACTTCAGGTCATCAAGAATATCTGGAGTATACTCAGTACATCTCTTTTCTTCATGCAACAAACCCCGGTTCATGCCACATGCATAGCCATGTGATAGCTTGCTGGAATTATTTCGAAAACCATTTCTAGTGCAACAGTATTTCTTCTGCACATCTGAAAAACTCATGCACATTTACATAACATTTACATACCGCCAATAACTGCAATTTTATGCACACAATTAAAATGCCTGTTTGCGCACTCCTGTCACTCCTAGTTCTGCATATCATGGGTTAGAACTGAAGAAACTATAGAATATGTCTCCCATCCGGGCTTATGGTTCGTCGCGTAGAGCTCCTAATCATAATTGGAAAATATTTGTTAAAAATTGTAGCACGTATCTGCGCGCTGATTTCTGGATCAAAGTTTATTGAAATATTACTTCTTAGCTCTGTGTAATTGCTATTTCTCCAGGCTACGGATGATAAAAACTAACCAAACACTATATATTATGACACTGGCTTTGTGTAATTGCTACAAGCTTACGATGCACCCTGTCTCATCGTCTGTCTTCCAGAGAATGCCATCTCTACTTAATGCTCTCTTTTATATGTTCTTGACAGAGACACCACATACAGGGAAGCCCTATGATACACATGCTTCTCTTTTGTGCAAACGAAAGTTTGGTTACCACGCTCATCCCGCTCAAATCAAACTAAGAAAGGCAATTATAATTAGCACATTGGATCAGTTCGGAGCACACAGTAAATTATAATAAAATTTTCTATTACTTTAACTTCGTCGAATTACGTTCATAGGAGTAATTGTCATCATATTTTCATACCTTGCCAGGCCTGCTTCATGCCGTGTTTCTTCTTTTAAGGGTGGTATATGTGAATCCCAAAACAGTATTCGAGTCGCTCTATACTTTTCCATGGCTTCTTCGCTCTCCCACGCATCTTGCCACACCTGGCCTAGCTTGCCTTGCTCCCCTTCGAGCTCCAAGCTACATTTTGTGCCTTTCCGGTTTCGACTCCTGCTCCTGAAGCATTAAATATTATCTCTGTCACCATGAAACGATGTGGTTGAATATATATGTCCAAAAAATAGCAATTTTTTTTATTGTTTCTGGTATATTTCCTTATTCTTAATTTCCATTGTTCTGTTGTTTTCATTGGACCTATGATTTTTCTCAAGATTCTTCTTTCTAGTACTTCCAATTTATCTAAACTATAGTTCAGAACTAGACATTCACTCACATGAAGATATTCTAGTATCACCACTATTTTAAGAGTTAGAAAAGCATTTTTTGTTGAAAAATTTCTTAAGTGATGCCATGCACTCTTTCCATCTTGTGTAACCTTTCTTCTGCAGCAGATTTTAAAAACCATTTTCTTGAATTATATCTCCCAGGTTGTAGATGATTACTATTATTATTATTATGATGTATTTTTTGAAAATTATTGAGGAGATATTTAATGAGCATTAGTGAATTAATAAATTATATAATTTAATGGAACTAAATTATTGTGCTTTTTTGATATGTGATTTAATTTAGTAGAGTGAAGAGTGGGGATCTTCTCTGGACTGCAACTTGCTTTACAATGGCGCAAGATATGGGATTTTTTTTTTTTCCAATTATTTATCGGTATGACCAACCCTCTAATGCTCATTTACCTGGTTCACATTGTTTCCGACCAACCTGTACATTGCCCGGATGATCCACGAGAAGTGTGCCAATTATAACATTCGCAACGTACCTCCCACAAACATAGGTCTTATGGCGACAATGGGATAGGAAAGGCCTAGGAGTGGGAAGGAATCAGCTGTGGCCTTAATTAAGGTACAGCCCCATCATTTGCCTGGTGTGAAAATGGGAAACCATGGAAAACCATCTTCAGGGCTGCTGACAGTGGGGCTTGAACCCACTATCTCCCGGATGCAAGCTCACAGCTGCGCACCCCTAACCGCACGGCCAACTCACCCGGTAGTGGGAATGTCTTAGGTGTGTGTGTTCACTGAGATTATTTTACACAGGAGTTGTTTTTTTTTCTTGCAATGTGTATTTCTATTGCCTCCTATTTATTTAATGGTTTTCTATTATTTCCGATGTGTAATATTTTAAGATCTGTGTTGATGTTCCTGAAATGGTGGGCATTCTCATATACTGCTATGTGTTTACAGAAGACCGAGTGTCTGTTGTCTGATTATGCTTTTGAGTTCGTTGTACCTGGTGTGAAAATTATGTTTTGTTCCTTAGCATTTGAGTTCATATATTCCTGATTTGGAAAAAATGATTGTTTATATTTAGATTGCATTTACTAATTTGCTTTTGTAATGTGTTGTTTGTTCTGAATGCTATTTTAAAACCTTGCCTTTTGAATACGTTAGCTAATTTCTACAAATTTTATTTCACAAAATTGAGAACTACGCATTGCGGTCACTACGGACCAATATTGGTCGGTATGGTAAAAATGATAGAACTACATATTTACCATTTTTGGGTGGGAGTTTGTTGTTTAGGCTGTTTTGTTGTTTTCTTAATACAAAGTAAAGGTAGAGCAAATGGTATCGTATCATCCATGAAAGTTCATGATCTAAGAAGTAGCTCCCTCTGTGGAACAGTGGTGGAGTGTCAGCCTCTCGATTCCAAGATTGCAGATTCCAAGGCAGCAGAGGTAGTTGTATTTCTGAAGGGCGTAAAAAAAGACCATTCAATATTCCACGTCATATGATGTCGGCCTGCAAAAGATCTGGTTACACATTTGGTGTTTGCCTGACAAAATTAATTAAAAACACAGCCATAAATTTACCTAGCAGATGTTTAATTTTCTCTGGCATTTAGTAGAGTAAAACAAAACATTAACATTGATGTGCAGGAGTCAAATTGAGATATCAGTTCATAAATTATCTGTAACATAATTTTTCTAAGTTTAATATTTCTTTATACATAGTACTTCAAACATTTTTTCTCTTTCATGTGAATATCTTGTGCATATTTGTTTTGCCTTTAATTTAATATTTGCAGAATTACCATGTGGTAGACCTGAGAAGTGATACTTTAACTAAACCGACTCCTTTAATGAGAAAGGCAATGTTTGAAGCTGATGTTGGAGATGATGTATATGGAGAAGACCCAACAGTAAATGGTAAGCTCATTGACATACTTTTATTGAGCCGCCGCCTTCTCTTCCTGAAAACAATGCCCACAGCCTATTCATGTGGGATTTTTAGAAATAAAAAGTCACATTCTTGTGGTTCAGACTCTACATAAAGTTAGAGGTCCTGTGGCTAAGATTCCAGTATCAACAGCTGTGTTAAACTACAAGCTTGCTTGCTTTGCTTTTTAAAATTTTTATTCAATTAGAAGTCGTCATTTCAAATCGTACTTTTAGTGTTTGTGATTGACAAAGGATACAACCTGTTGATAAACTTAACCATAATAGGTATTTGTACTTGTTCCTGTATTGACTTGTCTAAACCTATTAAAAACTATTTTAAATAGTATATGCTTGAACCCACTTTGTCAATACACTTTTATCATTGAAAACCATCAGCCTATTGATGCTAGCATAAAAATTACTTTGTTTGTGGCTTGCTGTGGTAATAAAAGAGAAAACTGCTTGGAAGTGGCTGCTTTTCATTCTTAACACTATGAAACCCATACATTTAAGAAGGGCTCTTGGTAACAAGAGAGCCTGTTAAAATTTGTGAGAATTAAGTAAATCTGCACATGCTCCTTAATAGTCAGCCATCTTTGTTGTGATTATATGTGCTGACTGTCTCAGCCTTTACCAATGTTCAGTCATGAAACTCTATATTGTGACATTTCAATATAATTAAATTAATGGTAGAAAACCTCCTAACCTTTTTACCCTACCCGGTGTCATTAAATGTTGTTTTCTTCCAGCTGATGAGGATTCTTTTTTCCATAATTCTTCAAATGATTGTTCCTACATGTTTCTTCTTGTTTGACAGTCATTTTCATTATCTTCATGATACATTGGGACTGATTAACACCCATTTTTGCATCTTGCAGAAACAATATCAACAACCTCCACCTCCACCTCCACCTCCACCTCCACCTCCACCTCCACCTCCACCTCCACCACCACCACCACCACCACCACCAGTGCCAGTTAGTTCATTACCATGGCAACTGAACAATATTTCCATGTCAGCAATGCTTGCTGTTAATAGACTTACTAATCTTTGTCAGCATTTTCCAATTCCAGTTTCCCAGGTGTGGTGTACAAGCGCTCGCCATCTCCTCCTGTTGGCATACAACTTCTCTTCCAGGACATCTTGTGCATATTTGTTTTGCCTTTAATTTCATATTTGCAGAATTACCATGTGGTAGACCTGAGAAGTGATACTTTAACTCTCCTCCACATCTGATTTCACTGGGTCTACCCAGCGTTTCCTTGGCTTTCCCCTTGATCTCTTTCTTTGGACAGTAAGGTTGAAGTATTGTCTGGCAGGTCTCTTGCTCTTCATTCTCATTATATGTCCATACCACTGAAGTAACAGACTTACTAATAAAAATCTAAATTTGTGTATATCTCCATTATTATAGCTCATGTAGTTTAAATTATCTCCATTATTATAGCTCATGTAGTTTAAATTTATCAGGTATAAATAATTGAAAATTAAATTTTCTACAACTATACTTTTTCAACTACACTTTTAGATACATAGAACTAATATTTCTCTAGATATATGGAACATACATACATACATTATCATTATAGACTGTTATGCCTTTCAGCATTCAGTCTGCAAGCCTCTGAGAATTTACTAAACGTCGCCACACTCCTCGATTTGCAACTAGTGTTGTGGCCTCATTTAGTTCTATACCTCTTACCTTTAAATCATTAGAAACCGAGTCTAACCATCGTCATCTTGGTCTCCCTCTACTTCTCTTACCCTCCATAACAGAGTCCATTATTCTCCTAGTTAACCTATCCTCCTCCATTCGCCTCACATGACCCCACCACCGAAGCCGGTTTATGCGTACAGCTTCATCTATTGAGTTCATTCCTAAATTAGCCTTTATCTCCTCATTCCGAGTACCCTCCTGCCATTGTTCACACCTGTTTGTACCAACAATCATTCTTGCTACTTTCATGTCAGTTACTTCTAACTTATGAATAAGATATCCTGAGTCCACCCAGCTTTCACTGCCGTAAAGCAAAGTTGGTCTGAAAACAGACTGATGTAAAGATAGTTTCGTCTGGGAGCTGACTTCCTTCTTACAGAATACTGCTGATCGCAACTGTGAGCTCACTGCATTAGCTTTACTACACTTTGATTCAATCTCACTTACTGTATTACCATCCTGGGAGAACACACAACCTAAATACTTGAAATTATCGACCTGTTCTATCTTTGTATCACCAATCTGACATTCAATTCTGTTGAATTTCTTACCTACTGACATCAATTTAGTCTTCAAGAGGCTAATTTTCATACCATACTTATTGCACCTATTTTCAAGTTCCAAGATATTAGACTGCAGGCTTTCGGCACAGTCTGCCATTAAGACCAAGTCGTCAGCATAGGCCAAACTGCTTACTACATTTCCACCTAACTGAATCCCTCCCTGCCATTTTATACCTTTCAGCAGATGATCCATGTAAACTACGAACAGCAAAGGTGAAAGATTACAGCCTTGTCTAACTCCTGTAAGTACCCTGAACCAAGAACTCATTCTACCATCAATTCTCACTGAAGCCCAATTGTCAACATAAATGCCTTTGATTGATTTTAATAATCTACCTTTAATTCCATAGTCTCCCAGTATGGCGAACATCTTTTCCCTCGGTACCCTGTCATATGCTTTCTCTAGATCTACGAAACATAAACACAACTGCCTATTCCTCTCGTAGCATTTTTCAATTACCTGGCGCATACTGAAAATCTGATCCTGACAGTCTCTCTGTGGTCTGAAACCACACTGGTTTTCATCCAACTTCCTCTCAACGACTGATCGCACCCTCCCTTCCAAAATGCTAGTGAATACTTTGCCTGGTATACTAATCAATGAGATACCTCGATAGTTGTTGCAATCCTTCCTGTTCCCTTGCTTATAGATAGGTGCAATTACTGCTTTTTTCCAATCTGAAGGTACCTTACCAACACTCCACGCTAATTTTACTACTCTATGAAGCCATTTTATCGCTGCTTTCCCACTATACTTCACCATTTCAGGTCTAATTTCATCTATTCCTGCTGCCTTATGACAATGGAGTTTATTTACTATCCTTTCCACTTCCTCAAGCATAATTTCACCAACATCATTTTCCTCCTCCCCATGAGTTTGGCTGTTTGCAACACCACCATGATGATTTCCTTTTACATAGAGAAGATGTTCAAAATATTCCCTCCACCTCTCCATTGATTCCCTGGGATCTATTATGAGTTCACCTGAATTACTCAAAACACTGTTCATTTCCTTTTTCCCTCCCTTCCTAAGATTCTTTATTACTGTCCAGAAAGGTTTCCCTGCTGCTTGACCTAGCCTTTCCAGATTATTACCAAAATCTTCCCATGACTTCTTTTTGGATTCAACAACTATTTGTTTCGCTCTGTTTCTTTCATCTACGTACAAATCCCTGTCTGCCTCGGCCCTTGTTTGGAGTCATTTCTGATAAGCCTTCTTTTTACGTTTACAGGCTGCTCTCACTTCATCATTCCACCAAGATGTTCGCCTTTTCCCATGTTTACACACAGTTGTTTCTAGGCATTCCCTTGCTGTTTCTACTACAGCATCCCTGTATGCCACCCATTCACATTCTATATCCTGAACCTGCTTACTGTCTACTGTTCGAAACTTCTCACTAATCATATCCATGTACTTCTGTCTAATTTCCTCGTCCTGGAGATTTTCTCCCCTTATTCGTTTGCAGACAGATTTCACTTTCTCTACCCTAGGTCTAGAGATACTTAGTTCACTACAGATCAGATAGTGGTCTGTATCATGGAATAATCCACGAAAAACTCGTACATTCCTAACAGATTTCCTGAATTCAAAGTCTGTTAAGATATAGTCTATTATGGATCTGGTACCTCTAGCCTCCCATGTGTAGCGGTGAATAGCCTTATGCTTGAAGAATGTATTCGTAATAGCTAAACCCATACTAGCACAGAAGTCCAGCAAACACTTCCCATTCCCATTAGCTGCCATATCTTCCCCACATTTACCAATCACCCTTTCGTATCCTTCAGTCCTATTCCCTACTCTCGCATTGAAATTGCCCATTAGCACTATTCTATCCTTGCTGTTGACCCTGACCACGATGTCACTCAATGCTTCATAAAACTTGTCAACTTCATCCTCATCTGCACCCTCACATGGTGAATACACGGACACAATTCTTGTCTTAATTCCTCCCACTGACAAATCTACCCACATCATTCGCTCATTTACGTGCCTAACCGAAACTATGTTGCGTGCAATGGTATTCCTGATAAAGAGCCCTACCCCAGACTCTGGCCTTCCCTTTCTAACACCCGTCAAGTACACTTTATAATCTTCTATCGCTTCCTCCTTATCTCCCCTTACCCGAATATCACTTACTCCTAACACATCCAGATGCATCCTCTTTGCTGACTCAGCCAGTTCTACCTTCTTTCTTCTATAAGCCCCATTAATATTGATAGCTCCCCATCAAATTCCATTTCGTTCGCCAAGTTGTTTACAAGGAGTCCCTCGCCTGTCAAATGGGAGTGGGACTCCATTACTCCCATAGGTCCGAGGCTTGCTTAAAGTGTTCTGAGCTCGGTAACTTCATGAAGCAGGATGCTTGCACATAGTCCAAGTGAGGATCTCTCCTCTAACGGGTTATGGACCACCGGTGAATTGTATAGTCCTAGCCGCCTGAGCACAAGGAGGGCCACGACTCAGAATATGTCCGAGATGCCCACTCCCATTCCATAGCAACTGGTATCCCGACTCTCAGGACCACTTACTAGGCCACTCAGCCGTTGCCCATGGTTCACGAACTAGGACGTGACTACAGTAACCCACAAACCTTAAATTTGTGTTAAATGCAATTGTAAATATCACTGTTATTATTCCTAGCATGGTAAACATGCATCAAGCATAAAATATCAGAAATTATATTTTGAACAACTTTTATTATCTACCCTTTTTTTGATACAGTGGGAGTTGGGAAGTAATTGAGTATAATTTTTTTGTAATTTTTACTTGTAATTATAACTTCTCAAAATGTAATATATAATCATACTTTATTTCTTCAAATAAAATTGTAATCACTACATTTTAGTAATCATTACATTCTAGTGACTGATATGCATCGCACCGAGTATTTGGCAACTTTGGAGTTCTTCCTTGATGGGTCTAGTTTCAACTCCATTCCCCTTTCACTACCAATGAATTTCAACAGATTGGTCACGCATGTAGTATTGCTGTGAATCCCATCATGCTGAAAATGAAGTGCAGTGAAGGTGTGAAGTTAAAAAATTATGTGAAAGAGATCTGTGAAGAGATCTTCAGTACTGACGGAACAATTCTTTTTTTGTTGCTGTAAACTGTGTGAAGTTAATGTAGCAGCGGTAAAGCGATTTCACGTGCAACAGCACTGTGCTATGGCTAAGCATAAAAGCTGTGCAAATCAAAAGTTTTCTGAATACAGCAGGCAGGCTCTCTTGTTCAATACAGTAAAATCTTTGTCTACCAAACTTCCAATTTCTCAAAAGGCCTGTGCAAAATGTTGATATCTGCCAATATTCTACTTAATAAAGTGAACAATGAGCACTTCCGAAAATTCTTAACTAAATACACAATGCAGTTGATCCTGGACAAGATAAAATTGTGTAAAAGTGATTTGCCCTCCTGTTATCAAGACGCACTTCAAAAAAATAGAATTAGTACAGGTAACAATAGTACCTGGGTATCCGTTGATGAAACTATGGATGTTTATGGGAGGTACGTTGCGAATGTTATAATTGGCACACTTCTCGTGGATCGTCCAGGCAATGTACAGGTTGGTCGGAAACAATGTGAACCAGGTAATGAGCATTAGAGTGTTGGTCATACTGATAAATAATTGGAAAAAAAAAAATCCATATCTTGCGCCGTTGTCATTTTATCAGCTGCTGAAAAATCTGTTGCTAAATCTGAACATGGCTTAAGACTGGCTTGAGGGCACCAATGGAAGGAAAGCCTTCGCTCAGAGAGGGATTGAAATACGGACCTCCGAGCTGACAGGATTGCACCATAGCAAGTGCGCTACAGGGACACTGACTGAAACCCATTGTATGTTTGTGTTTGATGCTGATTTCTCGACACGGCTCTCAAGTTGGTCTTAAGTTACGTGGAGATTTAGCAACATTACCTCAGAAAGCCCATTTGAATTTGTCTGCGAAGCAATCTGATAGGCTAACTTCAGAAGCTAATAAAATAACAATGGTGCGATATATCAAATTAATTTTTCAAATTATTCATTAGTCTGAACAATCTTTTATCGCACATATACACAGTTCACGTTGTTCCTGACCTTCCTGTGTATTTACTTCATTCAGAGGTTCTAGATGCAGGTAACCATTCCACAATTGAAGTACTTTTTGACAATGCCATGAAGCTTTTGTGGGGTGGTGAAGTTAAGCAAGAATGAATCTTGTTGTTAATAACCGATGCTGCACCATACATGGTGAAAGCAGCAAGGGGACTTAAGGTACTCTACCCAAAAAATGGTCCATTTAACGTGTCTTGCTCACGGGTTGTACAGAGTTGCTGAAGAAACACAGCAGAATTTTTCTGATGTTGACTGGTTAATATCAAACATTTCCTTTTCCTCGACAGCCAGTGCTCACCCAATGGAGAACGTGGCTTAACACAGTGTTTTACTGTGAACACTACAAAACTGTGCATGAAATTGTTTCTGTTTTTGACAATACTGAGGAATCGTCAATGAAAATTGCACAGAAACTGTTTTCCAATGATTTGTCAGGAAAAATATAGAGATCTGTCGAAGGCTGTGTGTTACCTAGAAAATGCTGGTTTAGAATTATTTGAGAGTTTGGGAACAGTAAAGGACATGGTATCAAAAGTAGAACAAGAAAAAGGTAGAGTGTCAGTTATGGAGAAGAACAAACTCAAATGGAGTGCAAATGAGGGATACGCAACATCGTACAGAATTAGTGCTGTTTTAGAAGGTAGTGGATCTGGTTTAGGTGAAGACGACCCACAGGTAAGCAGCAATGAACTGACTATGTTCAAGTACACTCCTCACTCCTGTGACATCATGTGATGTAGAAAGAAGCTTCTCCAAAAAAAAAAAAAAAAAAAAAAAAAAAAAAAAAAAAAAAAAAAAAAAAAAAACTGAGTGAACTTTGAAGATAAAATTTTGACAGGCTGAGAGTTGTCGCGATATGCAGATCTAGCAGAGAAGACAGTTAAGAGGTATGTACAATAATGAACTCAATGAACTTCCTGTTAGGCAGCTGCGTCACAGCTGTGAGCTTGCATTCAGGAGATAGTGGGTTCGAATTCCACCGTCCACAGCCCTGAAGATGGTTTTACATGGTTTCCCATTTTCACACCAGGAACATTTTGGGGCTGCACCTTAATTAAGGCCATGGCTGCTTCCTTCCCTCTCCTAGCCCTTTCCTATCCCATTGTCGCCATACGACTTATCTGTTATTGGACATTGTGAACCACCATCCCAGAAATTTGACTACAATCACAAAGAACCAAATGTCCAAAATGGACCATTTATATTGGTATTATAAATTTACTCATTCGGAACAGGTGTTTCAGACTCCTTATGGGAATCAACATCTATATCATATGGTTTATCTGTGTCGGTGCAACATAAAGCCAATTCTAAAAATAAAAAAAATAAAAATAAGGCATAACACACACACATTTCACAAGATAATTAAACAAAAGACAGTATCAGGGATGGGAGAAATTAAAAGAGGCTGTGATTGATACTGCAGAAACCACTGTTCCTCTAGAGAAAAGGAGGAAACATGTGTGGTAGTCATCTGAAGGTGATGAGGCAATTGAAGAAGCAGAAACACCTGAAAACCAGAAGAAGTTCCAGGAAACAAGGAAGAGAATCGCCAAGACCATCAGGAATCTCAGGATAAAATATGAGAAAAAATGCTTTATCCAGATCTAACAGGACTTTCAGAAAAATAACACCCGGGACTTTTATAAAACATTCAGGTATACCTTGAGTAGATATGATTCACCAAGTTTAAATTTTGGAAACCAAGAAGGAAAAGTAGCCCACAGTGATATGGAGAACAGTCATCCTAGCAGACTACTTTGTAAAACTCATTAACTGTGAACCACCATCCCAGAATTTGATTGCAATCACAAAGAACCAAATCCAAATGTAGAAGAAGTCAGGAGCATCATCAAGATCTTGAAAGCAATAAAGCACCAGGAGAAGATGGGATTATTGCGGACCTTTGGAAATATGCCGATGATAGAGCGATCGTTGAACTGAAAAGAATCCTGAGCAAGATTTGGGAAGAGGAGAAACTACCAGATAGATGGACATCAGCGTTGATACACACACTTAACAAGAAAGGAGACAAGACAATGTTAACAATTACAGGAGAATATTGCTACTACCAGGGACATATAAGATCTTTTCAAAAGCACTGCTTCATAGAGCAGAAAAACAGTTGGAGCCAAAAATTGGTGAGATGATAGATCATATGCGGAACAGATCCTGAACCTAAAGTTGATCGTTGCATACCAGAAACAGAAAAACAAGAAATCTGTGCTCACATTTGCGGACTTCAAAAAGGCCTACGATTCCATAGAAAGAGAAAGAATGATCCGTATTGTAGAAGAAATGGGTCTAGATAGAAAGACAAGAAATTCATTAAATAGATAGTGACTGTCAGAACATACAAGGTCAAGTTCAGAGGGATCCTATTGGAATATTTTGGAATTCAAACAGGGGTCAGGCAGGGAGATGGAATATCTTCTCTTCTATTCAGTTGTGTTCTTGACAAAGTGATTAGAGAGTAGTGCTGCAAAATGCAAGGAATAGGTGGTATATGACTGGGATGCAAGAACAAAGGAATTGGAGTTGACTGTTTAGCTTTTGACGATGACATTGTGGTTCTGTCAGAGTTAATAGAGGAGACATGGAACCAAATTGTCCAGCTCCAGGAAGAAGCAACTAAGGCAGGCCTACGGATCTCTTTCGAGAAGACACAATACATGATCAACATTGAAAGAGCATCAAAATGTATGACAGTTGAGAGGGAAAGGATTCAGAAATTGGAGAAATTTAAATATCTGGGAGAGTGGATAGGCAATAACCTGTCAGAAAGAGAGGCACTGTTATCGAGAATCAACAAGATAAACTTGGCATATAAACTAACTATGAACACTTACAACAAGAACATCTAGATTAATGCAAAACTCAGACCCTACCAAACAGTGATTCGCATGGAGGCTTTATATGCAGCTGAATGTTGGAATCTGATAAAAACAGGACTGGTCAAGAAGTTGGAACTTGTGGAGAGAAAGATTCTGAGGAAGATACTGGGACCCCAAAGAACAGAGAATGGATCATACAGAAAGAAAAGAAATCAAGAATTATATCTCAAGATGGAAAAGATCTAAGATAACATCTGGAAGAGGAGAGCCATGCTCTTCAGACATATCTACAGAATGATCTTGGGAAGACTGACCAATCAGATAATAAGACTTTTTGAGATCAGGAAAACAACGGTGCTCTGGTATCAGGAGGTGAAGAAGGGCCTGGAAGAAATGGGAATATAAGAAATGGAAATTAGCAACAGGGATGCTTAAAAGTCGAGGATTAAGGCCACCAAGAGGTTTAAAGAAAAAGTTAGATCCCGTACCCGAGTGCCGTGGACAGAAGAAAGGAGGAGATTGCAGAGTGAAAGGATGAAAGAGTACTGGATGAGGATTAAAGCCCAGAAACAGATGAAGCTGTATTTGAATTAATGTGGTCCATAGTTGGCTAAAATGAAAGAAGAATAGGAAATTATAAATATTATCCATAACATTTGTTATGTAGTATTTATTGATATGACCCCTAATAACATAGATATTTGAGAATTAAATTTTAGGCCTTCCCCTAAACTGCCATTTCACCCAACATGAATAAAATTATTTATTGCCTAGACTGTAGTGCCTTATTCTATGACTCTATATATTAATTTTAATTAAATTCTCTTTAGCCATTTTCTCATGGATTGGCGCTGATACGGACTAAGCAACAAAAGTCTAAAGTAATGAATATTTCTGTTATCATAGCCAGTACAGTAAAACTGTATTAGAGATAAATGATCAAAAATTGGGTATTTTCTATAACTTTTGTTATGTAGTGTTTTTATAAGTTAAGAACTTCATTTTCCCGTATTCTAATTATGTAGTGTTTATCGACAGAACCACTAATAAAATAGAGATTTGAGAATTGAATTTTAGACTGTTCCCGAAACTACCATTTCAACCAATGTGATAAAATTATTTATAGTCTAGATTGTAGTGCCTTATTCCCTTACCTAACATACTGATTTTCATTACATTCTGTTCAGCCATTTTCTTGTGATGCGCGTACACATAGACAGACATAGATGACGGAAAATTATAAATTGGATTTCCTTCTTACTACAGACATGACTGATGCAGAAATAATTCTGAGAAATGTACAGACAAAACTCTTGTATGTTCATTCTTCAGCCTGAAGGCTTGTTGGATCCTTGACAGCTCCAACATTAACTGTCATAGATGGCCTAGGCATCACTGAAGAGGCGTAGATCTACTGGGGAAATGAGGAGTGAGGTAGTATCCCATTCCTTTTCTCACTGAGCCAGAAGTTGCTATTACATATCAGTCTGCCAAGCCCACGGAATTGCACGCACCAACCGACCCTATGAACAACATTTTCACATCATTCATAACAGAGACTGGTTGTATAAGAAATGGCATTACTAGCATCGTTCATACCTCAGTCTCTTTCATATTGTCAAAGCCAATGACTGAGGCAAATCAATGAAAGTAACAAAATTGCTCTAGCCCATACTGGAAGACATTGTGCACTGTAAACACTGTGACACCCACTCTTGCCCACAGATGTGTGACAAAATTGTGACGTGGCGGGTCACCTTAATTTTAATATAAATAAATAATATCTCATTGTTTCTCCATAAACAATATCTCATGGGCACCAGCCTTCAAGTTTATGGCTTGAAAACGATAGTTGATAATTAATAATGATAATAATAATGCGTAATGAGACTCAAAAAGCTCCCAGGGGTGGAGTGACGGAACACTAATCATTAAGTACACTAACTTGGAAGTTAAGGATCATTAATAAGAATTTCCAAAAATACAAATTAAAGCAACTATTTATTAGGATGAAAAACGTGATGTAACGGTGTATTAATGAAATCTGAACTTACAGAAGCAAAAGAAAAATTGAATGAAATAAACACTAAGAACATGAATTGTAATGTGGAGACTTGCAGTAATTTATGCCATTAGCTCACCATTTGTAGACTCTGTTATCTGGATACATTCTATGCAGCAGCTGATGGTTGATGGACCTCTCGTACAGGCGTCATCATCTCTCGTTGTGGGTTCAAATCCTACTTCTGCTTCGTGCATAGTACACTAGCTGTACTACGACTTTCCTGACTTTAACACTTCCTACAGTACACTTTACGTAAAATCGTAATGAGTCCTAATTTTAATAGCAAAATCACTATGGGTTACGTTCATGGAGAGAATACACTTGTATTCTTCCATAGTACAGAGCTGTAGTGTAGCTAAATACATAATAAAATCTCTCCTGCCGCACCAGTCAAAACCGGTATCTTGTTGACTGGTCAGATCAAAAATTAGATGTATGGCTTTTCGGGCGTTTGCTCTATTAACCCCTCAGCGCCGACCTCTATACGTGGTATAGACCCTCTTTTCTTCCGTAGCCGCCGACCTCTATACGTGGTATAGACCCATACATGGTTTCACATTTACGGCTATAGCGTGAAGAGTTTTGGAGTTATTGATATGCAAATTGTTTTGTTTCCAAGAAGACATTTTCGGGTTTATCAGCATTGTAAATAAGAATTGAAAAATCATTATAATGTAGTTGTTTTTGCTAGGATAATTATGTGTCAAATAAGTCTGAGCACTAATCTCTTGCTTTTTTAAAGGTCTGTTTGCTTCATTCTTTCCCACAGAATGAAATAAAGAAAAGGTGATCTGAGTAGTTTGTCTTTTCGTGTGATGTTCTTTGCTCTATTTGTAGATTGGGAGTGCGGTTTATTTGTTATATTTGTCTTTATTTCTCAGCTTGTAATATTTTCGTAACTCTTCGCGAGCGCTTTGTGTAGGCATCAGTTAGTGCTGCTTTCTGTCATACGATACGAGAACCAGTTGTTCATGGTATATATCTCGTTTGAAAGACGTTGTCTCGACCTTTTATCTGAAATATGTATCGAGTTGGTTTGTTTCGTCATAAATGTTATTCCCCTCATTCAGTTTCGTCCTGTTGCTTTCGGTCTCGCTGCAGCTTCATCAGTCCGTGTGACGCGCCGCGCTCAGCCGTGGTATGACTGACAGTAACGTGCTTGAAATATTGTATAGTTCAGGTGAAAGTTTAGTCGGAAGTAGTAGTGACAGCATAAGCAGCAGTGATAATGAAATAGATGATGTAGCAGTGGTAAATGATGAGAGTGACGATGAGGAGGAATCAGTACTTGGAAATTTTGTGTAAGAGATTATAGATAATTATACAGGTCAAAGAGAAGTTTTCAACGGTGAATGCTGATTGCTAAATTCTCTAATAACACTCACACAGGTCACAGAGACAAATATTGAGCAATTACCTTATCGGGTTCAGCTGGAGAAAGATTTGTTTACAAAATACGCTCGCTCGGGAGGGGAAGGAAATATTCAAGGCCGGCGCGCATCAGATAATACAGTTCCAAGGTTGCAGGAAATACATTTTATCAGGAAATTAGCACCCAAGAGTTGGAAATCCAAACCTCAGAGACATTGTATCCTGTGTTCAAAACACGGCGAAAAGAAGACGTCAGTGTACTGCTTCCAGGAGTGTGACTTGAGTCCCTGTCTCAAAGAGTGCTTCGAACTCTATCACACGGAACTAAATTACTAAAGAAATATGAAACAATTATGTAATTATCTGCATGTGCATAGTTCTGTCATAAGGAATTCCAAATTTCGTGAAAATCGGGCTACTCTTATACTTGTAGTAACGCTTTAAGTGAATCGATGTATTTCAGTCGCGCGTAGTTGAAATCTCATCCGGCCGCGGGGTAGGAAGCTATTTAAATGGCTGCGACGCTGAGGGGTTAACCAGCATTTTGTCTTAGGTCTGACACTAGACTCGTCAGAGTGGGATGTGTCAGACCCTACCCACTTATGCTGGGGTGTATGCAGGTGAACTTATCAGAAGCCTCTTATGTGGCACAGTCTGATAACTGCATAAGGGAGATAAAACTCCACAATGGAATTAATGCCCGCCTAGCAATTCCAAATGGTAATTCTAAATTCCCATGGAGGGAATTAGATATTTTTCCACCAATAGAGCATATCAAAAATCAGATCAAAAATTAGATGTATGGCTTTTCAGGCGTTTGCTCTATTAACCAGCATTTCGTCTTAGGTCTGACACTAGACTCGTCAGAGTGGGATGTGTCAGACCCTACCCACTTATGCTGGGGTGTGTGCAGGTGAACTTACTTTGCAAGTTTTCATTCCCCACCCTGATGGGGTGGGGCGGGCCACCTAGAGGGTGTCGCCCTCTCTCTGGCCAGGAGAGATGACGGGGTTGAGAAGGAGTGAAAAAAGAGGGAGATGGGGAAAAGGTGGTTTGAATAAGTAAAGGAGATGGGATAAAGGAAGTGTAGGTTCTCTAGCACTTTATTGACAGATTTACATTTTCTGTGCTGTGTTGACAAAGATACATACATATATACAGAAATTTATGGAGGTGTGTGAGAGTTACATGAGCGATTTTACAACCAAGTTGCGTATGGTGATGTGATGAAGTGACGGGTTTCATGAGGTGGAGGGAGGATGTGAAGTGCTAGGATGTGATACAGGGATGAGAAATTTACCAGGGAGGTGAGTAGGAGACTTAAGAGGTTAGATGGAGGAGGGGGTAGTGGAAAGATTGCAGGTGGGAGTGGTGGATAACTGCTGGGTGAAAATGGTGGAAAGCGGAAGTGTGGACTGGGGGGTTGCTGAGGGGGTGCAGGCCGGGGGCGTGTGCGGTGGCGGGGTGATTTATGTTGGTTAGGAGGTGGGGGCGGAAAGCGGGACGGTTCTATCCTGAGATGTCGGCCGTTGAGGTATATCCCTTGGGTGATGAGGCGCTGGACGTCTTCGGGCGTTGGTAGTTGCAGGCGTACTAAATATGTAGGGCCATCATCGTTGTGGATCCTAATGGCTTTCTTCACTGGGATTCCTGCTTTTTGGAGTTCCTGGAGAATTGCTATTGGTGGTAGGTTAGGTTCCACGCCACAGGCAACACAGCTGTATAGGTTGTTCTGGCTGAGTGGTGAAGTTAGCGGTCGTACATTATCTGGTGTTGGTGGTTGTGTATTGTCTGCTTGAATTGCTATTGCTTCATTTGGCGGCGTTGTTACTTCTACCTGTTGGAACTGAGCGTGGGAGGGTGTGGGGTGATATGCCATTATGGGAGAGGGGTGGGTGGTAGTTGTGGTGGTGGTAGGGGTGTTGGAGGTAAAATGAGAGGAGGTGGAAGCAGTGGTGGTGACGGTAGTGGTGGTCTGGGAGGTGTAAGGAGAGGGCGACTGCTGTTGGTGTGATGTGCCAGTAGTGGGGGTGGCTGTGGCGGCGGTGTATTCCTTCATTAGCCGGTCGAGTAATTTCCCTGGGGTATCTTGCACTTGATGTAGTTGTCCTTGGATATATACCCCATTGTCTATAGCGTTGTAGACGTCCTCTAGCACTAGATAATATAATAGTACTTCTCTTGAGGGTTTGTCGAGTTGATAAAGTCTAGCGGCGGCGTAGACGCCTGTGGGGCGAAGTTCCGTAAGGATGTCATCTGCTGGAATTGCTGGGTCAATATCGTGGGCAATGCAAGTATAGTACATTATGGCGGGGTGGGCATTAATTCCATTGTGGAGTTTTATCTCCCGTATGCAGTTATCAGACTGTGCCACATAAGAGGCTTCTGATAAGTTCACCTGCACACACGATACACACTCTCTCTTCGTATGTCCACGCATTTTTTCGGCTGGGTAGCGCTCACCTCTTCGCATCCTCAGCCGGCCCAAGAATAAGCACACGGGCAGACGCCTAGTTGGCTGTCGCCTTCCCTCATATCATGTATACTTGTATCATCAAGGACGTGGACCTAGGATACACCGACGACAACCTCTGCCTCCTACTCCGTCAATCTGGCATCCCAGTCTCTGATATTCTTCGCCTTCGTGACGGACCTACTGCTGCTCCAGATGCTCCAGATGCTCCACCTTCACCTGCGGTTTTGGCCTATCTCCCGGATGCCGATGCCACGGCAGCCTTCATCATCAGCGGAGCGACCATCAATGGCAAGCTTCATGAGATGGTTCCTACTCCCGCGTCTCTCATCCAGCAATCCCTCCATGATCTTCACCCTCTTCGTACTGTCGACATCCATCCACCCCGTACACTCCAACACTTTCCCCCGCTCCCCACCACCAGTACGTCCCAAATCACCACCACTACTACTCCTACCTTCACCACTTCTACTCCTCCTCTCCTGCATACCACTACCCTTACCACCACGACCAGCCATCCTTCCCCTATTATGTCTACTCCAACTACCTTCGTCCCCGCCTCCCTACTCCCTCCCCAGGATCCACCTGTCACCAACTTGGATGCCCCTACCACCTTCACAGCTGCCACCGCCACTACTCAGCCAGCTTCCCAAGGAGAGTCCGCCGCTGCCGCAGTTCTTCACCGGCCTCCGTCTTCGAGCTGCGTCCTTCGTGGCATCGACCCTACCATCACTGAACAGGACATATTGAGGGAACTCCACATGGTAGGCGTCCCGGCACTTTGAGTGTTTCGTATCTACAACAATGCTGGCCCAACGTTTATGGTACGCCTCCAACTCCCGTCAGATGAAGACGTCCACAAACTGATCACCTCTGGCGTTCGCATCCGTCGTCGGCACTACCGCGTGGAACATTCTCGCTCCCCACCCCGTACTGTGTGCTCCCCACCCATCAGTTCTCCTCGTCGCCCTCGACCGGACCCACCACCCACCCCACTCACGCAAACGGTTTTCCTACCTGCTCCCCAACCCCCACCTTTTCCGCCGCCCCTCCCGATCCTAGACCTTCTTCGTCTTCTTGCTACCTCCATTACCAACATCACAACTACCCTCTACTACCTCCTGTTACAACATTACCCTCGTGCTCCTTACTAAACTTTTCAACCGAACCACGAACTCATGTCCACCACCGATGATCCGGCGCCACAAGCGCCCTCAATGAGTGTTTTATCGAGTGCAATAAAGTGTAATTCACGCACGTTTCTTTCTCTCAGTGTTTATTTCTCTTCGTTACATCTCTATGGTTTCTTTTCGTGCTCGCTACCGAAGTACCATGTAAGACAATTGAACAATCTCTACTAATTTACTCATATTTTTAGTTGTGTCTAGTGTTACCATAGCAGCGCAAGAAGAGCTGCAGGACAATTCTGTTGTTTATCTTTTCATTATAGTTGCGCAGTGTAAGCAATGCTGCAGGACTTTCACAATTTTCTGTTTCCATTGTATCCTCCTGTGCTGGGACATTCTACATATTATTTTACGTATGTGCATAACATACCCACCAGTACTTGTTAATCTCACTCTCCCCTTTTTTCGCTGATGGCCCGCCCGCCGCGCTTGCGGCGGGAATGAAATAACTTACGTTTGTTTGTTGTTTGTTCACCTGCATACACCCCAGCATAAGTGGGTAGGGTCTGACACATCCCACTCTGACGAGTCTAGTGTCAGACCTAAGATAAAATGCTGGTTAATAGAGCAAACGCCTGAAAAGCCATACATCTAATTTTTGATCTGATTTTTGATATGCTCTATTGGTGGAAAAATATCTAATTCCCTCCATGGGAATTTAGAATTACCATCTTGTTGACTGGCTCGTGAGATAACAGGTCTCAATGAGAGTAAATTTTGAGTAGTACACTACTCAGATGCGAAGTGAACTAAGTTAAGATCTTCTCCGATGTCAAGACATACAGCCCTCCTCCAATGATAGATTAGAATCGCCCTTTCAAGTAGTTGTAAGAGTAAGAGTGTAGAATCCTCGAATTGTCACTAAGTAAGAGTACTCTCCAGCTCTTATCGTTGATGTATATAGCCTCCAGAATCTCCCTCCATCACTCATATCACATGGTCCAGTAAGATCTGATGTACTATCCCTTCTCCTATCCATTGCTGTGAATCCATCATGTTGCTTCATTACGTCCATTCACATAGGTTGAACTTTCCCACGGAATCAAAGCGTCAGGTATCGAACTTCGAAAAGTAGGCATTAACATGGCTTTAACTGTCTCCTCAGAGTATGGAAGGGTAAGGTCTCTCGTAAGCTTGATGACGTACATTTCCTGGTAATGGGCTGAAATTAGCCTGGTGACTCTGGTCACCTGACCGCAGCTATTGGAAAATTTACTGCAAGTTATTAATACGAATGTTGTAATACTTTACTCAGTAAGTTGTTCGTTCAGAATATGTTATAGCCGCGATACAAAGAAATGAAATGATGATGTGAAATAGATGATTAACCCTATATATATACATAATAATTTAAAAGTGACCTACCAGTGATTAAATATATACATCTTTTCAATTAATTACACATTTCAATAATTTAGTAAAAATGAAATGGCGTATGGCTTTTAGTGCCGGGAGTGTCCGAGGACAGGTTTGGTTCGCCAGATGCAGGTCTTTTGATTGGACTCCCGTAGGCGACCTGCGCATCGTGATGACGATGAAATGGTGATGAAGACGACACATACGCCCAGCCCCTGTGCCAGCGAAATTAACCAATTAAGGTTAAAATTCCTGACCCTGCTGGGAATCGAACCCAGGACCCCTGTGGCCAGAGGCCAGCATGCTAACCATTTAGCCATGGAGCCGGACAATAATTTAGTACATGCTGTGATGTGCCGAACATCACAACACTGGGTCTTACCAGCAAAGGCACACAAAACTCTTGTTTTATATACAGTATATAGATAATACTGTAAAATACCACCATCGTCATCATCATCATCATCCATGAAGCTCCATGGTGTAACATGAAATTCTCATTAATCTTCAAGTCTATGAGAAATTATTGAGGGGAAATGTAGTTATTTTCATTTGGATTATACTAGTCTTTCTTTCTTTCTTTCTTTCTTTCTTTCTTTCTTTCTTTCTTTCTTTCTTTCTTTCTTTCTTTCTTAGCTCTGGAGGAGATGTCTGCCTCTCTTCTTGGGAAGGAAGCTGCACTGTATGTTTCTAGTGGTACGATGGGAAATCTTATTGCAAGTGAGTATTCCTCAGGATACTACTTTCAATATGTGAATATTTAAGTCATAATTATTTGGCTGTGTATCATTAGATAAATATTTTCATACCATCACTGTTAAATTTTATTTTTCTTATGTTGGTTCTGTCTCAGTGGCAACTCATGGATCATATTCGAAAGAGGATACAAAAGTAGAAAGTGATAATAAAGTTGTGTGCAAATAGTTCACAATAACATGCCTTGATATTTCACATATAATCATGCAGACACAACAGTTCATTAATTTTTATTGAAGTCATATATGGAATTAATTAACCCCTTAGAAACTGACAATCTACATAGGCCACAGACTCTCCTAGTACACAGCATTGCATAGAAATGTTTAACCTTCTTCAGAGTCAAGAGACCTTTAACTTCCTTTTATAGTCATGAGAGGTGTCACTAACATCTTTTTTCAGTAATTTTTCAGGTTCCAATAAAACATCTTAAGATTAAAGAAACAAGAGAAACTGCTAAATACAAGTGAAACATGATGCTGTCTGAAGATCATCTCTCAAATTCATCTCTAATTCAGTCTTCCATGTACATTTTTGAAGTTTGTGGAACTTCTACCAAGGCTTCAAAATCTTGTTTGATGTTCTTAGATATGACAAAAAATGAGAGGCAGGAAGATGTTCAGTAATTTTTTTTTTGTCTTGACTGAGATTATTCTTATGTTACACTTCTAAAGCATTGTTTTGCAAGTAGCAGGAGGCTTGTGCACATTTTCTTTTGGTGACTAACAGGCAAAATCAGTTCATTCAAATTTCCCTGAACTCTGGTGACAGCTGTGATAAAATTACTAATTTATTTGTGAACTTGAGTTACATCAATATTTCTCTTTTGAAGTTGGCTGTAAGTTATATCTACATGTAGTATCACTCAAGCTACAATTAGAAATATGTTGTCATTCAACAGTCCAATAAACCTGGTAAAGTTCTTATTATTAAAGATATTTAAAAACCATTAGAGAAATTATTCTCATATTCATAAACAGTACTGACAACATGGCTTTTAAAATTTCATCTAGTTGGTATCAATTTTGGCATCTTTTCTCTTACTAGGGGAGGTCACCAAGTAGAATTTATGAAATGTGACAAAACTAGCATAAAATAATAGACAGTGGTACCAACTGTTTACGTCAAGTCAAGATCATCCTGCTATCATATATGATAGTAGATGGTACTACCTTCAGCTGCCTCGCCGAGGGTCTAGCGGCCAGTACCAAACCAGGCAAACTAAGGGAGTGCCAGTGACTTCAGGCGGTTGAGTTTTCCAGTACTAGGTTTAATGAACCCTATGTGTAGGAAATGACACACACATTTATCACAATACTGCTGCATTTCAGATCAGACGGGGGACTATCAAAGGCTAAGGGAGTTATCCCTGACAGAAAAACCCCACCTTGTGTTAGGTCCAGATAGCCAGCAAGGGGAGAAAATTATCCAATCACTTTCAACAGTCAAATGAGCCTCAGATGTAAACAGAATCTCAGACATGGACCTCCTTTTATGTGTAATCCTGGTAAGGATGATGGTGATAAACCCAAAGTTAAATGGAGTTATTCAAAAAAAGAAAATTCCCATACAGAAAGATGAATTCAAAATAGCAACATAGCAACATTAAATATCGTAACCCTGTCTGCTAAATGTGAGGAGCTTGTAGGTCTCATGGAAAGAAGAAAGATTGAAGTCCTTGGATTAGGCAAAACAAAGTGGAAATGGAAAGGTTACAAGCTCTACTGGCATGGAAATAAGAAGCACACAAGAAATAGTGTGACATTCATAATCAACAAGAATATCAGAGAAAGATTACTTTTCACAAATTAGAGGACCACATCGAACAAAATAATACTCTTATTATAGTAGAACCTAAATGCTCGGGTGGGAACTGTAAGAACAGGGTATGAGGCAGTGATTGGTTCTCATGGATATGGAAATAGGAACCACAAGGATGAATGTCTCCTTGACTTCTGGATATGAAACAACCTAGTAATCAAGAACACCCCGTTCAAAAAGAAGCTGAGCAATAAGATCACAAGGTAGAGCTGGAACGGACAACAGAAATCTCGTAGTGACTATATCATTGCAGACAAAGAGGCTGGAACATTTATTAGAGATGTGAAAGTCCTGCCAGGAGAAAGTCTAGGTAGTGACCACAGGGTACTAGTAGCCACCTCAGGAAACATAATGGTAAAAGAAATTAATATGAGGCATAAACCCAAGATAAAAGTTTGGAATTTGAAAAACCAGAAAAGAGGTCCAAATACCAGATGGAAATTAGAGACCAGCTGCCCAAATGTGAAGTAGGAAAAATTGAAGAAGAATGTCTTAGATTTAAGAAAATCCTGGTGGACATTGCAGTCACAATTGTTGGCAAAACAAGTATAGCAGAGTAAGAGAGAAAGAAAACCGATGGTGGAATGAAACTGATCGAACAGCAATAATGGAGAGAAATGAAATGAGGAAACTAAGAGATTGTCAGAAAGGTGTGGCAAGGAATGAAGAGAATTTAGAAGAACTCACTCAGCTGTACAGAGATCTGAAGCTTAAACTGAAAAGATAAATTTCTAATGAGAAGAGAAAACCTGGACTGAATTTGCACAGAAACTAGAAGAGGACAGCAAGAACAACAAAAAACTATTATATCAAGTGGTGAGAAGTCAGAAAAACAATAATGAAGGAATAAAGGCCCTGGAGAAAGAAGATGGAAACATCACTTGAAATGACAGAGAGAGAAAAGGTGAGATGGGATAGTATTTTGAAAAATTATATAATAGTGAAAATTGAAATATCAAAGAACAGGAGATAATGGCAAAAGAAAATATTCAAAATGTGAAGCTCCCTATAACATGGATGGAAGTGGAAAATGCCCTTAAGAACATGAGTAAAGGAAAGAAAACAGGCATAGATGAAGTAAGCGCTGACATGATCAAGGCTGCTAGAGTTGCAAGGATTGCAAAGGTTGTTTAGAGTCCTAAGCAACATTTGAAAAGAAGAAAAAGTACATAAAGACTGGACTAAAGGAGTCATCGTCCCTCTATTTAAGAAAGAAAACAGATGAAAACCCAGCAATTACAAAGGCATAGAATGAATCACAGAACAGAGATTAAGAACTATCACTGAACCACAACTTGAAGGGGAGCAGTATAGTTTTAGAAGGAACAGGGCAACAACAGATCTAATATTTTCTGTAAGGATGATCATGAAGAAGCATCGGAAAAAAAAGGAAAAGATGTCATCTTCATTTTCCTAGATATTGAGAAGACAATATATAGAGACAACAAATCTGGGAATACCTTGAGAATAGATCTATACCAAGTGCTTCAATTAATAAAGTCAAAATTCTGTATGAACATTGCCAGAGTTGTGTCCAAATATGTGAAGGATATTCAGAATTGTTTGAGACTAGGCAGGGTGTACAACAAGGCAGCACAATTTTGCCACTTTTATTCATCACTGTAATGGATGAAAATGGAAGGGATTAAGAGATTCAACAACTACTCTGAGTTTGAAGCCCTTGCCTTTGCAGATAATGTTGTGATATGGGGTGATAATGAGGCCCAAGTACAACAATTCAAGCAATTTGGTCTCAAGATAAGCAAGTTCAAAACAGTAGTGTTGCCCATTAGTCGACAGAACATCTGTACTAACATCAGTGTAGATGGATCAAAGTTGGAACAAGTACATCATTTCTGTTATCTTTGCTGTGTGTAACTACAGATACCCAATCATCTTCAGAAATTACTTGTAGAGTACAGAATGGAGCACAGTTTTACCATTTTATGAGATAAGCAAGTTCCATTAAGATCAAAATTAATACTCTACTGAAGCTTCCTTGTACCAGTTACAACATGCAGTTTAGAAACATGCATCCAAACCAATAGAAATATCAGCAAACTACAAGCAGTGGAAATGTTCTTAAGAATTATGATTCAGAAAACAACAAGGAACAAAGTAAGAAATGGCAAGATACAGCATCTTGTCCAAGTGAAACAACCCTTTAGTGAGATCTGTGTCGAAGCCAGGCTAAAATGGTTTGGTCATCTCAAAAGAATGAAACCACAAAGAACCACTAATGAGTGGTTTGAGAAGGAACTTGAAGGCAAAAGATCAGGACGTTGGCTAAGGAAGAGATGGATTTATCATATTAGAAATGGTGGTGGTGGTGGTGGTGGTACCAAATGATGTGTCACCTTCAAAATTGGGGCCACTATCCCACAGTGTACAAGGAATGAAGGTACTAGTATATCATAATAATGCATTAAGTTCTACGCATGAGACTAAACATCCTGCATGATGATCTAGTGGGTAAGATGTGGGATTAGAAAGTGAGGGATCCTGGTCTCAAACCCTGCTAGAGTTGGTTAGGCTTGTGTAACAATATATGGTGCATACATTTTGAAATGCGGAACATCTGTTGTAACGAAAGAGATGTGCTGTTGTGAATGAATGTCAGAACATTGGTGTTCATAATGCAGGAGATTTTTAAACAGATGCAAACCATTATTTCTACTATGAGAAACTTACGGTACATGTGTAACATACCATAATTTAGTTACAAACAGGAGATGTGTTATGGGACAATGTATACTGATTGTATATGTTTCAGATACCATCCACCAACATGTGCAAAAGACTGCACTTAACATGCAGATTAATCTCCTGTTTGTTACTGGAATGATGGTACCTTGATCATGAATTATCTCATGGAGAAATAATTGTTTGTATCTATTTATAAATGTCTCATATTATGAACAACAATATTCTGACATTCATTCACAACAGTACATGTGTTTTGTTACAATAGATGTTCCCCATCTGAAAATGTGTGCATGATGTATTGTTATATAAATCTGAAACAAATGGTTTTAGCAGGGTTTGAACTGGGGATTCTTGACTTTTTAGTTCCATGTCAACCACTCGACTGCCATGCAGGACATTTAGCTTTGCATGTAAAGCAGTGTGCATTGTGATCAGTGATTATAAGACATACCAGTGACTTCATTCTGTGCACACTTTGGGGTAGTGACCCTAACTTAGAAGGTGACATCATTTGGTACCATTGTCTATTATTTGATACTAGTTTAGTCACATTTCATGATTATTCGGTGGCCTTCCCTTTTGCACACCTATAAGTATGCTGGTTCTCCTTGGTGACTGCCAGAAAAACCATCCTATGCCTTCAATGTGTAGATTTTTTTTTTTTTTTTTTACAAAAAGAAAAAATAGCTTGTTTCAAAATCTAGTTCCCTTGATGGGCATAACAGTGGATATAGTTTGTGGCAGGTTATTTATCTTTGAGCTTATATTGCACTTCATTATTAATCCTGCTAACCATAAGTACTCCATCATAGTTTTGTCCTACGAGTTTACTTGATTGTTTATCTATGTCTGCATTCATCAGTTCCTTCCATCTTAATGGCATGATGAGCAAGAGCATTGTCTCGATGAAGTATCCATCCTGTTTGAGCAAGGATTGGTCGTTTAGCAGGAAATTTCCTTTTGAGTGGCCCCTTCAGTACTTCACAATAATCAGCATTAACAATGCATTGCTTTTTCACCACATGATCGTATACAGTGCCTTGCTGACCTTTCCCACACTTGCTTCAACCTTGGCCTTTGTGGGTCTTGGACTTGAAGGACGTTTCTATTGGGCACTTTCCTATTTAGTCATTGGGTTGAAATGATGGAACCATGTTTTGTTGCTGTAATGACATTGGCCACAAAGTTTGGTTCTCATTGTTGCCTCTCTTTCCACTGTTGACATGCCATCACATGGTGAACTTTCTGTTCATCGTTCATCACATGAGGCACCTACTTTGTTGGAACACTGCGATGGTCAAGAACATTACGTATGATGTCTTCAGTTGATCCATAGGAGATATTCATAATTATTGCAACAGTTGCAGTCGATACACAATGGTTTTCTTGCACAGTGACCTCAGTTGTGTTGACATTAAAGTTGGTCTTCAAAGTTGAGAGCGTCAGACAACCTCGAGGTCTGTTTTGCCCTCCTTAAATAATTTATGTCACTCAAAGACCCATGTTTTTCCTATGGCTTGTTCTCTGTAGGCTTGCTGCAACATTTCCATTCTTTGTGATGTAGTTTTGTTGAGGAGAATGCAAAATCTAATTGATGCTCACTGTGGCAGGTTATTTATCTTCGAGCTAATATTGTACTCCATTAGTAATCCTGCTTAAACTTTGACTGTTTCTCTCCAACTGAGCATCTTCAGGCACATGATGTGCATGGTATGTCTCACTCAAGGTCAGGCCTCTCCAGTACTGCCAACACCTAACACAAACATAGGAGCATTGAACAGCAATAAAATCATTCCAGTTATTTTTTGTATACGCCTTGTACATCCCTGAGACTTGCCACAGAGTAATGAATCACCTGTGTAAAGTAAATATAATTCATTTAGTTTGTCAGTATAATTAATTTAGTTCTATTTTTTTCTAATCTCACGCAGTCATGGTACACTGTAATCAAAGGGGAAGCGAGATAATACTTGGAGACAAAACTCATATTTTCAAATATGAGCAAGGAGGACCAGCTCAGGTTAGTTTCAATACTAAATGACTAAAAGATATTTTGTTTTGGTATATTTTCTTGTAGTTTGAAAATGGATGTGAGTAATAGCATACATGTAAATATGAAACCAAGTCATGGTATAGGATGATAGGAACATAAAATAAGTTAAACATAATGACAACTAATTTGGGAAAGAGAGAGAAGCAGAAAGAAGAGATGAGGACAAACATAAAAAGACAAAAGAAGAAGGACAGTGTCTGCTTATATCACCCTCTTATTGAACCAGTTGCATAAAATCATGTTATTGTAGACGTTATGCTGAGGGATTGAAACATTTGTTCATTTATTAAATGTCTGTAAAATATTACTTTAGAACAATGCAAATAATATTTTCAAAGGCTAATTTCAAGCATTTTCTTTACTTACATGCTGCTAATAAATAAAAATTGAAAGTAATTACTGCATCATCTGAAGGAATTGCACAGCTTCTTTTGAAATTCATGGATGTTAGAAGACCAAAATTTGCTTACTAAATATCAAAAGTTTACTGAGTTCTACACAAGTGATATTATATATCCTGAGTGCTGTGGTAAGAAAGCTAAGAGCAACAAATACAGGTTGAGGAAATGCTGTAGATGGAAAGGAGCAGTAGGTAAGAACATAATAAAAAAATAACACATTAGCCCAGATTTTTCTGCTTACCTTTAGTTGGAGGAGGAAAGACGAAGATTGTTTCTGCCGATAATTGTACGTCTAGTCCCCTCGGAGAAGATACTAAAGCTACTCATCCACGATGCAACTAAAACTAAAATGGCATGCACCTGCACTTTATGCAAGAAAAGTTGAGTGGCTTTGTGTAAATAGCCATGCAGTTCGAAAAGTTGCATGTGCCTCTCGAAGCTAGTGCAACTTCCTAGTTGTGTGGGATGTCATACAGCGTGTACACAGCAGAAGAGAGGAAGTGGCGCAACTCGTTCCCATGGCCGTTTGCTGTGGCATTATATTGGTGTTTGGCAGGTTCATACTTGGAAATACATGAATAAATTAAGGTAATTACATATCTGTATATTATTTATTGTAAATACAACATACATCAATATAGATACCCATTTTACTAATATTGCTGTTTAATTGCATAATTTACATAACTTCATTTACAGGTTACAATGTCTCAGAACACAAAATGAACAAAGGGAGATGATGAAAAAGCTGATTGATTTAGTTGAAACAAAAGAATGTTTATGTAAGTTTGAAACAGCAGACTATAGAAATAAACAAAAATGGCAGAATGCTTTGAATGAAATTGGAAAAGAGTTCAACATGTTACCGGATGAGATTAAAATCAAGATCCACAGACTGAGGTCACAACACACCAACAAGAGAAAGAAAATGAAGTCATCAAAATCTGGAAGTGGCGCAAGTGGGAATTCTTCAATGACCTTCAGTTTATGTTTCACCTACCAGCACCGACAATGACAATGTGTTGTCTTTGGTAAGTACTCTTGCTTTATATATATCTGTATTGCCAAAGAACTTCTCCTTCAGGCGGGCTGAGTGGCTCAGATAGTTGAGGCATTGGCCTTCTGACCCCAACTTGGCATGTTCAATCGTGGCTCTGTCCGGTGGTATTTGAAGGTTCTCAAATACGTCAGCCTCATGTCAGTAGATTTCCTGGCACGTAAAAAGAACTCCTGTGAGACAAAATTCCGGCAACTTAGTGTCACAAAACCATCAAAAAGTAGTTAGTGGAACGTAAAAACATTATTATTCTTATTCTTCTTCTTGTTGTTATTATTACTACTATTACTATTAACTTCTCCTTCACAGCAAAAATATTCTTTGAACTCATCCCCAATGTTTTTAGCTGATGCATGGGTAGTTCTAGCACACTTGGTACCAGTTCATATTCTTCATTGCGCCAAGTACCCTCCATAACAGTTCCATCTCCATTTTCTCTATCGAATGTTCCCCTTGGGGCATACTGTATATTGCAGCAGAACATACAATTAAAAAATGATTTAATACATACACAGCACACACAATTTTCTTCTTTTTATTAGGTTCCAGTTTTAATTTTGTTCTGGGGCATCAAAATCTAGCAGAGATAATACCAAAAATGTTCTTTATAACTCTTCTAGCTTTTGACAAACTTTAATTGAATATTTGTTCTTGGACACTTTGGTTTCTGAAAGCAAATGACTTCTATATATAAGGTTTTAGTGCAAATGCATCATCTACAACAATGACACGTGGCACTGAAATTGTTCTTCCTGGCAAAGGCTTTGCCCGGGAATGTTTAATGTGTTGCTTTAAAGGGCGCAGTTCCTGTCGAGTAACCCTCCATCAGAATCTCTGCCTTTAGAGCCAATATTGACATCAGTTTGTAGTTTTGCATCTGCTATAGCCATTAAAATTATGCTATGTGCATCTTTATAGTTGAAGTACAAATTGCCCCTCTTTTTTGGAGCTCGAATGTTGATGTATTTCCCATCCAGTTAATGAAATTCCATTTCCTGTGGAAATCTTTAGCTATTTCAAGCCATTCTTCTTCTATGTTTTGGGACCTGCAAAGAAAAGAGAAAAACAAATTTCAAGCGAGTGTGGAAAATCTTTCATAAGACGCTTGTGAGGGTCTGCACTCAACAAGTGTGTGGAGATTTTTACCCACTAAAAATCACACACCCTTTTCCCATGACGTTTGTCTTCGCCCCGGAACTGCTCTCGCATTACTTCAGGACGGTGTCGTGCTTAATGCATCTTGTGCTTCTTCTTCCTTCTTCTGCTTTACTGTCTGTTGTAATCATCCAGATCTTTGTCCGACTCGTTGTCTGAACGGTCAGCATACTGGCCTTCGGTTCAGAGGGTCCCGAGTTCGATTCCTGGCCGAGTCGGGGATTTTAACCTTAATTGGTTGATTCCAATGGCACGGGGGCTGGGTGTATGTGTTGTCTTCATCATCACTTCATCCTCATTACGACGCACAGGTCGCCTACAGGAGTCAAATAGAAAGACCTGCACCTGGCGAGCCAAACCCGTCCTGGGATATCCCGGCACTAAAAGCCGTACGACATTTCATTTCATCCAGATCCTTCTTCTTCTGACGCAGCATATTTTCTATGTAGACTTCCACCTGATCCCAAGTCTCTTAACTTCGCAGCATTAGACATGGTACCTTCTGGGGTCACTTCTCCCTGCATAACTTTTAAGCATCTTCTTTGTAGCAGGCAATGAACACACACAAAGAAAGTATGTAATGCATCATTGATATCACCGCAGTATATGCACACCAGGCTAGTTGCTAGCCCTAGTCTATGGAGAAATTTCCGAACATATCCATGACCTGTTAAGAACTGTGTGAGATAGTAGTTCACTTCACCATGATTTCGGCTAACCCATACATCCAGAGAAGGTATCAGTCTTTTCGTCCATTTCCCTCTAGAATCGTCTTCCCATCTCGTTTGCCATCATTGCATTCTGCGACTAAAAGCCAAAGCCTTTGCCTGTCTCCTTCCTAGCTCTCCTTGTGTGAGCCAAATTTCTTGTCTTTCAAAAGCCAACAAGTCAATAGGAGCTACTGCTGCTACTATTAGAATCACAGGTTCTGGTACTGTATGATATGCGCATGCAATTCGTGAAGCTGCTCTCGGTTGTACAACCGCGATTCTTGTCCGATACTTCGCAACTTTTAACGATTCAGCCCAAATTTCCGAACTGTGTAGAAGTATCGATTTGACAGTCGACATGAGAAGTCGCCTTTTACTAGATTTCGGCCCCTTGACATTTCCCATGTGTCTACTCAGTGCAGTCATGGTTTTCACTGCCTTATCTGTTACCCGTTGAATGTGGTCCCAAAATGTAAGCTTAGTATCAAGCGTTACATCAAGATATTTTGTGCTCCTAGTTGTTTCGATGACTATCTGCCCGATATGCATTGGTACAACAGTATTAATCCTTTTCCTTGTCAGGAGGACAATTTCCAATTTTGTGATCTGTGAGTTCTATGCTGTTATATACAGGAGGCGATCATCAGTATATCATTTATCATCCATTCTTTAACCCGTCGCATCACCTGATTCAGTTTAAATTGAGCCAGCTCTAGGTTACGGGTTACTATCAGGGCAGGCACATCATCAGCATAACCCACAAGTTTCACATCTTCTGGCATCTCCAGCCATAACAAATAATCATACATAATATTCCAAGGGTTTGGTCCAAGAATTGAGCCTTGCGCTGCACCGGCTGTGAGCTGTTTTCTTATCTGACCGTCTTCCATGTCATATAACAATGTACGATCTTTCAAATATTCTCTCAGTATGTACATGAGATATTCTGGTAGCTTGAACGTTTCTTGTAGAGCTTTCAAAATATCATTCCATCTTGCCGAGTTGAAAGCATTTTTAACATCTAGGGTCACAAGAAGCGTCAGCTTTCTAGAGTGATTACCCATTTGAGCTCATTCTGCCATCTTCACCACTTCCCTCACCGCATCTAGCGTTGAGTGACCTCTGCAAAATCCATGTTGTTGGTCAGATAGAACATCAGCTAATCAAACTGCTGAGAGTATACTCGGCTGTAGCAGCTTCTCTAAACCTTTCCCAGCAGTGTCCAGCATACATAGAGGTCTGTAACCCCCAGTTTTCTCTTTACTGACCAAAACCAATCTAGCTATCTTCCAATGAAAACTAAAAATTCCCGCTTTCAAACAATGATTATACATTCTCAACAGCATCCCAAATTTCTTCATAATAATTTTATACCCTAATCCCCATGGATTTTCATCCACTTCCTTAGACATTTCCCACTACTTGTCGGCTTTATTCTTTTTAATTTATTTTGCAGTCTTTTCTTCGTTATACTCTACTAAGAGTGCTCTGTGTGTCCTTCACCTTAGTCGCAGGCATTGTTTCCTCAGCTCAGCAATTTCTTCATTCCACCAATATGCTGGATGCTTGCCTCTCTGTTGTTTGATTCTGGTCATTGATGCATCACATGCTTGCTGGAGGAGTCTCATGGTGTGTTCCACGTATTTATTAACAATTATGCTTCTTTTGTATCCATGACATGTTTCCATTATACAGTCCATTCCATTCTGTATTACTTCATGAAATTTTTCTGTATCCATAGTGGCTATGTTCCATCTTTCTGGCTTGTACGTGGTAATCCTTAGATGCGGAGTCTCTTGAATTACACGAAAAATTATATACTGATGATCGCCTCCTGTATATTCTTCAATCACTCGCCATTCAGTTATTCTAGACGCAATGTCTTCAGAAGCAAAGGTTACGTCTGGTATAGTTCTCTGACATCCTGGTCACTGAAAGTTTGTCATATTACCATCGTTGATAACCATTAATCCCAATCTGGCGCCCATCTCCATTGTACGCTGCCCTCTAGAATCTGTTTGTGGCATGAGCATTAAAGTAACCAGCAACAACTAGATTATTGTTCATCCCTTGCAGAGCATCTTTAAGCCCATCTAGTTTCATCTGGAAGTCAGAAATAGCCTCATTCAGGGTAAAATAACAGCTGACAAAAATTACCTTAATAACTTGGACCCAAACAAACCCATCCCCGCATCCTTGATTTATAACTGAATATTTTCCAAGATCTGGTACCCATATCACAGCTGTTCCTAGATTGTCTGAAAACCAACCTGGTTGATCTCTGTCTTGATATTCTTCACTAAGAATCAAGATGTCTGCTCCTATCTCATAGGTCATCTGCGTCAATAGATCATTGGCAGTTAGACTCCTGTGTATATTGGCTTGAAGGATCTGTACCATTCACCACTCCTTTTTGGCCTTTTCTAGTGCTTCACGAAACACAATACACTTGCCTGAGCCAAGAACATGATGTCGTTTTGACTCTTACACATCTATATCTGTGCAAATTATGCATCATGGAATCATTCTGCATCCTACTGCCTTGTGACCAGCTTCCCCGCACTTAAAGCAGAGTTTACTTCTGTCCACTCCTTTGCAGTTTCATGCTTGATGCCCATATGACAAATATCTAAGCACCGAGGAACTACGACCCACCTTCTTACTCTGCAGTGTAGCCACCCTACTTTAATTTTGCCTATTTCTAACAGCTTTCTTGCCTCGCTATCTTCTATCTCTACAATAGCGAGTTTTTGTCCCCTGGTGTTCGGTTTAACACTGCTTCTTGGAGTATTATTTTGAGAGAACTTCGTAGGATGAACATTTCTCAGTATCTACAACAAATAATCGTTAAGGACCCACCTTGTGGAACATTCTATATGATGGTGTCTTACGCCTGCAGCTGACAAAAGGGACAACATCTATTGGTTATGCAGATGACCTTGCAATAGTGGTAATAGCAGAGAATGTAGAAGAACTGACCTTCCGAGTAAATGAATCACTGAGACGAGTTAACCTTTGGATGGTAAATAATAAGTTGAGACTGGCTCCACATAAGATTGAGGCTGTAATTTTGAAAGGTTCCAGGAATTGGAAAAATGTCCGTTTCTTATTAAATGATACAGTGATTATCCCAGGAAAGTCTGTACGATACCTTGGGGTTCTTATTGACAGGAATTGCACATTTGGTGCACATGTGAAGGCAGTAACCCAAAAGGCAGAGAAGAAGGCATCGGCATTAGCCAGACTTATGCCTAACATCGGGGGACCAAGAACAGTTAAGAGACAGATTATGTGCTCTGCAGTATATTCCATTTTACTTTATGCTGCACCTATCTGGCACAATGCACTCAGGAGGAAGATTCACTGAAGAGCTATGGAAAGAGCACAGAGGAAAATGCTGCTCAGAGTTACCTGTGCATATCGAACTGTTTCGACAGCAGCTTTACAAGTTGTAGCTGCCAGTATTCCCATTGACCTCCTCGTTGTTGAGAGAAAACTTTGGCATGAAAGGGGTGCAACTATATCTGCTGATGAAAAGAAAGCCTCGAGGAACCAACTCTTACTAGACTGGCAAGACCGATGGGATGGCACAACCAATGTTGGCCAATGGACAAAAAAGCTAATACCCAACATAGAAGACTGGCTTAAATGTAGACATCGGCAGGTAGATTACTATCTGTCGCAGATCCTAACAGGACATGGAAGATTCGGCGTATACGCCATGAAGATGGGAAAGATGCAGGGAGATGGTTGTCGGTACTGTTCTGAAAGGGATACAGTAGAACACACTTTTTTCTACTGTGTTCGATGGGAAGAAGAACGAAGGAAAGCCTGCCAACAACTTGGCCGACGACTCACGCCAGGGAATCTGGTTCAGATTATGTTAGAGAGCCCGTTTGCCTGGAACACAGTAAAGGCAATGGCGACAAACATTATGGGGATGAAGGAGAAAGAAGAGAAAGGAAGAACTTAATAATATACATCACTCCATTCTGATGTCATGCCGACAAGCAGTTCCAGAATGGTCTGAGTGAAGAGGGCAGGGGTTTTTAGTTGGTGGAAATCCAACTCCCACACAGAGTGGTGTCTTTAAAAGATTTTACCCTGCCATAACAAAAAAACTACTACTACTACTACTACTACTGCTGCTGCTGCTGCTGCTGCTACTACTACTACTACTACTACTACTACTACAGTCACCTGGGTGTGGTTAACAAGCCTCCTCTACTCCTTTCTGTCCTTCCACTTTTCCTGCTCCATTACTTCTACCACATTCAATCCAGCTTCTCTAATGTCCTTCCAAATCTGATCCATCCACCTTCTTCTCGGTCTTCCAACATGTCCGAACCGTCTCAGTCTTGCTTTCTGTATCTTCTGTACTATGGGTCTGATTTTAATATTTTGAATTCTATCTCTTCTTGTCTTTTTAACTGATGTTCTTAAAATTTTCATTTCTACTGCTTGGATTTTACTATCTTGTCTGTTATTAGTTACCAGCGTTTCTAGTCCATATGTTACAATTGGTATGAAATACTGATTATATAATGTTAATTTCATTCTTTTGGGTACTTTGTCATCCCATAAAAGCTCTCTGACTTGATGATAAAAGTTGTACCTTTACTTAGTCTGTTATTAATTTAAGTGTTGATATCATTACTTCCATTAATAATGCTACCCAGATATGTAAAATGTTGTACATTCTCTAACCGTTCTCTGTCTATGTTCATTTGGCTTCTCTTTTCATCTTTTCCATAGTGCATGACTACAGTTTTCTTTTTACTAATTACCATTCCAAACTCCTTCAGATTTTCATTCCAAATGTCCAGTCTCTTTTGTACTTCCTTTTCTCCTTTCCCCCAAATCACCTCATCATCTGCAAATACCAAAGCATTCACTTCATCACTACTGATACTCTGTTTTACATGTTTTATTATTTCATCCATCAATATAATAAACAATAATGGCGACAGTACACTTTCACCACTCCTTACTTGTACAACTGCTTTTACTCTCATGATACAACATTTTTATCTTGTTAATTAATGATTTTGATACATTCCTTTTCAGTAGGCATTCCCATATATGTTTTGTCTTAACTGTATCATAAGCTTTTTTCAAATTCAAAAATATGAATATGATTTCCTTGTTCCTCTCCAGATGTTTTTCCATTACAGTTCGCTCTATAAATATCAAGTCTATTGTTGATCTATTTGGTCTAAAGCCATATTGTGTTTCCTCTAACTGTGTTTCTGTTATATCTCTCAGTCTTTTGTCTATGACTTTCTCCATTATTTTTAGACCATGTGATAATTTTCACATTTCTTCCTATTTCCTTTTTTGAACAGTGGTACAATGCTTCCTTTTTGCCAGTCTTCAGGTATCCCTTCATCCTTCCATATAGCATTGAAGGCTCTGTATAGCCACTGTAAGTCAATGATTCCTGCTGCCTTAATCATATCAGCCTTGAATTCATCTTTTCCACTTGATTTACCTTTGGTCATTGCTTTCACTGCCCTTTCAAGTTCCAACCATGTTATCAGGTTCTCTTCTTTTTCTCTGTCTATTATTTCCATTTTCTTATCTCCTCCTTCCTCCGAGCAGTTATCCTCATTATAAAGTTTTCAAAATACATAGCCATCACCTTGTGAAGAGCCTTTCTGTCATGTACTATGGATCCATCTTCTCTCTTTAATGCCTTGATTTTTTCTTGATTTATTCTTTTTGATTTTATTACTCTGTAAAATAGTTTCTGATTTCCTCAACTATCTTGCTCAATTTTGTTGGTAAACCCCCCCCAACATTTCTCCTTTTTTTCCTTGATACTCCTCTTTACTTGTAGTTTCAATCTTTTGTATTCCATATGTAACCTTTCTATCTTATTCTCATTCCTCTGATACGTTTTTTGTTTTTCCTTATCCATTTCTTTCTTCACCTTGTTCCTTTCTTTTATTTCTTTTTTGATTTGTCTGTCCACCACCGTGTCTCCTGTCCCTTAAACTTTGCTTTTGTTTTCCCACATACTTCAATTGCTGCATCCACAAATGTCTGTCTTAAATTGTCCCACTCTTCTTCTCCACTTTGTATTTTCATGTTACGCAACTTCTTTTTTATACCATCTTGGAATGCCATTCTTTTATCCTCCTCCTTCAATTCCCAATTCCTGATCTTTGGTTTCTTCTTCAGTATAATTTTAGGGATTTTTACTTGTTTTAATTCTACAATTAATCATCTATGATCACCTTCCATACTTTCACTGGGGATTATCTTCATATTCATGACGTATTTTCCCCATTCTCGGTCTGTTATTATAAAATCGATGAGTGTTGCATACTGTCCATCCCAACTATATTGGATGATCTTATGGCTATTCCTCTTCATAAACCATGTGTTCTTTATTATCAGGTTATTTCTGATACAAAAGTCCAACAGTTTCTCTCCGTCTTCATTTCTATCACCATACCCACGTGGGCCCAGAACATTCTCATACCCCATTCTATCAGTTCCCACATGAGCATTGAGATCTCCCATTATCATGATTCCATCTCTAACAATATGTGTTTCCAGTTCATTGAGGAACTCTTCTTTTTCTTCCATGCTACATCCTGTCTGTGGAGCATACACCTGTACTATCTTCAGTAGTTCATTGTTTACATGTATGTGCATTATTATTTACTTATTAACACATCCATAACAGGGTATATCCCCAATTACAATGGATGGTACAAGATACATTCAATATATAAATGGTACCTATATGTACAAAATAATATATAACAATTAAAAAACCAAGATTGCCTGACTAAATTAAGAATAATTTAAACATATTTTCAATAAAACAAACATATAAAATATCAAAGTTAGCAGAGGAAAAAAGAAAAATATTAATAAGAATAGTAAATACACGAACACATATACATCGGAAAAATGATAGTGGCCTTACATACGTCATATTTCAGTGCTGAATTCATTTCCTCCGATAAATTATTCATTTTAATGTAAATATTGTTTTAACATTTTTAAAAATAAAGAAATTGATAAACCAAAATCTATTTGTGTGATGTCTGAAGATATTCTGTTATATACTTCACACTTTTTACAACAGGTGAACTTTTATTATGTGAGGTGCTTGAGAAGGGGCAGTAAAATGTTTGTCTCAAACGTAGAGTTACCCTCTTGGTACTGAAGGTGTTCTTTCAAGAAACTGTTGGTTATCTAATATTCCATTAACTGTCTTGTAAAGAAATACCTGTTGAGCTAATATTCTACGTGTACTGAGCTTCATTAAGCCAGATTAATTTATTAGAGTTATTTCATTTACATACTCAACTTCAGGTATTGGTTCAACATTCTGATTCACTACAAATCCCACTCCATTTATTTTCTCTTTACTGTTACCCATCCAGTACAAGGTGTACCCCTTTCTTAGTTTTTTCATTCCTTTTCATTTTACTTCACTTAATCCCAGGATGTCAAGTTTTCATCTCTCCATTAGGTCATTCAATTCATTTTCCTTCCCATTCAATGTTCAAATATTTGTTGTTCCAAATCGGGTTTTGTTTTCTGATCTAACACTTGCACAAACATCAGCATTACCATCATACTGTGCAACTATAGTCAGAGACTTGTCAATTTCATTTCCATTTTTAAACTTCCATCCGAGTCTTGTATTATAGTTGAAAGCAAGTACAAATTTACTCATCTACTGACTTGCTAAGCCTAACGCATCTGAGCAATTTCTTTCGGGGTTTACTCCCTTAGCCTTTGAAGATCCCTCTTCCGCAAAAGGCAGAGAGGATGGGTTGCCTCATCCACCATCTTCACCATTCTGAAGGTCTCCTTCTCTGCCTAAGATGCTGTTAAGGTCTTCACCCGTAACCCTGGGCATGGGTTCCACGTTATACCCCGTGGGACTGGATCCCTGCCTGAACTTAGCTGTCCTTCACATCGGCCTACTGATGTGGAGGATACCCACTCGCCCACAACGTAGATGCACCAGACAAGAATTACTGAAGTGAAGGATAGGGAAGATGACCCTATTTTCCTTGAGCCGGTTAATGGTGGTGTATGATGCCACAACCAATATATATATATTTTTTTTTTACGAGGGACTGTGAAAAATCTTCAAAAGACACTTGTGAAGGGTCCACACTCCACAAGTGTGTGGGATTCTTACCCACTAAAAACTAAACACCCTTTTCCCATGATGTGTATCATCATCCCAGAACCGCTCGCGCGTTACTTCACGGTGATATCATGCTTACTTTGTCTTTCAGACTTCTTCTTTCTTCATTTCTCCTTTACGGGCATTCGTACGCTTCCAAATCTTTCTTGTTCTGACAAAGGACATCCTCCACATACACTGCCACGCGATCCCAGGATTCCTGGTTTCGTAGCATCACAGAAATAATATCTGCTGTCAGTTCTCCCAGTTCACTTTCCACACGTCTTCTTTGTGTCATCCAATGGACGCATACAAAGAAGGTGTGAAATACATCATTGAAGTCATCACATTATATGCATGCTGCATCACTCGCTCTGCCCACTCCCTGCAGGAATTTCTGAAAATATCCATGTCCTGTTAGAAGCTGATGAAGTAATAGTTAACTTCACCATGAACCCTTTCAACCCAGATATCCAAGCGTGGTATCAGTTGCTTGGTCCATTTACCCCGAGGGTCACTTTCCCATCTGAGTTGCCATTGCCTCATCCATTGACTGAAGGCACACTTCTTTGGGCATTTCTTTCCCAGCTCTCCTTGGGTATGCAAGATTTCTTGTCGCTCCAATGCAAGTAGATTTATTGGGGCTATTGCTGTCACCATGAGGACTGCAGGTCCAGAAACCGTGCGGTTTGCATATGCAATATGTAAAGCTGCTCTCCATTGTACAGCAGCTATTCTTCTCTGATACCAAGCAAATCTCACGGATTCAGCCCAAATTTCAGAGCCATACAGGAGCACTGACTGAACCGTCGACATGAGGAGGCGTCGTTTACTGGATTTCAGATCTTTAATATTTCCCATCAGTCATGTATTTTACTACCTTATCTGTCGCTCTCTGAATATGATTCCAGAATGTGAGCTTGGAGTCAAGAGTCACTCCTAGATATTTTGTGCTCGTAGATGTTTCAATCACTAACTTTCCAACAGTCATTGGCACAAGAGTCTCGATTCTTTTCCTCGTAGGAAGAACTATCTCCGTTTTGTGTTCTGCTAGTGTTAGCCTGTGACTCATCATCCATTCTTTTATGCGTCACATCACCTGGTTCAGTTTGATTTGAGCCATCTCCACATTACGAGCCACTATCAAGGCGGCTACATCATCAGCGTAGCCCACAAGCTTCATGTCCTCTGGCATCTCCAAATGTAACAAGCCATCATACATTATGTTCCAAAGATCTGGGCCAAGGATTGATCCCTGCGCTGCACCAGTCGTCAGTCGTTTTGTTCTTTGTCCATCTTCCATATCATACAACAGAGTGCTGTCCTTGAAGTAGTCTTTCATTATGTGCATAAGATATTGTGGTAGCTTGAAAGTTTCTTCAAGAGCTTCGAACATGTCGCTCCACCTTGCCGAATTGAAAGCGTTCTTCACATCCAGGGTCACAAGAAGTGTCAATTTATGGGAATGATGATTGCCCATTTGTGCTCTTTCTGCTGTATTCACCACCTCCCACACTGCATCCAGCGTCGAGTGCCCTCTCCAAAATCCATGTTGGCGAACAGACAGATCCCCTGCTAGCTGAACTGCTGAGAGACTTCTGGGCTGCAGAAGTTTCTCCAGGCCTTTTCCAGGTGTGTCCAGCATACATAAAGGTCTATAACCACCAAGTTTTCTTTTGCTGATCAAAACCCATCGGGCCATTTTCCATCGGGGACTAAAAACACCCGCTTGCAGGCAGCGATTGTACATATTCAGCAACAGTTATGGACAGAGTTCTGATATTATCTTTAGCACTTTTGCAGGTATACCACCTAGTTCTTGAGTCTTCTTGTTTCTAAGAGAGTAGTTCTATTCAGCTCTTCTACAGCGAAGAGGGGTATATCGTCCATTTCTTTTTCATCGTCACAGTCAATTCTCTCTGGATGGTCGGGCAATAGTGTATCCACAATTTCTTTAATGGTTTGCGGATCCATACTCGGGGTTGAAAATGTCCCGAGTTTCTTCATTACAATCTTGAAACCTAGTCCCCATGGATCATCTTCTACTTCTTTAGGCAGTGCCCACCATTTATCGGCTTTACTCTTTCTAATTGCGTTAAAGAGTTCCTTCTTCGCTGACTTGTACTTCGCTGTGACTGAGGTATTCTCTGGACTGCCCCTCATCCTCTGAGCCCTGCGTCAAAGTCGCAGACTATTCCTTCTCAGTTCAGCAATCTCTTCGGTCCACCAGTATGCTGGGCGCTTGCTATTTCGTGATCTCCTTTGGGACATTGAGACATTGCATGCTTGCTGGATTAACTGCATGGTGAGTTTAACACATACACCAGATGCTTCTTTCCCTCTATGGCCAAAACATTTTTCTGTTATGTTCTCCATTCCATTCCGTATTACATCAAGAAACTTTTCCTTGTCAATACCGGCTACGTTCCACCGTGCTGGCCTGCGCAAGATGGTTCTTACTTTAGGAGATTCCTGGAGCAGTCAAAAAATGATATATTGGTGATCACTCTCTGTGTAGTTCTCGATCACTTGCCATTCAGTAATCTTAGGTGCAATATCCTCCGATGAGAAGATTACATCCGGTATTGTTCCCTGGCATCCTGACCGTCGAAATGTTGGCACATTTCCAATGCTGTTGACCACCAAACCCGTTCTGGCTATCATATCCATTATATGTCGCTCTCTGGAGTCTGTTTGTGGCATGCCCCATTCCGACGCTTGAGCATTAAAATCACCAGCGACCACTAGTCTGTTTTTCATTCCGCGTAATGCATCCTCAAGGCCATCAAGTTTGATCTGAAAGTTGGGAACAGATTCATTTGGCGGGAAATAACAGCTTATAATAGTGATTCCTCCAATCTGTACCCAAACAAAACCATCTTCACATCCATGCTCTGTTACTGAAAATTTTCCTAGATCTGGTATCCAAATTGCAGCTGTTCCAAGATTATCCACAAATCACCCTGGATGATCCCTCTCTTGATATGGTTCACTAATAATAACGATGTCTGCTTCCATCTCATAAATCAGCTGTGTCCTAAGGTCGTTAGCTGTTTGACTCCTGTGCATGTTTGCTTGAAGAATTCGTATCATTTGCTGTGACTTTTGGCCTTTTCAAGAGCTTCACAAAATATTGTTCATGCACCCGATCCGGGAACATGATTTTGTTTAGCTTCATTGAGACCATTGTCTCTACAAAGCATGCATCGCGGATTATTCTTTTTGCAGTCTACTGCCTTACGACCAGATTCTCTGTACTTAAAACAGAGCTTACTTCTGTCGGGGCCTGTGCAGTTTCTTACCAGATGTCCATATGATAGGCATTGAAAGCAGAGAGGTAACATGTTTCTAGAACGTACTCTGCAGTATAACCATCCTAACTTATTTCTTCCTGCTTACAGTAGTTTCTGAGGAATCTCATCTTTAGTTCCAAAGATGGCAAGTTTCTGTCCCCAGCTGTTTGGTTTTGTGACTGATATTTTCAGCTCTCCATGGGGATTACCGGAATCACATCTTACAGCTTCCTCCACATCTGCAGCGGTCCATGTCTCGAATCTCCAGTGTAGTTCGGAGGATTAAAGCCTTTACATCGCCAACTCGTCCGAGGGCATCTGTCAGAGATTTATTGAATATCTCCCTGTTTTCAATCTGTGTTATTTGATTGAATTCAAGAAGAACAACCCCAACTCTTGTTTTGCGGATAGATCAGATGCCTGCTTCACTGTCTTCTGGCTTCACCCTGTTCCTGATATCCTTCAAAACATCAGCGAAAGTCTTACCGTTCATTGGTTTGATGATTACGGCTTCTGAACGACTCCTTGATTTAGAGTAAGGTCGTTTTCCACTCTCGCTAAACGCTGTACCTTCAAGATCGCTTCTGGCCCATTTTGTTGGAATATCTTTGTGCTTCCTATCCTCACTCTTCTTCTTTCTCTTCTTCTTGGATAGAAACGTTTCCCATTTTCCTTGATCTTCCTCCGAGTCATTTGTCACTGGTGATGTCCTGGATAATACCTTGTTCTCTGTGGTAGTTGATCTCTGCTTTAGTTCTTCTCTAGATTTCTTCCACCACATCCTGCATGTTGCTCCAGCCTCTAAAGCTTCTTCCAACTTCATTAGGCCATTTTATATTTCCATTTTTAGATTCCTAAGAGGAATAGATTGATATTCTGCCATTCCAATTGCAAACAAACACATCTATCATTCAATGGAGCTTAAAATAACTGTACAAACTTGTTTCGGTAATAGTCTTCACAATATAAACCCACTTTCTTGAGCTGTCTTGTAGCTGTGGAGTTCACGCTTACTTTCATGACTACTACGACTACTACTACTACTACTACTACTACTACTACTACTACTACAATTTTTTCACGTCCCACTAACTACTTTTACGGTCTTCGGAGACACCGAGGGGCCGGAATTTATTCCTGCAGGAGTTCTTTTACGTGCCAGTAAATCTACTGACACGAGGCTGTCGTATTTGAGCACCTTCAAATACCACAGGACTGAGCCAGGATTGAACCTGCCAAGTTGGGGTTAGAAGGCCAGCGCCTTAACCGTCTGAGCCACTCAGCCCGGCACCACTACTACTACTACTACTACTACTACAGAAAGACTGACTGACCTGTGCAGAAATTATACCTTAGTCCTCAAATCTACAGCTGTCAAACGTCTTCCTAGGAAAGCCATGACTTGAAGATGGGCTAACCCTATGCTTGGGGAATTTCAACTGGACCCTGTACCCATTAATAGAAAAAACAGCAAGGAAGTGCTAAATGTCAAAGTATTGAGAAGTGCAAACATTGATTCAGAACACTATCTTTCTTTGATCAAAACCAATTTCATCCCTCTTAAAAGAAGCAGAGAAAACCACTGTATCAAGTTGTGAATTCCAAGTTTCAATCCAGGCAAGCTGAAAGATAACAATAACTTCACCGAGACCCTGGCTAGAAACAAAGACAAGAAAGATTGGCCCTAACTACAGAAGGCACTAATAGATGCAGCGACAAACACCATACCAGCGGTCAGAAAGAACAAACATCCATGGTGGACAACTACTTGTGACAAAGCAATAGAAGAGAGAAAGCAATCGTGGCTAACATGGAACCGTAAAAAAGTCTGGATAACCATAAAAAGGTCTTAGAAGCTAGGAAAACTGCTACTAAAATGATCAGAAACACCAAGAGGCAGTACAATAAAGATGTCATTGACCAAGCAGAGAGGGATTTTCAAAGAAACAACACTAGAGATTTCTACCAAACTTTTAAATCTCAAATAACACCCTAATCATCCCCTACACTTCACCTTCAGGGAGCTGACGGAAAGATGAAACTAAATAATGAAGAGTTCACCACAGTTCTAGCAGAGTATTTCAGCGATCTTCTAAATTCAAAGGAACCCAAGGAGAAACTGCATTTCAAACCTCAGAATGTTACTAAGTCAGACTCTCTCCTCCCAACAAAGAAGGAGATCCAGAAAGCCATTTCAGAATTGAAATCTAACAAAACAGCAGGAGAGGATGGAATCATAGCGGAGCGCTGGAAATATGCTGATGAGGAGTCAATCCAAATTATATATGAAATCATATCTAATATCAGGGTGAGAGAAGCATTACGTTGTGCCTAGACCTGAGCTATCATCCACCTGTTACACAAAAAAGGCAACAAATCAGATATCAACAACTACAGAGGGATTTCCCTTGTATCAATGACATACAAGATACTCTCCAAAGTATTATTCACAAGAGTAGAGGCTCAACTAGACTCCTGCAGCGGAGAGTACCAGGCTGAGTTTTGAAAGTCAAGGTCATGCGCTGAACAGATCCTGACTCTCAAAACCATCATCACTTACAAAAACCTAAGCACCTCACCCTATGTGTCAACAAATTATTGACTTGCAGGAGGCCTAAGATTCAGTAGATAGAGAGTCACTCTTCCAGACACTTGCTGAACTGGGACTAACCTTGAATCTTTTGAAAGCAACTCTTACCAACACTACAGGCAGAATCAAATTCAGAAGGGAACTGTCCAAGAGCTTTGAGATCAGAACAGGTGTTAGACAAGGTAATGGCCTATCTCCAATCCTCTTTAACTGCCTACTCGAAAAAGTCATTCATGAGTGGACGAAAATGCTAAAGGAATACTCTGGACTGAGAATAGGGTACAAGAAAGACAAGTTAACAGTCAACTGTTTAGCCTTCACAGATGACCTTACACTGCTGGCATCCATTGTGGAGGAAGCTGTCCATCAACTATCCTCTCTCGACCACATAGCAGCTAAAGTAGGGTTGAAGATCGCCATCAACAAAACACAGTTTATCACCAACATCCGAGATGCACCCAAATCAATTCCACTGGGGGACAAAGCTGTACAGATACCTAGGAGAATGGATAACCCCAAACATGAATGAAGATCAGGCCATGAACAGCAGATGCATGAAATTGGAAAGCACCTACCTACCACCTATCATGAGAATGGACTATCAGATGCTCACCTCCAGAATCTTCCACACCATCTCTAGAGGGAAAGCGACTAATGTCCAATGGGTAAGATTTGTAAGAAAAGACCTTCAACAATTGGACATTGCTCCCAGTGAAGTCTCTGACAGGAATTGGTACAGAACGTTGATCAGAACATCAAACTCTCTCCAGTCACTAACAGAAAAAACAGTGTGTCCGGGAGGAGGTGTGAAATGGACTCGGGAGCGGAAAGACGTTTACGGTGCAAGAATGATGGAGTACTGGTCCAAGAGGAAAGCTGCTAGAGATAAGAACCATGTGGTCCATAGCAGGCCCAAATGGAACAAATAATAATAATAATAATAATAATAATAATAATAATAATAATAATAATAATAATAATAATAATAATAATAATAATAATAATAATAATAATAATAATAATAATAATAACAACAACAATAATAAATTATTATCATGCATTTGTGTTGTATAAGCCAGAAGAATCTGGTGTATTACTAGGTTGGAGGCTGAATATGTGCGTTTACAACTTACGTGACAAAGACGAAGCATGTTTGGATATTTATATGTGTGTGTGTGTGTCGGGATGAAATTCCTAAAATTGACAATTTGTCTGATATTGATGATCAGATAATTGGTTCTAACTTGCTTACTGATTATACATCACAGGACGCAATGACTGCTGCTAACAAATTATATTATTATTATTATTATTATTATTATTATTATTATTATTATTATTATTATTATTATTATTATTATTATTATAAGAATCAACCTAATTTCCCCAAGTAGGGTGCTTCTAGGTAACTGTCTACTTTTCCAAAGTAGGAAATTATGTTGATTTCAATACCTACTGTATAACTGATCACATAATCATGCATTACTATTATTGTTAATATCATTATCATCATCATCATCATTATTGTTGTTACAACTGGAACATGGTTGACTGCAGGAAGTGGTTCCAGACAAAAGTCCAAGTGTTGTGGAACAGCACATTGATGATGATTGTGATGCAGACTTACTAGAAAATTAATCATCTGTCACTCATGGTTCAGCTGTTTGTCTCCATCATCTAGCCTGAGCACTTCTAGTGTTTCCAAAAGGAGCGATAGGAAACAACGCCACAGTTCTGAATTACAAGAACAGGCTGCTACTAACCAATGTATGGTGTTTTGTGGTGTTTCTACAGAATGCTGGTAAAAAGGATAAATTTAGTGTCCCTGGAGAATACGTGGCAAATGAAATGAGACAGCTTGATGACTATTTTAGGTACAAACTGAAGACTGGCATGGAACAATGTATGTTACAAATTAATAATAAAAATCCAGAAAGAGGTTTGGCATATCAGCTCCATTGCCAACAGCCCTGACGTCACAGACAACAACATATGTAAATGTTGTACTCTTACATGACTGTTATGTTGTGCAGAAGGAAGATGAACAGATTCAGAAAAATCATACCCCAAAATGTACTCACAATGAAAATAAAATAACATTTATGTTACCTTTAAGTAATCTTCTTTGATAATAGTGTAAATAGCATCACAAACTTTAGGTATTACTTGTGAAATAGTGCATGTTAGTATCCAGAATAGATACATCAGTGATTGATAGCTGTCGCCTGTAACAAAACAATAAATGGAGGAAATGACAATATGCTAAATGAGATGACTCTTTGTATTGTCCCCGTCAGTTTTGTGCCTAGTAAGTGTTTGATTATGTGCCCGCAATTACCAGTGTCATTGCGTGTTATAAATCTCATTCTGTATTGACGGTTATCACTTTACAAATAAAAAGTATTTATAAGATCCTCCTTTTCAATACATTTTGTATTTATTCATTTATTTATGCATTGTGGGAGTTGTGTTAAATTTTATTTTGTGACAATCAGCTTTATCATTCAGTCAGCTGCTTAACAGGTTTTTGAGAGTCCAGAGTATTGATTTTTCACCTCGCCTCATCAATCGATAACATTTGGTGATAAAATAACAAACTGGCCTGTTTCAAGGTTAACGTGCTGCTTCCTGTCTCTGCTTGCTAGTGCTCAGGTAATTTCTAGAACAATTCCAGCCAATTATGGAGTACAATTACGGACCAATAATTATCAAAACGAGAGCCACACCTCTAAGTGAGAGGCTATAAATTCTCAGGATTTGCCTTAATCAACCCGTTACTTCTGCGTTTGTACAAGAGCTCACAAGTCGAGTTAAGTTCCGTCTGCAATTAAATAATTCAGCCTGGTCTAGCACGGACTTCTACTAAAATTTCTTTGTGTCAGTTTCAGCTAACATTAACTTTGAAGAAAGAAGAGGATCTCAAGCAACGCAAGACCAACATCTATTTCAGGATGTCTACCCTTCCGTCAAGAGGAGCATTTCATTCAACGAGGGAGTTGGACTTTGCTGTTACCATGTGCTTTAAGATGTAGGCATTCCTAACATCAGAGGGAGCACGCGACGGACTACTTCTATATGGGAGCAGAATAGACCGCGCGAAAATCGAGTTACATCATCAAATTTGAGTCCACTTTTATTATTATTTATTTTATGCCCACATTGGAGCACTGAAATCAATCTATATACAGTCTAGTCTTATGAATATTGGTCACAAATTTGGTTGATGTTTCTTCTTTTGTTCCCAGAAATGTTTCATTCTCTCTGACCTGGCTGCCCGTTCTTCGTCAGTTATGTTGTACTGTTTGCGTGTATAGGTCTTCAGTTTAAGTCTCACGTCGTTATTTCTCAGGATCCTCTTCTCTTCTCTGTTTTCAATTTGTTGAATTGTCAAGCCTAATTCATTTAAATCTTCTTGGACTTCTTTGAACCAGTGATTTTTAGTTTTACTTTTCCACAAGTAGTTGAATAAATGTTTGAGTATCCTAGTCTCCGGTAGTCATAATATGTGACAGAAAAAAGCAACTCTTATATAATATTTTTCTGTCCATCTTTGTAGAAAATTGAACGATCTTCTCTTAGTTAAAATTTCTAGTAGATTTGTGTAAATTAGCGATATTTTTCCAATTTCATTTACCTTGGTTAAGGTAGTATTTGAATATGAGTGAATGTGTGTTGGGATCTATTAGTGTAGATTTGTCTTCCGAGGATATCTCAATCTCTAGGCAATTATTTAAAGGTCATGTCTAATAATAAGTGACCTCTCGGATAAATGAGGACTTAAATAATTATTTCAGATTTTTTAATGAAACATTGTGGGACAAGATTTGGGTTGTGTTCTACGTAGTAAATTCTAGTTGCATTTCATCTTGTGCATTATTCAACGATTATACAGATTGTGTCTTCATAATTCTACATTAATTCAGATGCTGATGATAGATTTAAAAATCTTACTTACTTACTCTTCGGCGCTACAGCCCTTGTAGGGCCTTGGCCTCTCTGACGATTGTAGCCCAATCTTCACAATCTTTTGCACGCCTCCTCCATCTTCTTATTCCCATCTTTCTTAAATCCTCCTCCACATCATCCAGCCATCTTTTCCGGGGTCTTCCTTTCCATCTTCTACCACCTGGATTTCCCTTATAGATCTTCTTGACAGCCCTATTATCTGGCATTCTCTCCACGTGTCCCAACCACCTTAATCTGTTGCTTTTTATTTCGGTTACGATACTTGGATGTCCATAGAGTTCTTCCAATTCCTTGTTTTTCCTTATTCTCCACAATTCCCCTTCCTTTACTGGGCCAAAAATCTTTCTCAGTATTTTTCTCTCCCATCTGTTCAACAGTTCTTCATCTACTTTGGTCATTGTCCATGTTTCAGAGCCATAAGTTACCACCAGTCGTAATACTGTTTGATAGACTGTCAACTTTAATCTTCTACCAAGGCTGCGTGATCTAAACACTTTCAATAAAGCTAAGTAAGCCCTATTGCCCGCAGCAATCTTCGCTTTTATTTCCTCTTTCATGTCGTTATCTTTTGTCACCAGCACTCCTAAATACTTCAACTTTTCACATCTCTCGTAGTTAATCCCATTTAATTTTATGCACTTGTCTTCCCTTACTACGGTCCTCCTAGATGCAAATAGGTAATGAGTTTTGGCATTATTCACTCTTGGGCCCATTTCACCTCCTTCCTTTTCTAATCTATCCAGTCCTTCCTCTAGGTCTTTCAATCTTCTAGACAGCATATCAACATCATCAGCATAAGCCAGATTCTGTGTTACACGGTTGAACAGCGTACCGCCTGGATTACTGACCTCCACCTTTCTCATCACACGCTCCAAAACCACATTGAAGAGCAGAGCAGATAACACATCCCCTTGCCGCAAACCTTGGTTTACTTCAAACTCTTTAGTAAGATTTCCTTCTATTTTAACCATGCATTTAGTACCTGTTAGGGTCATTTGTACCAGTCTTATCAATTTAGTTGGGAACTCCATGTCCATCATTGTTTGACACAGTTTCCTTCTTTTCACACTATCATAAGCCTGCCGAAAATCCACAAACAGCTGATGCACATCCACATTATGTTCATAGCATTTCTCCATTATTTGCCTGACAGTGAAGATGTGATCTGTTGTTGATCTACCCTGTTGAAAGCCACTTTGGTAGTCTCCTAGTATCTGCTCAACCAGTGGAGTGAGTCTCATAGACAAAACCTTGGCTAAGACCTTATAAACCACACTAAGCAAAGATATACCTCTATAATTTTCACAATTTGCTTTATCTTTCTTCTTATGAATTGGGCAAATAATTGCTAAGCTCCAATGCTCTGGCTTTGTTCTGTTTCCCAAACTTCCACAGTTAGTTGGTGAACAAGTTGCGTCAACTGTTCACCCCCGTATTTAATCATCTCAGCTGAAATGTTATCACTTCCTGGAGCCTTATTATTCTTCAAGTACTTAATTGCCGTCCTCACTTCTTCTATAGATGGTACAGGCACTGGTTTTAAATCTAGGCTAGGATCCTGCCAAGGCTGCCCATCCTCTTCTTCCAATCTCACCGTCTCTGCAGCCACATTCAACAGTTCACTAAAGTATTCCGCCCATCGGTCAAGAATCCGGTCTCTTCCCCCAATCATGTTTCCTTCTTTATCTCTACAGAATACAGCATGTGGTTGAAAACCTTTCTGTACGTCCTTTATTTTCCCATAGAACTTCCGTACTTCTTGCATATCATATTGTTCCTCCAAATCTGTAATCCATTTCCTCTCTGCCTCTCTCTTCTTTCTCCTACAAATTCTGTCTGCCTCTTTCCTCTTCTTCCTAAATTCTTCTACATATGTTCTTGTTTTCCTGCTAAACATTTTCTTCCTTGCTTCATTTCTTTCCTCAACTGCTCTTCTGCAATCATCATCAAACCATCCTTGCCTTTCGGTCTTTACCTCCACTCCTAGTACTTCATCCGCAGTTTCCTGCAATGCATCCCTCAATAAAATACACTTTCCTTCGATGTTTTCCACTGCCCAGCTTTGTTGTTTAGCCTCCAATTTCTTCTCCATCCTGCATTCATATAGTTGTGCAGTTTCTTTATCTTTCAATTTTGAGACCATATATCTCCTTGGAGCTTTCCCTTTCTTAGCAGATCTGTAAGTTGCAATACGTTGCCTGTATTTTACCCGTACCAAGTAATGGTCCAAATCACAATCAGCTCCCCTACAACTGTCAACTTGTAGTATGTCAGATGCATATCTCCTATCGATTACTACATGGTCTATTTGATTAAAGGTGACACCATCTGGTGAACACCAAGTGGCTTTCCTTATATTCTTTCTCTGAAACCATGTACTCTTCACCACCATCGAGTTTCCCATGGCAAAATCAATTAGCCTCTGTCCATTATCATTTGACTCATCATGCAAACTTTCCTTCCCAACTGTGTCCCTATAGGCTTCTCCTTTACCCACTTTAGCGTTGAAATCTCCAAGTATGATTTTTACATCTTGTCTTGGGATGCATTCTATTTCTTGTTCCAATTGTCCATAGAACATATCTTTCTCTTCATCCTCAGCCTCTTCTGTAGGTGCATACACACACACAAGGGTGATATTGAAAAAATGGGCATTCATCCTTAGAGTGCATATTCTTTCATTTACAGGTTTAAAATTCAAAACTGCTGACTTATATCTGTCATCCACTAGGAAGCCTGTGCCACCTATTGTACCTCTGGCTCCGCCACTATGCAGAACTGTATATCTACCACTTCTAAAAACACCATTTCCTTTCCATCTGACTTCCTGAATTGCTGCTATTCCAATATTATATTTATCCATTTCTTGTTTTAGATTGTTTAGGGCTCCTGGTTTATTCAGGGTTCGTACATTCCAGGTTGCTACATACATATCATATTTCTGTTTACATCTTCCATTTCCTTGTGTGGGTCGTCTACCATTATCATCAGTCCGGCTATTCTTGTCTGTGAGTTTCGTAATGAGTTGTTTTTCCGATATAGGGTTGTTAGCCCCATGATCAACCTCCAACCTGGAGGACCACGGTATCCCTCTTAGTCTGGCCTATCACCTTTGACCTGTCCGGCTTGGGTGGCCCTACCAGGAGCTTATGCTCCCGCCGGCATAGCTCTCAGGATCACTTAAGCACGCAAACTCCCACATCGCGACAAGATGAAGATACCAGTGTGGGAGAGATTTAAAAATCACTGCTAATAATAATAATAATAATAGTAATAATAATAATAATAATAATAATAATAATAATAATAATAATAATAATAATAATAATAATAATAATAATAATAATAAATTAGGATTAGGTTAATAAGATTTTTTTTGGTCATGAGTGATTAATGTGATTCGAATTTTTCTTGTGGAATATTTAATGTGTGCTCTGTTATTGTGTAATTTGCCTGGAATATGGTAGTCCTGCAGGATATTTATTGAATTTCAGAAGCATGTGTCACGGGTTACAATGCTTTCCTAGGTAAATGTGGAGCACGTGTTGAGTGATATTTCATGTGTTTATGAGATAATAATCATAATTTATCAGTGCTCAATGACCATGTGTCAGATGGTATCAGTTTTAATCCAAGCAATGTGCATAATTATTGTTCTATCAAATGTTCTGAATGAAATTTTGGAATTTTGAAGAGATCGTCGTTCTAATGCCACAATAATGTTCATTGTAGTGATTTTTCCAATTCTGTCACGAGTCACATAATTTATTGAACTTAATGGAGTTTCATCTGCCTAGTCCATCCAGCTGTATGTATAACAATCATAAAATAAAAATAAAACCCTAGGATCTGTGTGTAAATTTTGTATATAAAATCCATGTATCCTATATGTGTGCGTGTGAAGTCGTTTTTGATGATTTTTGAAGTGTTATTCTTAAAATGTGGTTTTTAATCTAACCACATGTTCAGTACAGTGGGTCATGTTATTCCAGTGTTGTCTGTGTTTTTGGTTCATTCCTTTGATTGTTGTTGAATAATTTCTATGCAATTCTTAAGGATGGATTCAAATATTTAATAATGTGATTTGAATAATAGAATAAGATCATATAATTTCAAAATCAAGAAATTTTTGTAACGTTAATTCATGCAACGACATGAGTAAGTCCAATTCATTCTTTATTGATTTTCAAAAGAAGAATTGTTCCTTTAACAACTAATATTGATGATAAAGTCATATAACAACGTTATTAACTTTAATTATGTCATTTAAGAATTTTTCAAGAGTATTAATTACTCAAATATTCAAGTAAATAATATCTGTGTGTGTTGTTAAAGATATTATCAGCAATTAAGATAGAAAGTAATGTAGATTGATAAATATTGTACAAATGAAGCTGTAGAAAGGATACCATGGTTATCAATCACTCAATTCAGTGAAATTTAGCATTTCTGTTTTGTTTAAAGTGAGATAAGCGAAGCAAATTAAGCTTTCGAATATAATTGAGATCAAGCATGGTTTAGGATGGAGTTCATCCTCTTTAATTTTGTTTTTCAAGCCAATGGAATGCTAATTTTTATTTTATTTTATTATTTCAGAATAATTAAATGTCTACAATGTTCAAGATCAGAATCAGTTATTTTGTAAATTCATTCAACGGCCTTAGCTCTGGGAGGGTCGAAACTAGCAGCAGCAAGAATATTTTCCATTTGTAAATAATCATTATTTTGTGCATATTATTATAAATGTCAAGCTTGTGTTTTTAAATTGTTATTTTCTTTTATCGTCATCAATCCTTGTCTTTTAAATGCCACCAAAATTAAAGACAGCCTGCTAACGAACGGTCCACCTCAAAATCTCTTGTGCGCTGGCTGAGCTTGACCGGGAAATAGGTGGCAGTATGTACGTATAAAATCCATACTTTTATAAAATCGGCTTACCTTTTGCTAAATATCTCAATATCAGTACAACATGTTCTGTTGGCGATACTGATTTTCTCATTAATGTTTCTTTCTTTTGTATTAACGGTGTTAATCTTCTCAGCAGATATTCAAAATGAATAGCTGATATTCATAGAAAATTCTAATAGAAAGCTTGGTCTTCCATGTACAATTCCTGTCGCAAGTTATTCATAACTCCACAATGTTCGTGACCTAAAATCGTTTCCCTTGCCCAACATTTCCATTTTGTCCTTTCTCGTTTTTCTCTTCATTGCCTTAATAAAATCAGTGATAAGTAAGCCACCGATAAAACCTTATCAGAAGACATGCTTGCTACCATCAACACTCACATCCATTAAAACAGCTGACTAGGAATGTTGTATGCATGAAAACTTGCACTACTTAAGCAGCATGGTGTAAACACTTGGTGCAACATTTCTTCGGGTGTACAAGTTTTCAAGTTGCACAACAAGAAATAAAAGGCAAACTTGAGTGCTGTGTGTAAACCGTGTGTGCCATTTTTCTTACCAGTACAGAAGTGGCACGCAAGTTTTGTTGCATAGTGGACGAGTACCTTAAGACCAGATGCAGAAACATCTCAGAACTTCGACAGTGCAACAATTGTTAAATACGATGTGATGGACTCAGAATGAGGATTGTGAGACTGGTAGGTGTAGTTGAAGAAGGCAGGTAATAATAATCTGCATTGGTGGATAAGAACTTTGTATGGGAAAAAAATATTGGTGGTGTTGTTGCTTGCAGATGTTCCATTGGGTAAGTGCAGACAACGGGTCCCTTTTTTTTTTTTTTTTTTACTTTACGTCGCACCGACACAGATAGGTCTTTTGGCGACGATGGGATAGGAAAGGCCTAGGAATTGGAAGGAAGTGGCCGTGGCCTTAATTAAGGTGTGCCTGGTGTGAAAATGCAAAACCACGGAAAACCACATTCAGGGCTGCCGACAGTGGGGTTCGAACCCACTATCTCCCGATTACTGGATACTGGCCGCACTTAAGCGACTGCAACCATTGAGCTCGGTGACAATGGGTCTAGTAGAGTTTGTGTTCACATGGTAAAGAGCTAGGAGATGGATGTAGATATCGACCATGATGAGGTTCTGTGGAGCAGTGGCATATACTGGGGGCTACCAAGGCTATCGGTGAAGCTCAAACCTCAAACGAGAACGATGGAAATCTAAAGTCCATTATAATGTAAGCATCTGACACAGTGTTCCATTTACAAAACTTCAAACAATGAGAAAAAACGTCTCACGTATTTCTGAGAGCAAGTCATCGGAGAAAGATATTGCAGCCCAGACTCTGCGTCCCTCTCCTCTCTACCCACCTTGCGCGGCTTGCCGATGTATGCTCGATAGGTGCGAGGACCGGCGGGGATAGGTATGCCAGGCTTCGGTCCATCAAATCGCCACTGCTTACCAACAGCCATGCGTTCCTCATTGTATATTCTTCCTCGCCTCATACTCATAGATAAGAGAGTGCTGACATTCCACTCACGTTACTTCTACAGTACATCCTTGTAGAAAGACACTGCAGGGCTGTCGTTATAGGACTAATACAGTTTTCGTTTTATAGGTAGATCTGCTAAAATTAAATGCAATCTTTCAGGTGTATTGTTCTCTTTTGTTGGTTGGAATCGAACCCGTGATCATGGGTCGACACCATCACTGGTCTCCCAAGGAAGCTAATGAACCAGTGAATGAAACGTACGACCTCTGGTAATGCTGTAAAATTCAAAATTTGTATTTAATGTTAATGTTAATAATAATAATAATAATAATAATAATAATAATAATAATAATAATAATAATAATAATAATAATAATAATAATAATAATAATTTTTGTTAGGTACTTTACGTCGCACCGACACAGATAGGTATTATGGGAACGATGGGACAGGAAAGGCCTAGGAATGGGAAGGAACTGGCCGTGGCCTTAATTAAGGTACAGCCCCAGCATTTGCCTGGTGTGAAAATGGGAAACCACGGAAATCCATCTTCAGGGCTGCCGACAGTGGGGTTCGAACCCACTATCTCCTGGATGTGAGCTCACAACTGCGCACTCCTAACCACACAGCCAACTCGCCCGGTACTGAATAATAATAATAATAATAATAATAATAATAATAATAATAATAATAATAATAATAATAATAATAATAATAATAATAATAATAAAAAATTGTAACCGTAATTGAGAAAATTATGCCTACACATAATAATAATGATAATAATAATAATAGTAATAATAATAATACAAAAATAATAATGATATAAATGATAATAACTAAAATGAAATGAACTCGGAAAATAATAAAAATAACAAAGTAGCATTGGATATACATCAGAGCTTGGAAACACGACGGATAACTTATAAATACACAAAATTGAACCAAATGCAAGGGAACACTTACAGGCCTAATAATGACAGCTAATGAAGGACTGTGGAAATGTGAAGGGGCCCTATTGAGGTCCATGAGAAGGAAGAAAAGGTTCATGATAAATCACCCTCTAGTACAACTATATTAAAAATAACAAATGAAGGTTTACGAGAAACAAGTTAAATGACATAGCAACTGATACTTAACTCACAGACCAAGGATATTTAACTAGACCTTAACGACATACACAGATCGACTAAACAAAATGAAAACATAATCAGGATACTCAAGGGGCAGAATTAGAATGGTGGTTGATTAAAAATGCAGGTGAAAGAATTAAAATTACAAACAACGGGAATCTAGGGCAAACTCAGACATGTTGAATTAAAACATAGAAAATTACTTTTAACGAGAACATACCGAAGCGCAAAAGGAATTAAATTAAATCTGTAGTGGGACGGAGAACTGGAACTAAGCATTATGTGTTGTAAATTACTATTTACTCTTTATTTGAAAATCATTGATTATAGTGTTTCTTAATATGTGTACCATTTTATTTTTGGACAGTATGAACAATGCAAGATTCAAGAAGTATTTTGGAGTGAGTTTTGTATTCAAATTTATGTAACTAAAAAAAAAAAAAAAAAAAAAAAAAAAAAAAGAAGAAAGTAAATTAGGAAAACCTCAAGAATGGAACTTATGAACTTCATTGTTAACATTGCAAGAGTGATTAAGTGATCTGTATACCAGGATGTAATTTTGTAAAATTTGATAAATATAAGGTGCTTTGATCAGAATTTCTAATCTGAGAAAGAACATAGTTCTTCTGCCGTAGCCTGATGACAAATTTTTGAAATTCTAGTATCTTATCGACGTACACTTCCAGAAGTCTTTGACAGAGTGATGTTCTTCTTCTTAAGCTTTGTCCACTTCTTTGCTTAAATCATACTGCCCATCCTCTACCGGCTTTAAAATTTTGCGCACTGATGCCGTTCCTTCTCATTGACTTGCATGCTTTAATCTGCAACATTTCGTGCATTATTCCAAAACTACTGTTTCTCAGTTCTGTAACATTTGCCTATATATTCCAAATTTCAGACCACGAAAAGACTGTGATGTTTTCTTAGCCGTCTTTAATTTTTCCCTCTGGTTTTGCCAGTATCATATTAACTTTGGATCAACTGAAAATTCTCGACTTGCAGCTCTCTTACTCCATTCATTTATGCAGAAGAAAGTACATGTGACTTAAACTCTGCTGTATAACTATTATGTTTACCCATGTTTGTTAGTTTCACTTGCCAGAAAATTGAACTGTTTTATTGCACTAAATGTTTTCACAATCTGCTCGCGACTGAGGTAACTGCTGTACTATCTGGAAGCTGGCTCAACGCAGGATTCCTGAATGTGGAAGTTGCAACACCACTGTACCTCCTGCGAGTTATTTTATTTTTAAAAGGAACACATGGGAAGGGGTACAAACTTGACCACCTGGAAAGCAGGTGTTGTAGGTTAGGACATACCTGTCAACCCTTCCGATTTATGAGGAAACTTTTCAAATTTTCAGGTTTTCTTCCGATCTTCTTAATTAGTATTATTTCTTCCAAATTTTAACCAATTTGACCTCCAGAGATATATTTGTTAAAAAGAAAGCACTGCAAATAATTCCCGTTCTCTAGGAGAATATCATAATTTCTTTGGTGATTTGCGCAATCTTGTTTCAATTTTAAATTAAACTTCATGCTTTACTAGCAAATGTAATTTTTGCCATAATTTCTTGCTTGACAATCAGCTCTGCAGCTGGGAACTAGAGCTGGGAGTGGAGCGAGTAATACCGGTGAGTAATCTGGTTGTAGCGGTAGAGCGCACCACCGATCCCCTCCGCTTACAACTACAAGTACTTGCGGAGGACCAGAGCACAGTGTAGCGCACGGCACATGTTTAACAAGGGGAGACCACAACGTTCGGATCACGGATTATCTTCAAACTTGGTACATGTTTAGTAGTCCATTAGGACAAGATAATGTTCAAATAGTAAGGCATTTTCAAGGAAATCGGAAGAGAATTTTCGCGTAGAATATGTACCGGTGCGTTGTGGTCATGAGCACGAAATTGCGACGGTCGAGTGATTAGCGTTCAAGCTCCGTAATCGCTGGGTCACTGGATGGAGTCTCGCTCATCACTTTTTTTTTCAACACTGGTCATGACCGCCTCTGTGGTGTAGTGGTTAGTGTGATTAGCTTACCACCCCCGGACGCCAGGGTTCGGTTCTCAGCTCTGCCGCAAAATCTGAAAAGTAGTATGAGGGCTGGAACGGGGTCCACTCAGCCTCAGGAGGTCAACTGAATAGAGGGGGTTCAATTCCCTTCTCAGCCATCTTCGAAGTGGTTTTCCGTAGTTTCACATTTCTCGTCCGGGTAAATGCCGAGATGTAAGCCCCTATCTAACGTAAGGCCACGGCCGCTTCCTTCCCTCTTTCTTGTCTATCCCTTACAATCTTACCATCCCTCCACAGGGCCCCTGTTCAGCATAGCTGGTGAGGCCGCCTGGGCAAGGTACTGATCATCCTTCCCAGTTGTATCCCCAACCCAAAGTCTCGCACTCCAGGACACTGCCCTTGAGGCAGTAGACATGGGATCCCTCGCTGAGTCCGAGGGAAAAACCTACCCTGGATGGTAAACAGATTGAGAAAGAAGAAAAAAAAAATATTTTTGTAATGATAAACATTATTAAAGAGCCAAATAACATTTGAAATCCAATAAAAGTTCATGCAAATACACCTTAATTTCATTATTTTACCATTGAATTCTAATATATATGAAAGAATATGACCAGTGTTGAAAAACAATATGACAAGTGGGACTCGATCCAGCGAACCAGCGATTACACAGCTTGAACGCTAACCACTCAACCACCGCCGTTTTGTGCTCATGATCGCAATGCACCGGTACATATTCAATGTGAAAACTTCTCTGCAATTTTCTCGAGAACATCTTAATAGTACACCTTACTACTTGCACATTATCTTGTCGTAATAGACTACTAAATGTGAACGAAGTTTGAAGATACTCCGTGATCCGAACGTTGTGGTCTCCCCTTGTAAGAGTATTGTACCTGTATTCAATCTGTGCTTCTTAATTTGCATCTATATTTCCTCTGATTGTTGTGTTTTGTAGTTAATGCAAAGTATATTAGATAATAATTGTGGTATTTGTTTGATATTTAATCCCATTTTTACATGGTATTCAGGTTTTAGAATATTTAAGGAATTGAATCAATTTTTACAGAAATTTGTACCACAGATGCCATGAAAACCGTCTGATGCATGGCAGTTCTTTGAAATTACTGGTGATAAAAATTGGCAAAATGCAAATTTTGCGGCCGCATTTACGCGATGGGTGGTGGCGTATCAAATTTGTGGAATCATATCAAGAGGCATCACAAGGATGAAATGAGCAGGTTGGCTTCTCTAGCAGAAAACAACATTGCTGTATTCAGCAAAACAGTTATGCTCTGAGAAAAGGGCATTGAATTTATGTTGTCATACCAATAACGTATTTAAACGTGCTGCCACATTACATTCACTCGGTACTATCGGGTGATGACGTCACAACAACTGCTCCGCTCCGCTCCGTCCCCACCACTACCGGGAACTCGGGACAATATTAACCCCTCAAGTCCGGCAACAACACGAGATGGCTGGTCAGCTGATTGACCTAGATGGGCTAAACAGAGGGTGGGGAAATTCTGTGGGGAGAAAAAAAAAATTCGGTTCTCAGTCCTGAAAAAGCAGAGTGGGGAAAATGACCTATGGAGGTAAATACACGAGTAAATACAGTATCTCTGATGGGTGAACAATATGTCATTAATGCTTGTTGTTGATGGACTTGGCAATAAAACTCTATATTTCATGAATATGTGCATTATTGTAGCTGGTACAGTAAAAGTGTATGACATTAAAGATTTAAAATCAGATTTTCTATCATTTTCATAATTTAGATAAAACTGTTATTTCTGTAGATAAAAATGTAATAATCATGAATATAATATCTATTATTATTCCATGTAAGGTAAAGTAAACTTGTACAGTCAAATTCCTTGAGGTGGTGCAGCTCTTTTCAGGCACACCCCCAATGGAGGTGAGTTGTATGTAGCATTTCAACCACATACAAACCCTCTTGCCATTCTTAAAACTCTGGAAATACTGGGAATTGAACCCAGGCCTCCAAGAACGCAGCTGGTAACACAATAACCGTTATGCTGTTATGCTATGCAGGCAGACTCCTTGTAAGATAAAAACACATGGAAAAAAAAAAAAAAAAAAAAAAAAAAAAAATGGAAATTATACTTTGCACAACTTTTATTATGTACAATTTTTCAAAAAGCTAATAATAGCCTTGTATACATCCTGGATATCCCTGAACTTAAATACAGAGTTTTGAGAAATTATTTTCAGCAACAGGGCAGACAGATAGACAGACTGACTGATTGACTGATTTAAATTGTGTACCGTACCGTACCTAATCTAGAATAAGAACAAAGTATGGGACAAAAATTTGTTGTATGCATGGCATCCTACACATAACCTAGCTCTTGTAAAACTTTCAATTATTATGTTTAATATATTTTAATTATCTTTAATTTAATTTAATTAAATGTTAGTGGTTCATGTTTGTGGGTTACTGTAGTCACGTCCTAGTTCGTGAACCATGGGCAACGGCTGAGTGGCCTAGTAAGTGGTCCTGAGAGTCGGGATACCAGTTGCTATGAAATGAGAGTGGGCATCTCGGACATATTCTCAGTCGTGGCCCTCCTTGTGCTCAGGCGGCTAGGACTATACAATTCACCGGTGGTCCATAACGCGTTAGAGGAGAGATCCTCACTTGGACTATGTGCAAGTAGGGCAGCATCCTGCTTCATGAAGTTACCGAGCTCAAAACACTATAAGCAAGCCTCGGACCTATGGGAGTAATGGAGTCCCACTCCCATTTGACAGGCGAGGGTCTCCTTGGAAACAACTTGGCGAACGAAATGGAATTCGATGGGGAGCTAACAATATTAATGGGGCTTGTGGAAGAAAGAAGGTAGAACTGGCTGAGTCAGCAAAGAGGATGCATCTGGATGTGCTAGGAGTAAGTGATATTCGGGTAAGGGGAGATAACGAGGAAGAGATGGGAGATTATAAAGTGTACTTGACGGGTGTTAAAAAGGGAAGGGCAGAGTCTGGGGTAGGGCTCTTTATCAGGAATACCATTGCACGCAACATAGTTTCTGTTAGGCACGTAAATGAGCGAATGATGTGGGTAGATTTGTCAGTGGGAGGAATTAGGACAAGAATTGTGTCCGTGTATTCACCATGTGAGGGTGCAGATGAGGATGAAGTTGACAAGTTTCATGAAGCATTGAGTGACATCGTGGTCAGGGTCAACAGCAAGAATAGAATAGTGCTAATGGGCAATTTCAATGCGAGAGTTGGGAATAGAACTGAAGGATACGAAAGGGTGATTCGTAAATGTGGGGAAGATATGGAGGCTAATGGGAATGGGAAGCGTTTGCTGGACTACTGTGCTACTATGGGTTTAGCTGTTACGAATACATTCTTCAAGCATAAGGCTATTCACCGCTACACATGGGAGGCTAGGGGTACCAGATCCATAATATACTATATCTTAACAGACTTTGAATTCAGGAAATCTGTTAGGAATATACGAGTTTTTTGCGGATTTTTTGATGATACAGACCACTATCTGATCTGTAGTGAACTAAGTATCTCTAGGCCTAGGGTAGAGAAAGTGAAATCTGTCTGCAAACAAATAAGGGTAGAAAATCTCCAGGACGAGGAAATTAGACAGAAGTACATGGATATGATTAGTGAGAAGTTTCGAACAGTAGACAGTAAGCAGATTCAGGATATAGAATGTGAATGGGTGGCATAGAGGGATGCTGTAGTAGAAACAGCAAGGGAATGCCTAGGAACAACTGTGTGTAAAGATGGGAAAAGGCGAACATCTTGGTGGAATGATGAAGTGAGAGCAGCCTGTAAACGTAAAAAGAAGGCTTATCAGAAATGGCTCCAAACAAGGGCCGAGGCAGATAGGGATTGGTACGTAGATGAAAGAAACAGAGCGAAACAAATAGTTGTTGAATCCAAAAAGAAGTCATGGGAAGATTTTGGTAATAACCTGGAAAGACTAGGTCAAGCAGCAGGGAAACCTTTCTGGATAGTAATAAAGAAGCTTAGGAAGGGAGGGAAAAAAGAAATGAACAGTGTTTTGAGTAATTCAGGTGAACTCATAATAGATCACAGGGAATCACTGGAGAGGTGGAGGGAATATTTCGAACATCTTCTCAATGTAAAAGGAAATCATCACGGTGGTGTTGCAAACAGCCAAGCTCCTGGGGAGGAGGAAAATGATGGTGAAATTATGCTTGAGAAAGTGGAAAGGATAGTAAATAAACTCCATTGTCATAAGGCAGCAGGAATAAATGAAATTAGACCTGAAATGGTGAAGTATAGTGGGAAGGCAGAGATGAAATGGCTTCATAGAGTAGTAAAGTTAGCGTGGAGTGTTGGTAAGGTACCTTCATATTGGACAAAAGCAGTAATTGCACCTATGTATAAGCAAGGGAACAGGAAGGATTGCAACAACTATCGAGGTATCTCATTGATTAGTATACCAGGCAAAGTATTCACTGGCATCTTGGAAGGGAGGGTGCAATCAGTCGTTGAGAGGAAGTTGGATGAAAACCAGTGTGGTTTCAGACCAAAGAGAGGCTGTCAGGATCAGATTTTCAGTATGCGCCAGGTAATTGAAAAATGGTACGAGAGGAATAGGCAGTTGTGTTTATGTTTCATAGATCTAGAGAAAGCATATGACAGGGCACCGAGGGAAAAGCTGTTCGCTATACTGGGAGACTATGGAATTAAAGGTAGATTATTAAAATCAATCAAAGGCATTTATGTTGGCAATTGGGCTTCAGTAAGAATTGATGGTAGAATGAGTTCTTGGTTCAGGATACTTACAGGAGTTACACAAGGCTTTAATCTTTCACCTTTGCTGTTCGTAGTTTACATGGATCATCTGCTGAAAGGTATAAAATGGCAGGGAGGGATTCAGTTAGTCGGAAATGTAGTAAGCAATTTGGCCTATGCTGACGACTTGGTCTTAATGGCAGACTGTGCAGAAAGCCTGCAGTCTAATATCTTGGAACTTGAAAATAGGTGCAATGAGTATGGTATGAAAATTAGCCTCTCGAAGACTAAATTGATGTCAGTAGGTAAGAAATTCAACAAAATTGAATGTCAGATTGGTGATACAAAGCTAGAACAGGTCGATAATTTCAAGTTTTTAGGTTGTGTGTTCTCCCAGGATGGTAATATAGTAAGTGAGTTTGAATCAATGTGTAGTAAAGCTAATGCAGTGAGCTCGCAGTTGCGATCGGCAGTATTCTGTGAGAAGGAAGTCAGCTCCCAGATGAAACTATCTTTACATCGGTCTGTTTTCAGACCAACTTTGCTTTACGGACGCGAAAGCTGGGTGGACTCAAGATATCTTATTCATAAGTTAGAAGTAACAGACATGAAAGTAGCAAGAATGATTTTTGGTACAAACAGGTGGGAACAATGGCAGGAGGGTACTCAGAATGAGGAGATAAAGGCTAATTTAGGAATGAACTCGATGGATGAAGCTGTACGCATAAACCGGCTTCGGTGATGGGGTCATGTGAGGCGAATGGAGGAGGATAGGTTATCTAGGAGAATAATGGACTCTGTTATGGAGGGTAAGAGAAGCAGAGGGAGACCAAGACGACGATGGTTAGACTCGGTTTCTAATGATTTAAAGGTAAGAGGTATAGAACTAAATGAGGCCACAACACTAGTTGCAAATTGAGGATTGTGGCGACGTTTAGTAAATTCTCAGAGGCTTGCAGACTGAACGCTGAAAGGCATAACAGTCTATAATGATAATGTATGTAATGTATGTATGTAATTAAATGTTAAGTGTATTGTACATTTGTATAACCTCACATATGTATTGTGAATATGTCTAACCTCAAAATCTGTGTAGTCAAAAACTGTAGGAAACTCTGTAATATTCATATATTGGGTATAATCCACTATCATTCTGATACATATGGAGGTTTCTGGAAACTTACAGTAATGATTTATTTTCCAGATACATGTAGAAACATCAGGAATGTTATAGACTTGACCATATGTGTTTATAAACCGTAATCAAACATTCGATTTTAATCTACTCAGATCAAGAGTTTGGTCATTTGATTGTTCCTTGTGTGTTCGGATGTGTTCCATTTAGAGTGTTCCAAGAACATTTCCAGAAGTCAATATTTCTGGACTGTTTGCCGAATGGTACATATATCAAGCTGACATGACCAGAATCAGTCAAGCGCTTGTTCTGAGCTGACAACGGAGAACTAAGCCAAGCCGCCGAGCCAGCGCCCTGCTTACCAGCCAGCTCACCATCTGCTAAGCACCAGCACTACTCAACGGTACTATCTATTACCACCTGCTGCCACCAGGAGCGCACCACTCCAGCCAGCAGCCATGAGCTCCCAGCTCTTCGCCAGCCTGCCAGCCAATCCCAGGGCAGGCACACAAAAGGAAAAAGCAAATCTTGTCTAACACTCAGTGTAGTCACCCGTTCAGTTCTTGTCACGTTGAGATATGATACCTAAACATGAACTGACGGTACTCGCTGAGTTGCGCCGAGTAAAACAGCCGGTCCTCGAAAGAGTTTGACTGTTTCCAGTGCTTCACGAATCCAACCATGGACCCCAACCACTATCCATATGACCCTAATTTTGACTGTATGTATGTTCAGTCTTCAGTCCTAAGGTTGGATCCTTAACAGCTCTGCCATCAGCTGTCATAGATGGCCTAGGCAACACTGAAGAGGCGTACTAGGGAAATAGGAGTGAGGTAGTTTCCCGTTGCTTTCCTCACCGAGCCAGAAGTTGCTATTACATATCAGTCTGCCAAGCCCACTGAAATGCATGCACCAACCGACCCTATGAGCAACATTTTCACACCATTCATAACAGGGACTGGCTGCAGAAGGAATGGCATTACTAGCATCACTCATACCTCAGTCACTTTCATATTGTCAAAGCCAAGGATAAGACAGAGACAGATCAATGAAAGTAACAAAATTGCTCTAGCCCATACCAGAAGACATAGTGCAATGTAAACACTAAGTCCTGCCAGCAAAGGCATAATTGACCACCTCGTAGCAATTGTACAATTATCAGGATCTTCTATCGAAGTATAAACATCATCTTCTATCAAAGAATTAACAAGATCTTCTTCACCCAGAACCGAACCCAGCACCTTCACCTCTCCCTCAAGTATGGACCACTCCAGTGGATTGAGTAGCTGGGGCCCATACAAAATCACACATTCTACCAAGCCAACAGAAGCAGAAGAAGAAGAAGATGAAGAAGCAACTGCAGAACAAGAAAACAACTGAGAACAGCCTTACCGTTACCTCAAATAAGACACCCCCTTCCCAATCTCACCTAAGTAAATCACAAACCCAGGACCCGTTCCAATCACCTGCCGCCTAATCATCAAAGTAATTAGACCACTCATACCATGCCACATAGCAATCATAGAAGAAATCCACAACAACCTCCTCGTCATAACCCCGATCAGAAACAAATCAATTTATACCCTTCTCACCTTCCTCAAAGGACTCAAAATCCCCCCTCCAATTGTGATAAACCCACTAAATAACACCTCTAACCAACCGGAATCCATACCAACACCCAGGCCACCCCCTCCCCCACCCGCGCAGTCCACAGAAACCCAAATGAACCCACCACCACCTACTGAGTCAACAGAAACCCAAACCAACCCACCACCACCACCTACCATAACAGCAGAAGTCCAAACCAACCCACCACCAAGCCAGCAGAAGCCCAAACCAACCCCCTACCCACATAACCGCCCCCACCATTACCACCGCCACTCTCCCAGTCCACACAAGCCCAAACCAATCCACAGCCAACCCAAACAGATATCAGTACACAGACCAGGAACAGGCATAAAAAATTTGCTCCCAGGCTGCGCACATACCACAGACTTGAACCCACACCACACCCCTACGCCCATCCCTTATAACACAGTGCATTAATTATCTGAAACTAAATCATTCTGCAGCTTCATGCTCAGAACCCACCTGCTGCAATAGGTGTGGTGGTGCCTCAGGACCAGGCAAAGTGTGCCAGCTGCTAAGGCAACCATGCTGCTTCATACCCTGGCTGCCCTTTCATCAAAAATGCAGTTAGGGCACACTACAGACAGTTACGCCACATACACCATTCAAACTCACCACCTCTCCTTCTACTAAGCCTCCCAGTCTCAACCCCACCACAATCAAACCCAAGAACCACTCCAGCCAACTCAAGACCCATCATAAATCCCCCACCCCACTCATCCCAGACACAACCACTCTGCTACAGTTACTACAACTGAACCTATTCTCGACCCAAACCAGACTACCACCCCCCACGCCCTCCCCACAATACCCAAACATCCCCAAACCACCACCCCAATCAAGCATCATTCCCACCAAGCCCAGTAAAACTACATGAAAATTCTCACTTCCTACCAAGAAACGGCCTTGTAGTTACTTCCTATCAAGAAACAGCCTTCTAACCTCAAATCCACACTCAAACATAGCCTAAAACCACAACAAACCTATGCCAATCCCATAAAAAGAGTAATCATCACCACCACTACCGAAGCACTGGAAACTAACCGGATTGGAATAATAACAATAAGTTAATTTATTAATTTGACCACCTAATCAGTACAATAAGTCTTGTCTTTGTTGATTTACATTGACATGTTAACTAAAATGGTACATGTTTCGCCTTGTATATTGGCATCATCAGCCATTGCCTTAACCTTGAAATAAAATCAGGCACCTGATTTACATATGAATGAAATAAAATAAAACTAATTTTTAAAAAGCCTTGGAGAGACTTGAACAAAAATTAACATATAGTAAAAGATTTATACAATGTTGGTGTTTAAAGATATTGCAATGAGTAAGGAGTTTAAAATTGGTGAAAGTATTTATGATATTGACGTTAGAAGGCAACTATTATAATTAAAATGAACAAAGCGATAGTCTGTTATGAACAAGTGGTAAGATTGCTATAAAATTATGTTGACCGACCAGCGGTTACAATTAGATGAAATTTGATGAAAAAATACGAAGTTATAGTTGAAGGTTGATGAACGATGTTTAAATTGGACTTCATGAAAAAAAATAATTACAGGTCACTTGACCATCCTTTGACATTATTTTATTCAACATTATTTTACAATAAATACGATTTTGATCGTAATTTTCGTCATTGTCTAATTGTAACCGCTGGTCGGTCAACATAATTTTATATCAATCTTACCACTTGTTTATAACAGACTATCGCTTTGTTCATTTTAATTATAATAGTTGCCTTCTAATGTCAATATTGTAAATACTTTCACCAATTTTAAACTCCTTACTCATTGCAATATCTTTAAATACCAACATGGTACAAAGTCTTTTACTATACGTTAATTTTTGTTCAAGTCTCTCCAACGCTTTTTTAAAAATTAGTTTTATTTTATTTCATTCATATGTAAATCAGGTGCCTGATTTTATTTCAAGGTTAAGGCAATGGCTGATGATGCCTATATACAAGGCGAAACACATACCATTTTAGTTAACATGTCAATGTAACTCAACAAAGACAAGACTTATTGTACTGATTAGGTGGTCAAATTAATAAATTAACTTATTTTTATTATTCCAATCAAAAATCATCAGTACGGATCAAAAATGATATTTATCACATGTAAAACTAACCGGATGCCGAAGCGGGATGCACACAACTAAGCTGTCGATAACAGATGCTGTATTCTAAAGTCACAACAACGTATCGACCACCTGATATGCAAGAATTTAACATGTTCTTGATATTCTTGAAAATACAGCGACAGGCTTAGGTTGCTACAGTCAAGCAACATTGGGCATGGTCAGTACCCAGATGGGTTACCATACAGGTCTACCACCTGTTGCTGAACCATACTCATTTATAAATTAAACATCTCAACCATGGTCAAATACACCATGATGCTGAAGCTACGAAGCTCGAATTCCAAATTTTTTCTAATACAGAAATCATATTACAACTACATATTTTATTATTATTATTATTATTATTATTATTATTATTATTATTATTATTATTATTATTATTATTATTATTCGTTTTGGCCGGCTGTAGAACACGTTATTTCAACTGTTTGCATCCTTGAGCTTTAATTCTTTGCCAGTATTCCTACATTCGCTTCCTGTGAGCCTCCTTTCTTTCATCAGTCCACTTCTTGCCTGTTTTCAACTTCGGCTTTTCTTGGAATCGCTGGTATGCTCAAACTTTCTTCTGGAGAGGAACACGTTCCTGGAGTCTTCATGTGTGATCCCTATTTATTGAAGGTCTTTTTCAACTTCGGTGAACCAGCATCCCTTGGTTTTCTAGTTTACAAAGTAGGGTAAGATCCGGTTGGTCAATCTCTGCAATCTCATATGTGTTATGTGGCCATAAAAATGAATCCTCCGTTTCCGAATGGTGTCCGTTATCCTTTCCACATGCAGGTACAGTTCATTGTTATGCCGTCTCCTGTACTCACCATTTTCTCTGATTGGTCCTAGGATATTTCTCAGGATTTTTCTTTCTTTGGCTTGTAACTTTTCAATTAAACCCTTCCTGTTCAATACAAGGCATTCTGCTGCATAAAGGGCCTCTGGACGAATGACTGAACAATAATACCTAAGCTTGGCCTTGATGGACACTGATCTTTTGTTATAGATATTTCTAGTTAGTTGGTATGCCACTTCCATCTTGTTGATTCTAGATGTGATTGCTAGTTTCTCAGAGTTGTTAGGTGCTATCCACTTGCCTAAGTATTTAAACTTTTCTGCTCATTTTATTTTCCCCTGTTCTAAAATTAACTCTCTAGGAGCTGGCTTGATATTCGTTATAAACTCTGTTTTTTCAATGGAGATCTGGAGGCCAGCCTTTGCTGCTTGGGTTTTAAGTAGGTTGATTTGTTTTGCAGCAGTATGTAGGGAATCAGAGAATATCGCAAGATCATCTGCAAAAGCTAGGCAATCTATCGTAAGGCCAGTTCTCTTGTATCCTATTTGAAGTCCTATCCCGACCTCTTCCTTGGACATCTCTTTGCACCATTCATGAATGATTTTCTCCAGTACACATATTTTATTATTATTATTATTATTATTATTATTATTATTATTATTATTATTATTATTATTATTATCAATCCATCTATACTTATTATTCTTATATTTATTTTCTGAACAGGCCAGGTGAGGATTGCTAAAGCGAAACCGTTACTGGAATACAATTAAAACGACTGATCCATTTGGGGAGTGAGTCAGTCAGTAGGAGAATGTAGAGTGTGGGTTAGAATGAGTGTAACAGTGAGCTGAGGAGTAGGTTGATATCTGTACTTTTCAGAATTGACTTGAGTGAGAGGGTAGTTGTGATGGTAAAGTAAATAATCACTGTGTGAACTGTTGATATCTGTACAATTCAGAATCATCTATGAGTTTGTGAAGTGAATAACCAGTGTGAGAACTTGTTGACATCTGTACTTGACAAGAATCGACAGTAAATTGCTTCAGCATGTTTCCCTTAATAGTGTTGTGTATAATTGTGTGTTCAATCAATTACTACTGATCTGCATTTAAGGCAGTCGCCCAGGTGGCAGTTTCCCTATCTGTTTTTTCCCTAGCCTTTTCTTAAATGATTGCAAGGAAATTGCAAATTTATTGAACATCTCCCTTAGTAAGTTATTCCAATCCGTAACTCTCCTTCCTATAAACAAATGTTTGCCCCAATTTATCCTCTTGAATTGCAACTTTATCTTCATATTGTGATCTTTCCTACTTTTAAAGACACCACTCAAACTTATTTGTCTACTGATGTCATTCCACGCCATCTCTCCACTGCCAACCCAGAACATACCACTTAGTTGAGCTGCTCATCTTCTTTTCCCCCAAAGTCTTCCCAGCCCAAACTTTGCAAAATTTTTGTAACACTACTCTTTTGTCGGAAATAACCCAGAACAAATCAAGCTGCTTTTCTTTGGATTTATTCCATTTTTGAATCAAGTAATCTTGGTGAAGGTCCCATACACTGGAACCATACTCTAGTTGGGGTCTTACCAGAGACTTATATGCCCTCTCCTTCACATCCTTACTACAACCCCTAAATACCCACATAACCATGTGCAGAGATCTGTATCCTTTTTTACAATCATATTTATGTGATTACCCCAATGAAGATCTTTCCTTATATTAACACCTATGTACTTACAATGATACTCAAAAGGAACTTTCACCCCATCAACGCAGTAATTAAAACTCAGAGGAATTTTCCTATTTGTGAAACTTAATTATTACATGGTCAGATAAATTTTTGCCTACTCTAATTCTTTGAGGTCTGTTTTCTAGAAATATAGCCACCCATTCAGTCACTCTTTTGTCTAGTCCAGTTGCACTCATTTTTGTAGTCTCCCATGATCTACCCTATCAAATGCCTTAGATAGGTCAATCACGATACAGTCCAATTGACCTCCTGAATCCAGGATATCTGCTATATCTTGCTGGAATTCTACAAGTTGATCTTCAGTGGAATAAGGTTTCCTAAACCCAAACTGCCTTCTATCAAACCAGTTGTTTATTTCACAAACATGTCTAAAAGTTTAATGCAATGCATGTCAAACTGACTGGCCTGTAATTTTCAGCTTTATGTCTGTCACCCTTTCCTTTATACACAGGGGCTACTATAGCAACTCTCCATTCATTTGGTATAGCTCCTTCATGCAAACAGTAATCAAGTAAGTACTTCAGATATAGTACTATATCCCAACCCATTGTTTTTAGTATATCCCCCGAAACCTTGTAATTTCCAGCTGCTTTTCTAGTTTTCAAATTTTGTATCATACTGTGAATGTCATTGTTATAATAGGTAAATTTTAATACTTATTTAGTATTAATCACCACCTCCATCTGGACATTATCCTTGTAACCAACAATCTTTACATACTGCTGACTGCATACTTTTGCCTTTTGAAGATCCTCGCAAACACACTCCCCTTGTTCATTAATTATTTCTGGAATGTTTTTTTTTTTTTGGAACCTGTTTCTGCCTTAAAGTGCCTATACATACTCTTCCATTTTTCACGAAAATTTGTATGACCACCAATCATGCTTGCCATCATGTTAGCTGACTTCAATTCCTTCAATTCCTCCCTACTTCCACAGCCATTTCTAACTCTATTTCTTTCTAATCTGCACCTCCTTCTTAGTCTCTTTACTTCTCTGTTATAATATCATGGGTCTTTACCATTCCTTACCACCTTTAAAGGTAAAAACCTATTTTCACTTTCCTCAATAATTGCTTTACATCCATCCCAGAGTCTGTTTACATTTTTATTTACTGTTTTCCACTGATCATAGTTACTTTTTAAAATCTCTCTCATGCCTGTTTTATCAGACGTATGGTACTGCCTAATAGTCCTGATTTTAATACCTTCCTTTCTTTCACATTTATTTTTAACTACTACAAGAACAGCTTCGTGATCACTAATACCATCTATTACTTCAGTTCCTCTATACAGCTAATCTGGTTTTACCAACACCACATCCAGAATATTCTTCCCTCTAGTTGGTTTCATCATTTTCTGAATCAGCTGCCCTTCTCACATTAACTTACTTGCAATTTGTTGGTCATGCTTCCTGTCGTTCGCATTATCTTCCCCATTGACATTTGGTGAATTGAAATCACACGCTACTATCACGTTCCTTTCCATATCATTTCCCACATAGGTGACTGCCTGAATAGATAATTTTCAATCAGCGTCAGTGCTACCCTTTCCCGGTCTGTACACTCCAAGTTGCCTATTATCTATAGAGATGAGCTTTACACCTAGAATTTCATGTTTGTCATCTTTAACTTTTTTGTAGCTCTAAATTCTTCTTTCACGAGAATAAATACTCTCCCTCCTACCATTCCTATCCTATCTCTACGATACATACTCCAGTTCCATAAGAATATTTCTGCATCCATTACATAATTTCTCAGCCATGATTCAACTCCTATTACAATATCTGGTAAGTATATATCAATTAAATTACTTAATTCTATTCCTTTCTTTACATTACTTCCACAGTTGAGCACTAACATTTTTATGTTATTCCTACTTGACTTCCAGTTCCCTGTTGTTAAGTAATAGACATAGCGGCAATAAAGTAGTTTTATGTAAGGAAGTAAACGTATCTCGTGTGATATTTATTTACACCAAATAAAATCGCACCGAGAATGATAAATTTGAAGTTTACTGGCAGAATTATAATTTTATTTATATAGATAATTACAAAATTTATTATTCATGTTCTATATAAACAGAAGGTTGTTCAGTTTATAACTGATCAATTTCTTAATGCTGCTGTCACCAGTGACTATTGAAACTGTGGGGCTCCTGTCATGAGCAGTGCTGTGTCCCATCTTAAAGGTGCGTAATTGTTGTAAAATGGCACCAAAATCTTGTTAATTGGGAAGGGTACTGTGTCTTACAGCCCTTTTCCCTGCTCATTTCTGTACACACACGTAGTGAAACACACATAGTAGTGTCAAAATGGAAGAAAATCACCTCAATAGATGAAGCATACGTTCTTCTCACTGCTAGTAGTCACATTTGGGTGATAACATACTGTAATAATTCAATGGATACTAAGGGGCTCAGCAAATTTGTTCAACAGTATCAAAACAGTTTCTCGTGTGGGTTCATGGTTGTCACAGGATATGCAAAGTTAAAAATAACGTGAAAATGAATGTAGGATACATCCCAGAATCCATTATGACACCTATCTGTCTGACAGACATCCCAAATTGTATGGAGTGGACTCAAAACAGGTGCGGATCCTAATGGACTAGGCTTCAAGTCATGCTGGCCGAACACTGCTGTGTTTTTATCAGGAAATGAAACAGGAATTGGGAATTCATATAATTTAGTTTTAAGACATTCCTGTGAAGAGCCCCAATGTCAGTCCAATGGATTTCTGCACATTTGGACTATTGAGATGATGGTCCAACATCGCCATCTGTGCACTCTGGACGCTTTATGGAAAGCTTGCAGGGACAAGATCTCTCATAAGGTGATTACCCTTGAAAATTGGTTGGATATAATCTGAACAACCTTCTCTATGTTAATAAACTTAATTATGATAGGTTAATATTGTGTTTGGTCTGTATTGACTGGTCTGAATGTATAATATAACTATTTATAATAGTTTATTTAAATCCGCCTTGATCAATACACTCATTAAATGAAAGAAACATTATTAATTAAACCATACATGTTACGGGAAATCTCAACCATTCCCTTCATCAGTGGTTAGATCAAAGAATAACACAATATGATATGATATGCATATACACAATTGAGGGTTGAGAAGGAAAATACTTTTCCTAGAGACTTGTCAGGTTTAATGAGTATGGAAAACCATGGATAATTTAATAAAATTGTGTTTTACAGATAGCAGGTGTGCAGGTATGTACTATTCCAAATAAACCAGATGGAACCTTTGATTTGGATGAGATGGAAAATCATATTAGAGAAGATGATGACCATGAACCAAGAACAGCATTAGTGTGTGTTGAAAACACCCATAATTTGAATGGTGGCAAGGTACTACCACTAGATTGGTTGGATGAGGTAAGTACTGCTGTGAAGTCTCTTTATGAATTTGTAGATATCCATACTCTGTTCGATGAGGATCTTTGGTGATGATGATGATGATGATGATGATGATGATTTTTGAAATGGCCTAAAATCTAGGTCATTGACACTTATATGATGATCTTTGAAGTCAAATCAGGGGACATAAGGAATCAGACTACATTTTGACATAAATAGTTAAATAATTCTAAAAGTTTGCTATTGAAAGCAAAGTGTCCTAAGTTAATTTTCAACAAATTTTACCGAGCTCAATAGCTGTAGTCACTTAAATGCGGCCAGTATCAAGTATTCAGAAGATAATAGGTTCGAACCCCACTATCGGCAGCCCTGAAGATGGTTTTTCGTGGTTTCCCATTTTCACACCAGTCGAATGCTGGGGCTGTACCTTAATTAAGGCCACGGCCGCTTCCTTCCCACTCCTAGCCCTTTCCTGTCCCATTGTTGCCATAAGACCTATCTGTGTCAGTGCGACGTAAAGCAACTAGCAAAAAAAATAAAATAAAATAAATCAACAAATTTTCCCATTAGAAAGAAAAATAAAGAAGGATAATATTGTCCTACGTTCATGTTCTGTTTGAGGTATGTTGTCCTTCCACTGATTCTCCTGGAAAATTACTAAATACATGAGAGAGAGTTGCCTGCTGCCATTTCTTGATGGATACAGTACTTTTGTATCCAACTCTTGGCACAGGCCAGAGTAAAGTGTAGCTTCCACCGAAGTCCCAGTCTGATCCATGGCTGTGACAATATGGAAGCTGCTGGGGTATGGGTGGTGCTGAGTAATGACATTCAGAGCACGACTAGTGCATCTGGGTGTTATGAAAGGTGTTGCTCATAGGGTCAGTCGTGCTGCAATAGCACTTTCTGACCCAGTGAGGAAAGCAATGGCAAACTACCTCACTCCTCGTCTTGCCTAGTACACCTCATTTTGGTGCTGCCATTGGTTTTTGCGGTTTCCTTATAACCGCATAACCTTTGGTGGTGCTATTTGAGGATCCAACCAGCCTCTGGGCTGATGACCTAACAGACAGATGAGAGAGAGAGAGACACACCCCACACACCCTCCCTCTATTGTACTCATCGATGCCAGGTTAGCTTTTGTGTACAGTTGCAGCAGTACTGTCATCTAGTCAGGGGTGTAGCCAAGGGTGGGTTACTGGGGGTTAGAATGCACCCCACCATAGAAATTTTACAAAAAGAAAATAAACAGAAACTCACAATAGACTACATAAACATTCAAAGGCATGACTGTAGAACCAACAGACCTGTTGAATCTGTCTTCTAAGAAGCCTCAAAAGTTGAATTTTTAGATTGTAAACTGAACATACCGTTGACCTTAATCGTAGATTTTGTAGTGTAGTGCAATCTGAATATGAACATAATTCACTTGTATCAGTGTCCTTATAATGACAAGTCTTGCGTGTGCACACCACACATGCACAAGCACCTTCATTGTGTTCTATTATCATTTTGTAACAATAACAGCCCCCCCCCCCCACTATCGGCCGATCCTGGCTATGCTACTGCATCTAGTAGAACTGAGTGGCAGCGGAAGAGATAAATCACACTTCAACTAGTCAGTGCAATGTTAGTGTTGATCATTTTCAGAGGCTTAGGACATTGTAGGCTAACACACTATTTTTTTTTAGGTGGCAATATTTGGACATCTAAGGCTTAGGGCATCTTCAACTTAACCCATTACCATTATGACTAAACAATATTTCCTCCTTAATGATGATGGACTCCACAATAAAATCTAAATTCATTAATATCTCTATTATCATACACTACCGCTCATTAATTTCAATACCGGGCGAGTTGGCCGTGCGCGTAGAGGCGCGCGGCTGTGAGCTTGCATCCGGGAGATAGTAGGTTCGAATCCCACTATCGGCAGCCCTGAAAATGGTTTTCCGTGGTTTCCCATTTTCACACCAGGCAAATGCTAGGGCTGTACCTTAATTAAGGCCACGGCTGCTTCCTTCCAACTCCTTGTCCTTTCCTATCCCATCGTCGCCATAAGACCTATCTGTGTCGGTGCGACGTAAAGCCCCTAGCAAAAAAAAAAAATAATAAATTTCAATACACCCTGGTATTTCAGATTTACAACACAAATCAAACATTATTTCTCACAAAAGATAATTATATTAACTTACACATATATAATACAATCACAATCATTATATTTTACTTTCATCAAAGTATCCTCCTTTGGATTTGATGACTGCCTCACAAACTCGAGGCATGTGGTCAATCAATTTTTGTAGGTATCGTGAATCTACTGTATATGATTCCACATACCCTTAACAATATTTCACAGATGTTCCTTGCTGGATATATTAACTTCTCAGATACGCCTGTCCACTTCATTGCAGACCATTTCAATGGGATTACAATCGGGACTTCGGGACGGCCATGCCACGTCTTCCAGTACTTTCTGTTTTTCCTTTGATGGAAGGTAGTTCGTACAGTATGCCTACCGATGTTTTGGGTCATTATCCTGTAGTAAGATGAACCCTTTTCATATTAAGAGCAATCCACTTGGTATTGCATGATATTGAAGTATGCGGTTGTATTGCCTCTGATCCATACATCCTTCTATTTTCACAATGTCGCCAAATCTATCTCCAGAAAAACATCCCTAAACCATAATAGAACCTCCACCGCATTTAACTATAGGTAGAACACACTGCTGGCCTATCCTTACCCCTACAAATCGGCAAACAAATATTCTCCTTCTGGTTCCAAAAATCTCGAACTTCGATTCTTGGGTGAATAACACCTTCGTCCACTCTTCCGATGTCCAATTACGATGTTTTCTAGGCCATTCAAGTCTCTTCTGTTTATTTATGGGCCTTAGATGGGGTTTTCTTGCTGTGACACATCCTTTCAAGCCGGCTTCATTCAGTCTCCTTTTTACTGTTGCAACAGATATTGTTGTCGTGTTCATTTCTACCAATTCTGCACGAAATTGGGGCGCTGTTTTGAATCTATTTCTCTTACTGATAATTCTGATATATTTATCATCACTTTTAGTTGTTTTACGAGGTCATCCTGGTCGTGGCATGTCCTTATTGCTACCTGTTGTCTTCTGGCGGTGATGGATGTATTGCACTCCCCTTATGGACACACTACACTGTTTCGCAATTTTTCGAATAGATAAACCTGCTTGGCTAAGCGCTACAATTGCAGCACGTTTTTCTATGGATATCTCCACTCGTGAAGCCATACTAGCGATGTGCACACTTCAACTGTCACGAAGGAACTGACATGCAGGAACCACATGGTATGTATCGTACCAATGCTTCCGTTCGCTGCAGATATCACATCACTGCAGGGAACAACAGAGGTGTACCAAATGCGGCATCCATCGGCAAATAGGTAAACAAACATATCCGATAGGTACATAACGTTTATGTACACTACATTAATTGTTGGAAATTATTGTATCTCCATGATTACAAAAAAAATCATGACATGTGTACAACTGTTGTACTATTCCTTTGCTTCCTCTACCATACCCACGGTATTATACCTTATCTACAGAAAACTAGATGTCAATTATTGGGTGTATTGAAATTAATGAGCGGTAGTGTAGCTCATATGGTAAAAATTTACAAGGCATAAAAAATAGGAAATTGCATTTTCTACAATGCTAGTTATGTACACTCAACCACACAAAACTGGTTGTTAATGAAGATGACTGACTTTCTTTCAAAATTCTCTTGTTTGAAAAGGATGAACATATTGTGCAAGTGGTAGGATTCCAAGTATCATCTCTTCGGCTACTGGCTATCTACAATTTATACATATCCTTGCGTTTTGAGAATGTATAAAATTCAGTATATTTTTGCCTGCCAATTATTGTGAATATCTCCTGTCTGCTAATATTACCGGAGAAATTTGGCATTTTTTGTTTTGGTCCCCTTGATGTTTCTATGCCACTATACACTAAATAAATAATATATAGCATAGTGCATCCATCAACTTAAATACTGAGTTATAAGAAATTCTGTTTGGCCTTTTTCCCCCTGATGACATAACGGATGGTCAGACAAAAATTGAACTGAACTTGAGGGGGAGAGAGAGAGAGAGATAGGATGGTATATGGCAAGCCACCACTTGTATAGTCATTGGTAACCAAGACAAAAAATCAGTACAGTGTACAACTTTGTAAACATAAATCATAATGATGGCTAGCACTATCATCTGTTCTCCTGGGAGGCCTGGGTTAAATTCCCAGTACCATCAGAAATCAGAGATTGGCAGGAGTGCTGGTATTTGGTTAAAAAGGTACGTTCACATCACCACCATTGTGGGAGTACCTCAAAAGAGCTGGACCAACTTGAGATGATGACATGAATTTACTTTTCTTCTTCATAGAAATGACTTCAAAAGGTACATGGAGAATCAATGGCTATTTGTTGGATGTCATAAGTAACTTTCAAGCAACGTATTTCTTACTTTCATTTTTGTTCGTTTCTTTTTCCTGTGCGTTTGAAATAATATACAGAATTATTCATAAATCAGTGTCATATTTGGATAATATCTTGATGTGGCTGTATGAGATGTGTGAGTCTGAATCATGTATGTATGGAAACAGAAACTCTCCAAGTTTGTGTCAAATAAAGCGCGCAGATGTTGTGGTGACGCTGTTGGCCGTTAGGCGGCTGAAGTATAGAAGTGTTCAAAATGGCATTCGCAGGCAATGAGAAGGCATTTTGTATGATAGAATTTGTGAAAACAGAGGCTGCTGTGACTGTTCAGTGGTGATTTTGCACTCATTTTCACAAGGACACGCCAGATCGCAGGGCGATCATAAACTGGTATCAGACGTTCAAATGCACGGGTTGTCTGTGTCCACCCAAATGACCTAGAAGGCTGGAACCATCAGAGTCCACTGTCTAACGTGTTTGTGAGTTGTTTCAGCGTAGCCCTCAGAAATTGACAACTCATGGTAGTCTGCAGCTGGGAATGTCACAACCGACTGTGTGGCAGATTCTTTGTGAGCAAATGAGGGCGAAACCATACAGACAGCAGCTCCTGCAGGCGCTCTCAGATGGTAACAAGGAGGTTCGCATACAATTTGCCACTGACATGCAGGCTGCTATGGCAGCTAATGGTCATTTTGGTGACAGGTTCGCCTTCAGCAATGAAGCAATGTTTCATGTGTTGGGAAAAGTGAACCATCACAACGTGCGCATTTGGGGGACAGAACGCCCACATGAGATAATTGAGCATGTATGCAGCTCTCCAAAGATCAACGTGTTCTGTGTACTGTCAAAGGACAAGCTTTAGAGGCCCTATTTCTTCGCTGAATCCACAGTGACTGGCATCCTTTATCTGAACATGTTAGGATAATGGCTTATGCTGCAACTGTGTACAGACAGTGGCGACTTCGTTTTCAAACAGGACAGGGCCCTGTCCCACTTCCATCGACTCGTGCATGCTTACCTGAACGAGAACTTAACGCAATATTGAATTGATCGAACTGCTGACAATGATGTAGCATTGCTGCAGTGGCCACCCCATTCCCCAGACCTAACCCCATGTGATTTCTTTCTCTGGGGATATGTGAATGACAGGGTCTACATTTCACCACTTCCTGTTGACTTGAATGACCTCCAAGATCACATTACAGCAGCTATAGCAATGATCAATCATAACTTGCTGGCGTGGGTGTGGGTGGAGTTGGACTATCACCTGGATGTCTGCTGTGTACCCAAAGACATACACATAGAACACTTGTAAGGTATGTCAAACAAACTTGGAGAGATTGTTCCTCTTTTGGTATATGATTCACACTGATATGTAAAGTACTTATTTCCCAGTAAATTTCAGAAATGTGACACTGATGTATGGATAATCCTGTACTTTTCAAATGAAATTTTACATCTTTAATTTACTCTATGAAGTAGCAGAATGTTTAAGCTACTTTTTCAAAGTGATGTTACATGGGATCAAATCATTTTTTGAAAATAGGTGAAAATACAGTATATTTACTCTATATTTTTTGAACATTTTTTTTAACAATTGAACATTTGACAATATTATTTTGAACAATTAGCCTTACTCTTAATTATAATAAAAACATATGACTGATCTAGTAGGAGTACCCAAAGCAAGCCTTATATACTTGTTTACTTGTAAGATCTCCTGTAAGACAAATACAGTGGTTATTATACATTCTAGGAATTACTACTTCCTGGAATTTCCAAGCTGTTATGGAGAAATTTCAGTAACAGATTTCATAAAGTGGGGAAAATTTTCAAGCTCTTAAGACTCCAACAACAATACATATCTTCCAATGTATGTGAGTAATTTTGACTACATAGAAGACAAGGGAAATAGTGATCATAATGGACTCTTTCCACTGAAATTTCTAATGCTGCAACCAAGAGTTGACAGATACTATCATTACAGAGTAACAGCCTGCACTATACATAGCTCTTTAATAATTATTTTTTCATTTTGATGTCCATAATGTTCCAGTTTGCTTTACTCAAAGGAAATTTACATATATTTTTTTTTTCTGGGAACATAGATATCTTTTTAACAAAAGGCTGGTTTACACTCCATGTATCTTTCAGACAACAATTTCTACTATATACCACTAGTGACGATACCAGTACAGTAAGGAGACACCATTCAACACATGTACCTCTCTGGAGGCATTTTAACATTACTCTGAGAGTTGAAATCATACAAAAATGCCAAAGCTAAGTGGAGATGACAGGATGTATTCAAAGTCACACTAAGTGAAACATAAAATTTTGACATAAATTATAAACCAAGTTTCATGTATATTTTTTGACAGCTGGCTCAAAGAACCAAAAAACTTGGCATTCCTCTGCACATGGATGGGGCTCGTTTGTTTAATGCTGCAGTTTATCTCAACGTTCCTGCATCTCGCATTGTTCAAGATTTTGCTTCTGTTTCATTCTGCCTGAGTAAAGGTTTGGGAGCACCAGTTGGTTCCATTCTTGCTGGAACTAAGCCATTCATAAAACAGTAAGTAAGATTAACAAGTACATTTTAAATCAACAACACCACCACCACCACCGAGCAAGTGGCTATGTGATTTGGGTCAGGTAGCTATCGGCTTGCATTCAGGAGATAGTGGGTTTGAACCCCACTGTCAGCAGCCCTGACGATGGCTTTCAATTATTTCCCATTTTCACACTAGCGAAATGCTGGTACTACCTTTCTTATCTCACCATCGTCATAAGATCTATCTGTGCCGGTGCAATGTAAAGCAGATTACAAAATTCATTATTTGATCCGTATTGAGACTAAATAATTATGAAGAATTTAAGAGCATTTGAGAGTCCACCTACTCAGTACAAAATACACTTTATTGATTGTTTAATAAGTCACTTTAACATACGGGACATGTTTCGTCCTGAACGATCAGGCATCTTCAGCCGTAGCCTGGTTAGAGATAAAAATCAACAAATATAAGAAAAAAATGAAAAACATGCAATAGCTACAATAAAATCATATTCATCCACTAAAAAGCAATACAGGTCAGATTTAAAACTGGTCTATTTTGCATTTAAGAAAGTTCTTCCAAAATCTTGTAATTGAAGAAAGTAAAAACTTATTGCATAGCACTTGTTGCATTAAAAATTCTTCATGCTAAAATCCAGGCAAAGTTTTAACTTTATGGGAGAGAGGGGACCTCTCAAAGGCAAGGCTTGAAAAAATGGCCAGCAAAAAGATGTCAAATGTGGCAAGATCTTGCGTCATAAAAACAAGTCTGTAAAGAACGAAAAAAAATATATTGGTGAACGGTTGAAACTGAGAGCAAAAACATACTAATGGTTAATTATAAGAGAGTACTCACCCCCTCTCATCCTCAATGGCCGTCCTTGTTATTATTTGCTTTTTACCTGTGTGCGTCTTGAATCTGGTTAGCTACCTGTGAGTGGTGACCAGCTGGGTTCTGTTGTGTAACAAAGGAGGGGTGGGGGAAGTTGATCTAGTAGGAGGAGAGATTGTCATCTGATTGGAGAATGGAGGGTTCTTTTTCGCCAATATGCTTACCTTATTCGTTCCGAGAATTCTAAGAAGTACTGGGTGAATTGGCCGTGCAGTTAAGGGCGCTCAGTTGTGAGCTTGCATCCAGGAGATAGTGGGTCCAAATCCCACTGTCGGCCGCCCTGAAGATGGTTTTCCATGTTTTCCCATTTTTCACACCAGACAAATGCTGGGACTGTACCTTAAATAAGGCCATGGCCGCTTCCTTTCCACTCCTAGTCCTTTCCTATCCCATTGTCACCATAAGCCCTGTCTGTGTTGGTGCAATGTATAGCCACTAGCAAAAAAATAAAAAAATAACATAAAATTCTAAGAAGTTAGAGTGTCATTCAGATTATTATTATCACCACGTCCTTGGTCCAAGAAGATATACAAGTTTTCTGTTGTATTCATTAAACTCCCTTTGGTTACATTCTTTAGAATATTCAAATCCTGCTTGATGGTAGTGAAAGCATGCCCGCTACTATGCGTGTGCTGGTTCATGGCTGAGAACTTTCAATGCTTTTTTAGCGTTTGTATGTTCTGCGTATCTTACGGCAAATGACCTACCAGTTTGACCAATGTATGAGACATTACAGTACCTGCAGTCCAATTTATAAACTCTTGAGTTAGAAAAGCTATTTTGATTTTTATTCACTTCATTATGATTAAATAAAAGTGACCAATTATTATTTTTAGTTGAAAAAGCTATCTTGATTTTATATTTCTTGAAAACATTAACAATCTGCATTATACCTGGATTAGTATAAGTAAAGTTGCATATTTAACTTTATCTTGGGACTCAGGAATAAGTTTAGAAAAAGTTTTCTCTGATTTTTCTTTATGATTAAATTGATCATATGGGAACTATAACAAATTAAATTTAGCCAACTCTTTTATAAAACGAAGTTCCTTATCTCGCTCTGATTTAGAAAGAGGAATATCAAAAGCACAATGTACCAAGCTATAGTAAGTTGCTCTTTTTTGACTGTTAGGGTGCACTGAAGTGCTTTTTATAAAATTACTGGCAAGAATTAGAGTTTTCTAAATATTTTAAACTCAACCTTATCTTGTAAATGTGTTATTGTTACATCTAGAATATTTAAAGAACTATTGACTCCATCCTCTACCGTAAATTGCATATTGTGTTCAAGGGAGTTTAAATAATTGAGAACATTCTGACTATCATTAACTTTCTGGTCAATTATAATGAACGTATCATCCACATAACGGTACCAAATCTTACGGCCTGTTATTTTTTCCAAGATCTTGATGTGCTCTAGATGATCCAAGTATATGTATGCCAAGGTACCGGAGGCTGGGGCTCCCATTGGTAGACCTTCCTGGTGAAATATTTTATTATTAAATGTGAAAAAATTGTTATTTAAAACAAAAGTCAGTATTTTGAGGAAATGATCTATTTCTAGTTTACTAAGGCAATTTTGACCAAGTAAGTTATTACGTATGATATTAATGGTATCAATGATAGGAATATTAGAATACATATCCTTAATATCATAAAAACACATCATATGATCAGAAGAAATTTGAAAAGTCTTTAAGTTTTTTTTTTGCAAAAAATCTGATGAATTTCTCAAGGGTGAATCATTGTGAAACTTATAATATTTACTAAGAAACTTATGAATAAATACTGAAGTACCATTAATGATAGGTCTAATGGGAACCCCAGCCTTGTGCCTTATGCAATGTACGAACTGTAGGAAGCTCTGAATTCATATTCAGTAACTTTTGGATCTCATTTTCATTAAGTAGGAAGGAGGAATTCCTAGTATTTTTTTTTTAAATTTCCTTTGGATGTTTATTGTAGGATCTTTGTTAACTTGTTTAAAATTTTCTCCTGAAAAAAAAAAAAAAAAGCTTCTGTTTTTGTGACACTTTCAGTTTTATCCATGATTACAGTACTATTTGCCTTATCCCCTTTAGTGACAATTAGTTTATTCTCTTTTCTTTTTAAATCCTTGACCTATTTAAAAATGCCTATTGAAAAGTTGTTATTTATATTATTGGCTAGATGAAGATGGGGCAACTTTTTTTGATATCAAACCTCATATCCTGTTGTAGATCATGGGGAAAAAATTGGATGTTTGACTCGATTTCTGCTATAGTTTTCAGTAGTTCTTTATCTTTACTTAATGTGGGCCAATTAAACTTAGGGCTTACTTCTGGAAATACCATATGTTCCATAAATTCTGTACTTGCCATGAACTCAACACCAGCATTTATTTAAGCCCTTGCTCCATCATTTGACAAGGTTTATTAGCTGTAATTTCTCATGTTTTAAAAACTTGTACTTTCAGAATGATTGCAATTTAATAAACTTATATTCAAATTGCTAATTTAGTAGTTTTATTTAGCAGTTATCTAGCAATTAGCATAGTAACTTTCCATTGATTCAGTACGGGTTTGATCCTGAAGCCTCATGGGATTAAATTTAATGCCTTTAACTTTATGAGGACAACTCAGAAGAGAAATAGATTTCAATCCCAATTTTTGGAATTCTAGAAATTGTTTCCCACTTCATTTTCAGGAAATTATTATTATTATTATTATTATTATTATTATTATTATTGTTGTTGTTGTTGTTGTTGTTGCCATTAATGCTTTCACGGCCCATACTTATAGATATGATAGTGTATAGGCTTTTGAGCTTATGCCGTGTCAAGAAAATAAGGTGAAATTCTTAACGTTTCTCAGAAAACTGTGCTCTGCGTCCTCAGAAGAGCTCTCGACTGTACACAAGAAAGGCTACTATCATGTCTATCATCATCATCATCATCATCATCATCATCATCATCATCATCATCATCATCTTATGGCACTACACACATATTATGTAAGTACATTAAACATAATCATAATACATAGATAGATACAAAAACAATAATGAAACAATGAGACAATAATTCAAAGACGATTTCACAAAATTACGTCTAGATTGTCCAGCCACGGTATGGCCTGCACTAAAGCTGTCTTCCACACTCAGTAACAATTTGATTTATTGTCTGCTCCACTTCACCACAATCACAGTTACGGGAAGAGTGCATGCCCAACTTGTGAAGCGAAGCACATTGTTCATGGCCGGTTTGAACCCTGTTGACAGCAACCTAAGTTTTCCATCACAGATATTAAATAAAGGTTGCCACTCATGAGAAACTTTGCTGCATCAATTTCTGCACTGAAATTGCTAAACAAGAGCTCTCAACCTGCTTGAATTGGTGGCGACCTACACGTCAGGTGTTAAATCAACCATCTCTATCACCGTGGATAGGAAGAGACTGGTTTGTTGTAATTTTTGAGTTCTCTCGGACCAGTTATTCATTCTCCTTAATCTAGGAGTTTCGATGTGATTAGCTACAGGCAGCCAGAAAAGGGGGATGGATTTAACTGTGCAGTGATAATCCGTATGGTTTAATTTAAGACAACATCAGTCTTCTGAACGTGTGAGCTGTTCATCCTTACTGTAGAACAGTAATCTGCTGTTGAATAAACCAGCCAAATAGCTGAAGTGCGAAGCATGGAAGCAGAGGCTCCCTATATTAGAGCCAGCAAGTTTGCAAAGAATGTTGTTCGTTGTTCTCAGTTTACCACCATGTTACATGTTTAGAGAAAGACAAAGTTCAATCGAGAGTAACTCCAAGATACTTGGGATGAGAGTTGTGAGGTAGAGGAATCCCATTTAGGGACATATTTAGGGTAGTTTTTGACTATCCGTTGTTTAGATGAAAGGAACAGGTCTCTGAATATTTAATTTTTATGACTATTTCATCCTCATCATCATGACGCGCAGGTCGCCTACGGGAGTCAAATCAAAAGACCTGCACCTGGTGAGCCGAACATGTCCTCGGACACTCCCGGCACTAAAAGCCATACGCCATTTCATTTTCATGACTACGCTGTACACAAAATGGACTTTCACTTATTAGGTTGTGTTCAGGTGTCCAGTTGGCCATTTTTGTTCTGTAGTTAACATCTCTTCAATATTTACCAACATGACCTACTAAACTGAAAGTTTATTTTGAAAACACGTCTCTGTTTTGCTGGTGCTTGGAGTCAGACACCATTTTCTAAAATACACACTGAAAATGGTCAGATCAGCGTTTATATTTCTCTCTATCTCATCCACTCAGGTGTGTTGAAAAGCAAGTGCTACATCATCAACATATGCAAACAGGCAGGAAGAGGTAGCTGGTATCTTTGCTATGTACAAATAAAGTAACAATGGTGAGAGCACAGATCCTTGAGGGAGCCCATTATTGAGAATTAATTTGCTATACCGTGTTTATTGTCCTTTACTATCTGAAGCTTCCTATTTCATAACATATTGTTTAACAACTGTGTCATTAACTTGCTTCCCATCAGTTTAAAGAACTTAAATCTCCAACTTTCCAAACTATATCATAAACTACTGTGAGGTCTCTGAACATAGCTCCACTCTTCAATCGTATTTTGAAGCCTGACTCGATGTAAGTTGTCAATGCTAGAATGTGGTCTTCACAACTTTGAAGGGGTCTAAAACCCACCTGTTTATCTGGAAAAATTTTAAAAATTTGAGGACTGATCCTATTGTAAAGGAAATATAACTTTAAAGCTTTTCAAAAACACTAATTATAACACACATAATACTATAACATACCTGTAAAAAGAAGAAAATTATTGTAATGATAATCATTAGAGAGTAGGGAGGTCAGATAGGAAAAATTAAAATAAGGAGCCTGGCACAGGTAAATATAAAGAATTATAGACTCAGTACGTGACCTGGAGTGACCCTGGAGAGTTACTCCTATGACATTTCTTACAACAGGAAGGGATACCATAGATGTATTCTATGGCCCCACCCATTGCTGTCTGCTATGCTGTCCATCTTCCCACAAGCCTACTTCCCCATGTTGTCCAGCGAACACTCCCTAACTGACATTCTCTTGACAAGAATTGCTAGTAGGTTGACCCTCTCAGCAGCTTGTCCTTGTCAGTTGACATTGACTGCTCTTGATGTTACCGATATTTTGATATTGTAAAATATATTGTACCAGTAAAAGATAGCCCGTCCTAACTGATGATTTAAAAGAGCATGGATGAAAGTTCTAAAGGTGATTCCTAGGCAAAAATAGCTAGGGCTTGGTACAGGAGGATAGGTTCTATCTACAATGAGTGAAGATTTATTTTGAAAGTTTACTTTATTCAAGATTATTGGCAAGTTGAAATTCATATCACCTTTGTGCAGTAAACCGCCATCTCCTGGATCACCTAGAATGGTTCTCCTGGCAAACTCATACCCCAGGCTCCTCTCCTCACCATGGAATTGGACTTGTACTCCCAAGTCTGCTCGCCACCATGGAATTGGACTCGTACTCCAGGATTCTCTCGTCACCATGGAATTGGACTTGTACTTCCAAGTCCGCTCACCAGCATGGAATCGAACCCGTACCTCGTACCTGAAGGTCTTGAGTTTCTCGAAGGTCTGCGGCAATCTTGATGCGGGGTAATCATTCGTGATTTAACTTTATATGAGTGTCCACAGTTGTACAGTCCCCCGACACGTTCAGAATCACTTGACACCAAAGAACTGGCTTTAATATTGATGTAGGCGCACAACATGAAGTTTGAAGTGTGCCAAAACTTCAATTGACACTTGCAGATAGAAATTATTGAATGTTACTTCAGAAGTTGAAAATGCACATAGCACTAATTTAAGAAATTAAATGACGGAACATAGTTCATGGTTATTTAGCACTGAATATGATGAAACTAAATACCGTTCACTTGTAGTGCACTGTGTGTGATTACTTGCCACAATGAATAATAATATTGTCGCACTTGACACAAAAATGTCCATTTAAGAGTTTATCTGTAAGACACTGTTAACAGCGATGAAAGAAATAATAATTTATCAGTCACCCTTAGCACAGTGAGTCTCGTAAAATAATAATGTCACTGAAGAATAGTTAGAAGTAATTATGTACAAGTACGAGCAGAAATCAATTCGAATCCAGTTAAGACTAACACTATAATGGATTATCAGTTCACGTTGCTCACTTTTAACAGTGCAGTTGGCACAGTTTATCTTACTCAAAATTTATAACCAGTTAAGGAGCACTTAAGTGTTAAATTTAAAAAAATAGGCCAACACTTGTGTTATCACAATGAAATATTTTAAACACTTTTAAATATTACAGTTACTGAAATAATGTTTTAATACTTGCATACCAATGGAATAAGTTAAAAAATTCACTTGGTTCTGACTGAAGAAAAATATAAGTTGCATAGTTGGAAAATTACACTGAGTTCGGTTCTCGGCGTGAGAACTTACACGTCGCGCTTGATAACCACTGTGTTGTCACTTGACTCTGTTGACGGACAGAATAACAAAAGGTCGGGCCATGCAGAGCCCTTTTCGAATAATGCTTGTCTATTTCTGGGTAGCCTCGTCTTTTATACCTTCAAGGCCTACACGTCATCAGATAACATGATTATTTAAAAGTGGATTTACTCGAAAATCACTTGATGGATTTTCTTGAGATTTGGTAGTGGAGACATTCTTATAATTGGCTACAGAATGGCATATCTCCCAAGATGATACGACCATTATTAAACAAGTTTTCTATATCTCTAAATCGAAAGTTCCAGGTGTATCCATGTCACGAAGCAAGTTGATGAGTTGGGCAGGTTAGTCTACCTTGCTCCTACATCTACGTCATTCACAGCTGTTTTGCTCACATGCTGGCTCATCCTGGTAGATGTTAGCAAATCGAACTTGTAGTTTTTGGCATGTGTGATGATTATACAACGTCGCTCTTAATAAATATGGCATGTACCGTGCATTCCTGATACAATATAGTGGTGTTTCAGGAATATTTGCACTGGTTTTAGTTCATTTTTATACATATTAGAAGCTGAAACCTTCGTGGCTTAGACGGCAGCGCGTCAGCCTCTCACCGCTGGATACCATGGTTCAAATCCCGGTCACTCCATGTGAGATTTGCGCTGGACAAAGCAGAGGCGGGACAGGTTTTTCTCCGGGTACTCCAGTTTTCCCTGTCATCATTCACATTCCAGCAACACTCTCCATTATCACTTCATATCATTTACCACCTCCCCTGCGAACCATGTGACCTTGCCGCGGTGGGGAGACTTGCATGTCCCAATGAAGCAGACAGCCGAGCCGCAGGTGCAACCATATCGGATGGGTATCTGTTGAGAGACCAGACTAAGGAATGGTTCATCGAAAGGGGGTAGCAGCCTTTCGGAAGTTGCAAGGGTGGCAGTCTAGATGATTGACTGATATGGCCTTGTAATAATACTCAACATGGCTTAGCTGTGTTGATACTGCTACATGGCTGAAAGCAACAGGAAACTACAGCCGTAACTAACTCTCGAGGACACGCAGCTCTCTCTGTATGAATGATGTACTGATGATGGTTTCCTCCCGGGTAAAATAGTCCCCCATTTGGATCTCTGGGCTACATGAGAGGGGGGCGATCATCAGGAAGATGGATACTGACATTCTGCGAGTCGGAGCGTGGAATGTTAGAAGTTTGAACCATTGTGGTAGGTTGGAGAATCTGAAAAGGGAGATGGATAGACTAAAGTTAGATGTAGTTGATGTAAGTGAAGTACGTTGGCAGGAAGAACAGGATTTTTGGTCAGGTGACTACCAAATTATCAACACAAAATCAATCAGGGGAAATGCAGGTGTTGGTTTAATAATGAGTAAGAAAATAGGGCAGCAGTAAGCTACTACGACCAGCATAGTCAAATAATTATTGTTGTCAAGATAGGCACCAAACCAATGCCCACCACAATAGTGCAGGTCTATATGCCTACTAGTTCAGTGGATGATGAGGAAATCGAAAGAATATATGAAGAGAGAGAAGATTTAGTACAATATGTAAAAGGTGATGAGAATCTAATTGTGATGGGAGATTGAAATGCAGTGGTAGGCCAAGGAAGAGAAGGTAATACAGTAGGAGAATTCGGATTGGAACAAAGGAATGAAAGAGGAAGGCGGCTGGTTAAATTCTGCACTGATCATAATTTAGTCCTTGCCAATACTTGGTTTAAACACCACAAGTGATGGCTGTATATGTGGACGAGACCTGGGCTGGAGACACTGGAAGGTATAAAATAGACTTCATTATGATTAGGCAGAGATTCAGAAACCAGGTAATGGATTGCAAACTTTCCCAGGAGCAGACGTGGACTCTGACCACAATTTGTTGGTCATGAAATGCCATCTGAATTTGAAGAAATTGAAGAAAGGAAAGCATGCAAAGAGATGGGATCTTGACAGGTTGAAAGAAAAGAGTGTGAGGAATTGCTTCAAGGAACATGTTGCACGAGGACTAAATGAAAAGGCTGAAGGAAACACAATAGAGGAAGAGTGGATAGTCTGAAAAATGAAGTCAGTAGGGCTGCTGAAGAAATGTTAGGAAGGAAGAAAAGATCAACTAAGAATCAGTGGATAACTCAGGATATACTAGACCTGATTGATGACTGACAAAAATACAAGAAAGCTAGAAATGAAGAGGGCAGAAAAGAATACAGGCAATTAAAGAATGAAGTGGATAGAAAGTGCAAGGTAGCTAAGGAAGAATGGCTGAAGGAGAAGTGCAAGGATGTCGAAAGTTGTATGGTCCTAGGGAAGGTAGATGCTGCATACAGGAAAATTAAGGAAACCTTTGGAGAAAGGAAATCTAGGTATATGAAGATTATGAGCTCAGATGGAAAGCCACTTACTTCTAGGGAAAGAAGATAAAGCAGAAAGATGGCAGGAACATATCCAACAGTTGTATCAAGGTAGAGATATAGATAATTTGGTTCTGGAACAAGAAGAGGCTGTTGATGCTGATGAAATGGGAGACCCAATTTTGAGGTCAGAGTTTGACAGAGCTGTGAGCGACCTAAATAGGAACAAGATACCTGGAACTGATGACATTCCCTCTGAATTACTGACTGCCTTAGGAGAAACCAGCATGGCAAGGTTATTGCATTTAGTGTGTAAAATGTATGAGACAGGAGAAGTCCCATCCGATTTTTGGCAGAATGTTGTTATACTTATTCCCAAGAAAGCTGGTGCTGACAGGTGCAAAAACCACTGCACCATTAGTTTAGTTTCTCATGCTTGCAGAATTTTATTACATATTATTTACAGAAGAATGGAAAAACAAGTTGAAGCTGAGTTGGGAGAAGATCAATTTGGCTTCAGAAGAAATGTAGGAATACATGAAGCAATTCTGACTTTACATCTGATCTTAGAGGATCGAATCAAGACGGACAAGCCCACGTACATGGCATTCGTAGATCTAGAAAAGGCATTCGATAATGTTGAGTAAACCAAGCTATTTAAGATTCTGAAGGTGATTGGGATCAGATACTGAGAACGAAGAATTATCTACCTTCTCTATAAAAATCAGTCTACAGTGATAAGAATTGAGGGCTTTGAAAAAGAAGCAGCAATCCAGAAAGGAGTGAGGCAAGGCTGCTGTTTGTCCCCCCTCTTTTTCAATGTTTACATAGAACAGGCAGTAAAGGAAATCAAAGAGGAATTTGGAAAGGGAATCACAATCCAAGGAGAGGAAATCGAACCTTGAGATTTGCCGATCATATTGTTATTTTATCTGAGACTGCAGATCTCGAGAAGCTGCTGAATGGTATGGATGAAGTCTTGGGTAATGAGTACAAGATGAAAATAAATAAGTCCAAAACAAAAGTAATGGAGTGCAGTCGAACGAAGGCAGGTGATGTAGGAAATATTAGATTAGGAAATGAAGTCTTAAAGGAAGTAGATGAATATTGTTACTTGGGTAGTAAAATAACTAACGATGGCAGAAGTAAGGAGGACATAAAATGCAGACTAGCACAAGCAAGGAAGAGCTTTCTTAAGAAAAGAAATTTGCTCACTTCAAACATTGATATAGGAATTAGAAAGACGTTTTTGAAGACTTTCGTGTGGAGCGTGGCATTGGATGGATGTGAAACATGGATGATAACTAGCTCAGAAAGAAAGAGAATAGGAATTTTGAAATGTGGTGTTACAGAAGAATGCTGAATGTTAATAATTTTAATTTCGTGTGGCTATTTCTAGCCGAGTGCAGCCCTTGTAAGGCAGACCCTCCGATGAGGGTGGACGGCATCTGCTATGTGTAGGTAACTGCGTGTTATTGTGGTGGAGGATAGTGTTATGTGTGGTGTGTGAGTTGCAGGGATGTTGGGGACAGCACAAATACCCAGCCCCCGGGCCACTGGAATTAACCAATGAAGGTTAAAATCCCCGACCCGGCTGGGAATAGAACCTGGGACCCTCTGAACAGAAGGCCAGTACGCTGACCATTCAGCCAACGAGTCGGACATGCTGAAGGTGAGATGGATAGATCGAATCACAAATGAAGGGATACTGAATCGAATTGGTGAGAGGAGATCGATTTGGCTAAATTTGACGAGAAGAAGAGATAGAATGATTGGACACATCTTAAGACACCCAGGACTTGTTCAGTTGGTTTTTGAAGGATGTGTATGTGGTAAGAATGGTAGAAGTAGACCAAGGTATGAATATGACAAGCAGATTAGAGCAGATGTAGGATGCAATAGTTACGTAGAAATGAAAAGTTTAGCACAGGATAGGGTTTCATGGAGTGCTGCATCAAACCAGTCTATGGACTGATGACTCAAACAGCAACATTAATAAATCACTTTGGGAGTGGCAACCCCATCGTACTAATAGCCTATATATGATTCATTCGTTACATCCCTGACCCGGTCAAAGACTGGAAAGCAAGTTGTAGGCTTTCATTAGAAGCTGAATTGGTGTGTTTTGGTAAGTTAGTTGTTTACATTTGTGATTCTAATTTGTACCCTTACCAACTTGTATTAATTGAAGATCTCTTTGACTTGAATTATTCTGCATGCACTTGAAATGTTTTTCAGTCATAATATTTAATTTCCGTAGGTGATTGACAACTGAAATGTATATTGATGTGTCTCATACTGTAAAAGTAAGAGCAGGAAAACCAAAGGGATTTCATTCCATGAATTCCCATGTGACCCAGACCTCAGGCAGAAATGGCTTAATGTAATTTCTAGGGACAATTTTGTGCCTAATTTAGAATCAAGAATTTCTCATGAATGTGGAAGGCATTTTCATGAATCGACTTTCATCCCAGACTGAAAGTTAAGAACTTGAAAAACAATGCTTTCGCAGAATATTTGAAGATTATCCTGCCCACAAAGTTCCCAAACAAAATCGTGCACAAAGAAAACTAACTAAATATGACTGTAGAAAGAAAAGAAAGAGAAATAATGAAACAGTAGATATTGCAGCCAAAAGTGTTTTTACTCCTGAAACAGTAGAATTAAAATACAGTATTCTCAAACATCAAGTGAAGGGCAAATTATTGAACAGAGAGAGAATGTTAGCAAGACTGTCAAAATTCAGATGGAAAACAATGATGAAACTAAGTTATTTGAGCAAGAAGGCAAGTGTCCTCTCTTCAATTGAAGCTGTGATGTGCCAAAATGAAAATAAAGAAACTAGAAATAGAGTTGGTATGCCAGAAGTGACAAATGCAGCAATGATAATGAGTACTATGCATCTTTGAAAAGCATAATAAGCATGATCTTACAAACACAAAATGTTCATTTATTTTCGAGGAAGTTGTAAATTATGGCAAGAAATCACCTAGATGGTCAAAATGCAGTAAAGCACTGTGTGATATAGGAAATCTTTTCTTTGAAAGAGTACATTTATGCCAGAAATAATTTGTTTAAATTGCCATCGAGGAGTACACTTAGTTGCTATATTGGAGATACAACATGTAGGACAGCAGTGGTGCATCTTGTTAAAGAGAGACTTTCATTAGAATTTCAATGAATGAATGATGTTGAAAAAATGTGCTCTTTAATTGTTGATGAAATGTCAGTCAAGCAACGGTAACAGTATGATAGAAAGTTAGACACATTTTTTGATCGCTAAGACACTTCTCAATATGTCGGAGCCCTAATGATTAATAATACTTCTCCGGGGGTATATCCATTCAGCAAGATACAAAAGAGAACAGGGTAGTTCTTGTGAACAATTTACTATGTTTGTTTGTAATGTGGTTTATCTGCTCGTTCATCATCATCATCATCATCATCATCATCATCATCATCATCATCATCATCATTTTCATTTCCCCTTGTCCAGCTCCTGCCAGGTTGAGATGTTGACACTTCTCCACCTTTGCCTCTCCTTCCATCACTCCTCTTCAGCAATTTTATTCCAGACAGTCTACTTTTTCTTATACTGTTCTTGACAGGGTCCATCCATCTTGCTCTGGGCCTTCCTCTTGCTCTCTTTCCTTCTATCTTAGCCTCCAATACTTGTTTTGGTATCCTTCCCTCCTACATCCTCATAACATGTCCAGACCATTTCAATTTATTCTTCTCCATCCTGTCACTCAGTTTTTCTACCCTGATCTCTTTCCTGACCTCAACATTTCTTACTCTGTCTCTCCTTGTTTTCCCTACCATACTCCTCAGGAACTTCATCTCACTGGCCTGAATTTTACTCTCATTTCTTGCTGTCAAAGTCCAGGTCTTTGATTCATACATTAATATTGGGGTATAGTACATCTTGTACATTCTCTCTCAACATTTCATAGGGAACTTCTTCATTCCACACCATGTTCCTTACATTCTGGTAGAATGTATTTCCTGCTTGTACTCTTCTGCTGATCTGCTTATCCAACCTTGCATTATTTCACTTCCCAAATATTTGAAGTATGCAGCAACCTCAAGATTTTGTCCCCTGATACTAATGATTCCTTTTCCTCTTGTTATCACCACTGTTTTGCTCTTCTTCACACTGATTTTCATACCATATTTCTCAATATTGTCATTTTAAGCCTCTAGTTTGATTTGCACTTCTGTATTGTTGACTCCACAGATGTCATCTTCAAACAATAATATTTTCATATCCCCTCCATATCTTGCTTTGTTTCCTTTAGAATTTCATCCATAACCATTATAAACATCCACATCCTTTTCTTTCCAGTGTTTCCCACGCCTTTTCTCTATTAACACTATCATATGCCTTCTCTAGATCAAGGAATACCATCACCAGATATTTCCCATATTCCCACTGTTTTTCCGCCAGTAATCTCATGGTAAATATAGGGTCTATTGTTGACCTGCCCTGTTGAAATCTGTACTGCTCTTCTTCTAAATTTCTTTCCATTCTTCCTTTCATCCTTCTTTTTTTGAAAATGAAAACCTACAACCTGTTTTCCAGTCATTGACTGGGTCAGGGATGTAATGAATGAACCATATATATAGGCTATTATTACAATGGGGTCTCCACTCCCAAGGTAATTTATTAATGACTGATAAATGCTATGAAATGATAATGGAGAGTCTTGCTGGAATGGAAGATGACAGGGAAAACTGGAGTACCGAGAGAAAAACCCCGTTCCCGCCTCCGCTTTTTCAAGCACAAATCTCACATGGAGTGACAGGGATTTGAACCACGGTATCCAGCGGTGAGAGGCCGACGCGCTGCTGTCTGAGCCACGGAGGCTCTCCTCCTTTCTATTATTCTCTCCACTATTTTGGCTACTTGTGACAACAGTGTAATTCCTCGATAATTATTGTCACATACATACCTTCCTGTCAACTTTTTGAAATACTGGTACATCTTTACACCAAGCATCAGTGCTTTTCCTGTTTTAATTTGTTTAGCAGCTGTTTTCACCTCTGCCATTGCAATATTACTCTCCATTTCTGGATCATCCTTTGACTTGAATTATTCTGCATGTGCTTGCAATGTTTATCAGTCATAATATTAAATTGCCATAGGTGATTGCCAACAGTTCATTCCATGAATTCCCATGGGATCCAGACATCAGGCAGAAATGGCTTAATGTAATTTCTAGGGATAATTTTGTGTCTAATTTAGAATCAAGAACTTCTCATGTACATGGAAGGCATTTCCATGAATCCGACTTTCATCTCGGGCTGAAAGTTAAGAAGCGTACCACTTTTTTACAACCTCCTCTAAAATAAATGAACATTTTGGGTTTGTAAGATCACGTTCATTATGCTTTTAAAGATGTATGATACTCATTATCATTGATGCATTTGTCTCTTCTGGAATTCCAATTCCATTTCTAGTTTCTTTTATCCTCTTCATTCCTGCATCATTTCTCACATTCAGGAGTTTATCGAAATAATCTTTCCACCTATTCTTTATCTCCTCTGGGTCTGTTATTACATTTCCACTCCCTTCCTTCACGTTTTGCGTAGATTTTTCTTTTCTCTTATTTTTTGTTTATCAGTCCATACAACATCCTTTTTCCATCATTTACATCCTTTTCCAACTCTTGTTTGAATCTCTCCTGATATTTTTTCTTTTCCTCACTTTTTTACACTTACTTTTAATTTCCTGATATTTAATCTTACTTCCTTCTTTCCTATCTCTACTCTATTCTTACCATGCTTTCTTCTTTTGTTTAACAACCTCCTTCACCTTTTGATTCAACCAAGGTGTCTCCTTTTCCTTCACTCTCGCCAAAGTTCTGTCACAAATCTTCTTTGAACAGCTTACAAACTTATTTTTGAATTTGGTCTCTTTTACACTTTCTGTTACTGATATTGGGATGTGTTGTTTTAATTCCTCCTGAAATTTCTCCTGAGTTCTTTAATCTTTTAATTTGCATACTTCTATTTCCTTCTGTCTTATTTCTTTTTACCTATTTTCAATTTTGCCACCACTACTCTGTGGTCTCCATCAAATGCCTCACTTGGTAGTGCTGTTACATCCATTAACTGTTTACAATTTATTTTCTTAACCAAAAAAATAATCAATACCAGTCATTGTTTTTGTCCTTCTTTCACCCCAGCCATATCTAGTGATCTTTCCACTAATCTTTCTAAACCAAGTATACCCACAATCATTCCATTTCTTGCACGAAAATCAATCATCTTATCTCCCTAACTGTTTCTTTCTCCATATCCAAATAGACCAATCACTTCTTCTTTACCAATTCTGCCATTTTCAGTTTGCGCATTGAGGTCTCCCATGACTATCACTTCCACATTGGTGATTACTTCCTCGAGTGTCTCCAAGAATTCCTCTATATTTTTCTCACTGTTTCCAGTTTGGGGTGCATAAACTTGGATGTAATCTTTCACTCCTTCTTCCGTCCATAGTCATACTCTGATTATTCTATCACTAACGTGGTCTACCCTGTCCACATTTTCACCCAGGATTTTCTTAACAATCACTCCTATTCCATTGTTTGCATCACCTACTCCACTCCAGTATAGGGTGTACCCTCTACTCATCCTCTTCACTCCCTTTTCCCTCCACTTGACCTCACTCAGTCCCATCACTGCAACATTCTCCCTCTCCATAAAATCAATCAACTCTTCTGATTTTCTTGTCAGGATCATAACATTTATTATTCCCACCTTCATAATATTAAATGCTGGTTGCCCATTTATCACAGCTCCCCCAGTACAAGAACTACACATTGCTTTGAGCAGGGTACGCCCTAACCTTTTCCGAGGCTGATAATTACCACCATTCATTTTAGTCTACTGTTATGATGGGGTCGCCACTCCCAAAGGCATTTTAGACCTACTGCCAGCAATTATTCAGGCCACCCCTTACAAAGGGAGCAGACATCTTTGCACCTGCCTCTAACATGGGAAACAAATGCTGGTGATGAATAGTGTACTTACACTATTCCCCTGAGTACTGGGTTGCCTTTTCCACAATCTCTACCGTTCCGAAGTCCATCTTCTCCGCTGCAGATTCTGTTGTGGTCTTCGCTTGCAACCCTGAACTGGGTACCTCATCAGATGCTACACATTGGGTCAGTGTGCTCTGGGACTCACATAGGCAGGGGCATCCCTCCCTGGGAGTCTGCCTGCAAAGAGGGTCCCTACCTGCTATCTACTTTTTATATAATTCCAATGCCTTTGCTGGCAAGACCTAGTGTTTACAGTGTACTATGTCTTCTGGTATAGGCTAGAACAATTTTGTTACTTTCGTTGATTTGTCTCAGTCTTATCCTTGGCTTTGACAATATGTAAGTGACTGAGGTATGAGTGATAATGCCAATTTTTCTGCAGCCAGTTCTTGCTATGAATGGTGTGAAAATGTTGTTCATAAGGTTGGTTAGTGGTCTTGGCAGAGTGATATGTAACTTCTTGCTCAGTAAAGAAAGCAATGGGAAACTACCTCACTCCTCATTTCCTTAGTATGCAATAATGTTATTGGCTTTATGTCCCACTAAGTACTTTAACGATTTTTGGAGATGCCGAGCTGCCAGAATTTAGTCACGCAGGAGTTCTTTTAAGTGCCAGTAAGTCTATAGACACAACGCTGACGTATTAGAACGCCTTCAAATACCACTGGACTGAGCCAGGGTCAAACCTGCCAAGGTGGGGTCAGAAGGCCAGAGCCTCAACCGTCTGCGCCACTCAGCCCGGCTACCCCTTCAGTGATGCCTAGGCCATCTATGACAGGTAATGGTGGAGACTTTGGGCTGAGGAATGAACATACTTATAATTCCAGTGGTGTCCTTTTACTTTAATCCTGTCGGCAATAAAACAGACCAAGGGAGACCTTTGTTTCTGGCTTTCAACCTATGCCATACCCTGAAGAAAAGGAAGTGACAGATTGATGTGAACAAATAACTGGAAAATATGTCAATTTGTACAAAATGAAGTCAAAGGAAACTGTTAAGCCTGTTCCATTTTTTACTTGGAAACATGTTGCACCATCCTTCTTCAAAAAAGATGAATGTGAAAAAAGGGTGAAAGAGATTTTTTTGTGCTAGAGTGTTTGAAGGACAAGGAAAATGTGAGCCTTCCAGAATTGTTCTGAAGGTATTAAAAAAGGTGGTTTGATATTCATGATGTTAGTAGTTAAAATTTCCATCAAAATCAAGAGAAAATACATTTCTTCAACATGGACGAGGGGCTATTATGGTTCGAGGGGAAAAAAAAAAAGAGTTTCTGGCATACCTAGCATTGATCAAAGAATCCTGTGATAAGCTGAAGATAGAATTTTTGAAGCCATTCTACTGTCTAGTACTTCAACAGTATCTGCTTGTCTTCTCTTCTTCATTGTGTCCTTACAAGGGCATTTCACAGTGAATCAGTTGAAAAATGTTTCTGCAAATTATGCCACATTTCAGGAAGGAATGACACATTAAATTGTGGAGCAGTTGCATTCAGGATGCACTGCATACTAAAAGTAGGCCTATTTTCAATGGCAATGGATTCACAAAGAAGGAAGGAGAGATTTACAGATAAGGTCACATCCTGGCAGCATCAAGTGCGACAGGAACTTAAGCAGGCTACAGTTCTGGATTCACTGAAGAACATTAAAGAATCCTCAAGTAAGTTCAAGTATACAATTGATTATGTTTCATTCTGAATGAATTGCCTTAAGTATGATTTACATGCTATAACGCTTGGGTGAATTTGCAGGTATTTGACTCGTTAGAATGGAGGAAGCAACAATGACATACATAGGAGGTTAAAAGATTAAGTGTGAATTATGTTGTGGTCTGGTCAGTAGAAGTAAAATAAGTTTCCCATTAACAGATCTTATTAGCAAGAGGGATGTATCTGACGCTGGCAACCAGGAATGAGTTAACTGGAAAATTTATAATGTCCAGTAACGGACCATTTATATTGGTATTACTGTATTACCCCACCAAACAACTTGAGTGGATTATGACCACAATTTTCCATTTTATGCATGAGACCGAGGTATGTGTGTTCAGTAGAGTGTGTGAAACATTGAGACTGCAATTGTTTTCCTATTTTGTACAAATCACCTTTACTGAATTGCGCATCATCTGACAGCTCTCATAACAAACTGTTGAGCAAGCTTATTTGTGAAATTACAATATTCCAGTTGTTCTCGATGAAATTGATGGCAAAGAGACAGAATTCTTTGAACATGCTAAATATCTTAATAACAAGCTTTCATCAGAAGATACATCGGGTTTAAGCTGCGCACTGTGCTGGAAGAAGGTCAACCTGCTAGTACTGCAAAATGAATAGCGGAGAATGTTTGCATTACCACTAGTACGGGTGATTAGTTTAAATGCAAATACGTGCACCAGTACAAATATTATGGTTGCATAGGATCAGGCAGTCTTGATAAGTAATAGCTATACCCATAAAAAAAAAATTGAAAATGACAAAATATTTGTGTGTACTGATATTTGTCTTACCTTTTCGTGAGATTCCTATAAATCTTCTAACAAGGAATGCTCAACTTGTTCAAAACTGGAATAAACTCAGCTAGCAACAAGGCACAATTGAGTGGGGCTTCCCAGTAAGACTACTCACTCCTCATTTCCCTAGTATGTAATAATGTTATTGGCTTTATGTCCCACTAACTACTTTAACGGTTTTCAGAGATGCCAAGGTGCCAGAATTTTGTCCCGCAGGAGTTCTTTTATGTGCCAGTAAATCTACTGACATGAGGCTGACTTATTTGAGCACCTTCAAATACCTCCAGACTGAGCCAGGATCAAACCTGCCAAGTTGGGGTCAGAAGACCAGCGCCTCAACCGTCTGATCCACTCAGCCTGGCTTATACCAAAGTAATACTGATATTATTAGGAAAAAGTTTCCCTTTGGTGGGGCCATAGAATACATCCACGGTATACGTTTTTTAAGAGATGACTAACAGGAGTAACTCTCCAGGGTCACTCAACTTGTGAGCATGGGTTGGTACCCTAAATGAGTCTAACATTCTTTGTACTTGCCTGTAACAGGCTTCTCACTTTCATTTTTCTATCTTACCTCCCTCAGTCAACACTTATTCTCTTATGATCTTGATGGTATTAACTTTGCAAGCGCTATGTAGTCTTATTTTCATACCTTATATGCCCCTTCCCTTTCTTTTGCTGATATTTTCATTTTGCAAAGTGTCAGGTCTCTTCCTTTTACCTTTTTGATTTGACATAAAAGGGAAAGATTTAGTTGTATGGCACTTCCTGTAAAACAAAATCATTACAACCACCTGGAAGAAAACAGCCTGTAGTTTGGGAATATGTGTAGCCATCTGTTTGGCAATTAAAGTTATTTAAATGTGTAAGATTTGTAGCAGTAGATTTACTGGCTTAGTAGAACTCCTTCCAGGACTAAAATTCTGTCACCCTGGTATCTATTTAGACAATTGGCTGGCAAAGGTGCAATAAAAGTAAATGATGATGATGATGATGATGATTATTATTATTATAACTGTTGTTCTCCTACTATTTTATGTTTCAACTAGGGCTGTGGCAGTAGAAAACACCTATTTCAATTAGGAAGGAGTTTTGTCTAAAACATGATGTACAGGTTTACATAAAGATGGTCTGAGTTCGTCATTGTCTCCTCTAATAAATATGGACATGAAAAGGAAATGGAGAATGCAGAAATTATGTTGTCTTCAGAGAGATTGATATATTGGAATTCATTCATTTATGCCTTTAACCACTTGTAAGCTGAATGAGATTTAAATCTTTACAGGGCTCGTAGGCTACGAAAGGCTTTGGGAGGAGGAATGCGTCAAGCAGGAGTCATAGCTGCTGCAGGAATTGTGGCTCTGGAACATAGGCACAGACTGGCTGAAGACCATGTCAGAGCTGTGAAAATAGCAAAAGGTAAATCTTAAGTACCATTGAAAATTGTCTTGGAGTTGTTTTGAACAATCTTTGTCGTTGTGCCTTCAAATTAATCACATACCATTCTTTAGGATTAACATTTTCTGACACACTGATTGAAATTCTGTGGCTTTTCTGAAATGATCTTTTCATTATCCAGCCTATTTTTATTATTATAATAATTAGAATTATTATTAATCTGTTTTCCTGCTACTGTTCTGTGTTGCAACTGTTATATGAGGACCATCCAGAAATTAAGTTTCCCTACTAAAAAATAAAATAAAAAAGGACAACATAGTAACATGAAAAACTTTCTGACACCTGATACGGCAGTGTTGGAGCTACTTTTTGACATAATCACCACCAGAATTGAGGCGCTTGTCATATCATGGGATCAACTTTTGTATGACACTGTTGTAGAAGTCTGTTGCATGGGAATGGTAGCATGTAACATTCGTCTTAAGCTCTTTGTCCATGTGAAAATGCTGACTGGAGGACAGGAATTTCTTGAGGTGCAAGAAAAGACGAAAATCACTGGAAGCAAATCAGGACTCTACTACGGTGGATGATCAAACACCTCCAACCAGCTGAACTCCTGCGGAACAGTTGCTGTGGAATTCATTATTTTAACCATTTTAGTTTGATCTGATAATGGTCCGTTTTGGTTTAAATCTATCCACCACTGAAAAACACTGTTAGGTATATAATTCTGCCTTGTCAATACTATTAAAAGTTGTTATTTACATCACTAAATGCCACACATGTTTCAAGAAACTTGATTGTTCCCTTCCTCAGTGGCCAATTAAACCATCAAACACATCTGGGACTTGACCTATCACTACCTCATAATATATTTTATTATTGAATATAAGAAAGTTATCTATATAAAATATTTGAAATTTCTTATAGTAATTGATTTAAAATTAAACTATTAGATTTGTCAAACAAATATGTTTTAAAAATTACCTGATATTCAATCTTCTACATAAACTGCAATTGAAATATCAGACTTGTCAAAAAACTAAAACATTTAAAATGATTTAAAAATCAAATTATTATAAAATAAACATCTCTTTCTCCTTAAATTACTAATGATGTCACTAAAAGTAAAATTTGCATCTATAATAATAAGTTTGTTACACCTCCTTGTGTTGTGTTGAACAACTGCTCTGAAATGACTAATCTCTTTCTGGTTGGTTTGCTTTAACTTTCCTTGAGATGATGTGGGGAGAGCCTATCTATTTGAAGACTGCAGTGTATGAAGGTGTGGAGATCATCCTCGTTTCCTTTTCTTATGCTGATCTATCAATGTTTTTAATGTGTTATATGTTCCTGTCCTTTTATGACTTGATTTGTTACTTGTTTACTCCTTTCTGTTACAAATTGTGATGATTAACAAATTTATTTTGTATAGACATGTTACACTGCACTACTTAATCTTATCTTTATGAAGTGAACCTATTACTTTTCTTCTCCATACAGCTATTGCAGAAGCAGAAAACAAGTATGTTACTGTCGACATGCAAAACCTTCAGACAAATATATTACTGATAAACGTTGATGCAAACAGAGTTTCAGCAGAAGAATTTTGTAAGCGTCTTGAAATGGTGAGTAAATATGTTGTAGTGTAACAGAACCATTAAGTTACAACTAGTCTTTAAGGGTCTTCTCAAAAGTTAAAGAAATCAGTCTCTTGTAACGTTATCTGGAGGGATTGATATATTAAGGTATAACAAAAATTTTATGAAACTATAAATGATGTTGCTCTTAAAGTACAAAATTTTTGAATTGCCAACTTTTAAACTTCTTTTATGGCTGTATGCAATTCATATAGTAAGACTAGAATTATTAGAAAATAAATGGAAAGTAGAGGCTTACTAACTTACACTGTGTAAATATTGCTCAAATACAAGAAAAAAATATATACAGATCCAGTATTTGTGGTGTAAGAACAGGGGGAAGATATGAGTCATTTTTCATGGAGTACCTGGATACTGTATGTTAATTCTTCAGCCTGGAGGCTGGTTGCATCCTCAAATAGCACTATGAAAGGTTATATAGTTCTAGAGAAACCACAAAAATTGATGGAGGCGCCCATAATGATGCATACAAGGCAAGATGTGGAGTGACTTAGTTGGCCATTGCTTTCCTCACTGGGCCACAAAGTGCATCACAACCAGCATTATGCTTACCACCTTTCATAATATCCAGATGCACTAGTTGTGCTTTAAATGTCATTACTTATCATCTCCATACTGTCACAGCCATAAACAAGACAGACATCAGTAGAAGCTACATTTCACTCTGACCTGTGCCAAAAGACAGATGCAAACATACTGCACCACCTGGATATTTGTTTTACTAACTACTGAGTCCCAAAATTTTTTTTACATACCGATAATTGAATCTGCCAACTTTGGCTCAGAATGCCAGTGCTTTACTGTCTGAGACACTAGCCAGGCATACTGCTAAGAGGTGAAGGGAGCAGGGGGAAGAGAGGTAAATAGGAGTGATTGTATTGCCTGATGAGGCCAAGTCCTTCCCCTGATATCCTTCTTTGGAGGCAGTGGGAGGATGGTGTGAAAATATTTAAGGACTTATACTTCAAACATTTTTTTGTGGTTATTAGTGGGGTTCAGAAAGTTGGTGTGAAGAGTCTTGCAAGTATCATAGAGACCACATTGCTGTTAGCCTAGTGTTAAAAACAATGGCAAAAACTAATCTTTTGCAATGTAAAAGACTGGGTAGAGTCTGCACTCAGCTGATAGTTAATTTTTATTGAAGTGCAGCAAATAGCACTACCAAAGATTATGCAGTTCTAGAGAAACCACAGATGAATATATTTATATGTGATGTGAATTCAACTGTTTGTTCGGAGACCAACCTACAGTAAGCAATGGAGGTGGATGCAGGAAAAAATTCCCACATATTTACGACCTATGTCTTCCATACCTCAGTGAGCACTGTAACATCCCATTTAAAAAAAAATGAAAAGTGTATGGTCTGCTCTTTGGAGCTGGCCTGTTAAAACTGGGTTTCTCAATGAACTTTCCTTACCTTGATGAAACACTCACCAAACCATTTTTTAAAAATCACTATTTATGTTTTTAAATTTTAAGAATGGATTTTAAATATTTTTGTAAATACCGGTAATGTTTTTCTGTAACTTAAAAAATAATTCTGGATCCATGTAGTTAGCTGTCTCTACAGTCAGATGAATATATTTATCTCTTTTAATGGTACTAATGGTGAAAGTTTCATGATGAAAAGTATTGATGGTGTTGGGTATATTATCTTGTGAAAAGGCCTTACACGTGAAATAGACAACTTTGAGTAAAAGGTGATGGATGTCTTTGCTACCAACAAAGAACAGCGCATGGATTTCAGTTATTGCACATTTTAATCAGACCATCAGTGTTCATCTGGTAGTACATTAGGACAATAATTTTAACTGGAAATATAGTAAGTTTATTTTCATCTTAAATTTAGTACATAGTATAAGCCTGTGAGTTTATCATACAAACAAGATAATTGGTTAGTGAACATCAGGTCTGACAGTACGAACTTATTTTGTTTATCTACTTTCTCAATATGTGACCGATTGGGCAGTGGCTGGAATGTGAAGGAGAGTATCCCTTTATTGAGGGATGTATGCTGTGTTGCCAAGTTAGTCACTAAGAAATCATCAGTTCATCACCAAGAATGTCAATACAGAGAATTCAATTGGTAAAATTTAGTTCCCTTATTATTATTGCTGTTGTCACCAACTAGTCAGGAATGTGCAGATGAAAGGTCTTGCAGTGACTATATTCAAAGAAAGAAAGAAACCGAAGATGCCAGATCATGGTTCATAACAAATGTGAAAGGTTTTAAGAATTAATAGATGTCTGGTAAGTGTGGAAGAGATATCAGGATGAGAAGTATCTGAAGATCTGCTTGAAAACAATACTGATCCTGTAATTCTTCATCTAAATGTTTAATACAAGGTTTGCAATAAGATTTATAGGCTAAAATTGTATTTCTCTTTGGAAAAATCACCATATGCCTTTACTGTAGGATTTTTTATTATGGACACTTGAGTTTAGGCTTGAATTACTAATGAGCCGATAGGCCTTTTGCAAAATGAGCTATACCAATATTTTCCTTGTTTAATTCTGCATTAGAGTGTATAAGAGAAATTGTTTTTGAAGTTCATTAATTACTTTTTATTTGGGGTTGTAATGAATATTGTCCAGGTTTTTGGGCTACTTCTCTAGGAACCGCTCACTTAAAAATATATGCATGGGAAACTGCTTATTTGATGGCAATGAAACTTTTATATATTATTGCCACATGTATTTGTAGTGTAATAGCCCAGGATAAACGTAGAACAAGAAACATGGGCTTGTTTTGAAGCACTCAATTGTGGTTATCAGAAACTACAACTACTGTAACCATACAGTATGATACTGAATTTATGAAGAGTAATATTAATAGGAAGTTGTGTGCATACTGGACCGTGCGATTAACAGCAGACGGGGTGGTGAAATCGTTGCCGCGTTCGGTAGTAAACACAGCACGCAATGAACACAGCTTTTTGTTTACTTTCAACTTTTGCTTTTATTTCCTCGTACAAGTTCCACTTTCCATCACCTTTTCTCATAAGGACTTTAGGCGTTCAATTACAGGTTTAAAAATTATTGCATTCCTAATTTATAAATGTCACACTGTACGTTTTTATTTTTCAAGGTTTAATGACGTTACTATTTACATATCTTTAAAATATTTCATTCTGTCAATATTCTTCGTCTGAAAAGTCACTCTGCTGTCTTTCATGTTTATTATGACTGGCTCGAAATGAGGGTCATTTTCAGACAGTCCTCTTTCTCCCAGTGGTTGTCTTCCATTTTCTTAACGCGTTTTTTTTTTACATTGTTTCCAGAGTTTCAAAAGCGTTAGAAATTGACATATCAGTTAATCTCCCCATATATTAGAACACTTTCAGGCAGAGGCTTTTCGTTGTGGGAATGCCTTATTCATGTAAAAATCGTGTATATTTCTTCGTATTGTGGCCAAAGTAAAATAGAGTTGGATTTTCGAACGCCCCAGCCTCAAACACTGCTTCTTTCTTGACCTGGATGATATATTTCTATCATTCTCCTTTGAAATGGCTTCTACTCTCTTTTCACTGACAACAGCGATAATCCAAAACAATCTGCTACTTTCTGGTACACAAGGAACCTGTGACCCCTACTTTTCCCCCTCACTTTGAAGGAAACAAATAGCACTCAAAACCATTGCAAGTTCGCCCTCTGACAATGGTAGTCTCGGAGGCATCTTGAAGTGATGTGACTAACATGCAGAAGACAGGCAGAATGAAAATAACATGGGGACAAACTAAGGTCAGGGCATTCCATTTCACAACTGCCCGGGCGAGCGTACGTGGCAACCCTGTACCAATTTCACCACCCCGTATGCTGTTAATTGCATGGTCCAGTGCAAAGAAAACTTTCCATCAATATTGCTTTTCATAAATTCAGTATCACACTGTACAGTTACAACGGTTGCAGTATCTGATAAGCATGACTAAGTGCTTCAAAACAAGCCCAAGTTTCCTGTTGTACGTTTATCCTGGGCTGAGAAAATGTTGCTTTATGAAAATGATAGAACTCTTTTTGGGGTGGTTGAAAAAAATTGTAACTAGAGTATTACACTACAAATACATGTGGCAATAACACATAAAACTTTCATTACCATCAGACAAGTAGTTTTCCATGTGTATATTTTTAAGTGAGCAGTACCAAGAGAAGTGAAAAAGCTGGACAATATTTACTACAACCCCAAATAAAAAATAATGAAGTTAAAACACGATTTTACTTACACGCTCTAATGAAGAATTAAACAAAGAAAATATCGGTATAACTCATTTTTAAATAGGCCTGTTGGTTCATTTGTAATTAATGTCTAAACTCAAGTGTCCATAATAAAAGATATGACAGTAGGCTTAGCTACCACCATATATTATTTTAGAGAAAATGTGAAAACTCATAGATTTAATTTTAAAGGGAAGTGCTACATATTATATTTGGTTATGTTAGGCAATATTTTTAGTATCTGATTTTAGGAGTAGTTTATTCCTTATAATAATGAGCTAAAGTGAAATTTTGTGTGTCTTGTTAACACAAATTTTGCAATTGCTTTTCTTGGAAAAGATTGCATTTTTTCATGTCAAACAGTAAAATCACCTCTTTACACTCTTACATTTGGAGGTGACTTCACCCCTCTGATGTGCATTTCTACAGATATAAGATAAAATCTCTCTTTTATCTGTTGAGCCCTCTAAAACTTACCCAAAATTCAGCAAAATATGTAGACTACACTTCAGTCTCTTTCGTTGTTAGGCTCACTCTTCTGTATTTTTATCTTTTCTTATTTTGTTGTTGGTTTTACATATCACAAACTCGGACAAGTCTTATGGTGACAATGGGATAAGACAGGGCTAGGAAGACAGCGACCATGGTCTTTGCCTGATGTGAAAATGGGTAACAATCAAAAGCAATCTTCAGGGCCTCTATCTCGCTGTCAGTTAGCTCCTCAATTGCAGTCTCAGATCTAGGGAAAAAATCTCTGACCTGACCAGAAATTGAATCCAGTGCAGGTTCACTACCCCTAGAGCATAAGGCCAGCTTATTTTTATTTCATGTCAGTATGTTTTGTGTGTGATATTTTATATAATGTGCATTCATCTGTTATATTCCCAGGTAACTAAGGAAGAAGAAACTCTGGCAGCTACTCACGCCAATAAGGGAACAATTGTAAAGGTCTGGCATACCAATAAAAGCTGTGTCAGACTGGTTACACATGAAGGAATATCTGATGCAGATGTACAGGCTGTTATAACAAAATTAAAATTTGTGCTGAATGAATACAAGTAAGTTAATCATGTGCAATATAAATGGCTGAGAATAAGTCAGCTTTTACATAATAATTATATTATTTATTTTTGTATGTAATATTTAATAACAACATACATTTCTGTTATATTTCCAGGTAACTTGGGTGGAAGAAATTCATGTAGCTATGCCAATAAGGGAACAATTGTGAAGATCATTCCTAAGAATAAAAGCTGTGTAAGGGTGGTGACAGAAAGGAATATATGATGCAGACATATAGGTTGCTATTAAAGTTTGTGCAGAACAAATGTGAATAATATAGTCGTGAACAATAGAGAAGGGAAGTGTAATGGTTGAAAATGTTGGAAATAGGTTAATACAAGTAACTACAAGTGGCATATTTCTGTGAAAAGCAAATTTCTCCTCCAGTACAAGAAAAGCTGCAGCTCAGTCCAGAAATGTGTATTGAGATTATAAGATTTTTTATGCTGTAAAAACAAGTACATCTGTTGAAAAAGTAAATGCATAGCCAGCAGGTACAACATGAGCTATTTTTCCAGAGTTTTCACTGTATTTATTGCCCTCAAATATTCAATTAGAAGAACAGTTATGTTTAGGATCTGTATCTACTTCAGTAACAAGTTGAACATGCTGTTCTTCCATTCAGTTGTAGACAGAAATTGTTTTTATAGAAAGAAACATCTGTTATTTTCATTTTTCCTGTTGCACACATGTTCAAAATAATTAAGGCAATGTTGAAGGTATTATACAGTAAAATATTATTGCTGACATTACAAGAGGTTCTGACTGAAAACTTCTTCCACACTTTTCAGTGTACACTATGAGAAATTATACCTTATAAGAGAGGTTCTACTTCTGTGCAGAAAGCGTGAATGTTGACCCTTTAGACTCATTTTGTTTCTCAACGGCCTGTATGACAATATCAGTTCTATTTACCCATTTTTTGTAAGTTTAAGCTTTGTTCCTCAGATGAATCAGTATGTGTAAATTCTTCTGTTACTTTACATCCATAATAAAAGGGCATTTGAAAAATATATTTATTTCAGTGAATTTCATAGAACCTATGTTAAAGAAAGAATTGGTAATATACAAACCTATGACCTCCAATATGTAAACTAAATATTTGTTGTGAATATACCAAATGGAAATATTTTAGCTTTACTGTACTAAAGAAATCTGGAGAGCAAACAATTATAATTAACATATCTTTTTGGTATTCTTCTATTTTAAGAGATGGTGTAGAATATAAATGTGCCACTGATACCTGACGTCATGGTTGCAACATTATTACATGGATATGTTCTCTAATGCCTTCTTAGAATATTTTTAAGCATACTTTGTTATCTTTATCAGATTGCAATATAGAAGCTGAAGAAATAAATACACTAACACTATTCAAGAAAATATATATCTGGAGTAACTGTTTTTGTTAAAAGGGTCCCTTCAGTTTATTTCTGGGGTCACTGGAGTGTCTTGATTTATTTGGGTTCTGCTTGAAGGAAGATGCTGTTTGTGCACCTTATGATTTTTCAGATGAAAATTTACATTATTACGGGGATTCAGATCTCAGTTCTCAGGGGCTAAGCCATGGTGCTAATCAGAGAATAAAGAGGAATAAGCTTTGTTATAATAAATATTGATATGCTGGCTAGAAAGTTTTGACTGTGCAAATAAGCTTTGGAGGTCTTATGCTCCCATTTACAAATGGAGAAGTCTGGATTTATCCAAGACTGACTGGCCAGGACTGGCAAGTGCTGCAAATAGACACACCACCACCCCTGGTTTTAAGTTTAAGATAATGTTCAGTTATCTCTCATAAGAATACAACAAAGCTATTCTCAGCCTCAAACCAAGAAAGGCTCCTGGACCAGACTATATCCCTCTAGAACTCACTCTAAATGGAAGCTTACCTCTCAAAACGAGGCTTTTTTTTTTGGATCCAATTGATATGGGAAACCCCAGAACCACCTGCAAACATGAAAAATTCTACCACGGTCACTATCTTCAAGAGCGGCAACCAAAGTATCTGTGATAACTACTGTGGCATATTCCTACTGTCCATAGCAGGTCAAATATTCGCCAGGATCCTGTTGAATCGACTTCAGATTCTCTCTGAGATGATACTTCCACAGTGTGGTTTTACACATCCAGAAGCACCACTGACACGATTTTCTTTGCTAGACAGTTGCAGAAAAAAAGGAGAGAACAACAGTAACCCTTGTTCTTTGTCTTTTATGACATGGAAAAGGCCTTTGATGTTATGTGGGTGGTTTTAAGGCAGTTTGGCTGTCCTGAACATTTTGTAGGACTTGTCCAGGCACTCCACGATGGTATCATTGGTCAGGTTCTCTATCAAAACAATGTCTCAGAAGAATTTCCAATGACTAATGTGCTAAAGTAAAGGCTCTGTGCTTGCACCTACACTTTTTGCACTGTACCTGACAACTATGCTCTTTGAGACATCTGCCAAAAACACAGATGTACAAATAGTTATTGGTTTGATGGAGGTATTTTTAATCAGGCTAGACTTTGCTCTAAAAGATTAACCCATCCCACACAGGTAACAGAATTGCAATATGCAGATGACAATGCTTCTCCAGCTCTTTTGCCTAAGGAATTGCAAATGTCTGTTGACTACTTTAAAACAGCTTATGAATCAACATTCAGAAAGGTAAAGTTCTTGCACAACCAGCTCCTGGAACCAGTTTGCTAGACTTCACCATCCCAGATACATCTCCAGAACAAGTAGACCACTTCTCCTACCATGGGAGTATTCTCTTGACACGCTGTACCTCGGAGATGGACGTAGAAAACAGAATAAGAGCTGCTCATTGTGCATTTGGATGTCTTTCCCATTAAGTCATTTATAATAAAGATCTAAAAACATCCACTAAACTGATGGTGTACCAAGCTGCTGTTGTCTCCAAATTACTGTATGAATGTGAAACACGGACTCTATACCGCTATGACATCAAGAAACTGAACATTTTCACCAACAGAAGCTTAGGATCATCATAAATATCAAATGAGAGGATTATGTAACCAATGTTGCAGTTCTTGAAAGGGCACAGATGAACAGTATGGATGCCTCCATCATCAGTCACCAGCTCAGATGGATTGGACATGTCCAATGAATGAGTGACAATAGACTACCTCGGCAGTTATTGTACAGTGAACTCAGTTCTGGCAGGAGGACCTACGGTGCTCTTCTGAAATGCTACAAGGATCAGCTCAAAAAAGACCATGTAGAGCAAAAACATCAAACACAGTACTTCGCACACTATTGTTGAAGATCACCCTCGCTGGCGTGCAACCACATCCACTGCTGTCCAGCAGTTTGAAACAGAGAGCCGAAAACTGCACATAGAGGCTCGTCTTAGAAGAAAACCCGGATAACTTTCCCCCAGGTGCACCAAATGTGGTCGCATGTTCTATGCAAGGATTGGCCCAGTGAGCCATCAACGTCATCTACACAAAGCGGACTAAACATGAAACTGCAGATGAAAAACGAATACTCAGATACAAGTAAAGGCCGACAACAACATCTAATCTACAAAATACATCAACGTACTATTTTGTGGTGTCTTTCCAATGAGTTAATGTTCAATCAATTGATGTCAAAAGAGCTTATGGAGAATCTTACATCTTTCATTTTCTTGAAGCTGACGCTGTCTGATTCTTGTGTCATCAACCATCCTATGTTTCAGTGGCCATTTTTGCTCATCAGGGTTTGGGTCTGACAAAACTTGTGGCAGAAATAAGTTGATAAACATCAAAGTAGGCACATGTTCAAAAGTCTTCACGAACCATGTTGAATGGCATGCAGAACCTTTCACATAGTTGTGTAAATCTATTCTCTCCCTCAAGCCATGGAATTTCTACATCTACTGGCCATGTAGATTTTTTTTTTCTTTTTGCTATTTGCTTTATGTCGCACCAACACAGATAGGTCTTACGGCGACGATGGGACAGGAAAGGCCTAGGAATGGGAAGGAAGCGTCCGTGGCCTTAATTAAGGTACAGGCCCAGCATTGCCTGGTGTGAAAATGGGAAACCATGGAAAACCATCTTCAGGGCTGCAGACAGTGGGGTTTGAACCCACTATCTCCCGAATACTGGCCGCACTTAAGAGACTGCAGCTCTCAAGCTCGGTATGTAGATATTCCATGACATCATTTGTTTAATCAGTGCTTCAAACTCTAATGTATTGGGCAGCATCATTTAGAGAATCGAGTTGGCCATGCGGTTAGTAGTGCGCAGCTGTGAGCTGTGTGTTGGCCGATGGCTGAAAACCTGTGGTATTTTATTGCGTTAGTGTGCTCGTGGTATCTGATAATGAAGTTTCTCCCGGTTTGCCCGATGTAGGTTTTTTTACAGGTGGCACATTTGATCTTATAAACTCCTGATTTTAAAAAACTGCTGGTCTTGTTGATGTGTGAAGTATTGTATAAAACGTTCATGTTCTTATTGTTGGTTTTGAAGGCTATTTTAACACATGCAAGATTATAACCATAATTTCACCAATATTGAACATCCTCGTATTAGCAAACAAGGGCCCTTTACTCAACGTAATGGAAAATTACTATATACACCTAGACCAATACTTTAATGCCAGTCACAATCTCAATGAAATCTCTGAGAAACCCAACATACTCTTCGATCTATTTATCACTTTCCTCAGAAACAATAATGCAGCCAACCTAAACTCAATCCTAAATTTAATCAAAGGTACTTTTCCAAGACAATTACACTTTCTCCCGCACCCTTCAGCCCCACCTTAAGCCTTCTTCCTAAGCCATATATAATTTTATATATGTCATTTCAATACAAGAACTTACTGATTTCCATGATTATAATTTTTACAACACCCCATTTATACTTTATTCTTTGTTAAAAACCTCTTAGTATGTATATTCCTTGTATTATTAACTATTACCATAATAAGATCTCATTTCACTTGTTATTCTTTAAAATAAAATTTTCTTAGGATTTCGCCAAAAGTGATCTTTGCTCCAATACGGCTGATGATGACCCCTAGATGGGTCGAAACTAGAACCGTGTAATTTATAATTTTGTGAATATATTTTAGTATTGAAAAGGTGGAAACGTTTACGTTGTTATTATTATTACTTATATATTATTCTCAGTTCAATACGGACCAAAAACATGAAATTCATAACCATTAATTTGTTTTACGTCGCACCAACACAGATAGGTCTTATGGCGATGAGGAAAGGCCCAGGAGTGGGAAGGAAGCGGACGTGGCCTTAATTAAGGTAAAGCATTTGCCTATTGTGAAAATGGGAAACCACGGAAAACCATCTTCAGGGCTGCCGACAGTGGGGTTCGAACCCACTATCTCCCGGATGCAAGCTTACAGGTACGCGACATAAATATGATTGTAAATAAAGGGTACAGATCTCTACACATGGTTATGAGGGTATTTAGGAGTTGTAGTAAGGATGTAAAGGAGAGGACGTATAAGTATCTGGTAAGACCCCAACTAGAGTATGGTTCCAGCATATGGGACCCTCACCAGGATAACTTGATTCAAGAACTGGAAAAAATCCAAAGAAAAGCAGCTTGATTTGTTCTGGGTGATTTCCGACAAAAAAGAGTAGCGTTACAAAAATTTTGCAAAGTTTGGGCTGGAAAGATTTCCAAGAGAAAGGAAACGATCTTCTCGACTAAGTGGTATGTTACAAATCTCATAGTAAACCATATTGGATAAAAGATTATAAAAATTGTAATTTAAAAACAGTAAGTTAAACCACCTCTCCAATATTTATCAATTCTTATATCTTAGGACAGCTGACAATGGGGACCAGCCCTTCTCAGTTTAATAATCTCCAATATTTAAAGAATTTCTCATATCTTTTCCACTGATAATGCACTTGTTATTCTAGAAATTGAACAATAATTTTTAATTGTAATTGGTAAAGCACAGCTAGCAATACTCATGAAAATAGAACATCGCCAGTGGCGATTATCAAGATCACTATGGAAGAGAAGTCTAACTCTCTTCAATCTGGATATCACAGCATTTTTAAAAGACATATAAGTAATAGCTGTTCACATTTTCACAACTTCATCTACACAAACGGTTCTTGCATACCTAGTAACAATGAAAACGACCAGATCAGATGTGCCTTCATTGTACGTGAGAATGGAATTGAAATATTTTCAGCACACAATTTCCCCTCATTTTGTTGTTTTCCTAGCCGAGCTTCAGGCCATGAAGTCAGTACAACAGTGGTAAAAACATAACAAGAAAAGCAGTTATACAGCGATACAGTTTCATACAACAGAGCTCCAATGTGTTACTGAAGAGGAAGATTAAAGAATACACAATGCTCCAGTGGAATAACTGACACCTGGATCACAACATCGAAAGGACCTGTTATGAGAGAAATATTCTGTACATCACCTGCTTGTTTGAATGTCCTGTACTGTATTTGCAGGAGCAAGACATACTCTAGAATGCCACTTGAACTGTTGTGACAGAGTGGCAAAACCTCTGTATAATGTACTAAAAAACAATATTGTTATTTTAATTTTCTAACATTCATTCTCCACAATTTTAATAAGCTTCCATTATAATGTTTCATCCGTGGAGAATGTTATCTAAGTTAACTATAACACTAATATATACACCATGCAAAATAGGCTTTCTTTTCTGTATTGGAAATTCAATAACAATAACAATAATAATATTAATAATAATAATAATAATAATAATAATCATAATGTGTATAATTATGAGACAGTATAACCACATAATCTGACTCTCTGCATTATTGTTACTTCAGTTCAGTGTTATTAGGGGTGGTCATTTTGAACATTTTTAAACCAGAAAAGTAGCATTTTCATTTGTACATTTAGCATTTTGTAGCGCTTATACATTTGTTATTTTAAGTTTTGAAGAAAAGCACAGAATTTGGGTCAATTCTGATGAACAGGTATTGTATTTTGATAATATTAATGTAATATTAAAATCAAATTGCATAAAGCTAAGCGTAAAAATAAAAAAGCAAAAAGTATATTAAAAAAAATTGTACAGTATTCATTTTAAGCAGTAGATCCTACCCAGCTAATCAACAATGAAAATGACCAAAAAGCAACTGAAAAAATACAAATCACAGATAAAGTGGAAGACTTAATACACAACCTTAAACAAATTGCAGAAGGCCTGGCTCCAATTAAACCACGTAAAAAACACCAATGGTGGAACAGCGAATGTGATGAAACAGTGGAGAAAAGACATCAGGCATTGCTATTACATCAGTCCCAAAAATCAGAAATATCCTATCAAAATCTACTAAAACAGAGCAAAGAAACTAAAGTCTTAAGAAGAATTCAATGAAACTCAATCAAGGGACTACTACAAAACCTTCAGAAAACAGTTCCGAAAATATGAACACCTGACCCTACTGATGAAGGATGAAAATGGTAAGCTGGCTAATAACAATAAAGACAATGCAGAAATTCCGGCTATATATTTCAACAAGCTTCTAAATTGTGAGAAGCCTACAGAACTCCCTCATTTGGACACCAAAACCCCAATAAAATCACCACCAGAGAACATCAATCCCCCCCACAATAAAGGAAGTCTACCAAGCACTGAATAAATTAAGAGACTACAAAGCGCCAGGAGATCAGACCTCTGTGGAAATCTGGAAAACTGCAGGAAGAACAATAAAAGTTGTCCTCCATCAGCAACTTGTCTCTATCTAGATTAAAAAAGAACTACCAGAAAACTGGACAACAGCCCTCATTCAACCACTGAACAAAAAAGGAGACAAAACCGACCCTAATAACTACAGGGGAATCTAGCTCCTAGACATAACATACAAAATCTTTTCAATAATCATCCTTAATAGGATAAGTTTACAACATGAGAAAGAACTAAGAGAATATCAAGGACGTTTCGGATCCTGGAGAAGCTGTCCTGATCAGATGATGCGTCATAAGTTCTTAATGGACTATAATAGGAGAAGAAACAGAGATATGGTGCTAACACTTGTAGATTTCAAGAAAGCTTACAACTGCATCCATAGAGAATCTCTGTTTAAAATTTTAAGACACCTTGGACTACACCCCAAATTAATAAACATGATAAAATTCACTCTCAATAACACCAAATCAAAAGTGAAGTTTAGGGGTGAAATACAGAGTCATTTGAAATTAAAATTGGATTACAGCAGGGAGATGGGCTCTCACCACTATTATTTAATTGTGCTCTAGAAATGGTAATGAGAGAATGGTTTAGTAAATGTCCCCTAAAAATATAGATTGGCTGAAAAATCAAAACAAATTGCCTGGGTTTCACCAACGATTTAGCATTACTAGCAGCTGACAAAAAAAGAAGCCAGGTATCAGAACTTCAAGACATTGCAAATAAAATTAGCCTCAAAATATCATTTGAAAAAACATAAATTATGTCCCAAAAACCAACACAACTAAAAGAAGTTACCTTAAATGGTAATAAAATCAAAATAGTAACTCAATTTAAATATTTTGGAGAAGTAATAACACATAACCTAAATGCAAAAATCTCAATCCAAACAAAAACAAATAGATTAGCTAAAGCACAAAAATTAACATGGGACATCTACAAAAAGAAATGTCTATCAATAAATGCAAAAATAAAACACACAACTCAGGTATAAAATCGGAAGCTACATACGCAGCAGAAACACTTTTTCCTCTGAATAAACAATCAAAGACTGACAGACTTCAGAAAACTGAAAGGAGGATTGGAAGGACCTGCATCAACAAAAAATACCAGAAGGAAGGAGAGTGGCAAATAATACCTAACAAAGTCGTGTACAAAGAGCTAGAACCCATTACAGATACTATGCATAAGAGGAGACTGGGATTCTTTGGTCATATCATGAGGATGCAGGATTCAAGACTTCTGAAACAGCTAGTATAATACAGTCTTGTCTAAAAAAATAGCACAACAGGATATAAATGGATTAGAGAAGTAAGAGAGGATCTGAAGGAAATAGGCCTTACAACAGAAGACACCACAAATAAGATAAAATTGAATACAAACCTCTGCTTTACCCTTATGCGAAACAAACCAACAAACCACGCAGTTTTTCAACCAAGGAAAGGGCACAAAGATCAGAACCGACTAAAGTGATCCTATGCGGTCATAAAACAAGAGAAAGGAGAAGAATAAGAAGTTATAGGCTAAAGTATAACAGAGAAACAATACAGATTAATACTTTTTTTTTTGCTAGGGGCTTTACGTCGCACCGACACAGATAGGTCTTATGGCGACGATGGGATAGGAAAGGCCTAGGAGTTGGAAGGAAGCGGCCGTGGCCTTAATTAAGGTACAGCCCCAGCATTTGCCTGGTGTGAAAATGGGAAACCACGGAAAACCATTTTCAGGGCTGCCGATAGTGGGATTCGAACCTACTATCTCCCGGATGCAAGCTCACAGCCGCGCGCCTATACACGCACGGCCAACTCGCCCGGTAGATTAATACTGATGACAAATCAGAATAAAATGAAAATATATAATATTAACGTAAGGCATGTTCATGAATCAGTGCCAATGTTGCAGAAAATCAAGGAACATACCGGAACATTTTGTTCTGTCATCCATGGCCGTCTATCACTTATAATTAGACTTTTACTGAAATGGCAATCTACATTTTTGTAATTAGGGTTGTACATAATTAATTTCTATACATTGGCAAACTTGAAGATCATAAGTGTTAATAAGTGTTAAACACACTACCTAAGGCAGAATTTGAATCTCTATAAGAAATGTAGAATCTTGATAGGATCCCCAAAACATTACAGACTTGCGCTAACTCAGGGTGTCTGAGCCTAACAGCCAACAACATTTGTCTCAGGATGTATGCACTGCTCAGTTTAAGTTCGCAGAAGAAGAATAACAAGGATTTGAAAAAAATAATTGATTTTGCATGTATATCACATCTGAAGGTGAGATAGATAGATCGAATCATGAATGAAGAGATACTGAATCGAATTGGTGAGAGGAGATCGATTTGGCTAAATTTGACGAGAAGAAGAGATAGAATGATAGGACACATCTTAAGACACACAGGACTTGGTCAGTTGGTTTTTGAAGGAAGTGAAGGTGGTAAGAATGGTAGGGGTAGACCAAGGTATGAATATGACAAGCAGATTAGAGGAGATGTAGGATGCAACAGTTATGTAGAAATGAAAAGGTTAGCACAGGATAGGTTAGCATGGAGAGTTGCATCAAACCAGTCTATGGACTGATGACTCAAACAACAACACATCACATTCTTAAATCACAAAAGTGGTTTGAAGGCTATAAAAATTAAAAATACAGAAGTACAAGCCTTTATAAGCATTGCATACAGGAAGAGATGGAAGCACTTGTACACCACATCCAGCAAACTGGAGTTGGAAAATAATGATAATGCAAGATAGTTTAATAATTTTTCGTAGAATGAAACACATTACTTCTATACATATGCTAGGTTTATTTGGCAATAAAAATAGAATTTAATCTGCCAAAAATAGTAATTTTTAATTATAGACCCAAATTTGAATTTTGCTAATTAAATGCACCTAAACTTCACATGCAGCTGTGAATCGTGGTGAAGACGAAGTATTTAGAGCATTTATTTTGAACACACTTATATTTTATTACGTAATTATTATTTTTTTTTTTTTGCTAGTGGCTATACACTGCACCAACACAGACAGGGCTTATGGCGACGTTGGGACAGGGAAGGGCTAGGAGTGGGAAGGAAGTGGCCATGGCCTTAATTAAGGTACAGCCCCAACATCTGCCTGGTGTGAAAATGGGAAACCACGGAAAACCATTTTCAGGACTGCCGACAGTGGAGTTCGTAATTTGTTTAATGACCCTTCATCTGCTGATGACCTTCCACGGACACTGATTAGGAATTCCGTCTTTTTCCTCTCTTCCCAGCTCTTTTCTCAATTTATTGGAGTCAGCACTTCTTGTTGATATGGTCCAGTTCTACGGTCGATGTCTTTGTTGGTGCCAACCCTATGTGTATGGATGTATTCGCTGTTCTGTTTTTTTGTTTTCTTTTTACAGTTTGCTTCACGTCGCACCAACACAGATAGATCTTATGGCGATGATGGAGTAGGAAAGAGCTAGGAGTGGGAAGGAAGCGATCATGGCCTTAATTAAGGTACAGCCCCAGCATTTGACTGGTGTAAAAATGGGAAACGGAAAACTTATCTTCAGGGCTGTCGACAGTGGGGTTTGAACCCACTATCTCCCAGATGCAAGCTCACAGCTGCGCGCCCCTAACCGCACGGCCAACTCACCCGGTAATTCTGTTTTTCAGTGGTGGTTGGGTAGTGTGGTGTGTTGTATATAGATAAAGAGATGATATTAAGACTGACAAAAAAAATGCTCAGTCTCCAAAAACCAGAGGAATCAATCACTGATCTGCATTTAGGGCTGTCACCCAGGTGGAAGATACCCTATGAATTGTTTACCTGGTATTTTCTGAAATGATTTCCAAGAATTTGGAAATTTATTGAACATTCTCCTTGATAAATTATTCCAATCCCTCTCTCTACAAATGAATATTTACCTCTCTCCTCTTTACTTGTAACTTTATATTCATATTATGATCTTTCCTACCTTTAAAACCTCCACTCAAGCTTAATCTTCTACTAATGTGATTCCACGCCTTCCCTCCACTGAGAGCTTGGAACGCACCAATTAGTTGAGCAGTGCGCACTGATCTGCGAATTCAAACTTTTCGATCATTGCATAAGTTTACATAGTGATCTTTTATATTTCGGGCATACTGATTTCAGAACTGAAGTCAGTTTTCCCCTATCACATCAGGTTTTTGTGCAAATTCAAAATGAAAATTTGATAAAAATGCAGCATGCGCACATGAAAGATTACTATTATCACATGTAAAGAACGCTTCTTTCTTATTATTTTCACCCATCTGAACACTCCTATCTTACACTGGTATACTTATGAACATAATATAAAGATATGTAGTGTATTGTGTTAACAGATCTGTAGAAAAACACAACCAAATGGACCAAAATTTACGACGCATGAGCTTCATAACGTACTGAGAAACGTAAGTATACGGTTTCAATTTTATAATGTCCTACCTTAGTATAAGAAACGTCTTTGCCTTGTTTTTCGTGTGCGAGGAGTAGTTGGACCTTCTCTCTTTGGGAACCAGCAGTAATCTGCCAGCATGTTTTTGTTCCATTTCCCTTGATATCTGCATTCCATTTCCTGTAGATCCTGATGGAATTTTTCTCCTTGCTTTTCGCTCAGCGTTCCTAGGTTCTCAGGGAAATAGTCCAGATGTGAATGTAACGTGCACTTTCAAGCTCATTTTGCAGTCTAAATCTTGAAAAGAAACAAGCAATCTATCCACTATTTGTTTGTAATCTGAATCCTTTGTGTTTCCAATAAAGTTGTTGACCACTTTGCGGAATGCTGCCCATACCGATTGCTCTGCAGTGCACATAATGTCTTCAAAATTAGCATCAGAAAGGAGTTTTCTGATATATGGACCTGTGAAAATACCCTCCTTGATTTTCGAATTACTAATGCCTGGAAATCGATGACACAGGTACTGAAAGCATTCACCTTCATTGTTTAGGGCCTTAACGAATTGCTTCATATGCCCTAGTTTGATATGAAGCATAGGTAACAGTATTTTGCTCTTGTCAACAAGAGTTTCTTGTTTTATGTTTTCCAACCCTACAATCTATTGTCTACGTGGCCATTCTTTTAGAGTCCAGTGATGTAACCTTGCCCACTCACACAGAGAGCAGGGGTGCTTTGTGTAACCTCCTTGTAATCCTAACAGAATACCTATCACTTTGAAATCATCACACACTTGCAACTTGTGTTCCTGGTACTTCAGTTTACACAACAGCATTTCGAGATTTCCATATGTTTCTTGCATAATAACTGAATGAGCAACGGGAACGGATGCAAGTTTGTTTTCATTGTGAGGCAGGACGCACTTCAAACTACACTTCGAGGTGTCGATGAAAAGTCTCCAGTCAATAGGGTCATATTGTGGTGCTCCTAGCTTGAAGATAACCTCCGGAATGTTGTTGCGGTAAACCAAAAGAAGGGTGTAAATTCTTGTTCGCAACGTCTGTACCAATAGTATCTCGTCCCTGGTGCCGACATGTTCCTTTCACGAAGTCTAGACTGGAGTAACTCGGTAATTCCTTTGTAAGGCCAAGATCTCTAACGAAGTCATTTAATATACTTTGTTCGAACAGTCTTGGTTCTCATTCAACACATTCAGGGGAGAAATCACAGAGTTAGTGCCCGCCATTTCTGCATCAGATTCAGAAGAGGGACAATCCTGTAAATGTTCTGGATGCTGTGGTACTGGTGTACCAGGGCCATGAGGAACAGGTAAAATTGCAGATCGAATATTGCTTGGCTACACAATGTTACCTTTGTTGCTGCCATTAAATACCTTCACATTCACAGAACAGAAGTAGCAGTGAGTACTGCAGTACTGTGGTCTGAGGGTTCTTGCTACACCATTGGAATACTGAATAGCAACGCAGTTCGCTTACCATGAATTCTGTTATATTGCACCGCTGTCTCATTGGCCCGAAACTTCCACATACATCGCAGAATGTATCTAGATTGTTCTTGCAGCCACGTTGTGGCATGGTGATAGATGTAAGTCAATAAAAATATTAACACAGTAAGTTACTCGCATATAGAAGAACGCTTATGAAGACAAAAATCTCTTCACTAGCAAGCGAAACACAACTCAGACTGATGCGGACGAAGCACGAGAGAATGACGCCACTCGGCAAAAAACGCGCGCTGCCGTTTCTTGTATATACCCAGCCCAAAGTTTTCGTGACATTATTCTTTTGTCAGAAATCGTCCCCCCCCCCCCCCCAAAAAAAATGCTGCTTTCCTTTGAATATTTTCCACTTATCATATCAAGTAATACTGGTGTGGGTTCCATACTCTAATTGCAGTCTTACCAGAGACTTTAACACCCTCTGCTTTATATCCTTACTACCACCTCTAAATACCACCATAATCATATACAAAGACCTTTAATCTTCTATTTACAACCTTATTAGTGTGATTACCCCAATGAAGATCTTTCCTTATATCAACACCTAGGTTGTTACAATGATCCCTGTGAGGTTCTATGTGCCATCAACACAGTAATTAAAATGGAGAGGGCTGAATTTTCACCCTGTTCCCTGTTTACCATCATATCATTCTCTGCTGTCCATCTCCCAACACTGTAGAGCTCTAGTCTTAAATGTTTCCAATAAGTAAAACAGATGCTTTTAAACAGGGACAAATGGGCTTGGTGTGTTTGTCATAATATACATAAAAACATCCATATACATCTCCACCAAAAAAAAAACAAAAAACAATTGTAACTTTGATCTTAAGATTTCAGGAAAAGTAAATTTTTTTGATGAAATAATTTAAAAACCAAATCAATTCTGAACAAACCAATATATTAATTAAAGTATGAAACACGCAAGCTATTTCCTCACATCTCCTTTACCACAGTTTCCCCTCAATAGCAGCACCTGTCTGCTAGCACTCAGTCTAACATCAATGTGGTCACTTGACAGAATCCATTCGAAAAGGTCTAAGGGGAAGTACTTGCTTTGTTATACTCCCAACATGTTTTCTTTCTTAGTGTCTCAATATCTTAATTTCTTCAGCATACTCATTTTGTTTTCCCTTTCCTTTCTTTTTAGACATCTTTGCAAAATCCCAGAAGAAATTAACATTCATTTTGCTTCTCCCAAATACAAGATTTAACATTCTGTTTTGATGCACCTATCCAACAAGAAGTACTCCGTCATTAAATAAGGTCATATTACAACAATTTTTAAGAGAGTTTCTCCTGCTCCCTCTTCCTCATTTAGAAGCATCTGTTTTGTTTATCAACATTTATGATCACTTCCACAACTACACTAGTTACTACTAGGTTTCTCAATTAAGAAAAAAAAAACCCCACACACACACACACACACACACACACACACACACACACACACACACACACACACACACACACACACACACACACACACACACACACACACACACACACACACACACACACACACACACACACACACACACACACACACACACACACACACACACACACACACACACACACACACACACACACACACACACACACACACACACACACACACACACACACACACACACACACACACACACACACACACACACACACACACACACACACACACAGACTGCAGGTTTAAAATATTTACAATTTTATTTTTTAAGATGTCCACCACAATATTAAGTACTGAGGATGATCCAGAGTGGATCAAAACATGAGCTACTAACAAAATATGACTATAATTAGAGCCCTGCGCGGATATACAAAATAATATCCGCACCCGTGAATGGTTATTCACATCTGCAAAATGTTTATCCGCAGATATTGTAAATATTTAACTACAGTATATTACACCCAAGATATTGAAACGGATAGATCTGTTAACATAATACAATGGGCCTGACACCTGGCACCAGGACCCCTACAGTCACAGGTTCATGAGGGACTTCCTCTTGCGAAAACTACCGATGTATTGACCTTTGTTCCTTACTTCCATTAACTGAGGACAGGAGCCAGCTAGGTTTAGGTCAGATTTTTGCTTTATGGTCTCAAGGCTCTTTATATATCACTATTATCCCATACCAATGTCAAGGGCCGCCTAACCGCAAGTAAAAATAAGAGTATACCTGAGTGAACATCAATAAACGTCATTATTTAGAAATTATTAGCAAAATTATCCGCACTGCCTTACAGTTTGTATCCACTAAGACATTAACTTCGCAGATATCCGCATCCGTGCAGGGCTCTAACTACAATTTCCATTTATAATTAAGTGATAGTCTAGATGTATTGAAGTCCGACTTCTTGGCGAAAGGGTCAGTGTTGAGACCTTCAGTTCAGAGGGACCCGAGTTCGATTCCCGGTTGGGTCAGGAATTTTAAATGCATCTGATTAATTCTTCTGGTTTGGGGACAGGGTGTTTGTGTTTATTCCAACACTTTCCACTTCAGACAACACATTACACTACCAACCACCATAAAAACACGCAACAGTGATTACATCCCTCCAAACAGGGCTGTCGTCAGGAAGGGCATCCAGGCATAAAACATGGCCAAATCCATATACAACACAGTTCACACCCGTGACTCCACGTGGGAAAAACAGTAGCAGTAGTAGTCTAGATGTACTGAAAGAGCGGACCAATTAAAATAATTTATTTTAAAGAAAGATTTTAATATTAAATAAAAAAGGATTTAGAACTGTTTCTTGCATATTAATCATGCATACTTCAAAAAATTGCAGTGAAGTGTTATGTACAGCAGTGCAGTGATGTACTTCAAACTGCTTCTTACATATTACACATGCTTTGTGCCTGAAGCATGGTACGGCGGGTGGTATAAACCGAGGGGCAAACAAAGCTACTACCTTCCTCACAAACACTGCACTCTGCTTCAAGCTCCTCCCTTGGACAAACCATTTACTAAATAAAAAAATAAAAAAACACCTTCAGACATTCATTCTTGCCTCCCGTAAGGTTATTTGTACTTATCTCCTACACACCTTGTATATCATCAAGGATTCTTTTTGTAGAACTTGTTATGATTAACATTTTTTCCACATATATTTGGAGTCCATCACTCATAGATTAGCATAAGGCAAGAAAGTGTTCGGGTGGCCATTTTTTCTCTTCACTTCCTTCACTAAAATTGCCGGTCTCTTCTGTCGCAGATTAAGTTGCACCTTCATAGAAAAATGTTCAATACAATAGCGAAAACCACATCAAAATCCTATACAAGCACAGACACCCCTCAGGGACTTTGTTTTATAGCAATCTTTAATAACTATGTATAGATGATCTCTGCTTGGCAGCATTTCTCTGATTAAATACAATGACTTTTTGATGTAGAAAGGCGGAACAACTGTAAGGAGCGAAGCATAAGGGACAAGGACAAACATCGCAAAGGTTCTCTGTCATGAAGTGGTAGTGAAAGAACACAGATAAAAAAGTTCACCCACAAGAAAGGAACTGCCTAAATGAAGCAGAGAAAGCATGCTTAGTACACCAGGAAGGATATGGATTTTATGTAGAGGCTTTATTTTTGCAAAAGCAACAAGAAATGTTAACACAATGAGAACTGTAACAACCCTGAATTAACCAATGCTGCAGAGTTACCACTTTGCAAATTTTCTAAATGGTGAATGTAATACAGATACTGATTGTAAGAAATTCCTTTCAGTTAATATTTCTTGTTCATGAAGCTGGGTACATTGAGAGGCAATTCAAGGTTGCTCTGTGGATCAAAACATACCAGCCTCTGGATCCCAGGATCACAAGTTCAAACCAGACAGGGGTAGTTACATTTTTGAAGGAAAAAAAAAAAAAAAAAGTTCATTCCTTACTACACATCGACATACTTGATATTTAACTGACAAAATAAACTTAGACAGTTTTTCTCTGCCATCTGGTAGAGCGAAACAGCATGATGAAATTGGCAAGCAGACAGTGTAAATAACGTTAAATCAAAATGCCTACACATAGTAGCTGAAGCCATATGATCTATACTATATTTACATAAATGAAATTATTAGACCAGTATTCCAGGGTTGATTCCTGTCAGTTTACTCTTATTCCACTTCCAACACTATCTTCTAAAAACGTGTAACATATCTGAGAACCTTTCTGCAGCATGTAAAGGTACTTCTCTGTGGTGCTGAGAATCGGACACTGAAGTGCAATGTGTTGTGCAGAGCAGTAGCATTTGAAAAGTGGATTTTAAGAAGAAGTTAGAAATTAGTTTCTAAAAAGAAAATTGAATGGTTTAAAAGGCCGTACTATGGCGAGTCGCAATCCACATCCATATGTTTCAACATAGTACGGTAGGCAGAAAAATAGGCTGAATTATGGAGATTGTAAGGTACCATGAATTCTGATGTTTCAATCCGCACCTTTCAAGGTGTTAACAGAGAAGCCAGCCTAATCTATTTTACTTTTGCTGCTCCTTCTCTTGTACTTATCCTGCTTTTTCCTTCTCCTATACATCCCACGTTTGATTTAGATAGCACGATTTCTTTATCCCAGAGGTTTTCCAACTCTTCCTATTGTCAGAAAGTATCTAAGCAAAACTACTCAGGCCTAAAGAAATGAAACAATGGTTGACAAACACTAGTCCTACAGAAATAAAATTATACCACTGAAGACTGCTTTATCCTCTCCGCTTGGCAGCACAACTGGTGACGAACAGCACGCACTAGATTTCTATCAACTCACGGAAATTTGGATTTGCAACAGTGAAACATATCGGAGCATTTGTTACCATAAGAAAGTCTTTTCATGGATTTTGATACTGTAATGTAATATTTGTGGCTAAATTCACAAAAATTATACTGTACTAAAGTACCACTGTTGCTCATGTCCATAGGTTAAACCTTAAACTACCCTACACATGTCCCTCGGGTGGTGTTAAGCGAGCAACATTAGAATAAGATGAGACCGAACTGTTGTATACGACCTCCTGGTCAAGGAAAACGGAGGAGAAACACACCTAGAGACCCTTAAGTTCGTAACATTGGCCCTTCAATGAAAGTATGCCAGCTTAACATCGAGGGCATAAGCAGAGCAAAGTGTGAACACCTCAATGGTGTATGCTAGGATCAAGACGTGGGCTATCACTAGACATAGGCTACCCCTTTTCGATGGTTGGTTTAGTGAAGTCAAGCCTTCGGCGTTTTGAGCTGCAGCCAATAGCCAATGGAGAAGCCTGCTGTGTTGTCAAGGCTGCTTCACAAGCTACTGCCCTGGCCTCTGCTACTCCCAATGCTCAACCCCTGATCAGTGGAGAATATAGCCTAAGGTTTAGCAAATTAAAGCCCGGCTTTGTGGCTAAATGGACAGAATGCTTGCCTTTCGTCCGATGGCCCTGGTTCAATTTTCAGAATCAACCCTCTCATACTTGGGCTGTACCACGGCCGCTTCCTTCCCACTCCTAGCCCTTCCCTGTCCCATCGTCGCCATAAGACCTATCTGTGTCAGTGCGACGCAAAAAAACCCTGGTTTGGGGACAGAGGTTTATGATGACTTCACCATTCATTTTATCCTCATTAGGTCACCACCAAGCCTATACAAATGCCATACACCATTATTTTTATTAAATTGCAGCGGTCATATGTATCATTCACTAGTTAAATAGCTTCCTCGGGAAGTCAGTGGTGGTGTCCGACCCATGATCACGCCTTCGATTCCAACCAACAAAAGGGAACACTAAACCTGAAAGACTGCATTTCATTTTAGGAGATCTACCAATAAAAGAAAACTATATTGCAGCCCTGCAGTGTCTTCCTACAAGAATGTAGAAGTAAACAGGAGTGAAAAATCAGCACTCTGTTATGTATATAATTAAGTCAGTAGTATGAGGTGAGGAAGTATATGCGATGAGGCCGATGAGTAATGCAGGGCTGATAGTTAGCAGTGGCGATCTGACGGACTGAAGCCTAGCACACCTCTTCTCCCCGGTCCCCGCTCCTATGTGATATACAGCAGTAAGCCATGACAGGTGAGTCGAGGGGAGAAGGACAAGAGTCTGAGCTAGAATATCCGTTTCCGATGCTCTGCTCTCAGAAATACGTGTGACGTTTTTTGTCATTGCTCTTAAGTTTTTTAAATGGAACAATGTGTTAGATGCTTACATTATAATGTGCTTTAGACTCCCATCAATTGAGGTTTGTGCTTCACCGATAGCCTTGGTAGCCCTCAGTATACGCCTCTGGAACACCTAGCAAAGGTTCTCAAAGAACACCAGACTCGTATCATCCTGCTTCAAGAAATCCACACGGACAATGATCTCTAAATGCAATCCAGAGGGAAAATTTCGAGATTTAAATTAGTGTCCGCAATTACTCATGCGAAGTACGGGATTGCCATCTACTGTATGTGAGGAGTGATATCACTCACTATCAAGTCTTGCCATCCTCTTCAGGTAATGTAATATTTACTACTTCAATCAAAGTGTGTGATTTGACAGTAGTCAACGTATATAAACCTCCTGGAACTCCCTGGCCATCTCAACCAATTCCAACTCTGCAAAATCCAAGTATAATTGCAGGTGACTTCAACAGCCATCACACACTATGGAGATACAAGGACAGTAATAGCGAAAATGAAAACCTTAAACTTATCTATGATGCCAAGGATAAGGCTTCCTTCTCTTCTGCACGATGGAACAAAGAATACACCCCGGATCTCTGTTTTGTAACGCAGTCACAACACCCACTCAGCAACATACGACGCACAGTGCTCAACAACTTTCCTCACAGTCAGCACAGACAAATAATTTTCCGCCTGGATTGCTTGTGCCTATCGTTCACTCCTGGCCGAAACAGAGATGGAATTTTAAAAAAAGCCAATTGGGATGAATTTTCTAAACAGATTGACTCCAACCTGCGATGGATAAGACCTATCCATAGTAACTACAGCAGATTCATCGGTGTAGTTAAAAGTGCAGCAAAACAATAAAACCTAAGAGGATATTGTAAACAATACAACCCCGGCTGGAGTGATGAGAGTGAAAGGCTCTTCAAGGAATTTGAGGCCAATGGTGATCCAGATACAGCTTCTGAACATTTACAATCCCTAGATGAAAACAGGAAGAGAATTTGGCAAGAAACTGTGGAATCAATAGACTTCACTCATTCCAGCAGGGAAGCTTGGAGCCTGATCATAAAATTGGACATACCAAACAGCAAAATTAGACCAAAAACAAGCATCAGTCTAGCTGACATTGCCAAGCATATGATCTCTACCTCAAAGGTTTCAGTTGAAAAGCATCACTGAAGGCACGTAAAGCATCTCTTGAAGGAAAAGAAACGTTCGGCTCTGCGATCCTCTGAATTCTCTGCCCCATTTCAACCACCAGAAACTAAGCAGGCCATAGAAAGTCTAAAACATGGGAAAACAGCAGGTGCTGATGGTATATATCTGCTGCTAAATGGCTTACTAACTTCTTCACAAACATACTAGAGACAGGTAACCTACCTTTACTCTTCAAGAAAACAAATAATAGCTGTATTAAAAACATCTAAGGACCCAACAAAAGTTGAGAGTTACCGGCCAATAGCTGGAAAATTTATAATGTCCAATAACGGACCATTTATATTGGTATTATAAATTGACTCATTTGGGACAAATATTTTCGATTCCCTATGGGAATCAACATCTATATCATCTGATGGCCAGGCAGGCATCAATTTTTGGTAATGAGACAAAGTCTCTCATAGTGCAATGGCACTGCCGGTGACTCCAAGTAGCCTATGCAGTGGCCTCCACGGTATGCACTAGCCATGCGTCTTGGTGGGCGCGCTATTTAACAACTAATGGACCCAACTTAGCACACTGGGGCGAAACGCTGGCAACTAGGAATGCGCTGGAAATTTTATAATGTCCAATAATGGACCATTTATATTGGTATTATTAATTGGCCAATAATACAGGGCTGGTCCTGAAGAAGCGGCTGAGAATGCGGAAAATCGCCTCCAAATGAGTTCCAAATGATATGACCGAACATCAAAAATGGCTGCAATATGATGCAGCTCGTATGCAGTTGGAGCGCTATGAATGCGAAGGTGAGGCCTTCTTACGGCGGATAATCACTATTGACGAGACCTGGGCCAGAGCTTACGAACCGCAGCTGAAACGCCAATCAAATGAGTGGCGTTATCATGGGTCACCATGAAAAGTAATGGTTCGGCTGACAGGGATCAATGTGAAGGCCACGCAGATTGTTGCCTACGACGGGGATGATGTTATTAAAAAGCATACCGTTCCCTAAGGATGTACCGTTAATGTGGAGTATTACTGTGCATTTTTGCAAACGAACCTGGTAGCAGCTTTAAGAAGAAAATGAGGACACTTCCTAAATAACCCAGCCATCATGCAAGGCCGCATGCAGTAGGAGCTGTGACTGAGTTGTTTAAATTCTGGGCTGGGAAGTGCTTTACCCTCCCCCCAATTCTCCAAATCTCAGCCCTTATGACTACGACCTCATCTCTAAAATGAAAGCACCACTTCGAGGGGTCCGCTTCCGCACAGTGGATGACATTATCCAGGTCACTGACCACAACCTCAATGGCATCCAACGGCTTCACATCGCTGGGAATGAGCGCAACACAATGGTGGTAATTACTTTGAAGGTCTTTAAAACGCTGAACATTTAAGTATGCTATGTATCTATTTAAAAAATAGTTGCCACTATTAAAAAAATTTATGTACCAAGGTCTACAGTAATGACCAACTCACTAAACATGCAAAACGATTTCATAGAATGCAAGAGATGTCAATGATCGAAGATACAGAGCCAGGAAAAAGGATAACAACCCACTCACAGGTAAGATTAGTGACAGGGTAGATGGAACAACAGAAAAGAAAGACAAAGTCCAGGAAAACACAAAAGAACAAGAATTTCCGATATTCACACACAGCCATTTTCATAGATGGGCTGTGTCATTAGCATGAGTTCTTCCAGATATTTCTTTTCAGTCCTTGATGAGCTTGTTTCTGCTTCTCAGTTTCATCACGTGGTCAGGTATTCACTTGGGTGGATCTAATAGCCAGCCCCATGATCTAGGCGTAGCAAACCTGCCTCTTGCCGAGAGACCTTGGGTTTGATCTCTGGCTAGGTAAGGGATTTTTTCCTAAACCTGAGGGGTGGTTTGATGTACACTCAGTTTACATGAGAAGAATTGAGGTGAGATAATGGCTCTGGGAAAGAATGTCAAGAACAATGGCCCACAGGATTCGATGCGCCGACCATGTATAACCTCCTGATCCGCAGGCCTCTGGGCTGAGCAGTAGTTGCTTGGTAGGCCCATCAGGGCTGTAGTGTCATGGGGTTTGGTGCATCCATTTTTTGAGATTGTCTTCTTTCTTTTGATGAAACGAGAATAAGGTAAAGAAATAAACATATAAGGGAGAGGGAAAAGAAAGGTTAATGCAGGTGATAGAAAACAAGGAATAGAGATCAAACACAGGAAGAGAAAATAAACCCAACAAATGTACAAATATCAATCAGTTGTATGTTTACTTTCCATTTACTAGTAATAAACCTTTTCTTTTATACTCTCTCTTTTTTCCCAGTCTATTAATTTTTTCTTTTGCCTCTCTCTTTTCCATTATTCTAAGCTTCTCTTATCCAGTGATCCTCTTCTCAAGGATTGTGGATGTCAGCTTCAATGACGAAGTATGAAAGCAGAAATGACCTTGTCAAAGGATGAGAAGAAATTATCTGGAAGAATTATGATCAATGACAGAAGAGTCCATTTCTGCAGACAACAGAGTGTGAAGAAGTGGAGTTTGGTTTTGTATTTTCATGTATGTCCTTGTCTCTCCTTAAGTGTGATCCCTCTGCCTACACTAGTTGGTCACTGTGTTAATCCTTGAGTGTATTCATAATTTTCTTCCTCCATTGATTGATATTTGTACATTTATTTGTACCACTCCTCGTATAAAATGAACTGAAATAAGTTCTGAAAAGCTGAAAAATTTGCAACAGTAAATCCCCAAATGTCATTCCACAACGGTGACAAAGATAGGAAATTGTGCTCATTGAGGATCAACAAATAATACAGAATATATATATATCATTTCCATTATAGAACAGTACACGGGTTAGTTGCTTCTCTTATTATGTTGCGCACACACAAACACACACAAAAAGAGCTTTTCAGATATCCTATCCTTATAATGTATTTCTGTATGCATAATATAAAATAAAAATCTACAAAAAGGTAATAATACAGTCTTGTATCATCTTCGTGTTGACAAGAATACTGTAGTTCTTAATTAACACAGCAAAACACACTTGCTGAATTCAGATCCTCTTCATAGATAAATATGAATATTAAAAAGTACCCTCTTCTGTGTACAAACACACAAAATAGTAAAACCTCGTTAATTCGAATTACATTTGAAATGAAGTAAGTTAACCAGGACTGTTATTTCTTTATGCAACTGTGAGCCAGTGGCCTAGTAAATAATTTGGGAAATGTGATGTATTAAAATTTTATTTCCTAATAAGTCTGTCATTGGATCGGGCACTTTCAAGATCTGGTGTGTATATTACCATTAGACCATCAAGTCAATGTTGATGAATACATTCTACATGAAGACAACATGTACCGGTAAGGAGTCAGGACACAATTTTCTCTTAAGGTCAACTGTATCTATAAAGGTAATCATATTGCAACTGTAGAAATCTACCATCACCAACATTAAGCTGCAACGCAAAAATGCTTTCCCTTCCCGTTGGCTACCCTTCACCCAACTTGACCATATATTTCTCCTAGACCAATTAACACTTCAATGAAACATTCTTTTCAAAGTCAAAAGGATGAAATACTGGTCATCTAGCCAAACAAAATTTGCTGGGTTCCACTTTCAAATTCAAACTTAATTTGCCATTAGACGCTAGAACTTGCAACATTTTACAAAAACAGTTCACTTAATTAATTACTTGTAATTAATTTAACTAATCAGTCATTACAAAATTAAAAAGTGTCTATAGTACAAAAGCACAGGACCTGTTTTTGGCATTTATCTCCTCACACTAAACTTAGGAAAATAGTTCTCCCACACGAAAACATCCTGTGTTTATCATTGTATACAAGTAGAGCATGAACAAATGGGTAATTAGAATCAATATAAATTAGAAGGCTTCTACGGTATTATGCAATTTCCATTTTTCCCTATATCACACACACAAAAAAAAAAAAAATACTGCTCACCTCGAGTAGAACAGAATAATATTCTTAGTTTGATGTCATGGATACAACACAGTTCAAAGTGATAAACTGTAGGCTCTTTCAATGAAACAATAAATGATTCATAAAATCATTTTATGAATACAAATCAATCTGCATCCCTGAAGAGCATCAGAAGTTGAATATTCTACCCCAACCCTAATAAACAGTAATGAACCAAATTTGTAAATGCTGGATCTCAACAGTGAAATTCCAACTGTATTCCAGATATCAGCCTAGCTTTTATGACTTGGAAGTTGTAACAACAATGAATTGTGTAGATTTAATAGTATGAACTACAGGGAAACACCAAAATATGCCATACATTATAGCATTAGCAATGAAAACTACTGTACAACATTTCGTCCTAAACTACTAAACTTAAATAGGTTATAACAGGGCTGACTTATCTGTGGTGGAAGAGGTTTAGGATTTAACCTCAGACTACAACAGGGATTTCAGGAAGACATTTTTTTGAAAATGACCAACGTTTTCTGTATATTTGACACTAAGATAATCTCAATTGATGGTTTTAGGCTCAACATAGGATAACTAATTAGGTCTTTGATGTCAAACGAATGGATTGTCACCTTTTATTCATTTGATGGAGGATCTACATGTACATAAATCCTATCAGATTATATGCAACATATATTGTACCTTTTGAAGCATGTCCATATGAAAATATTTCTAAGTATAGATTTCATGAACACTGTAGCGAAGAATATATTCTGAACCTTCATTTCCAATTTGCTATGGGCTGTGTATTTATGTAACTATTAGTTTTAAAAATTTCGAATTAGCGAGTTTTTACCAGACAATTATTATCAAGTTTCAACTGATCACACATTAAACCGAAATTCTCATTCTTCATGAATAATTTAGCACATACTCCACGCTGTAAGGCTGTGCGATGTATCTTGAAATTCTTCTCAAATGAAGAATGAATACTTATACGGTCACTAAAACCTGGTTGTAAACAAATTGAATATAATATTTTGAATGTCTTCTTAGAGCTGCAATGAGCTCTCAGTAAACCAGGAATTTTGAGCATCATGAGGTAATAATTTCCTCCACCGCAAATGATGCTTCGAAAATGGGATCTTGTGTTCTCAATGGAATTCAGTTGCAGCAGATTCCACATATTCTGAAAAATTAAACAAATCACATTATGTTACTCTGATACTGCAAGAAAAACCACAAAGAAATTTTATATTAAAAGGGTTCAGATAATTTATAAAGAAAGTGTCCACTGACATTTCTCACAATGCATGTGCTAGCATCTGAAACAAACTTATTGTGTCCCAGCATGAACTAACATGTCACTGAATTATTTCTCTGTTCATCTGGAATGATGCTTATTACTCGCTGCAAGATAAAGTGCAAGCGGCGGTTTGTCATTACAACTTGTGAGATGCATTTCTGAGCAATTAAATATCTCTAGTGCAAAGTCTGAAACCTACCATGTATTGTGTATATTTGTATTAAATTTCTTCAAGGCAGACCAGGGTAAGTTTAAACAGAGCAAGATTTTTTATTTTATTTTAAAAGGAATTGACATACGAAAAGCAAATGCTACAAACCCATTTGAAAAATACCTCACTTTACTTGCAGTTCATTGCTATAATTTTTAGTACTGTGCATAAAAGCCCACATCCATCTGTGATGAGATACAGTAAATAGGGAATTGACAGGGAACCTGGGTTTGATAAGCACTTTCATCTGATTGTCTCAATGCACTAGTGCAGTGGTATTTCTACCCAGCTGATAACAGTATGTTGCCCAGTATTTGGAATGCCCAGTTTTGCAAAAGGAAGGCTGCTATCTGTGTAGTTGACACCTTTATTTCGAAACACATCCAGAGCTGCGTGATGGATGTGCGAAGAAGTGGGTACATCAAATACGTGAACATCTCTTTTTCTCCACTTTGGATCGAAAAATAGTGGGATGCATAAATTATGCAAGGGCGTTAATTAAGCGAGAAAATACAGTATTATATTTTTGTGTTAACAAGACATGAATTTTCATTGCATTGCTATCATTTTTATTAGATTCATGTGAGTAAATGCAATATAATGTAACATCTACAAATGATGTTATGGCAGTAAATACCTTGCAAAAATGATGCTGGAGATAACCGCATTAACCGTTTTCCCACGCAAATTATGCTTTATTTCACATTTCTGTTTTTAAGAATGTACCCCAATGCTAGTCCAAAAACTACAACTGCTGCCTGCCTTTCCTGCATTTTATAACAAAATGCTATCAAACCTCCCCAAATCTTTTCAAAATCTTTGGCAAGAGTTGACAATTTTTCTTGTGAAAATAAATAAGTATATATATATATAAATTTAAAAAAATGGTGTACAACAGGCATTAAAAGCATTTATGATGTCATCAACATGGGGCTTCACCCCTTACCAGATCATCAGAATATTTTTCAATGGCCTGGGCTGATAAAACGCCATTTTTTAATGTTGTTTTCTCCCAGGATGAGACTCTGGAATCGGCACTTTCCTCATGGGGAAGGTAATACGTTTCTGGGTAAGGGTGATCACGTACAAGGTGTTCTATAGAAAATTAGGAATAAATGTAGGCTGTTTTAACAACCAGGCCCTGCAGTTTCTGGGGATGAGAGTACTCTATGTTTCAAAGGAAGGGTTGGTTCCCTTCAATATTTATAACCCGAAAAAATCTACGAAATTTGGCTTAAAGGTTTTTGCCCTTTGTGACAGTACCAACAGTTACTTTTATAATTTAATTCCTTATACGAGAAAAACCTGGTCTAGAAAGACAAGAATAACGGCCGAGAGGATTATTCGTGCTGACCACATGACACCTCATAATCTGCAGGCCTTCAGGCTGAGCAGCGGTCGCTTGGTAGGCCATGGCCCTTCAGGGCTGTTGCGCCATGAGTTTTGGTTTTTATATATGAGAAAAACTGACCTTGATAACAAGAATATTTTGCATGGTTGTGAAAAGTCTGAGTGCATCTCTCATAAAAAATGTCAATGTTCCACCCTCATGTCTCTGGATCGTTATTACACCTCAAAAGGGTAAGCTAATGAACTGCTAATAGGTATGGTCACATCTAATACTGTTATGTCCTTCCAAAGAGGCATGGCAATTAAGCTGAAATTTGACAATGTAGTAAAGAAAATGAAAAAGGGGGATACAATCAGCTGCTGGAAAAATGAAACTCTGGCCCTTGCATGGAAAAATAAATACATGGTGAGCATGCTGAGTACCTATCACATGGGTGACAAAATTACCATCACAGAAATTACCTCAAAATATCATATAAATGAAACATGCAAGCTGTACAGTGATACCAGTAAGAAAAATATACCGTATTTCCTCGAATAATTAATGCATCTTAATATTTTTGGGTCCAAAGTGGAGAAAAAGAAATGTTCAGTATTTGGCGCACCCACTTCTTCGAACATCCATCACGCAGCTCCGGATGTGTTTTGAAATAAAGATGTCAACTACTCAGGTAGCAGCCTACCTATTGCAAAACCGGGCAACGTGCTGTTATCATCCGGTAGGAAATACCACTGCACTAGTTCAGTGAGAGTATCAGCGCAGAAGTGACTAGTGATGCTCTATTCCAGTCTGGTACAAACGTATTTTACGAGTGTTTCGGATACAGGACATGTGTTTTCTGTGATCTTAAAGTTATTTGTTAGTCCACGGTGAGCAAGTATTCAAGTACTAGTGCATCACATAAACTCGCGGTGATCAGTTACGCTGGAACATACAGGAATAGGGCAGTGGACCGCAAGTATTCAGTGTCCGAATGCAACGTATGCTACCGCAGTTACCGTGGCAAGAGAGAAGTGCACTTCAAGTGACCAACAAGTCTCGCAAAGCATTTCGCGGACCAAAAAGTGGGAAGTCTCTGAAAGTAGGGGAGGATCTGCTTAAATGTATGATTTTGTTACGCAACGTTGGATATGCAGTTTCTCACAAAATGCTGTATTTTAAAGGACGAGAAATAGCGGCTGCACATGGAATCACTGTCTCGGATTTGAAGGTTAGTCGAGACTTCATTAATTTTATGAAGAGAAATGGACTTTCTCTTCGACGAAGAACAACATTAAGCCACAAAATGCTGAATGATTTCAACCAAGTAACTGATTTTCACAGCTTTGTGATTGAGAAGCATAAAGTGAAGGAATATTTGCTCTTCCAAATAGGAAACACAAGTCAGACACCAATCAGTTTTCGTATGTCACAAAGTTGAACAATCGATAAGAAAGGGATATAGTGTGTTATCGTACATGCCACCAGAAGCGAAAAAGAATGATGTACTGTGCAATGCTTGCTGTAACAGGTGATGGCAGAAAGCTTGCGCCGTATGTTGTTCTAAAATGAAAAACAATGCCTAAAGTAAAATTTCCGACATTTGTATCCAAGAAAAAGGGTGGATGGACAAGTGACTCGTACACGATTGGATACGAACGGTTTGGGGAAATATAGCAGGGGTCCATCCTTCGATGCCCGGCCCTTCTCGTGTTGGACAGTTTTAGTTTTTTCCGATATGTCATTATAATGTACTTACATGAATCGTACTTTTGTTAGTACATGTTTATTTTACTTCAGGCCGTATTGTCAGCTCGTAATGGGAAGAATATTGTCCAGTGTCGGTACTTCAAACCCACATGTCCAACTTACCTGAAAGAATCTCACTCTGGAATTTTACGCCAAATAATGATTAACCACACATGAGCTTAACCAACAGCGTGTATATTTAATCTGATGTATCTTTTAATTGCAAATAATTTTTTATTATCTGAATTCCTCGAATAATTTACACATACAAAGTTTTCGCCTGTATTTTTCGTCAAAAAAGTGCATTAATTATGCGAGAAAATACGGTACTGAACTCTGTATGAATCATGATCACATGGATCAGATTAAAAATAATAATAAAACGTATTGTTTTCTGCATTTAGTATCTCTAGAAGAAGTTGAAAGTTATGACAATAAAGACTATTTCTTGACGACACAGAAGATTTTAAGAAAGCGCCTACAAGAAAATAAGATCATTGCACTGCAGTCCATTGCAAACTGCAACTTTTATGTTGTAATTAATGCTTACTGATTAATATTTTCTTCCAAAGTTCCTAAATATACAAAATAGCCAAGCATGGAGACATGGAATACACTAGTAAATTAAGTACTTGAATTACTTCAATATAGACGCCATGAAAGAATGTTTACTTCATAGTGAAATATAAGATGAAGTTAGCAATGTTCATATTTAACAAATAATCTTAGCCGGTAAGAACTTCTAAATACCTCCATCATCCTCATCAGCATCTTCATTTTCAGATTCAAAGGTATTGTCAGGAATATCGTAGAGACGTATCATACTCTTGTTGGGGTCTTTCATGATGAGGTATTTACCATCTTTCTGCTTCATACAGATATCTACTATACACCTTAAAATACCCCATGCATTGTCCATGTTCAACGTAATCTGAGTTGCAAATTCATTTGGTTTATATTGCTGGGTACCAAGTATAACATGCTTTGACGAATCACGTACGTGGGCACGAGAAACATACCTAAAACAAACAAGAACATCATAATATTATACAAGCCAGAATTAGAATTAAAAGTGAACATTATATTATACTTATCTACCAAATGTATGTGAATAATCCCTGCAATCTAATTTTAGGAAGAGGTTTTCTTCACTAATATTGAACAGCTTTGTTAAATATTAATACTGAAAACCACAAAAACTACAGCACAATAAAAATATCTGGTCTGCATCAGCAATTTACAAGAGTAAATACCAATTTCTCTGGTGCAAAATAATAAATCTGTAGAAATCCACAATATTTTCTTCATAATTGGCCAAAACATAGTACAATGCTAGTTTACCTATAAAAACCAAAGTAATTTTGTTCAAAAGTAAATGTGAACCATCCACAGCTAGCTTTACAACCCATAAGTTTTAACACACTGAATTTTGCTATGGCCCTCAACCAATACATTTTGCTCGTGACCGCATATCCAAATTGCATCTTTTCGGTCACATATTCGCATATCCTATTATAGATGTATGGAAACTTTATTTTGCGCCTGTAAAATGTCCGGTGGTTAGTGTCTATTCAGGATGAGCTTTATCTTTCCTCCAACCTCATATAGAATTCTCGTCTACATTGTACTTTCTTGCCACAGTGCGATTACCAATTTGATCTGCCTCTTTAATAACGCAGAGCATTCCTTTGGCTATGAACAACCTATAACGAGAACTCGCATCAGCTGTCCTGAACAAGCGATATTACTTAAAAATGATGCCATGCAAATGAAATTATATGTACACAGCACCCTTCTTACTTTTGGCAAGAAAGGATTTGCCTACAGAAAGGATGGAAAAATACCAGCTTGCAGATTTCTGTATGTCAGGAGCACCACTCCAACCTTGATGTAAGTAACAGCTGCAACCAAATGTTCTGCTACCAAATTTTGAAAAAATATAAGGGGGGATTGTTTGCATATATAAGGTAATTATAATATCTTTATCATAGTTACAAAAGCAGCAAAAAATACATTTTCTGGATAATGCTATGTTTAGCCAAATAGTATGTTAAAAAAACACCGTCCTCTAAAATTTTATACAGGGCAATCAAAAACAATGCTGGAATCCAGAACACTGAAGTATTTGAATAAAAATAAGGCAATCAGTTATAGGAAGTGAAATTAAAATACAGAAGAAGTCTGCTATAGCAAGTACGGCATATAGCGATAATTAGATTGCAACGACAGGTTCTTTTTCCCTGCCCCTTGAAAATTCCTATATTAAACTTGGTGACAGCATTACTGATGCATCTGTCATTGCGAGCGATTAAGCAAGCATTACTTTTTCCGTTATCGATATTTATGTACTCCAACGATTATACTGAATATGATCGATCATCTTCGATATAGTTTTCCCGCTATGTACACTAGCAAGCTCTCTTGTCGACATTCAAACTCGAAGGCAATGTTGTAGTTGATCAGAAATATTAGTTGACTTATGTTCTGTAAATACACTTTCAAATTAACATGTTGAGTGCCAAGCAAGCCCATACGGGTACAAGAGAGCAGTAAAGTTTTTGAACTTCATGTCCCCATATGTGGTTGTACGTCCGTTCGAAATCAAGAATTGTGCGTACCCATTTGGGCGCGCATTACACGTCTGTTTCGAAGCTGTATAAAGCTTCTTCCTGCCATCTGGTGGCCGTCTATTTAAGTACATGCGGGACCGTGGGTGCGTACTGTGTTGCACATTTGGATTTGGCCCTGTTTTACGGTCAGATACCCTTCCTGACGCCAACCCTCTATGTGTGTTCCTGTGGTGGTTGGTAGTGTGGTGGGTTTTCTGAATATGAAGAGGGGAGTGTTGGACCATACACAAACACCCAGTCCCCAAGCCAGAAGAATTAATCAGAATCGATTAAAATCCCCGTCTTGGCTGGGAATCAAACCCGAGACCCTCTGAACCAAAGGGCAGTACGCTGATTATATAGCCAACGAGTCAGACTGAAGTTTGTTCATTACTATTATGAGTAAATCGAGCAGTAAAAGACTTACTGAAGATAGTCTGGATGATTTATTGGACAATTTGGACAATGACGATGCAGACGAGGAATCTAGTTACAGTGACTTTGATCCCAGTGCAGATGATGACATTGCAGGAAGTAGTGACAGTGCTGAAAGTGACTGTCGAAGTAGGATGGGAATAAGGAAAAGCCAGGAATAATAATAACAGCAGTAACAGGGGACCTTGTATTGGCGTTCAGCGTGACTTTCCTTTTGAAGGAGCGGAGGCACTTCACACAGGGATGGCGAATGACGACGCTTGAGCATATTTATCACACTCCGAAATCATCACCTTGAAACATATTTTGCATGAACACCTACAATGGCATAAAGAACTTGACATAAATTTATCATAAGTCAAACAAGCTAGAAGTTATCATGAATTGCCAATCTGTGAAGTGGGTTATAAGTAAGGCCCGGATTATTTAAAAATTCATATGCACTTATGCAAATGCATATTTCGAATGTTTTAGTTTACAAAGGAAAAAATTAAATGTATCCTCCTAATTCAATACAAAACATAATTTCATCATTAGATGGAGCAATAAAATTCAAACGTTTTGACTCGTTTTGAGCCATCTCCAGTGAAATAAGGGGCAGTTAAAGTAATCTACATAATACAAGCTAAAATGTGTTAAAAAATAATGAAAGAACATATGAAAAACAAAAGAGACAGACGGAAATAAAAACAATAACAATATTTACATCACTAGAAGGAACAACAAATAACTCGCTGAGAGAAATTCAGTAAAAAAAGGTTAATATAAAACATAACTGAATCCAAAAAATGTGCTAAAGCTATGAAGAAAATAAAATAAAAGATACGGAAGGAAACAAAACAGTAAGTGCTAATAGTGGGTTGCGGACCTCAGACTAAATTTTTTTTAGTTTAATAATTCAAAAAACAGGACAAATTCACTGTCTTTGTAGAAACACCATCCCATGAATGGCTAGGAGGGGAGCGAAAAAGCTTGAGAAACCAAGTTTGAGAGGAGAAAAGGACTTAAGGGGAGTAGGAAAGCCCTATCTTGATAAGGTTAATTTGACAGAAAAGATGCCCCGTTATCTCAGGAAGTATTAAGTTCAGAGCTTCGATATTTTACTACTTGTATTTACACCCTTTCCATAAGTACTGAACCAGAATGGAATGGTTGGAGCAAACAATTATAAATTTATGAATTTGTTTAATAAGTTCCAAATTTTTCACAAAATATGTCACTAAAAATGTATGTAAATCAGGAACTATACATATGAAGTGCTTTTATCTGGTTCAGTAGCTGTAACATGGCAAAAGGTGACTCTTTGCAAACAATGAACTGCCTATCCAGTGTAGTTTCTGAGATAATGGGTCAAACATGTGAAAAAAGTCATTTTTCAGAATATGAGTTCAAAGTAAAACAGAATGTTCACTCACACATTTACCCACAACAGTGCCTAAAATCCAACTCTATTTAATCGAAACTATTGAAATGTTTGTTATGACAGTGCCGGAAACCTCTGCGCATAACATTCAGGAACAGAACATTGAAAACCACAGCCTTCTAGATCAAAGGGTTCCAGATATTTATATTTTCAAAAAGAAAGATGTCTAAGTTGCCCAATTTGACACTTGTGCATTGATATTTTAAAACATTTATTTAAAATGCTTCCATGTGGTGTATCAAAATAAATTATACACCTTTTAATCAGCAGAGCCAAAATAATTGAATGAGGCAACATTTGGAAAAAGTACTTTTTTTTTTTTGTTTCTGACTCCCCTTAATAATAACAAAAGCCGACAAAGGGAACGCTACCGTAATCATGGACAAAAGTGACTATATCAATCAAGCAAAAACTTTTTTTACAGAAAACAATTTCATAAAATCTAAAAAAAATTCAACTCTTAAAATACAAAGAGACCTAAAAACCATAATTATGAAAGTTTTGTTTTTGTTTAATGACGTTGAAAAATCCAAAGCTTCCCACAGCAAAAGTGCTACCCAAGATCCATAAAGCCGATATCCTCATAAGACCCATTATCAATTTCAGAAATAGCCCAACCTATGAGGTATCTCGGTTCATTCACAAATTCCGCAAATCACACTATTGTTTTCAAGCCAATATATCAGTAAAGAATTGCATAGAATTTTGCAATAAAATTAAACACTTTAAATGATCAAAACACCATACTCTTCATTCATTTGATATTACAAACATGTATGCTAATGTGCCCCTTAACAACACTATACAAATGATCAAGAACAATCTTTCCAATTCAGCAATTTAAGTATTGGCGAAATGGATGAATTTATTCGGATTCTGAAGCTTACAATGAATAACAATTTCTTCACTTTCAATAATGTCATTAACCAATAGATAGGTCTTCCCATGGGGTCATCAGCTTCAGGGATCCTTGCTGATATTTACATTGATCATTTAGAACATTCTCACATCATTGGTAAGATTAACAGTATTCAACACTGGACACGCTTTGTAGATGACAAGTTTATATTTTTAGACTCCCGTGTTACTAACAGCAAGACAGTACTTGAATTTCTCTAAACTCCTTTGACCCACATATAAAATTCACCATAGAGTCAGAAAACAATAAAGCCCTCAATTACCTGCACAACTGCAACAAAACATTATCCTTTAATATATACAGGAAACCCACTCACACTATCAATACCATCCAACAAACTTCTGTGCACCCAGACATACATACAAAAGCAGCTTACAATAGCATGGAACTCAGAGCATTAACTGTTCCTTTATCTTGCAAGAATTACAAAAAAGAAATTAATACTATTTACAATATTGCAGAACACAACAGTTTCAGTAGAACCTTCAGCAGAATCATCAATAGATATAAGAGCAAACTCAAGATTACCCAAGAAAATGATTCTGCTCCTAAAGAAATGTTTTCCACATTCACTTTTAATAATAGTAGCATTTACCAGATTTCTATTAAAAAAAAAAAAAAACATCAAAATAGCATTTAGAACCACCCACACCAACTCCAAACTCATTTTCAATCGACACACTGTCAACAATAACAATAACAACATTAATAATAGATATTTGAACTCTGGAGTTTACAAATTAGAATGCCAATCCTGTAATTCCAGCTATGTACGTCAAACAGGCCATAACTTTGTCATAAGATACGCCGAACATTGCAATGCTCTAAAATATAATCGTTTTTCAGCTATGAGTGAACATCATAAAGCATCCAGCCACAAAGAGACATCAATAGATAAACATCTTAAGATCTTGCATTATGAGCAAAAAGGCACCTTACTCAACGTTCTCAATCGTTACATCAGTTAATGAACCCCTCTCACAATTTAAATGAAATCAACGAAAAAAAGATCATTCTACTTGAAACATTCATTCCATATAGGTATTTGTCAGAACTTCTACAATAAAAACAAACCCCGCCTTCGTCTCTCCAACTCACCACCACTCCCTCTCTCTCCCCACCAGCCCTGCACTCCCCTTTCCCCACCGCTCCTCCCAACCTCGCAAACACAGCTGAGCCAACAATAGACTCAATCGTATGAACAGGACCACTAACTTTGAGAAGGCCAGGCTGGTTCGAGAGGACAAACACATTTTAAGTACTACAAGTTTAACGTTTTCTTCACACCCATTTTACACTTCTTACTTATCAGCTCAAGTTTCTCACACAACCTCGTTTTTTCCACTACAGATTGGAACTTCATTGATGGTTTCCACTATGGCCACTTACAGTTTACCATGCACCTGTTACTTCTTTAACACAGCTTCTCAATTTTATCCCTGCCCTCCCGACCATTTAAAATAAGGCAAACACACCTAGCCAACATTGGAAACAATCTTCGAGAACGGGACCGCTAAATTGAGAAGAAATTGAGAATGCTGCTATTCTAAAATTTTAAATTCATCGGCGGTTTTCCATCAATTATTACACACATTTCTTCTGGCACGTTGTCTCCCTCTCAAACTTGGTTTCTCAAGCTTTTTCGCTCCCCTCCTAGCCATTTGTGGGATGGTGTTTCTACGAAGACAGACTGTCAGCCTGAATTTTTAATACAGTGAATTCGTCCTGTTTTTTAAAATTGTTATCGCACTAAAAAAAAATTTATTCTCAGAGGTTTGCAACCTTACTATTAGCTCTAGGTTTAGCACATTTGTTGGTTCAATTATGTTTTATATTAACCTTTTTTGACTGAATTTGTCTCAGCGAGTTATTTATTGCTCCATCTAGTGATGTAAATATTGTATATTGTTATTTTTATTTCTGCCTGTCTCTTGTTTTTTAGTTGTTCCTTCATTATGTTTTTAACACATTTTTAGCTTGTATTATGTAGATTACTTTAACCGCCGCTTATTTCACTGAAGATGGCTCAAACGAGTCGAAACATGTTTGAATTTTATTGCTCCATCTAATGATGGAATTATGTTTTGTATTGAATTAGGAGGATACATTAGTTTTTTCCTTTGTAAAGTGAAAACTGACAATACGGAATGATTCTAATATCTTGTAATAATATTTTGAACATTAGTGCATATACAGATATATTTTTCTCTTACTGTGATCGATTATCTAAGATTTCTGAATGAAATGAAAATCTAATGAACTCTACAAGTTGTAGATCCCTTGGCAACACTACAAGCCTTCCCTGATCAAGGAAAATGCTTTCAGTGTCTCTATACAAGCAGATATATGGATAATGATCCTTTTCACAACAGCTATTTCCTTCTCTCACATTCCTTCCTCCTTATAGTAAACTCCCAAGGTTTCTCCTCTCAAACTTGGTTTCTCAAGCTTTTTCGCTCCCCTCCTAGCTATTCGTGGGAAGGTGTTTCTACAAAGACAGACTGTAAATGATAGTTTAAATAATAATACATTCTGAATTGTATTGACAAGGCGGAACCTTTACACTCTTGTTGCACACTTCACAGTACACTACATCACCGTCACTTGTATAGTCAACTATGTTGAAAATTCAAGTATGATTTATTAAAATAACAGCTGGTTGCCTGTTGATCCATTGTATTTCAATGTAGCAGTATTATGGTCTTTCATAGTCCCACAGTTTGCCATCTGCTATCATTGTATTGTCATTTTGTCTGCAAACTGCTGGCACATAGTTCATTTTAAATAAGGTGTTGATACGCAGACATTTCATAGAATTGGGATATAATATGATTTTCATGTTTGAATTTTCCAACGTTGTTTTGTTGTACTGTCATTTTGTCCGCAATCTGTCTGCACATAGTTCATTATAAGTAAGATCTTTGATACATGTGACTTTACTAACATGAAGAAGAGAATTTCTTGAAACATGTACAGTACTTGTGTTTGTCTATAAGTGTGTATATAAGTAAATGATAGTTTAAATAATAGTACATTCTGAATTGTATCGACTAGGTGGAACCTTGACATAATTAACTGTTATAATTAAGTCAATATGGACCATTAGTGGCCATCATGGTCAAGTTACGAGTGTAAAATGCGGTATAAATTTCAAACTGAACAGCATTCGAAAACAACTTCACAACTCAGAACAAAAGAACAGAGTAAGAATATGCAACACTACTTTTAACCAACGTGGAAACACGGCATGAAGTTGGTACATTTTCAGCTGATATCTGTAAAACTTTTGTATCAAGGTTGAATAATCCACATCTACGCTTACTGCTTGAAACATATTGTGCTAATCAAAGGATATCAGATGAATCTACTCTTAGGAAGAACCATTTACTTTCAATGCACGCTTCTGTTGTGGATTCGATACGATCTGACATAGGAGACAACTGTGCCTGGATATCGGTAGATGAAACAACCGATTCATTTGGTCGATGCATTGCAAACTTTGTTGTGGGTAAATTATGTCCAGAAGAACCCTGCAAACCTCATTTACTTTCATGCAAAGCGCTAGAAAAATCCAACAACACTACAGTTGCAAGATTTGTTAACGATTCCCTGCGACTTCTATGACCTAGTGAAGCGGAGAGTGATTATTACAAAGTGTGCCTTTTAGTCAGAGATGCAACTTCGTATATGATGAAAGGTCTCCGAGTAGTTTTTTTCCAAATCGCATCAATGTCACATGTTTAGCCCATTGATGGCATTGTATTGCAGAAAAGATACATAGTAATTTCAAGTGGGAAAATATCTGTTCCTAAAAATACCGGCCCGTGTACAGTTGTACAAACCTCATCTGCTTCAGGTTTCTCTTCCATCAGAACCTGTTCTCAAAAGATGGGAACTTGATTATCCGCAATATCGTTCTAACAGAAGAACATTAATCAAGTGAAAGGTGTAGTTAAAATTATTGATGATAGTCATACTACATGTGTTCGTGAAGCAAAGTGTTCATTTGTATCTGAAACTGTATATAAAGATATAAGTTTTGTCCACGTGAATTATTCGTCACTTTCGAAGGCGATTAAGGGCCTAGAAATTCGCAGTGCACCCCTGTACGAATCCCTTCAGTTAATTGAAAACATCCATTAGTTCTTTAAATGGTGTCCATGGTGAAACTGGAGAAAAAGTTACAAGGAAACTCAGTGCGGTGTTGGTCTCAAACCCAGGACTGCAGAAGATTTAATCCATAAGCAACTACATAAGTAGAATGAAGCAGTCTGCCAGAAGAATGTTCTGAGCAGTCAGTGCCAGTGTACAAGTATAGCCCAGTTACGTCCATCGACGTAGAACAATGATTTTCAGCATATAAATTAATTCTGTTCAACAACAAAGTCATTGGCCCTTGACAACATTGAATAAACTATAGATAACCTACTGTCATGCATCATTTTGCAAGGAATGAAATATGTTTATCAATTTAACACCGAGTTGAAATTAAATCATGCGTTTGGTAAGTGCATTTTGTTTTATTTTTTGTGCATATTTTCAACATTTTTAGTGCATATGTGCACGCATATTTTTGGAGTTTTTAGTACATATGAATCCAGGTCCTAGTTATAAGTAATCCCATCGAACACAGCCACTAAAAGAAACACTACAACCAATGAAAATGAACTACATTGCTCACAGCAAGCCATTAGTCAATCACTCTTCAAACTAACGCCTGTGTTCATTCAGGGACCTTATTCTTGAAATTGGTGTGAGCGAGCTTGCCAGTTTCTAAACACACTTGTAACAAATGTATGGGTTAGTGTTCAGAAACTCAGGAATAAGTTCCCAGTTTCTTTAGCAAATGGAAGCGCCGTTTAAATACGTATGCTGGTGAACTAGCGTGCATAGAAATAAGCACGACTGACACATTCCATTCTTTGTAGAATTCTTTCCTGTGATAATTTAGCTTTTTCGTAATAATTTATCCTTAATACTGAGGCACAATCTGTACCAGTAATAATTACGGGTAGTCCAAAATAGTAAACACCTCTATGTTATGTACATTACCTGGGTACCTTTTAAAATACTGGGCATTTTAAAAATAACTTGAAGATAAAGAGTTATTGTCCTTTTAATTTATAATACACACCTTAAAAAACATTTTGCACCACCTGTATTTTTTGTGTTTGTGAAGGATGTTGCAGGACTGTCATCCTAATGATTTGTAATTTGTTAGTAGACATGGAGGTAATACACAGAGTATCAGAATAACCCAGAAGAGTGTGTTGTTACTGTCACCTGTGGACACAACATGACAAGAGCACATTTGTGTCCTGTGCAGTATACAGATATCCTCGACAAGTAATTACCACTTCTGACCATATGCTCATAGTGACAGTGTCAGCAAGGCCTGTCTGTGAGGGCAATTGCCGGCTCGGTTTGTATTCACCATAGTGATGTTGTCAGGACATACAGGCACTATCGTGTGACACAAGATGTTGAAGATCGACCTAGCAATGGTCGTCCGTGGTCAACAGCAGGAGCTAACAACCGTTACGCATGAATCCTGGGGTATGGTCAATGAGTTTTGCAGACGTGGACGGGGGATGAAGGGAAGCAGCGTGGTTACTGTGGTAGCTGCCAATGGTGTTCATGCAAGATGATCCTCAATTTTTCAAGAGATTCTGAGAAAAATACGTTCTCTTGGATTCGGAGAAATACAGTAATTTTAGTATCAAAGTAAAGACCTGGAATTTCGTTACCATTAACAGTGAATTGTAAGCTACATCACACTCAAACTAATGCAATACTAGGTATGTCGCACGCCTCATGTTCTGCAATACTTTATTGTTTAGCGCATGTATGTGTTTTTCATTCACTCTCTTTCACTACCACACACGCTCACTCTATCTGTCTCTATTTTTCTTTTAAAGTACTATTCGCTGCATATAACTCGCATAGCGTCTACGTGTTAGGCTCTGGATCCAATATTAGATCAAAAACTTAATTTTGACGTGACAAGTCATTTCCTTGTGTTTTCCCCTGTATATTCCCTGCATTTTTATTTCCCTGTGCTCTCCCTGTATCTCCAGAAAATGGGTACCCTGAGATATAATGAAGCCTACTATGTTGTTGATGATGATGCTTGTTTAAATGGGCCTAACATCTAGGTCATCGGCCCCTAATGGAACAAAATGAGACAAAATGTAATGACAACTTAAAAGTCCAAAATCATCCACTGACCAGAATTCAAAAATGTGATGATGAAGAACGCAGGGATGAACATGAATTTAAGAATCAATGGATCCAACTCGCAATGCCCCACCTTCCTAGAAACTATCTGAAAACAATAGTATTACTGACCAAGGGACTGCTCCTAAAGCACATTCTTGAAACGATGATGCTTGATGCCTAAAGGGGTCCAAAATCCAGGGCAACGGTCGCTCGTAATGCTACTTATCACCAGTAAAGTAGAACTATGGTATTTACCGTTGCAGTACTAATCAAAAGTAGCGTAGACTCAGGCTGTTTCACACATTATGGTACTACTCACAAATATCGTACGTCGCAAAGGTAATGCAGACCTAGGGTCTTTCTTACATAATGGCGCACTCACAGGTAACGCAAACCAATGGTTACTCACATAGGTGTACTAATCACGGGCGCCAGTATTCCCGTGGTGTTCCTCACAGAGTGGGTGCTAATCACAGGCAACGCAGACCCAAGGTGTTGGTCGTATAGGGGTCCTTATCACAGGTACTGTAAACCCACAGTGAAGCCACTCTCTGCTGCTACTAATCACAAACCTGTTGTGTACCTAATGTAGTGATACTACTCGCAAGTAAAGGCGACCCATGGTGTTCCCCGTGTGATAGTACTAATCACAAGTAGTTTCATGGTTCTAATACAATCATCCCTTCGTCGCCCCTTTTAGTTGCCTCTTACGACAGGCAGGGGATACTGTGGGCATATTCTTCGTCTGCGTCCCCCACCCACAGGGGGTGAAGCCTGCTATGACCATAGATTATAATCGTATGAAAGGCAGCATAGATTTATCTAACACCTTAAAATCGTCTTATCACTGTGCACTATGTAAGACAATACAGTAAAACCTCATTAATTTGAAGATGATGGGACGCAAAAATCAGACTATGAATTACGTGATTTTGAATTAACCGCCAACTCATAATTCAGAAATGCCAACCCTTGCTGCGCCACAAAATATTCTAAGACCCGTTTACTGCATGCAATATTAATCTTGTTTCATGGTTTAAACCTTTCAAATGCCACGTAAAAAACTATTTCTAAAACTCACTGGCAAACATAACCTTACGCAACGAAAAAACATGATTCAAAGATGAGGAGAAATCTATGCTGGCTCCCCTGTGCAAGCGCTTTATTCACTGGATTACTGTACTGTATGCATTTTAGATTCCTTGTACTTGCACGGAAAGTACCCGATGCCCTTAACCCCTTAAGCGGGGAGCTCGGTACACACCGGCTCACTCCCAGGTGGGGAGCGATTTTCCTGATTGAAGAAAATATTTAATTACTTGATTAAAAACAATCTTAGGCTAAAATGAACTATTGAAGGGCCCTAAGAGAAATATTTACTTGAATATAATGTACTTAATTGTTGAAAAATTCTATTATTTTAATTTTTCAATACTCTGTGCAAGAACGTACTAAGTGCTTTCACACTGTGATGTTGAGGTTGCTTCTTCCTAATAACAAAGCTCTGTTGTTCGTTTATACAGTAACTTTTACCTGAATATTTTAGAAAGTTTACTAACAATCTCTGCCTGGAAATAAATGTTTCTGTATATGTAAATTGTAGATTTACATAGTTTATATGTACTTAAAAGATTTACAATGGAATACATTATAATACTCACAAAATGTTCTGTTGTGTTGGTTAGCGCTTCTGAGGGATCAAGATTATATAGCCTACCTACAATTCATAAGTGACACACACTACAATACAGGTAATATTTACAGTATTTACAGTCTTCACAGTCTTACGTCTTTTACAGCTGTTCATTATGATACAGACACAAGCAGATCATGTTATATAAGCTGTCTCGGCTTCACATAATTTATATGATTCCATTCCGAAATGCGATCGTTTTCTTGGCATGTAAACTTTCCACCCTAGCCACCCTAGCCACCCTTTCCATAGCAAGAGCTTCTCATCAATTGACACTTTGCCATCAGGGGTATAAGCTTCCGAAAATTTTGCTAACAAGTGGTCAAATACTGGATTTATCTTGTATACTTTGGGAGGAATTTGTCCATTATTCACCTCATCGTCAGAGATATGTAAAAAGCTGTGGAGGAAAATCTAATTATAACAGTGATGTTATTGGCTTTACATCCCACTAACTACTTTTACTGTTTTTAGAGACGCTGAGGTGCTGGAATTTAGTCCCGCAGGAGTTCTTTTGCATGCCAGTAAATCTACTGACAAGAGGCCGACGTATTTGAGCACCTTCAAATACCACCGGTCTGACCCAGAATCGAACCTGCCATGTTGTGGTCAGAAGGCCGGCCAGCGCCTCAACCGTCTAGGCCACTCAGTCCGGCGAGAAATATAGTGCCCTAATTTAGGTTTCTATACGATCCCCTGCGGCAACAGTATGGACATAAGAAGCTTTATTTCGTCCTTATTTGTTTGGACCTGGTCTTGATCTCGACTCCTTCGTTTCATCTTACTAGACTGGGTTTTATGTGCGATTTCTTGCTGGGCATCTTTTGTCTGTTCAGCTATGTTCTGAAATATCTCATCATAAAAAAGTAATTAAAATATGTTGCTCAGTTTTGTTTTTAAAGATAAAAATTTCATGATGTTCAGTATTGAACTGTATCACAATTAAATTGAAATAACAAATAACCTATTCAATACAAATAAATAACAAATGTAGTGTTACATTTCTATTTAATTATAAGCGGAAGTGGTTTCGACCTCAATCTACACAATCTTTATTAAATTGTGTTGTGACTTTGCGCCTGATAATATATGCATGCTGGCTCACTTAACTGTTCACCTCTTCTCGTAAACATTTTGAGACAGTACCGAACTTTACATGTGTTGTGCTACTATTCAGAAGATCGCGCCTTACTTCATATAAGTGACTGACCTACTTCTTCGAGATTTATGATTTAAAATTGCACAGTGCCAATCCCCATTATCTTATTTTGCCTCTTCAACTGTTTTTGTGAAAGACTCATTCTTTAATTTCTTATTTACCTATGCATAGAGTTTGTGATTTTTAGCATTTGCGATAAATGCGAAATATGCGAAATATGCAGAAACTTTGTCAGTGTATGTGCCTTCATCTTATATGACCTATACGGGTGGTTTTTAGCGATTTCGAATTCGCGATAAAATGCGAAATTGGTTCAAAATGCGAAATTATACAATTTATGCGAAATAGATGCGAAACTCTCAGTTTTATACGAAATAAGCATATATTTTTAAAAACTATGCATTTTTCTTAAAAATAAGATATAAATGTTGTTATTTATTTCAAGAGAAATAATTATTACGGTGCCCATTGCGATCGTAAAGCGATACCATGCTTTGACAGACACTTCAGTCTTGGTGCACGGAAAAATCTATAAGTTCATTATCGCAGTTAGCTGGCCGGAGAGATTTATTCTCTTTGTTTCGCAGCCTAACCGATTGGTGTCAGATGATACCTGAAGCTATTCTGTCTGTGTAAATAGTAACTCTGAGCTGAAATACGGAAAATAAAAAGCACCTCATTTTGCCGCTCGTTGTAAACAATCAGGGCGGCATCCAAGCGCGGCATGGATGAGTTTATTCGTAACTGGCTTGAAAATAGTGATGTTGAAAGTGATTCCGATTTCAGTTCCGAGATGATAGTGCCAATTGAAACTAGAGCAAGTGAGAAGTCTAGTTTTCCTTTTTTTTTTTTTTTTTTGCTAGTTGCTTTACGTCGCACCGACACAGATAGGTCTTACGGCGACAATGGGACAGGAAAGGCCTAGGAATGGGAAGGAAGCGGCCGTGGCCTTAATTACGGTACAGTCCCACCACTTGCCTGGCGTGAAAATGGGAAACCACGGAATATCATCTTCAGGGCTGCCAACAGTGGGGTTCAAACCCACTATCTCCTGGATGCGAGCACACAGCTGCACGCTCCTAACCGCACGGCCAACTCGCCCGTTGAGAAGTCTAGTAAAATGATACTTGGAATTATGATCTTGTTGACAATAAGCCCCTTTCTGTAACATGTAAACCAGTTTTTGAAATTCACTCTATAGTGAGGAGGGGGTTGGGTAATAATCCGAATGAAATGGACTTAGGGAATGAATTTCTAACCCCACAGTTCTGGGATCATGTTACTACGGAAACTAATACCTATGCCTCTACATTTCTTGCTAATTTATCTGCTTCCCTTGAAACCAGTAATACTTACGAACAAAAATATTGGTTTCCTGTTACTATAGATGAGCTAAAAGCTCACTTTGCTTTGTGTATTCTTATGAAGCCTCCGTGATTAATCAAAATTATGTTAAAGTGACGAAAAAATAAATAGTAGGCCTATGTAAGGGAATATTTCCTTTCACAAGTAATGGCAGGACAAAGGGTTAAATCATTCAATGTGTGGAATTTCTTTCACTAGCTAAAGAGCACTGCAAAGACCAGTCAATCAAACAGCAAATACACTTTCAAGCACCACGTTCATTCTCTTTGTTTGTTGACCCTTGATCTTAGTCGGTTATTCTTGACACTGGTGTTGAGTAGTAGTTCTGTTTAAAAGTACAGTAGCAATTTATTTTATTGTCTGTTAGCCATGGGTAGAAGCGAAGTGATGATCAAACAGCATGCCGAAAGTCACAAATCGGGACACTTTTATGTAATGATACAGATGGCCTATATTGATGTGCCGACTCTGCAATCAAAAACTTGAAGAAAAAAAAATGTTTTGCAGGCTTTCCTTTGCCTTGGCAGCACTTCTGTGCATTTGGGCCTCTACGAACAGTGTCGATGTAGAGTTTTTTTTTAGCAAGTACAACATAATTGAATCAGTCATTTAAGAAAGGCCACATGTCTAGAAATGTAACTTTTCAGGAGGAGAAAAAAACTGGTTTAAAACCCAGTACGTGTTTTGACGTTAATGTTGATGGTTGTGGCTAGGTTACTTGATAAAATATGGAGTAAAGATGAAGGACTTGGCAGAAATTGGCAGATTAAAAAAATAGATATATGCCCTTTCTATAGCGATGTCTGAATTAAAATAAGTTTTGCAGCAAAAACACATTGTCTCCTAAGATAATTTGGACACAATGAGTCGTTGTTCTACAATAATAATCATTTGAATGATGACAGTCAAACAAAATAATTTTCAATTACACGAAAAAATGGTCACGCAAATATTTCGTTGAACAAGTCTTTGTTCTCCCCCGGAATGTACACTTCTAGATGCTTTAGATCATTCAGATTATTCCTGTCAATGGGAATTGGTTCTTAGTTGCCTAGTTCGTTAGGAAGCTAAACGTTGCTGTCTACATTCAAGTGGAAGGTGTGTTCAGTAAGTCCGTTGATAAACTGTTTTGTTTGTACGGTTCCTGGATCTTCGGCAGAGTAAAGGAAGTGCATTAATGATTCTGGCTAGAAACAAATGTTCTAGTTGGTAGGCACTCCCCTTCTTTCAGATACATTCTACAGTCCTCCCCTCTTATATACCATAATTTTGGCCACCGTGCAGTAAAGATCTTACACCTTTCATACACGTTTTACAGCCACCAGAACACTCAGAAACTGCCTTAACCGATGCCATAATCTTGGTAATCGAAGTTAGTAAACAAATGAAGGTGTACTCAGTTGATTGAACAACGAGCAGGCAGCTGTTCCTTCTTATGAGCAGTGAAATCATTCAATAAGGGGCACTTCTCCAGGGACATGTGTCCTTTCATAAATGACTTCCAAACCACACATAAATCAGCCTTGAATATAAGCATGTTACTGGTTCGATAAATGTTGTTCCTTTTGTAGAAAGGTGCACCAGGACGAGAAGAATGCTCATCCAAAATTTTAAAAAAATCGACAATTTGGACATGTGCCCTTTCTTAAATGACTGATTCAATTGTAACTGATAGGCAGTCCCAAATGAACGAGGACACCTTTTAAATAATTGGCATGTTGTACTTAAATCATCATTGAAATTCCTCTTCCTTGTAGGTGTGTTGTACTGTGATAAATAAATACGTTCAGAATAGTATTTTTCACTTTAAAATTGTGTTTGTAAATTTGAAAATAAGCATATACCTGTGTGTTCGTTAATACTTCTTGCAGTCTTATGTTGATGTTTGTCTTATTTTCCATAGTGAATTCAAAATTGCATGACAAGCAATATGTGATTAAACAGTATGATTTTACTCCCAACTGTTGTGTGTGCAATTTAGCAAATTATGCCTATTTTTAACCAATTTGCTACAAAATGCTAAATTTGAGAAGTTTAGATGCTACAAAATGCTAAATTTGAAAATCAAAACACTAAATCACTGATTTCTAAATGCTATAAACCACGAACTCTACCTATACGCTGTTTTTGCATTTTATTCAGCTGATGATGACCCAGATTGGGGTTGAAACAGGTACTGCTTCCGCTTATAATTAAAAAGAAATGTAACACTACATTTCTTATTTATTTGTATTGAATAGGTTGAACTACGTTATTAGTTATTTCAGTTTTGTTTTCCCTAAAACTCTCAATGTCACTGTCATGATCGCTACTTGAACTAGAATCGAACACGTGTTGTCTCTTTTGTGACTGCTGAACACTCACATCAGCTAGGTGTGAACCCTGAACATTCGAGCCAGCAGTACTTATTCCAAGTAAGTTCCTGTCACGAATTTCCCTTCGGCAGAACTTACTTCACTAATATCACCAATCTCCCCACTAAATTCCAATATTTCGTTTATCATGACCCGTAAATCATCTTCCTCTAACGGTGGGGGCCAGTAATTTCTTTTAAACATTTTAGCAGAAAAAAGGCAAGAAAAAGGATTGAATAGAACCCTGGTCTCTGCAGTTCGGACGGAAATAGTGAATTGTGCCTGTATTACGAATGTGTACGATAATAAATGTTGTATAACTCACGGTAAACACACACTCCAGTCATGAAGGAAGAACTCAAGACCGGGGGTAATAAATCAGGTCACAGTTCTAAAAAGTCACCAGAAAGGTCTATTCAGTATCATAATCTCTAGAAATCCCTTCTACAGCAATATTATTACATACAAAGGACGATTACGCAATGAGCTAAAGGTTCCGCGCGAAGCCATTAGGCTTTACGTCGTTCTTGCCCGGACGTAAGCTGCGCTCTTTATGTTGCAACTCGTGGATGACACATAGGTATTGGGAGAACATAGTTGAAAAAGTTCACATCAAAGGGCAGACTCATTCAGAATACGCTCCTGAAAAGGAAATAAACCTCTGCAGGCAGACAACTGAGAAAAAAATTTGAATCGGCGGATATATACATGCTCCCCGCCGAGTTAGCAACTTATAGCTATGGATCACGCCGCATCGCCCACCGAACGGATTAAAACATCATGGCTTATCCTACTTTCCTACGGCGAGGGGAGGAAGTGTCCTGCTTCCATCTGCATTATAATACAGGGCTGTGACTCTACTCCTGTACTATTTCCCGCCATAGCACTTCTCTTGTAATTCAGAAATGCCAACCCTTACCATGTCACAAAGTATTCTAACACCTGTTAATGCATGCAATCACCTTGATTCAAAGTTTCAAATGCCTTGAAAAATAAAAAAAATAAAAAATGTATCCAAAAAGGTGCATTTACATTATTCAAATAATGTACTTGGATAACTCACTAGCACACATGCACACATAACCTCATGCAACGAAAGAAAAATAACATGACTCTGCTGAGCAAGTATTTTATTTTTTGGATTACTGTGCTGTTTGCATTTTTAGATCCCTTAAACTTGCACGGAAACTGCCCAACGCCCCTAAAACATCGTGGCTAATCTAACTTTCCTATGACAAATGGAGGAGTCTCTCGCTTCCTCCTGCATTGCAATGCAGTACAGTGAAACCCCCTCCCCACCCTTGTACGATTTCCTGGCCCGGCACGTCTCTCCTTTAAAACCGTAAATCTGTTTGGCCCCGGCATTAAAAAAAAACGCAGTTTCATTGGTACTAACATTGTTCAGTGCGTACGAATTGATTAGGTTATATGAGCCACACTTTTCCGTCAAACAATTAAATTGAAAAACAGTTATGTAATGGTTCAACCTTTTCAATACATGTAGAATTAGAAATGTAATGTTACATTACTAGTTGATTATAAGCAGTACCGGTTTCGACCACTGTTCCGAGTCATCATCAGCTGATCACTTAAGATATAAAAAACAATGCACATGAAAATAATAGGTTATGTATAAATTTTCACTAGTTGTAGTTCATGCATTATTATAACACTTTTAGCAGTAGCACTGCATGTTGAAAGTTGTTAAAATCTTGAAGAGGTCGAGGATCAGTCATATAAATGAAGCCAGATATAAGTTCTTGCAGAGCAGTAAAACATATATTATGCTAATGGCACTGTGTTTCTAAATGTTTATGAAACTCGATTAAAAATTAAATATCTCTAGGATCAAGTTTGTAAACGATGCTAGGCGTAAAATCGTATAACATAGAATAATATACTTGACAATAGAAATATATAGTGAGGTTCATAATATCTTGTATGTCAGATTCTCGACGTATGGAGATGCAGAACAGTTGACAGAAACACAATTGTGAAAAGAAAAAAGTTAAAAAGCGCAACATTAGAACAATTGAGAATATATAGCGAGGGGTTGAATTAGTTAAGAGATGTCTGGCTCCATGGCTAAATGGTTAGCATGCTGACCTTTGGGCCCGGGGGTCCCGGGTTTGATTCCTGGCAGGGTCAGGAATTTTAACCATCATTGGTTAATTTTGCTGGCATGGGGGCTGGGTGTATGTGTTGTCTTCATAATTATTTCATACTCATCATGACGCGCAGGTCGTCTACGGGCGTCAAATCAAAAGACCTGCACCTGGCGAGCCGAACATGTCCTCGACACTCTTGGCACTTCATTTCATTTCAGTTAGGAGATGATTAATAGAGCAAGGATCAGATAGGGTAATAAAGGAGGAGTAGTAGTTTAAGGTAGGGCAGGTGGATGGGTTATTGGTGGTAGAAAACGTGGCTAGGAAGTATGTAAGGCATGGAAAATCGAATTCGGGTTTAGAAATCAAATTCAATCAAATTCAATCAATCAATCAATCAATCAATCAATCAATCAATCAATACTGATCTGCATTTAGGGCAGTTGCCCATGTAGCAGATTCCTGATCTATTGTTTTCCTAGCCTATTCTTAAATGATTTCAAAGAAATTGGAAATTTATTGAACATCTCCCTTGGTAAGTTATTCCAATCCCTAATTCCCCTTCCTATAAATGAATATTTGCCCCAATTTGTCCTCTTGAATTCCAACTTTATCTTCATATTGTGATCTTTCCTACTTTTAAAGACACCACTCAAACTCGTTGAGCAGCTCGTCTTCTTTCTCCCAATTCCTCCCAGCCCAAACATTGCAAAATTTTTGTAATGCTACCCTTTTGTCGGAAATCACCCAGAACAAATCGAGCTGCTTTTCTTTGGATTTTTTCCAGTTCTTGAATCAGGTAATCCTGGTGAGGGTCCCATACACTGGAACCATACCCTAGTTGGGGTCTTATCACAGACTTACAACCCCTCTCCTTTACATCCTTACTACAACCCCTAAACACCCTCATAACCATGTGCAGAGATCTGTACCCTTTATTTACAATCCCATTTATGTGATTACCCCAATGAAGATCCTTCCTTATATTAACACCTAGATACTTACAATGATCCCCAAAAGGAACTTTCACCCCATCAACGCAGTAATTAAAACTGAGAGGACTTTTCTATTTGTGAAACTCACAACCTGACTTTTAACCCCGTTTATCAACATACCATTGCCTGCTGTCCATCTCACAACATTATCAAGGTCACGCTGCAGTTGCTCACAACCTTGTAACTTATTTATTACTCTATACAGAATAACATCATCTGCAAAAGACCTTACCTATTATTCCACTTCTTTACTCACATCATTTATATATACAAGAAAACAAAGGTCCAATAATACTGCCCTGAGGAATTCCGATCTTAATTATAAGAGGGTCAGGTAAATCTTTGCCTACTCAATTTTCTGAAATCTATTTTCTAGAAATATAGCAACCCATTCAGTCACTCTTTTGTCTAGTCAAATTGCACTTATTTTTGCCAATAGTCTCCCATGATCCACCCTATCAAATGCTTTAGACACGTCAATCGCGATACAGTCCATTTGACCTCCTGAATCCAGGATATCTGCTATATCTTGCTGGAATCCTACAAGTTGAGCTTCAGTGCAATAACTTTTCCTAAAACTGAACTGCCTTCTATCGAACCAGTTATGAATTTTGCAAACATGTCTAATATAATCAGAATGAATGCCTTCCCATAGCTTATAAGCAACGTATGTCCAACTTACTGGCCTGTAATTTTCAGCTTTATGTCTATCACCCTCTCCTTTATACACAGGGGCTACTAAAACTTGCCATTTATTTGGTATAGCTCCTTCAAGCATACAATAATCAAACAAGTACCTCAGATATGGTACTATATCCCAACCCATTGTCTTTAGTATATCCCCAGAAATCTTATAAATTCCAGCCGCTTCTCTAGTTTTCAACTTTTGTATCTTATTGTAAATGTCATAATAATCATATGTAAATTTTAATACTTCTTTAGCATTAGTCTCCTCCTCTATCTGGACATTATCCTTGTAACCAACAATCTTTACATACTGCTGACTGAATACTTCTGCCTTTAGAAGATCCTCACATATACACTCCCCTTGTTCATTAATTATTCGTGGAATGTCCTTCTTGGAACCTGTTTCTGCCTTAAAATACATATACACACCCTTCCATTTATCACTAAAATTTGTATGACTGCCAATTATGCTTGCCATCATGTTAACCTTAGCTGCCTTCTTTGCTACATTCAATTTCCTAGTAAGTTCCTTCAATTTCTCCTTACTTCCACAGCCATTTCTAACTCTATTTTTTTCCAATCTGCACCTCCTCCTTAGTCTCTTTATTTCTCTATTATAATAAGGTGGGTTTTTAACATTCCTTACCACTCTTTAAAGGTACAAACCTGTTTTCACATTCCTCAACAATTGCTTTAAACCCATCCCAGAGTCTGTTTACATTTTTATTTACAGTTTTCCACCAATCATAGTTACGTTTTAAAAGCTGCCTCATGCCTGCTTTATCAGCCATATGGTACTGCCTAATAGTCCTACTTTTAAGACCTTCCTTTCTATCACATTTATTTTAACTATGACAAAAACAGCTTCGTGATCACTAATGCCATCTATTACTTCGATTTCTCTATAGAGCTCATCTGGTTTTACCTGTACCACATCCAGGATATTTTTCCCTCTAGTTGGTTCCATCACTTTCTGAATCAGCTGTCCTTCCCATATTAGCTGATTTGCCATTTTTTGGTCATGCTTCCTGTCGTTCGCATTTCCTTCCCAATTGACATTTGGTAAATTCAGATCCCCCGCAACAATCACATTCCTTTCCATGTCGTTTCCCACATAGCTGATTATCTTATCAAATAATTCTGAATCCGTGTCAGTGTTACCCTTTCCCGGTCTGTACACTCTAAAGACATCAAGTTGCCTATTATCTTTAGAAATGAGCCTTACACGTAGAATTTCATGTTTCTCATCTTCAACATTTTTGTAGCTTACAAATTCTTCTTTCACCAGAATGAATACTCCCCCTACCACCATTCCTATCCTATCTCTACGATACACTCTCCAGTATTGGAATGGTGTTTTTTTAATAAATTTGTTTGGAACTTTTTTACTCTGCAGTTCCGTGAGAAAATTTCTGCATCCATTATATCATTTCTTAGCCATGATTCAACCCTATTACAATATCTGGTTAAATATATATCTATTAAATTAATTCTATTCCTTTCTTCACAATACTTCTACAGTTCAACACTAACATTTTTATGTCATCCCTATTGACTTCCAGATGTCTGTACCCTTATTGCCGCTCCCTAGACAACCCCGTTTCCCTGAATGTACCTCCCTATTAACTTTCCAAACAAATTTCCTAACTTATACGTACCACTGAGGTTTAAGTAAAGGCCATCTGAGCGCAGATCTCTATCTCCTACCCACCCATTAGGATCTAGAAATTTCACTTGCAGTTTCCCACATACCCACTCCATAGCCTCATTTATATCCCCAATCACCCTCCAGTCAGTATCCCTCCTACATAGAATTCCACTGATAACGATATCCGCTTCCTTAAACTTCACCCGTGCTGCATTTACCAGATCCCACACATCACCAACTATGTTGGTACTTATATCAGCGTGCCTTATGTTGTTGGTTCCAATGTGAAACAATACCACCTTCTCCTTCCCCTTCTTGCTCTCTTCTACTTTCCTCAATATCTGCCTCAACCTAATTCCTGGATAACACTCTACCCTGGTTCCCTTTTCACCACACATTTTCCCCACATGTCTAACAACAATGGAATCCCCCATGACCAGAGCCTCAACCCTACCCACCTCATTTGATTGAAAAATGAGTATGAGGAAGTCTAATAGAATATTGGGATTTTTAGATATGTCGTTTAAATTGAAATTAGGGTTGAAGTATTGGTCAAGGTGAATAAAACAATTCTCAGTTGTTTTTAAAAGGTGGCCTTTGTTAATAATTTTAAGTATTTGCATGTCCTGTTCAATTTTGGTATGCAGAGAATCTGTTATATTTTACGGTGTTGACATGTTCGGAGTATCTGATAGTAATGTAGGTCCAGTTTGCCCCATGTACGAAGAGCTACAGTTGTTACATTTAAATCTGTGTACTCCAGGTTTAGGAAAAAACATTAGATTTATTGAATGAGTTAGAGTTGTATAATATATAAATATTTCTGTTATTGGTTCTAAAAGATATTTTCATGTTGTGTTTTCCAAGAACATTGGTAACTTGATCAACGTCTTGACTAAAAGTAAAAGTGGAAAATGCTGTGGCTTTGGTTTTATATTTTGCTAAGGTGGTTTGAGGCGGTGTTTGAATTTGTTAATAATACGGTTTATGAAAGAGTTGTAAAAGCCGTTAAATTCAGCGACAGTACGGATGATGATCAATTCATTATTTAAATCTATTTTAGACATAGGAATGTTGAAGGCACGAAATACTAGGCTGTTATAAGTAGCACATTTATGTGCTTGTGGGTGTGCAGAATCTTACTGAATAATGGTTGCTGTTTTGGCTGGTCTTCTAAAAATTTTGTAAGTTAATGAAGAAGGATAGTTAAGTCTAAAAATTGAATAGTTTTGTGATGTTCAGATTCAAGGGTGAATTTAATATTACAGTCGATGTTGTTAAGGTGAAGAAGAAGTGTAGAGGCTGCGTTGGTCGATTCTTCATTTAAAATTACTAAAGTGTCATCAACATATTTGGCCCAAAAGAGGACGTTAGAAAAATTATTATTAATTTTTGTGTTTTTCGAGAAATCAAGGTATATTTCAGCTAGGATGTCTGAGACTGGCGAGCCCATAGCAAAACCATCCTGTTGCTATAGGGTGTTATCAAAGGTGAAAAAATTATTGTTGACGACCAATTTTAAGATGGATATAAAGTCCTGAATTTCTAGTTTATTCTGATGATGAATTTATTTAAGTTGTTATTAATTATGGGGAATAATTTGGAGGTTGGAATACTGGGATACATATTCACAATGTAAAAAAAGAATGGAGAGAAAGGCCCAGTGTTCTCCTCAGGACCTTTTTAATGTCATGATTAGATTGTATTTTAATGTTTTTTAATTTTTGCAAAAGACTATTGAATTTTTTAGTGGGGAAATGTTAAGTTTATAGTGTTTATTAAGAAAGCTATGTATAAATCTTGATGTCTTATGCGTTGGACTATTCTTACTATTAATAGTAGGTCTTATAGGAATTTCTGTTTTATGAATTTTTGGTAGTGCTATCGCCGTAGGTAGGCTCTGGTTCATATTTCCAATTTCTTTGAAATCATTTAAGAAAAGTCTAGGAAAACAACAGATAGGGAATCTGCCACCTGGGCAACTGCCCTAAATGCAGATCAGTATTGACTGAATGACTGATATTTACTAATTTTTGTGATTCTTGTTCTTGTAATAAAAAGGTTGAATTTTTAAGTAAAGTTTTGAGGTTGCATTGAACTCGGGCTATGGGATGTTTGCTTATTATGGAAAAAGATTGATCTGTGAAAAAAAGCTTCAGTTTTATTACTATATTCATTTTTATTCATTATGACGGTGGTTCTTCCTTTGTCAGCTTTTGTGACTATGAAGTCATTTTGTAAATCTTTGTTTAATTTGTGATTAGTAAGTTTGGAATTTGTATTTATTTCATTTGTCAAATTGGTGAGTTTTTTCTTAATTTCATGTCTCGTATCATTTTGCTGTTCGACAGAAAGACTGGATATGTTGGATTTGTCTTCTGCTATTGTTGTTATAATATCTTGTTCTTTGTGAAACCTAGGCCAGTTAAACTTTAGTCCTTTATTGCGTAAATTTAATTCCTCCTCTGAAATTGTGCCTTGGATATGTTTACTGTAAGTAGTGTGTTGTTAAATGGTGGGTTGGATTTTTTTTTTTTGCTAGTTGTTTTACGTCGCACCGACACAGATAGGTCTTACAGCGACGATGGGACAGGAAAGGGCTAGGAGTGGGAAGGAAGAGGCCATGGCCTTAATTAAGGTACAGCCCCAGCATTTGCCTGGTGTGAAAATGGGAAAGCACGAAAACCATTTTCAGGGCTGCCGACAGTGGGGTTCGAACCTACTGTCTCCCGAATACTGGATACTGGTCACACTTAGCGACTGCAGCTATCGAGCTCGGCAAGTTGGATTTTTTAATTTTTGTGTTCTGGTTTGTATATTGTATATATTGTATTCAAAAGGTGGACAATTTTCAAATAAAAAATAGATTTTTAATATTTAAAAACATTAGATTTTAATGTGTGCATTTTATGTTGTGTATGTAGGGGTACAGTGAAAGATATAGGCTAACATTTTTAAAGATGAGATAAGAGTATTAAAAGGCGTGAAAAACACAAGAGAACAAATACGAAAAACATTTCCACTGCACGTTATTAAACAACAACAGTGTATTACAAGGTACGTAAAACACCAAACAATTACAAAAATATTTGCACTGGAGCCAATAAAAGTACCAATGCAGATCACACTCTTTCTAAAACAAATGTCGTCTGAAGCCTTATATATCAGACCACTGGGTTGTTTAAATATTGGATTCTGGTCACACTCTTCGACTAGGAATTATATGGAGGTTGAACTTGGCCATGTGCGAGAGTGACTTAGACTGTCATCGTGAATGCGACAATCCTTTGATCCACGATCAACTCCAGTTGAAACTTGAATGTGCGAGTTCAATGCACAAAGGAATCAAGTCACAATAAGAATGTTTTGAGAAAAATAGACAAAGGTTTTGCTGAATAATTAATTACAGGAAGACGTTTACACTGTTTTAAAATGTTTCAATGATAGAAGTTATTTTATATAATGTATTCGCATATTACAAAAGGGTAAATATAAGTGCTAATACATGCTAACTTGAATAGAAAAGTAAAGTTTTGGACTTGATTCTTTTGTGCTCGGAATGTGTTGTACTTGTATCTTCCTCGTTATTATAGGCTTCTGGTTTTATTAAGGAAACAGTAAAGGAAATACCTTTCTTGAATATATAATTATAATTTTCTTCTCTATGTCTGCCTACAACAAATATTTCCAAACAGTAAGTTATACAATTCAGATTCAAGGAAATACGTATTCACTTTCGTTTGCTTGCCCTTGCAAAGCCTAGGAAGCTCTTGTGGCAGTTTCACAAGGTAGGCCCTTGAAAAAATGATGCACAGGTGGAAGGTAAAGCAGTGAATCCTCCTTGTCCTTTTTCCGCGCTTTTTTTTTTACTGGTCGACGTTGGGTATAAAGAGGGCCCTGCTGGATGTTATAAAGGTGTGTTATGTGATGGTCGGGAGACTTCTTTCTTACGTCAACTTCGTCAAATTGCATATTACGGTTCAGAGTCTGCTTAAACATCAGGGTAAAAGGAGATTCTCTTTTATAACGTAACCATCTCATAGTCAGCCAGTTGATGTCATAACCATCAACTGTATTTTTTCTGTTCGTTACTGAATTCTCAAAGTTTCTGGTGGATAAGAAGTCTGAGAATTTCATTTCAATGACTTCAAATCCAGGGGACGTTTTCTTTGCTTGTCTAACGATATCCATCCAATCATTTGGTGTGTAAATGTGCGAGATTTTCCTACAATTAAACCAACATCACTGTCATTAGGTAAGTAAGAATGTCTTGATACCAAGAATTTGTGATCAATGGCTGAGACATTTATGCTCGGATCTTGAAACAACTTCATCAGAGACAATGACATTTTATTTAAATCTCACACACCGACAAAACAAACCATGGAAACTGTGACAATGGACATGTTCCCATTGTGCCCTCCGTGCTCAACAGAATTGGCAATCATACAACAGTTATTTACAATATCTGGACATGAATCTTTTATGCTCTGAAAGCAGCTTCATAAATAGTACTTAAAGGTGGAATAAGTCCAAAATGACCAAAAATGGACTTGATTCCCATGTGCTCTGAACGCCCCATATGCGCCAGCATTGAAAGATGTGGATGCCGGTCCACTTTCTGGATTTTAATTTTTTCTTCATTAGTAAGCGATTTCACGACTTTTTCAGTATCCATACCACAAGACAAATATATACCACGGTAGTCAACTTCACACGCATATGTTTCTAATCCGTAGGTACACTATCGTGAGATATTCGCTACCCTTCACTATATCACATATAATAACTTTCTAACTTCTGAATGGAATGTGAAATACAAGCACTAACAGGCTTACTGGGTTTTTCAGCAATATCAATGAAAACCGGCAAGCACAACTGAACTTTCCTGAGGCTAATGGCTTGCTTCTCGAAGGTGTAATTTACCCTGTATAGTTCAGGAATTCAAGGCCATTTCCCATTTTCTTGCAACTTTCCCCAACCTGCCTCCTGTGGTGAGGGTTCTTGTCTGTGCTGGAAATCACAGTCCTTTCACAAGAGATGACAAAGAAAATTTTCGGGACTAGGAAAAATGTGATCGTACTAAGCGGTAATAGCAAAAATGTGACGCAGTAAGTGAGGTACTTTTATGTAGATTTAATACTATGTGAACTGGGACTTCAAATTTATGACGTGCTAAACGAGAAATAGTCTTAACGAGCAACGCAGTAATGAGGTTTCACTTCTTGCTCTTGGTTAAATTTCGGAAAGGCTTTGCAATGAAAATGTATAGTGAAAAGGTTATCACTAATATACCGGCACTTGAAATATGTTTTCATGATACATTTAAGGTTAAGTTTAGGTTAGGAGATGCTATTTGAATAAGAAAACAAATATTTGCCACAGAAGCCACCGGGGTGGTACAACTCCAACTGAACATACATGTTCACATATTCTCTGAATTAGCAATATAACTAATGAGTAAGACGTAGTATGGAATATATGAAAATGCAAGTTTTGAACATACTGATTGCAGTTTCACACAGATTTTAATGTGTGTGGAGTTTATTCCCAACTTTAATAATGAGAAATCAGATATAATGACAATCCGGTATAGCGAGTACATTTTTTGCCATTATGAATTCTCGTTCAAACACAGTTCTACTGTATTTAGAGCAACTTGGATGCTGACACCATTATTGCAAATGGTTTCTTACTCAAGAAACATCCCTCCTTCAACAAATTAGGCAACATAATTCAGAAACATACCCAAATTTTATTTGATCAGAACCAGCTAGAATAGCCTGCACAGTCCACTTGGCCAATTTGCAAGCATTATTCCGAAGCTCATTGGCCAGAACAGCTCCTCTCTGAGTGTCCAATTTCTGACGCCATTCTACGCCTCCAGATAACTGAAAAAACACAATGCAACATTACTTTCACAATATGTAATTCTGTCCAACCCTACGATTTTACGCCTAGCATCGTTTACAAACTTGAACCTAGAGATATTTAATTTTTAATCGAGTTTCATAAACATTTAAAAACACAGTGCCATTAGCATAATATATGTTTTACTGCTCTGCAAGAACTTATATCTGGCTTCATTTATATGACTGATCCTCGACCTCTTCAAGATTTTAACAACTTTCAACACGCAGTGCTACTGTTAAAAGTGTTATAATAATGCATGAACTACAACTAGTGAAAATTTATACATCACCTATTATTTTCATGTGCATTGTTTTTTATATCTTAAGTGATCGGCTGATGATAACTCGGAACAGTGGTCGAAACCGGTACTGCTTATAATCAACTAGTAATGTAACATTACATTTCTAATTCTACACGTATTGAAAAGGTTGAACCATTACATAATTTTTTTCAATTTAATTGTTTGACGGAAAAGTGTGGCTCATATAACCTAATCAATTCGTACCCAGTGAACAATGTTAGTAACAATGAAACTGCATTTTTTTTAAATGCCGGGGCCAAACAGATTTATGGTTTTAAAGGAGAGAAGTGCCGGGCCAGGAAATCGTACAAGGGTGGGGAGGGGGTTTCACTGTACTGCATTGCAATGCAGGAGGAAGCGAGAGACTCCTCCATTTGTCATAGGAAAGTTAGATTAGCCACGATGTTTTAGGGGCGTTGGGCAGTTTCCGTGCAAGTATAAGGGATGTAAAAATGCAAACAGCTCAGTAATCCAAAAAATAAAACACTTGCTCAGCAGAGTCATGTTATTTTTCTTTCGTTGCATGAGGTTATGTGTGCATGTGTGCTAGTGAGTTATCCAAGTACATTACTTGAATAATGTAAATGCACCTTTTTGGATACATTTTTTATTTTTTTTATTTTTCAAGGCATTTGAAACTTTGAATCAAGGTGATTGCATGCATTAACAGGTGTTAGAATACTTTGTGACATGGTAAGGGTTGGCATTTCTGAATTACAAGAGATGTGCTATGGCGGGAAATAGTACAGGAATAGAGTCACAGCCCTGTATTTGATTGTGCGGGACACGTGCCATGTATTTCAATTGTTTTTAGTTAGCGCTTGACTGCCAGGGCGAAGGAAGAAGAGTTTAAAAAGCACAGTTGATCGGCGAGATGGCGGGAAGTGCCAAAAGTAAGTATTTATTTATTGCGTTTATATTTATCTAGAGGCTTTACTGAATACCGGAATATATTCACTGAAGTGTGTACATTGGTTAGTGAACGTAAATTCTGAAGATACATCATTGTATGTGATACCACAAGGTTTTGAATTTTGATACGCACAATTGTGCGGGCTAGGTCTTCTTACAGACAATGCATAATGGAGTGCTGTGTTGTCACGCTTGAGTTCTTGTGATATTGCTTTAGTATAACGTAATTTTTCATAATAAATCCTGTATGTCGTGATATTGCTTACACAAGCAAACAGGACTAAGTAGCAATAAGACCGAAAGTACTCATTTACATGCCTCATTTATTTTATATTTCAGAGTTCGAATCACTGCAAAATGACGAAGGAAAAATATTTGAAGTGCTAGAAGGAAGTGACTCTCAAATCGAAGGTCTTTCGGATGATGATGATGATGATGATGATGATAATTCTGCTGGTCTTCTTGAAAGACCAGAAGTTTTGTGCAATTCTGAAAGTGACAGTGAAGGAGATGAACCTGATGCAGTACCATCGCCAAAATTACCAGCACCCACTCCAAATTCTAGACCTTTACTCTGGAGATGGAAGCCTTTTTTATCGAAATCTACACCGTCACCCTTTAATTACGTGGAAACAATGGTAAGCACTAGTTTTATTTTTAATTGTATTTTGTATATTAACAGAAATTATTCAATGGCCTCAGATGTTCTTTTCTCGTTTTTTCAGGACCACACAGTCAAGAGGCCATTGGAATATTTCTCAGAATACTTCCCAGATGATTTTTTTGAAACTACTGCCTACTACACCAACAATTACTCATTGTCTAAGAATGGAAAAGAATTGAAAACTAGTGCATCTGAAATTAAAAAATTCTTTGGAGTAAATATAGTTATGGGGAATATTCCATATCCACGAATGAGAATGTATTGGCGTGATGATGTACGATTGGACATTGTGGCATCTGCAATAGCTAGAGACAGGTTTTTCAATCTTAGACAGTGTTTACATTTTGTAGAGACTGTTGCAGTGAATTCTGAAGAAGTTTCAACTAACAGACTGTGGAAGGTGGAACCAATTATTGACACTGTTTGTAAGAAATGTCTTGCCATCCCATGTGAATCCAAGTCCTACTCGGTCGATGAACAAATGATCCCGTTTACTGGGCGGTGTAAGCTCAGACAGTATGTGAGGAATAAACCAAGGCCAGTAGGACTAAAGAATTTCATTATTACTACCTCTTTTGGATTAGTTGAAGACTTCGAAATTTACCAGGGCACAACCACACCATTACCAGAGAGAGAATTGGGACTAGCACCTTCAGTAGTTCTGCGATTAGTACAGACTCTTCCACCTAGTAGTTATGTATATTTTGATCGCTTCTTCACAACTGTGGGACTGATGGATAAGTTGATAGAACTTAATCTGGAGGGTACAGGCACCATCATGGTTAATAGGTTGAAAGGGGTACATTTCAGTCATGATTCAAAGCTTAGACAGGGTGACTATGAAGAATTTTGTAGAAACGATGAGAAGTTGGTAGCAGTGAAATGGCGAGATAGCAAGTGTGTTACACTTTTGTCAACATGTAGTGGAGCAGAACCAGTGGCAAATGTGAAAAGATGTTTTTTTTTTTTTTGCTAGGGGCTTTACGTCGCACCGACACAGATAGGTCTTATGGCGATGAAAAAGACGGTCTAAGAAAGAGGGAAAATATAATGACGTACCATGTCCCTTTGTTGTACGCTGTTACAATACATGTATGGCTGGTGTTGATATTTTTGACCAGCAAATGGAGTGCTACCGTACATGGATAAAAACCAAGAAATGGACCCTCAAAGTATCTCTGCATTTCTTGGACCTCACCTTGGTAAATGCATGGATGGAATATCGGGAGGATTGCAGAAAGACTCATATTCCTGCCAAGGATAATTTGGACTTGCTTGGGTTTCGAACAGCTGTCTCAGAAGCGCTAATTGCTGCACCAACCAAAAAACGTAGACATTCAACAGAAGATGACTGCTCCAGCGCTGATGCATCGAGAACTAGAGTAGCAAAAATCCCTGCTCTGGACAAGAGACTCGATGGCTATGACCACTGGCCTGTAGTTGATGAATTAAAATCGGCAAGGTGCTGCAGCCAAAAGGACTGCAAGAGTCGAACTCGTACATGATGTACAAAGTGTAATGTGTACTTGTGTTTGAACAAGGATTTTAACTGTTCTAAGTTGTTTCACACTATGATTTAGAACATCTGAACATGTACTGAGCTGAATTTTTGTGTGTGTGTAATGTGTGAATTAAGTCCTGACATGCACAATTATGTGGGTCCTTTTTTTCAGATGTTAGTTTTTATTTTGTAAAATAAACTATCAATATGTGTCTTGAGGAGCATTTTAGTCAGTTTTTGACATACAAACAAAAATTCACACCTCCAGTTTTCTTTCAGGTCTGAAAGGGTTATGAGGGAAACAAGTTGACATCACTTTCATGTTTTCTGCTGGTAGCAAGGTCAAGCAATCTCTGTCCATTATCATTAGTATTGTTGTGTAAACTATGGATCCCTATTATTCCTTGACATATCTCCTCCTTCCCAATTTGTGCATTTAGGTCTCCTATTATCACCTTGGCATCGTTTGATGGGATTCAATCTAGCACTCGTTCCAGTTCAGCATAGAACTGATCCTTGACTATCTGCTCCTTGTCTTCCGTTGGTGCATATACATTTACGATTGGTAAATTACAGAATCGCTTTTTAACACGCAGTGTTGCCAATCTTCCATTTACTGCCAAAAACTAGTACATCACCTTTGGCTTGGTTTCGTACTATAAATGCTACTCCTCCTCCTTGTGCATTCCTTGGCTTCCCACTACTAAATATTGTGTGGGTTTTGGTGTCCCAGATCTCATCTCTTCCTGACCATCTTGTTTCTTGGATGGCTGCCATGTCCACTTTGTTGACTTCTAGTTTCTGTGTCAATACTTTCAATGCTCCGGCTCATAGAAGGGTGCGTACATTCCATGTACAAATTGTGTAATCCACTGCCTTTAGCTTAGCTCGTTGTCTATTAAACCCACCATTCCGAGGGATATTCTGGGGCTACGCAACAGTTTGTTTTCCGGAGCGAGGTTGTTAGCCTTGCTCCAACCCCCAGCAATCCTGGAGGACCAATGTTTTCTGTTAGGGTTGTCTCCCTTAGCTGAGTGGTCTCCATTTAAGCATCGGGAACTTACTTTCTGCCCTTACATGACTTAGCCGTGTACCTTGAAGAATGTACCTGTTGCCCAGAAGCCACGGCGTGGATGTGCATGTATCAGACTTGGTAGGAATAAACGGCATTTCCTGTGTTTTGCTAGTGCATTCCCATCAGCAATAAGTGCACCCACAGGAGCACAAACAACCCCTTCGACCCCCCCGGCACAGGCCTAACTAAAGCCAATATTCGGCAATAGAGTGAAGACAAAGATAGCTTAAAAATGTGGACTGTACACGAAATGTGCACGAAAAATGTACGGGCGGAATGGCCATACCACGGTACATTAAACTTGTTCATTGACCTTCAATGTCCGTGCCTTTTTTAGGGCTATACTTCGCTAGCCATTGAATTCAGCCGAACCTGCCAAGCAAGATGTGCGTGTAGCGGCAGCCAGTTGTACCTGATGCTGAGTCAAAGTAACAGTTTTATAGCCAGCAGCAATAGATTGTCGTATTGCAGAGACGTGTGGAACAGGTATTGCCCACAAATTTTAAATCGGTTCTCTTTGATATCATGATGCCAATTTTAAGTTGGTGGATTTTTAAACCTGTGATTGTGCAGCCGCAAAAAATACGGCATAAATAAAGCCAATGTTCGACGTTGGCGTGAAAATAAAGATAGTCTAATAATGCGTACTGTACAAGAACTATAGAAAGCCCTAGCCCTTTTTAAGCCTGATTTAATTTTTTGAAGGAAAAAGTAAGGGTCGTCTTGCATTCGGAGAAATACTGTAATAGATTATAACTTAAAAGTCAAACCATAAATAGTGTAAATAATCTACATAATGTATAATAGTTATTTATCCCTTGCCATTTGTAATAAATAAATTTTAAAAATCTATTTTTACCTCAAAAGTATTCAGTAATGTAAAAGTCTGTGGTAAGATAAAAAGGCTTGTTCACCTTAGAATCCCATTCATTGAGAGCCTTGATAGTGATGAACTGCAATTCTCCATTAGGTCCATGCATAACAGCATCATGTTCACACCGAGCTATAAGAATAACACCATTGTCCAAGTCCCATTTGCGGTATCGATAAGCAACTGATGCTACTTCATCAGCCTCTTCTTCAGAAATGAAAGGGTTTGGATCATCAAACTTGAAGCGAGGTTCACCCTGGAATAGCAAAATTAATACAGATTATATTTTACAGTACAAAAAAAAAAATCTACACAAATCCACAAGTTGAAAACACTCAATTTACTAAGGGCCGATTGTATAAACCGTTTGATCTTAGATCAGAGATGAAATTGATCTCGGTTCACGCAAAACTCGGACATTTGTACTGTATAAACGTTAATCTGAGATAAATTCGCACTGGACTAAGATCAACTTTGACTGGAGAAATTTCTCCGATCAAACTCTCTGAGTTTAGTTCAAGGAGTTGTTTTCTACTTGAGATACAAGAACAGCTGATTGTTAATAAAATATTACCTGTGGCTACGATAAATGGTAAAGAAAAAAATACACTGAGTCTAACCTCATACATTGCTAGCAATAGGTGTACCGGGCGAGTTGGCCGTGCGCGTAGAGGCGCGCGGCTGTGAGCTTGCATCCGGGAGATAGTAGGTTCGAATCTCAGTATCGGCAGCCCTGAAAATGGTTTTCCGTGGTTTCCCATTTTCACACCAGGCAAATGCTGGGGCTGTACCTTAATTAAGGCCACGGCCGCTTCCTTCCAACTCCTAGGCCTTCCCTATCCCATCGTCGCCATAAGACCTATCTGTGTCGGCGCGACGTAAAGCCCCTAGCAAAAAAAAAAAAAAAAAAAAAAAACGAGCAATAGTTGTTGTCCGTGAATAGGCAATATTACGCTTTTTTTACTGCAGTATAATGTAATAATTCTATAACATAACCCCGATAAATTGCTTACGTTATTATCTTGTTCGTATTTTACAGATGTCTGATTACTCTGATTTCTCGGTTATATCTTCTGATGATGAAAATGATTAATTTTACAATAGAGTAAAATAATATATTATTATTGGTCCACCTTTTCAATACAAGTTGAAAATTACATAGGGACTAGTTTCGACCTAGTAATAGGTCATCATCAGCCTGAAGTAAATTAAAGCGTACATATCGAAGAAAACATAAACAATGTAAACACAAGTACAGTCTTTTTAAAGGTACATACCATGTGGGAAGTTGAGTAGAGATATATTAAAAATAATAACTCTTCCAATTGACGAAGCACTGAGCGGAAGTTATGTAAAGTTCGGTGCGCCGTATATTATAAAAGACCACTGTGCACTAAATCTATATATATATAATAAGAGTTTTGTCTGTACATTGCTCAGAATTTGAAAAGAATGGTATTTCTGTATCGGTCATGTCCACAGTAACAAGAAAATGCATTTTTTACTTTTCCGTAATTTCTGTCTGTCTGTATGTACACGCATCACGAGAAAATGGCTGAAGAGAATTTAATGAAAATCGGAATGTAAAGTCGGGGTAAGAGCCGCTACAATCTAGGCTATAAATCATTTTATTCACGCTGAGTGAAATGGTAGTTTAGGGGAAGGCCTGAAATTTAATTGTCAAATATTTATATTATTAGGGGTCTTATCGATAAATACTATATACCTAAAGTTATATAGAATTCAATTTCCAATCATTTATGTCTTATAAATTTTTACCGTACCGGCTCTGATAACACAGATATTAATGAATTTGTGTTTTTGTTGCTAAGTCCATATCAACGCCGAGCTACGAGATAATGTGTTAACAGAATTTAATGAAAACCGCTATATAGTGTCGGGGATAAGAAACTACAGTCTAGGCTGTAAAATAATTTTATTTTCCCCGACATGAAATGGTAGTTTAGGGGAAGGAGCCTAAAATTTAATTTTAAATACCGGTACCTATGTTATTGGTGCTATCGAAAAGTACGGTACTGCATAACAAAAGTTATAGACAATACAATTTCCGATCATTTATGTTTCATTCAGTTTTACTGTACCGACTATGATAAGAGTGGTATTTCAGAAGGCCTACAATATCCAAAGCGCTTAACACTGATCAACAATAACTTTACATTGACCGTTGTTTGTTGTGATGTTCTTCGTTTCTTATGGTGGCGCTCAACTCCGTTAGATGGGATTACTACTGCGTACCGAGTATAACAGCCTGACTGAACATAGGCGGGAAATAGCTGTGGAGTTGGAAAACTTTCTTCTTTATTATGCCATTCCTCTGGTTCATACAGTTTCTGATACTGCAGGTACGTAACACACTGGTTCATCATAGCATTCGAGCTATTCAATCCCTACCTTGAGACACTGACTGGAATGAGTAGTCTGCATATTTAACGGAATAATGACAGAGGAGTGTTCATGGCAGTCTGCGACCTGGTTGTTCCAGCTCTGGAACTTTGGACTGTTAGATCGGCACCGTAGTACTGTTCGTTGAAAGTGAGAAAGTGGGCGGTTTTTCATTTGATCGAGTATTTTATATGATAACATTGCTTTCAATCGCTACATTCCTACTGACGTTTTTGTAATGACCTATGTTGACTTCAGTTATGAAAACCACCAAGTCAGTCTTTCTGAGAATCCCGTAGCGAAGCACAGGTACATCAGCTAGTGATGTAATAAAGAAGAATAGTAGGTTGAATGCTGGCTTCTTCTTAGCTGTTGTATATTCGAAGAAGATTACGTCGTATTGTATAAGATATTGATAGACGTCAAAATACATGGATGTAGGAAAGGCTCTTCAGTTTTTTGGAACAAGGCAATTGTTGCGCGTGGAGGCTTAGGAAACCAGAGAAGCGCTATATTATGTTAAAAAATAGAGATCCTTAAAAAAGTCCCGTGCGTCGTATAAATTGTGGAAATGGAAATCGAAAAAACTTGGTTCTTAAGCGATAATGTTGTTCATTCAGAGATCAATTGAAAATAAAGAATCGTAACATTGTCTTCTCAAGATGTTTATAAACTAGAATTAATAGATGATGCGAAGTATGATACTAGGAGAAAGCTCTTCTGCTTCTGGAATCTTGAAGGACGATGGATGTTTCACGAGGTGGAATAACATATATGGAGTTAAATAAAGGTGGATATAAATTCGCAGTTCAATGCGGACCATAAATTTGATTCTGAATAAAAGACAGTAAGTTTTTTTATTTTATTTTATTTATTTTTTAAATATGTCAAAAGGAAAATTTAAGCGTGATGTGATGAGCTGAAGAGAGAAACGGAGGTAGGAAAGGATCAAAGGAAATTTTGAGGAGGTGAGGGAAGAAAAATGAAGGTAGGAGAAGAATATATATAATTTTTTTTTTTAAATTAGCATGAATCCAAGTCTTCCAACCGCTAAAGCCCTTCCTAAGATACACAAACCCGGCATCCCTATCCGCCCGATCATCAATTACAGACCAAGTCCTCTTTATAATGCTTCTCAATTCATTCAAAAGTTTCTAAGAAGATATTATAATTTTTTGTCTAAAAAATCTATTAAAAATACTACAGAGTTGATCGAGAATCTTAATAACTTTCATATCCAACCTAACCATTCCCTTCACTCTTTTGACGTTGTTAATATGTATCCTAGTATTCAAACCTCTAAATTATACCCTATAATTGAAAACAATTTAGGCAAATACAGTCACCTAAGTGCTTTAGAAATACAAGACTTCATGTCTATCCTGAAATTGGTTTTAAACAATAACTATTTCACTTTCGACGGTATTATCTACCAGCAGGAAGGTTTGGCCATGGGATCACCGGCTTCGGGCATCTTAGCTGAAATCTACTTAGATTTTTTAGAACATACTAAAATTGATAATAATAATTTCATTAATATTCTTTTTTGGGCTAGATATGTTGATGATACTTTGGTAATTCTAGATGAAAGCACAACAGACGCAGCTTCTACTCTTATCAACCTTAATAATATCGACCCACACATAAAATTTACGCTCGAATCTGAATCTGAACAAAGAATACATTTTTTAGACTTAACCATCATTAGGCAACTATATTCCTTAAAATTCAACATCTTCAGAAAGCCTACCCAAACATCTTCCACTATTCATCAAGTTTCCTCTCATCCACAAATCCATAAAAGAGCGGCTTATAATAGTATGGTTCATCGAGCCTATACGGTCCCAATGTCTGAATGTGATCTTAAAAAAGAATTGAACAATATCCGTATGATCGCTAAACTCAATGGTTACAATAGTTCTTTCATTGAAAGTATTATCAATAAATACAAACATTGTCCTATAACCACTCTGAAAAAAGAAAAACAAAAAATTTCTTCATTTTCTATCTTCACGTTCAATAAAGATATTTACAAGGTCACTAACGTTTTTAAAAAACATGATGTTAAAATCTCCTTCAGAACCAACAATAATAGCGCTAATGTCTTACACAACTCATCATCTATTAATAGAATTGATCCTTTTTCAAAATCTGGTGTATATAGGTTCAAATGCAACAGCTGCAATTCTTCTTATATCGGACAAACAGGAAGAAACTTTAAAATACGATACCTTGAACATGTCAATGCCCAAAAACACAATAAATTTTCTGCAGTTGGTCAACACATGAATGATTATAATCATAAATTTACTGACATTAAACAAGATATGGCAATTCTCAAAATTATGAATAAAGGACCCCTCCTTAACATAACAGAGAATTGCTTTATAAATTTAGACCAATATTTCAATCCCAATTTCAATCTCAATGACATTTCCGAAAAATCAAACATTCTTTTTGACCCGCTAATTCAACTTTTCAGACAATCAAAATCTAATATTAAAGGTCCGATTGTTCATTCTATTTTTAGTACTTTTCTTAATCATTCTTCCATATTCCCACATCCCTCAGCCCCACCTTTAAAAAAAAAAAAAAAAAAAAATTCTCATACCTTTATTTTCCTTCCTTCACCTCCTCAAAAATTTTCCTTTGATCCTTACCTACCTCCATTTCTCTCTTCAGCTAAAAAAAAAATTCTCATACCTTTATTTTCCTTCCTTCACCTCCTCAAAAATTTCCTTTGATCCTTACCTACCTCCGTTTCTCTCTTCAGCTAAAAAAAAAAAAAAAATAAAAAAAAAAAAAAAAAAATATATATATATATATATTCTTCTCCTACCTTCATTTTTCTTCCCTCACCTCCTCAAAATTTCCTTTGATCCTTTCCTACCTCCGTTTCTCTCTTCAGCTCATCACATCACGCTTAAATTTTCCTTTTGACGTATTAAAAAAAAAAACCAACTTACTGTCTTTTATTCAGAATCAAATTTATGGTCCGCATTGAACTGCGAATTTATATCCACCTTTATTTAACTCCATATATGTTATTCCACCTCGTGAAACATCCATCGTCCTTCAAGATTCCAGAAGCAGAAGAGCTTTCTCCTAGTATCATACTTCGCATCGTCTATTAATTCTAGTTTATAAACATCTTGAGAAGACAATGTTACGATTCTTTATTTTCAATTGATCTCTGAATGAACAACATTATCGCTTAAGAACCAAGTTTTTTCGATTTCCATTTCCACAATTTATACGACGCACAGGATTTTTTTAAGGATCTCTATTTTTTAACATAATATAGCGCTTCTCTGGTTTCCTAAGCCTCCACGCGCAACAATTGACTTGTTCCAAAAAACTGAAGAGCCTTTCCTACATCCATGTATTTTGACGTCTATCAATACCTTATAAAATACGACGTAATCTTCTTCGAATATACAACAGCTAAGAAGAAGCCAGCATTCAACCTACTATTCTTCTTTATTACATCATTTAGTGCACAGTGGTCTTTTATAATATACGGCGCACCGAACTTTACATAACTTCCGCTCAGTGCTTCGTCAATTGGAAGAGTTATTATTTTTAATATATCTCTACTCAACTTCCCACATGGTATGTACCTTTAAAAAGACTGTACTTGTGTTTACATTGTTTATGTTTTCTTCGATATTTACGCTTTAATTTACTTCAGGCTGATGATGACCTATTACTAGGTCGAAACTAGTCCCTATGTAATTTTCAACTTGTATTGAAAAGGTGGACCAATAATAATATATTATTTTACTCTATTGTAATCACAGTTCAATATGGATCTATCATTACGAAACTTATTTCTTTTAATGATTAATTTTGTCGGGCTCTCCGTGTGTTCTGTGAAAGAGGAAATCCAACGAGAGAATTGAGTGATAAGAAGTTTAAACTGCGGGATCTCTTGGGAAAAGATAGCGTGGAACCGTTAAAACTCAGATTGCGTGATATTCTAGTTAAATCTACTAACTCTAATGCACATGTTATAACTAACTTTGAGATTCTTTGCCACGGGAAGTTTTCAGGTAGCCGTTGGTGATTTACTGTATGTAAACGCAGCGACAGTCTGCAGAGCCATTCATCGTGTATCTAATCTCATTGCTGCACTGAAACACGAGTTTATCAAAATGCCTTCCGAACAAATTGATGTGAGGAAAATCATGCGTGATTTTTTCGTTGTACAACACTTCCCTGGTGTTCTAGGTGCTATAGATTGTACCCACATAGCTATAATATCTCCTGGGGCTGAAAACGCAGAAGTTTATAGGAATTGTCATGGGTGGTTTTCGTTAAACGTTCAAGTTATTTCTGAAGCTCGGCTCAGGTTCCTAAATATGGCAGCAAGATGGGTAGGATCTGCTCACAATAGTAATATCTCCATTAATTTATGAATGCATGCTCAATTCAAAACCGGAGACATTCCAGAAGGCATAGGCCTACTCCCGGGAGACAATGGCTATCATTGTTGTCGTTACCTGCTGACTTAATTACCGGTAGTTCATGCCGAAAAAGCTGCAGAGCGAGCTTATAAAGCAACCAGGTCAGCAATAGAAAGAACATTTGGGGTTGTGTAAAGACTGTTCCCTTGTATCAGTATGGGGCTCGTGTTTTTTTAGAATTAGCTTTATGTCGCACCAACCCAGATAGGTCTTATGCCGATGATGGGATAGGAAAGGCCTAGAAGTGGGAAGGAAGCAGCCGTGGCCTTAATTAAGGTACAGCACCAGCATTTGCCTGGTGTGAAAATGGGAAACCAAGGAAAAACATCCTCTGGACTGCCGACAGTGGGGCTTGAACCCACTATTTCCCGGATTCAAGCTCACAGCTGCGCGCCCCTAACCGCATGGCCAACTCGCCCGGTACGATTTCAACTAGGGCATGCTTGTCCTCCTTGGAAAACTAGAACGGTCCATTTTCTGCTTCATTTCAGTCATGATTTCTTTCTTTCGCTTGGCACACAGAATACGAAGGAAAAGAGATTCACACTGCTCAATGAGACTCGCGATACTCAGCTGTTTCTGCGCTGTTGCCAAGCACTCATATATGAACTGGGATCAAAACTGAACCTCGATTAGTTGATCTTAGATCAGTGTTATAAAACACGACATCGGTCTGATCTTAGATCATTTTCTGAACTTAGATTAAAACTGATCTCCAGTCAATGATGTTTATACAATTGACTCTAAGGGATATAATTTGCTGAAATTTAATTTCCTAAAAGCTGCATGATTCACCACAGACTGTGAACAAGCACCACCACAAAAATGCATGTAATAACATCAATTAAACTTACATACATTAACGAGATCAAAAACAGAAAGTTTGGGCTGATACAGAGTTGATCCAGATGATAAAAGACAGTGTTTTCATAAGGATACATTTCATACGTCTTAGTAAAAAGATCCACTCACTTTTGTCGATGTTCATATTTTTTACTAAACTTATCCAATAGTAAATAGTAATTCCAATTGTTTTAAGTCACGCTAACTTCGTTTACTATTTTTGGAAATGCAAAGATGCCAGAATTTTGTCCTAAAGTAGGATCCCCTGATATCTTCTTTGTGAAGGCAAAAATCAAGGAGAGGCACTCAGCCCACTACAGTAGTTTAATATTGTCATCAATTACTTGACAGAATGGTTGAATTCAGACTCCCCTTGGACTATGTTATGTGTGTATGGTCTTAATTGGAGAAAGATAAAAAGAGGTAGAGGTAGCCTCAGGAAGATAATGAACAGCAATGGAATCAAAAGGAGGGCAGAATCAGTTGGAAGATGACAGAGTACACCCTGAACAATTCAGACCACAGTGTTCTGTTTTCTAGGATGGCAAACTGTTAGCCATCACAGAGAAACTGAAATATCTACGATCTGTCATCACTATCACATCAGATGCAATGGTGTATGCTAACTTGAGTCAAGTGCAGAAAGATGCTGATCAAACTGATGGGTAAGGATTAGACAACCATCATCTGTTCTGCTCTACTGTATGGCTCAGAATGTTGAAGATAGAGGAAACGTGATTAACAAAGGCATATGATGAAAATGTAAATATTGCGTTGAGTAGCAATGAATGACTGGATCTGAAAATGAAAACCTATAAGGAACATTTAAGGCCACTTCTATATGCGAGATGCTTCATGAAACACAGTTTTGCTGGCATCGTCATACAATGAGACTAGAAAGATCCCATCTTGTACCGTATTCCGTTGATATCAAGAAGCCTAGGAGAGGACAATGAAGACTAAAAGCAACATGGAGAAAATACACTGAATTTACCTGGCAGAAAGGAGTATCAAATGTGATGCTCTCCAGGAAACCATACCTTAAGTCAGAAAATCGCATTTTTGGTTTATTTTATATTTTGATAGTAGATAAATCTGCAATTGCTTTTGTGTAAACCAGAAGAGTCTAGCTTGAAAACTGATCACTTTATGTAACTTGGAAGTTGTACGACAAAACTGACTGAATTTCGAGAACATTGTTTGGAAAATATAGTACTCCGATAATATGAGGATTTAAGAAAATCTGACTGTTTCACCAGATAAAGGAATATCAGCTTTGCATATTAAAATAATTTTTATAAATATTTAGGAGTTTTATTCTCTGGAAATTAAATATGTAAACATGTTCAAAATTTGAAAAAAGTGGAAAAAAGGAAGTTTTAGTCTTGTAACACTCATGTACACGTAAGTTCTAGTTCTGCCTTAAGATGTACAAACAAGATAAGGATAGAATAATTATAATAGTAGTAATGCTAATGCTAATAATATTAATAATGCTGGATATTTTAAAAGATAGTTCTGAAACTACACGCAGACAATATCCAATTCAGGATTTCCGAGCTCGATAGCTGCAGTCGCTTAAGTGCGGCCAGTATACAGTATTCGGAAGATCGTGGGTTCGAACCCCACTAGCCCTTTCCTGTCCCATCGTCGCCATAAGACCTATCTGTGTCAGTGCGACGTAAAGCCAATAGCAATTCAGGATTCATTACTAATCTTATCTTGTATTCTGTAATAACAAAACTGAATTGTTGCTCAATTTTCTTGAATGTTAGACATGATACTGTATAGGTTTTTAGGCTTATGCCGTATCAAGAAAATAAGGTGAAATTCTTTACGTTTCGCAGAGAACTGTGCTCTGCGTCATCAGAAGAAAATCTCGACTGTCCATGAGCAAGGCTTCTTAAACAATGACTTTCTGAAATTTAGACATTATAATAGAAGAGGAAATGGTACGTTCATTGATCACCAGATGGCTCCCTGGACGTGGCACAGCGCTAGCGTTTGAAGCGGAAGCTGACCGAACCATCAGAATCGGTCTAACAGGGTCACATAACATGTGCGCGTAACATGACATTGACACAAGCCTGGAATGAAACATCTGGCGATGAGGAACGTTTATGCAAGTTTTGAACAATCTGACTGCAATTTCATACCAATTTTAATGTCTATGGGACCCCCCCCCCCCCCAGCTTTTATGAAAATCGGATATAACGACAATTTGCTATAACAAGTACATTTCTTGCTGTTATGAATTCTCGCTATAATGGACTGCTAGTGTATTTAATGTAATAATAGTCAAATAACTGTAAGAAGGTTAATGTAATAAATGTATTGAATAAATGAATGCTCTTTCCCCAGTTTAAGGTGATCTAGAAATATGGGATGGGAGTATTCTATTCAATTCATTTTTGGCTTTCGCGACCAGGTCCACTGCCTCTAATATGAATCGCTGCTCAGTTAATCTAATGAGGCTGACTGAAGCCCGTTCCAGCACTCAGTCTAGAATTGAAATCCTTGAACTGGCCAGAAATACAATCCGAGACCTCTGGGTACCATGGGTACCAAGCAAGTAAGCCACCTCAACATCTTTACCATGAGGCTGGCAAAGATCCTTCTCAAGAAAGCATAAATAGTTTCTGTAACTTTCAATAGTATGGAGAACATTCCAGAAAGTTCACTTTCTTGAGTGATGAAGCTACATAAGGATTTTTCAACAATCATATCCCTTAAGAAAATTCAATATGAACTGATGAATCACATTGTGGCAGATTCAAATGTTTCTTAAATTAAGATCACAAATGAAATGGATAATAATTCACTTACAGTTTTCAAAACCTGTTGAGAGAAATTATGGTTGATGAATGTTGCTTCCAGGGCCAAATTTCGTGGCGAATTCAAACTGTTACCATCATCTTGAGGTGGCTCTACTGATGTTTCATTCACTGTCAGCAAATCTAGATGGAAAAACAGGAATTCATGGTATTACAAAATGGAAAGCTTCCACTGGTTGATTACTGTATCTATTTCCTTCCAGGGATTAAAACAAGGAAAGACCCAACAAAAAGCATGTACTCCACTACATGAGTTCTTAACTTTCCTAATTTTACTCTTAACTAGAAACTAAACAAAATAAAAAAAAATTCACCTTATTCCAGTTATTCCTGGAGTTGCCGGAGCCACCCTAGCACTCAAAATGTAACACTTTCCGCTCCAATGTTCGCACTGTGCCGACCTACCCTGAACGACATAACAACCCCGAAGTTGAAACTATACTGACAGAGTATTTATGTACATTATCCTTTCATTTACCATCGCTTTCCAGAACTCTCAGCACAAGGATGGGTTTACTGATGTCTCGTTTTTCATTTTCCAGCAAAAACCTTTCCTTTCCTTTTGCTTTTTGTCTAAATTTAGCTCATTTTGTCATCTAAAGAAAGCAATCCTTTTTCAAGTGCAGAGCCATGCCAGTTCTCAATGGAAACCTTTGTGAATTGAGTGAAGATGATCAAAAGCTGGAATCTGAACCTGAAGAGGTAAGTGAGAAGGATGGTTAAAACTTATTCTTTTAAGTGGAAATGATGTAGATTTGTAAATCCAAACCCATCAACTTCTTTTGCTGATGACCTTGCTTTTTTGAGTGATGGTGAACGTGATGTGCTGGTAAAATCTACTCTTACGGCCCAAGGCCTAATAACAATGTTCATAATGGTGTTATTGGTGCTGATGATAATAAAACAGAGTTCTTGTACTACTCAGTAAAATAGAGAGGTGACAACTGTTGGAACACCCTCGTGTCTTGCTGGCACCAGAGAGAACCCTTGTTTACTGTGTTCTGGTTTATGTCAAAGAGTGTGGGAATGATGCCAGAATGAAACCTTGTTTAATGTGTTCTGGTAAATGTCAGGGTGTTTTGGAGAATGTCACGAGCTAGGGAAATATTCCACCCTCACGTAAGAAGATGCAAAGAATTCTGCACATGATTGGTCAATTGGTTCCCTTGTTTTGGAAGGGTGCTATGTACAAACTGAGAGGGTTGACTTCATATTCTAAGATGCAAAGTTAGAATCAGGATTCAGATCTTTGTTCTCAGTTAGAGTGGACATGGTTCATTCGAGCTCTCGCTCAGAGATGGGGAGTTCTGGCCCAATGGGGATAAGCTAAATTTTTATTTTCATTATCATGTCTTAAATTAACTTGTTTCTCTCGCAGGAATTGTCAGGGACAGTCTCGCATCTTTGATGATTTAATATAGTTAAAATAGCACTTTTCAGCACTGTGAGGCATTTTTATTCAGGAGCAGGCAACCTTACCACGTAAATTGTAATATAAAAGTAATGTCATTGTATTTTTCTTTGTTGCATGTCTCGGTAAAATGGGGCTAGCCCACTGAACTAAAGGAATCTTCAATTCTGATGTAGGCTATTAGTTTCGGGGTCATGTCCTTAGAATCCACTTGATATTCGATAGTTCACTTGTATTTTCAAAATTCCTACTGTTGAACCTTGGTTCTAAAACGGTAAATATCTTCATTTCACCTTTAAAACTGTCTGCATTTATTTGGCACACAGAACATCACCTCGGTTCTGAGGTCAGGGCTACCAACCCTTCTGTGCCTGTGACCACAGCTATCATTTTGGTTGCTTTCAATTGTTTCTCAATTGTAATGTAATTGTTTTATAGTCCCAGACTGCAAGGGTCACAATATTTGTGAGAAGGCGATGATGTCTGGGTAAAAAACCATAAAAGATTTCTTCAAATCATTCTCAGAGTGTCAACGAACAGTGTAAACGTCTATTAATAAGGTTAAACTACGTGTTTCCTAAAATCATGCTTAAAGGTTGTGTTGTCTAAATGAACCTAAAGGATTATATAAACAGTTAAAAAAACCTACAACCTGTTTTCCAGTCAATGAGCGGATCAGGGATGGGATGAACGAAGCCTGCAACTTGTGGCGAGGATATGAATTGTGCCGAGGCCTGTCGCACTCCTCCGGGGCATTGATTAATGACTGACAGATGAAATGAAATGATAGTGGAGCGTTGCTGGAATAAAAGATGACAGGGAAAACAAGAGTATCTGGAGAAAAACCTGTCCCACCTCCGCTTTGTCCAGCATAAATCTCACATGGAGTGACCGGGATTTAAATCACGGTATCCAGCGGTGAGAGGTCGGCGCGCTGCCGCCTGAGCCAAGGAGGCTCCTATATAAACAGTATTTTAAGGAATCTGACAGCCTTATTTGAGAGTTCAAGCTCTACCAGTTTACGATCATGGCAGGATTGTCCAGCATTCTTCCACATAACCTGTTGTCCGTCTTCATTTTAGTTGTCCTTGTTAAGCGTATTTTGTTTATCTTCCCTTGCTTGTTTATTATGTTATTGTTGTTTTTTTTTTGCTAGGGGCTTTACGTCGCACCGACACAGATAGGTCTTATGGCGACGGTGGGATAGGAAAGGCCTAGGAGTTGGAAGGAAGCGGCCGTGGCCTTAATTAGGGTACAGCCCCAGCATTTGCCTGGTGTGAAGATGGGAAACCACGGAAAACCATCTTCAGGGCTGCCGATAGTGGGATTCGAACCTACTATCTCCCGGATGCAAGCTCACAGCCGCGCGCCTCTACGCGCACGGCCAACTCGCCCGGTGTGTTATTGTTTTTGTGTGTATAATGTTACCCCGTGGTACATAAAGAAACAGGTGGTGGTGCTAATTCTTTGAGTGAAAGGGACAGTGATGGGACGAGGTTCACATGTGGCACATGGTCATGGAAAGCCTAGTTAACATGTTTGCAACAGTTCAAAAAGCACCACACATTGGTTAAATATGCACAGAGAAATTGTTTGTGTAAAAATCGTTTCAGCTTTGTAAAAATAAATGTCTTTCTGTAGACAATAGTATACGAAGTAATTTTTGCCAAAATAAATCAAGAGTGGACTGCCTAAGAACTCTGAATTTAAACTGGAGTGGAAACAGTTATAAAGTGATGGTCAAATTAAGGAGCTTCCACACCTAGATGTTTTCATTAACTTTGTTAATAAACATTTTTGGATGTTAATAAACAAAACAGCGTGTTCATTAATTTTTCGAGGATGTTGATAAAACAATATCTTTAGACCTGATATAGGCTTTTGGGCTTATGTAGTGTCAAGAAAATAAGGTGAAATTCTTTACGCTATAAAGAACTCATACAAATCTTCATAGTTTGGCCTAGGGCACAATGCCTTTCCTGCACCTTATTTTCTTGACACAGCGTAAGCCCAAAAGCCTATATAATGTCTACAAGTACGGGCCGTGAAAGAGTCAATGGTAACATTAAATAATCTTTAACTTTTGTGAATAAAACTTTATACCGTATTTCACGGCATAATCGTCGCACTTTTTATACCAAAATTTTCGAAAAAAAATTGTAGGGTGCGACCATTATACGATGAATATTTAATACCAGTATTTGTATTACTCAAAAAATGTATTTATAACTAAATTGTATTTGATACAAATTTAAGATGCACGTAATACTCGCGTTTATACATCAAAATAATTAAAATAGTCTAAAACAAAATTCATAATTTTTCGCAACAATTCGGCGAACGTTTTTCCAACCTGAAAATAAAAATGAACGTATTAAGTAAATTTGTCATTAATTTGAGTATTAAAGTTAAAATATTAAACTTGCAAAAAATTATCGCTTTGTTGTGAAATGCGGACTTTCCGGTACGCAATTTATTCCAAATCTTCGGTGTCGCTATCGCAGGTTTCGCTATCTGATGCGCCGTCCTTGCCTCTGTTAATACCAGTATCAGATTCTTCGTCTCCCTGCCACACTGCGTCATCTTCGGAACCGTCTAGTGCATTCGAAATCCCAGTCCTTTTGAAGCTCTTGGAGACTACTTCAGGTGGTATAAGATCCCAACTCTTCTTCACCCACGAGCATAACAAGTCCAAGGGTGGACGCCTGATATTTCCGGCGGGCGTCAATTGCTGATCGCCGCTCATCATCCACTCGTTGTAAAATCGACGTAAGTGGTCTTTAAAGGGTTTATTAACACATACGTCTAGTGGCTGCAAAGCAGATGTTAGGCCACCAGGAATGACTATCTGTCCTGTCTTATTTGTAGTGAGAATTTGCTTCACTTCGTTCACGAGGTGACCTCGGAAACTATCTAAAACAAGCAGAGCTGGTTGTTTTAGTAGTGCACCAGGTCTTCTATTCCACACAGTTTTAACCCAGTCCAGCATGAGTTCTACGTCCATCCAACCCTTTGGTTGCACTCGTACATGAATTCCACGGGGAAACTGTATATTCTTAGGCATCGTTTTCCTCTTGAAAATGATGTAAGGCGGCAACTTTCTCCCGTCAGCTGTAATGGCTAGCATTGCCGTGCATCGCAACTTCTCACTACCGCTGGTTTTCATTAATACACTCCGTGATCCTTTTAGCGCAATAGTGCTGTTGCGAGGCATATCAAAAAAGATTGGAGTCTGATCGGCATTACCGATTTGAGAAAGCAAGTACGAAGTTTCCTTGCGCAAACGTATGACAAATCGGTGAAAATTTACAATCTTGTCCGTGTAATCAGCAGGCAACTTTTGGCTTAGTGTTGTTCTCCTTCGCACTGACAGATTGTGTCGTCGCATGAACCCCTTAATCCACCCACGAGTCGCCTTAAACTGAGTTACCGGTATGTTGTGTTTGCGCGCTACCTCCTGTCCCTTAATTCGTAACATTTCATATGATACACTGCAGCCATTGTTACGTATTTCACTGACGTACCTTAACACTTCTTAGTCAATTATAGGAAACTTCCCTGTTTTAGGATCTCTAAACGCGCGTCTAGAAGGGTTTGTGCTTTTTAGCTTGTTTTTTACTTTCAGCCAGTCACGCACCAACTTTTCACTCACAGAAAATTTTCTTTCTGCAGCTCTGTTCCCGTGCTGTTCAGCGAAGGCAATTACGCTTAGCTTGAAGCCCGCAGAATAGCTTCTATATTTACCCATAATCGCTTATAAATGCTTCACACGTTAATGTTTTGCGATATAAATGACTTTCCGTAATTGTTCACTATTAAAACAAATTATTTCTGCAAACACCCAAAACACAAATTAAAAACTTAAATTCTCACGCACACATGTCTACAGTAATCACGTAAATCTGAAACAAATAAATGCATCTGTGATCTGTCCATTCCAGAGCAGCCAATACTGTTAGGCAGCAAGGAAGCATGCAACAATTTATCAGTTTAGCTAGTTGGTTGCGACACTACTGCGCTTGCGCAATGCTCGCAAACCGGAGCTCTAGCTAGCGCGGTGTAGATCTACTGTATAGTTGACTGTATTCCGAGACGTCAGTAACAAACATTCATTTTTTTTTTTCAATTTCTTTTAAACATACGGTAATTAGGTTAATATTTTTTCCCAGTTATTGATGATTTTACATTACATTACTGACGAGTTTATAAAATAAAACTTTAATAGCATTGGATAATAATTATCTTGACTGCTTGGATAAAAGTTTTCATCCCATGCCCAGACACTTATGACGTAGTAGTAAGATAAGAGTCTAGAGATGACAACTGAGACATCGTAAATATTTCGGCTGAATAATTCCGTGGAAATCTGCGTTATCGTCTTGGATTTCACTTCGTGCGCTCACTACCGGAGCCGGCCCTATGGTGTAGGGGTAGCGTGCTTGCCTCTTACACGGAGGCCTCGGGTTCAATTGACGGCCGGGTCAGGGAATTTTACCTGTATCTGAGGGCTGGTTCGAGGTCCATTCAACCTACCTAGCCGGTATTTCCTGGCGACGTTGCCGATAAGCGATAACTTACAGCCTTACGTATTTCAAATGGGAACTTATAATATGTAGGTGGTGAATAAATAGTACACTGTCTCGCGACCACGTTGTCAAACTGCCGATAGTCTACCAGTAAGCCATGCGTCGTACATATACCGGTATTATTTATTTATACGTTGTGCAACATGTCGCAAACGTGACTGTGTTGCCAAATTGCCCATAAACCATACACGTATTTAAATTGCGCATTCATGTGCAATTTACGTTGCAGTTCCATTTACCTTTTAACCAGATTAGTGAACAAAGTTTGGACGTGCGACGATTATGTAATTAAAGGTTTAAAGTCCGATTTTTGTATTGAAAATAAAGGATGCGACGATTACGCGGTGGTGACGATTATGCCGTGAAATACGGTATTAACTTTTCGTGCTTTTGTTATTTCGGTTCGTGCATGAGCAAGGACGCAATTTGAGTATGCAAATTCGTAGTGTGGAAATACAAAGATTTTATGTTTCTTTTAACAACTGACTATCAAATCGTAAGTGAAAGTTCTATTATACAGCACCTTTAATTCTGTATGATACTCTTTGAACTGTGTTTTGATGTAGTTCCATTTCCAGCTTCGCTCCTCATTGAATAACCTAACCTTCTATAATTACTTATCATTTCGCATTATCCAGCTGTAGCCGGGTAGGGGCAAATATGGTGCCTCTCCACTTTCTTCGGTCCTTCCACCACTCCTCCAACACTGTGTCCCAGTCCAGGTTTCTTTCTCTAATATTGCTTTGGATTGTGTCCTTCCATTTCAATCTTGGTCGTCTGTGGTCTCTCCTTTGCATTTCCATAACCTTTTTTAGCATTCTTTCATCACTCATTTGCTTTTTGTGCCCCAACCATCTTAATCAACTCTTCTGTATTCTATCATTCATTTTTTCCAATTTCTTCCTGGATTTTCTCATTCCTTATTTTGTCTCCTCTACTCTTCTGGATCATATTCCTCAAGAACTTCATTTCGGCTGCCTGTAGTCGACTCTCATCCTTCTTTATCATTGTCCAAGTTTCTGCTCCGTAAGTTGTTATGGGTACTTTATACATCTTGTACATAGTTTCTTTTGCTTCCAATGGCACATCTTTGTCCCATAACATGTTTCTTACACTATGACAGAAACAGCTTCCAGCTTGAATCCTCTTACTAATTTCAGCATTCAGTCGAGCATTCTGCATTAATTCACTCCCCAGGTATTTGAATGTCTCCACTACTTCCAGGGGTTTGTCTGCAAGTCTAATCTGACCTTTCCCTTCTTACTCCCCTCTAGTCAATAACAAGAGTTTTACTCTTTTCTATACTTATTTTCAATCCACATTCTTCGATCCTCCAATTCACCACATCCAACTGTTCTTGAACATTCATGTCCTCTTCTCCCCAAATCACAATATCATCTGCAAATAACATGATGTTCATTTCTCTTCCTCCATATGCTGCTCTAGCTGTTTTCATGATATCATCCATTACTATTGTAAACAGGATTGGTGATAGAACACTTCCCTGTCTCAGCCCACTGATTATTTTGAACCAACATTCCTTGTACATTGCCATGATCATTTTTATTAATCTCTGTCCAATTCCTTTTTGCACCAGACTGTCCCAAACTTTAGTCCTGGGGACACTGTCATATGACTCTTCAATGTCAATGAATGTCATCACCATATCATTTCCATACTCCCATTGCTTTTCCATTAGTTGTCTCATAATTAAAATGGGCTCTACTGTTGACCTTCCACTTCTGAAACAAAACTGATTTTCCTGTATCTAATTTTCAACCCTCAACCTTATCCTACTTTCCAGTATCCTCTCCATTATCTTAGCAACATGGGATATCAGAGTAATTCCCCTGTATTTCTTCTATTTTATTGCCTTTCTTGAAAATTGGGATTATTCCCTTTTGCCAATCCGCTGGGACTTCCTTATTCTCCCAGACAATCCTGAGAACTTCGTATGTCCAATGCAGGCCTGCGACTCCAGCTGCCTTTATCATCTCTACTGAAATTAATTACTTTTATATCATCAAAATAATACTATCCTAACTAGGTTAAATGAAGATTTTCTTTATTTCGTACCTTTACAAATTCCCTAATATTGCTGTATAAATTCTCAAACATCTTAGGCACAATAACTGAAATTGCTTTGTTTTGATACTCTAGACAAATAGGTATAGAAGTGAAATGTCTGAGTCACCAGTAATCTAGAAGTCATACCTATAAAGAAAATAGCCTGCAATTATTGGAGCCGGCTTTCCAATAATATGTATCATTTCTTGCAATTTCAGGTCCAATTACTGTCAACAAGAACTGAAAGTCATCTAGAGGCATTCTCAAGAAAATTCTGAAAGCGTGCAGCATCGTGAATTAAAAGTTCTGACATGTTTTCTCTCCAAAATTACTTCTAAATGCCTTTCCAGTATTTTTTCTTTGCCACACTTTGCGTATGTTCTTCTTCCTGGCCTTATGCATCGTAACCTCACAAACACCGTTTTTAGTAGCTTTACGTCGCACCAACACAGATAGGTCTTATGGCAACAGCTTTTCTGGTGTGGAAATAATGTTGAAGAAGTTCATTAACAAAAGTTTATTAACTAGGTTGAGAAACGTTTTCATTAATATTGTTTATTAACCATTTCAGACCATGTACGCACAATTGTACGGGTTCGTATTGTATTTATGTCTGAGCGTACTTGACGTTTTCTTGGCGCTAGACCGGACTGCAGTGCTTGTGTGGGACACATAACAGTACTTCAGTAGTTTTTATTTAGCGACTGACCATCAGCGGACAGGAAGAAGAGTTTAATAATACAGATGATCAGCAAGATGGACGGAAGCAGTAAATCCTTAAGTATTTATTTATTGCATTCATATCAATCTAGAAGCTTTACTGAACATCAGAATGTAATCAATGAAGTGTGTAAATTGTTCAGCGAACGTAAACTGTGAACTTACATCATCATAATTACGTAATAGCATGAGGTTTTCAATGTTGATATGCACATTTGTGCGGGGTAGGTTTCCCTACAGGCAGTGCATGCGGGAATGTTGGGTGCTGCCACCAAAAGAATTGTGAAAGCAGAACTCGTACTCTACATGAGAAATGTAATGTATAAGATTTTAATTGTTTAAAATCATTCCACACTCTAAAATAGAACATTTGATCATGTACATATGCATATTCACATGTACTGAGTTGATATTTTTCTTCTGTAAGTAGTGAATTAAGTTCTGACACGCACAATTGTGTAGGTGTTTTTTTTACAGATGTTAAGTTTTATTTTGTAAAATAAACTAAAAATATATGTATTTAAGAGCATTTTAGTCAGTTTTTTACCTACAAACAAAAATTCACACCTCCAGTTTTCGTTCAGGTCTGAAAGGGTTAACTTTGATGTGGACTAGTAATAACAGTCTTCCTCAGATGAAACGTATAGCATTTAATGATATAGTCGTATCACAAAAATATTGCATTCTGATGTGTGTCCAACCCTTGTCCTGTTTCTGGCATGCAGTGAGATGAATCTTTGTGGTAAGTTTTTTTTAAAGAACGGATGCTCTTCCCAAAGTCAAACTCACCAGAGTAGTTAATGAGATGAGATGAAATGAATGACGGGATATGAGGAACAGAGAGGGTGAAACCTGGTGCCAGCACATAGCCCACTCCTGCTGAATAGCACCAAAGGGCTGCTCAAGGTTTAATGTCACCATCCGACAATGAATAACCATCAATAGTGTCATTTACCCTTACTACACGTGAACACTGCGGAGAGGCTTGGAATGAGTCCAGACTTTTGGCACGCAATCTATTGATTAGAAATTTTACGCCACCATGTTTCCTACCTTGCCGGTCAACATTCTGATGGTGAATTTTTTCGACCACTGGGACTCGAACCATGGAGTCAGAACATACAGACTTGACACCATAACGATCATGGCCACCAGATGGCCTCAAATATTGCATTCTGATTATGGAGTAGTATTATATAATGAAAATTACAGCTGCAATTTTACTGCGGTGATTTTGTTAGTCAGAGTGAAGTAGAAGAAAATTAAATTTGTCTGCATGTCTATACCTAAATTTTATCGCATTGGTTGATTCACACATAAAAAAACCTATTCCTACGCGGGAAAAAAAATTACTCCGCTGCAATTTGAAAAACATCACAAATCCCTTCGAAGAACAACTACAGGTACTCGATGCACATAATATGCTGATAAGATGCATCAAAATACAGTAACTGATTCTTAGTGATGAATTTATAGTATAAAAATGACCACACAAGTTATTTATAATGCTGAAGTAGGTCTCATGCCAGCCCCCAAGTGCAGGGGTAATGTGCCTGCATCTTACCTAGAGGCACCGGTTTTGATACTTTGACAGAGATTTTAAATCTGGTCTGAGGGCAGGAATGGGATTCATTCAGCCTTGTGAGACAACTGAGGAGCTGTCTGATATTCAAGAAAAAGTGAACCCGGTCAAGAAAGCTAGGCAATACAGCTGAGTATGTTGTCATGCTGACCCTGTAGCCCTCTAGTGTCTGCAAGCCATCTGCCTGGGCAGGAATCATCTTGCCAGGTCAAAGACCTAACAGCTATTGCATCGAGACTTTAAAAAGTTTTTTTATTGTAGGTCTCACATGGACAAGGATGAGAACTATATTTAGTACGGACAGTGGAGAGACTGTAGGCACAACACAAGTCCGAACATCACACCTCCCCGAGGGTAGGGCTTGAAGAGTTGTCGTCTAAATTTCCTATTCTCTACTGGTAATAATCCAGAATACACTGTCAACACAACAATATGTTTACGATATTCTCTCCTCTTATGTGCATCCATTCATGTGGTGGCTCTAGTAAATCTTCCTCCTCCTGTTGGCGTCAAGATGGCGGCTAGAGGAGACACACGCAAGCTTAGTGCTGCTGCAGTTTGTGTTGTTTGTGTGGTAATAATCAGAGTTGTTGCGCTTTACGGTTCTCTGCACGGGTCTATTCGAGTTAAGGAATCGGTGTGTGCGAGTGAAAAAGTGAGTTCTCCTTTTGCATGGCTACTAGCAGAGAGAAACTACTACATTCCGGCATTCTCTCTGACTGCATGCGCCATTTTCCAGACTTATAGGCGCCTCCCTACTAGCTCGGAGCCGAACAAGCCAAGGCCTGGTCACTCAGCGATTAGGGGCTTGCTTTGCCTCCTACTACTGGCTGGAGATGTCCACTTAAACCCCGGTCCCACCACTTGTGAAATGAAAACAGACATAAACATCTATTGTCAGAACGTGCAAAGCCTAAACAATAAGTTGTCTGATTGTGAACTATCCCTGCCAGACTTAAGAGAAGTTGATGTGATTGGACTTACTGAAACATGGCTCTCTTGGGCTAGTGACAGTGAACTACCACTCAATGCTAATTACAGCATATTCCGTCGTGATCGCGCTACTCTAGGTGGTGGAGTGATGCTAGCAGTAAACAGTGCGTTACCATGTAAACGAAGGACAGATCTCGAACAGAACTGTGAGTTAGTGTGGGTGGAGCTACTCTTTCCTCGACGCTCTGTACTTGTCGGATGTTATACAGACCACCACACAGCCCATTCTGTGACCTTGAACAGTGCCTGGACTCAGTCATTGCAGTGCTCCTCATGGTGAAGTAATTTTAATGGGCGACTTTAACCTGTCTATAAAGTGGTCTTCTCCAACTACCGGACAGTCAGCTAACAACTGTGACACATACTTTATAGACAGTTTTATTAATGGCCTCGGCCTGAAACAGTTTAATATGTACCCAACCCGTGGACCCAACACCCTGGACTTCATACTCTCCTCATTAGAACTTAAAACAATAACCCCAGACAGAAACCCTTTCCTGTGCGACCACCAGTCCCTTGATGCTACATTCCTCCTTCCCCACCCCTCCTCAAAGCCTCACAGCAGGACATTCTACCGCCCTACCTACAACTGGCGCCGTGCCGACTGGCCTGCAATGTGTCATGCCCTGGAATGCCTTCCATGGAGTCTGCTCGAAATAGCTGATATCGAATCCACTCTTGACCTGCTGTACGACTGGCTGCAAGCTGCAATTAAAGAGTTCGTACCTGCACAATGGGATACTATTAGCAAACATCAACACTGGATATCACAAGAGACCAGACTGATACTATTTAATAAGAAGAGAGCTTGGCGCCTGTGAAAAGACTTCCCTACCCCACACACTCACAATACCTTCGTTAAAATCCGCCACCACGCGAGGTTTATGGTCAGAAGAGACTACAAAACACACGTAGACACTGTCACTGAAAACATCCGTAGCAATCCCAAGCGCTATCGATCGGAGTCTCGTCAACACAACGCGTAAACCACAACGATGCAACAGCAGATGGTGCTGATCGCAATGAACTGTTCAAGAGGTATTTCTTCTCCAACTTCTCCCCTCCCTTACAAAACCAACCGCTCCCTCCCGTTGGTACAGCTTCAAACAGAACCCTATCAAGCATAACTACCACACCAAGTGAAGTTCATAACCTCCTTCAAACTCTTCGTACCAACAAAGCTACCGGTGCCGACACTATAGGTCCTCTTTTCCTAAAAAATACTGCCAGCCATCTTTGCGTCCCTCTCTCTAAATTATTTAACAGATGTTTTGCCGCGGGCTATTTTCCTATTACCTAGAAACAGGCAAATATTGTTCCACTTCTCAAATCAGGCAACTAATTTAATGTTTCATCTTACTGACCAATCTCTATTCTCCCCACACTATCCTTTATCTTTGAAAAAATTATACACCAGCGTCTCCTCGTATTCACTTTGCCGTATATCTCAACCAAGCAGCATGGTTTTCTACCAGGTGGCTCTTGTCTAACAAATCTGGCCACTCTGCATAGCTTTGCATCACACGCCATTGCAGCTAAATCACAGCTGGATATCTGCTACGTAGACATTTCAAAAGCTTTCGATTCTGTAGACCATACTCTGTTGCTCCATAAACTCTCCGAACGATTTAATATACATGGCAGTCTTCTGACCCTTCTTGCTGGCTTCCTACATAACCGTTGGCAGAGAGTGGTAATATCAGGCACTTCATCCTCATGGTTACCAGTCACCTCCGGTGTCCCACAAGGCAGTACTCTTGGCCCCTTGCTGTTTTCTTTGTTTATGGACGATCTGCCGTCCGAACTCAATGAAACTCAATGAAACAACTCTTTGCTGACGACTGCAAGATATTTAGGGAGATCAGGAATCCAGCGGATGCAGCTCTGCTACAGTCCTCACTTAATGCCCTCTCGAACTGGTGCCATACTTGGAAACTTATCCCCAATCCACAAAAATGCAGCCACATGACCATAACACTATGTAAATCTCCTCTAAGGACATCATATGACCTACTCGACAAGCCCATCACCGTGATTATGCAACAGCGTGACCTAGGTGTAATATTCGATACAAAATTACAATTTAAGACCCATGTAGAAACATATACAACCAAGGCTATGAAATTACTAGGCATTATCTATCGCTTCACAGAAATTTCTGACCCCATTGCTCTTCGTCACTTCTTCCTCACGATCATTCAACCTCTCTTAAACTACTGCTCTCCGATTTGGACAACAGCCGCCCTCTCCAATACTAAGCAGTTAGACAGAGCAGTGTCCTTCTTTGCTGGAATTGTAAGGAACAAAAACCCCAAGCTCAGAAATCTGTCTACGCAGCAGGTATTAATGGCAATTAATGTGTCACCGCTGCACATCAGGCGACAGGTAGCTGACTTGAGTTTCCTCCACAGGATCTTCAATGGACTCTACCGCTCGGAACATCTTGTCTCACTCTTCTCTCTCTCCGCGTTCCTTCCCGCTCCACCAGAACCAAAGACCTTCTCCACATTCCCCACACTCAGCACTCAATACTTCAACGATCTTTCCTAATCCGCCTCCCAACACTCTTTAACAATATTAATAGGAGACAAGAGCTTGATATAGCATCAAATAAAAGTGTATTCGAGAGGTGTGTAAATAGTATCTTAAAGATAAGTTGATGGGAAGGGATTATACCGCCATCTTGACCCACGACGACTTGGCTATGAACATGGACATTCTCATGGTTTTCGATTTGGACAGTTATTAGTAGGATGTGTACCTGATCTTGTTATATTTTGTTATGTTTGTTATATTTTATTATGAAAGTTTACGTTTGTTAAATAGTCTGTTGACAGTGCAAGTGAAATTTGCTCAGTGTAGCTGTATCTTGTGCTTCGTGAATAAATAAAAGATAATGCCCATCAACAAAGAAAACAAGCTGCATTTGCCTTTCTCTATACTGTTTGGATTATTCTTGACCAGTCCCCTCTCTAGACTCTCAGAGACAGCACCTTCCGGTATAGTCCCATGTGAGAGAACTTACGTGGCAAATGTAGTAAAAGTGGCACAATCCTATGCATATGACTATCGTTTATCTTTACACTCCACCAATCACCATACAGTTATATAGCCCCAGACTAGAGGCCTCTTTACTCTGATATTGCACAGACCTAAATAATCAGCTCCTCAAACTAAAGCATGAAAATAAATATATGTTAGTACACATGAAAAAGTAAGGTGGCTGTTTTATACAATACAGGTTTGTAACTGATGAATAGTAATTTCTACAATTACTAAAAATAATTGTGCCATACCCTGGTTCTAAGAGCAATGGGTCAAAAAAGGGAATATGAAAATAATAAAATTACATTAAATTTATTGATCAATTAGATGCCATCACATTGGTATTATGTTTACTCACCAAATTCTGTGTTGTCTCTCTTATCAAAGAACAATTTGTCACCAATCTTCTCAATAACAATATCCCAAGAATAATTTGAACGGGTGCAGCACATTAAGGTTGCAAGGATAGCATCTGTAGCAAAAACTGTGCCCTCTGTCTTGGACAGTTTACGAATAATGGGATCGTCTGTTGTGGTTACAGTGTGGAAGATACGATCGATTCTCTGCAAAGGCTTTTCATTCTTCACATTCACACGATCATACGCCTTATCGTAGTACTCAAGAGAACCACAACATACTCTGAAATACAACACACCTGTATAAATGAAACATCACACTTGTACTATGTTTACAAGAGAAAAAACATTGCATTGAAACAGATAAGTCTTACGGCGACAATGTGGTAGGAAAGGGCTAGGAGTGGGAAGGAAGCGGTCGTGGCCATAATCAAGATACAGCGCCAGCTTGGGGTAAAAATGGAAACCATGGAAAATCATCTTCAGGACTGCCAACAGCTGGGTTCGAAGCCACTATATCCTGAATGCAAGCTCACAGCTGCGCGCCCATAACCACAGGGCCATCTGACTCGGTTAAAAAAACACTCCTCCAGCAAGCATAAACAGTAATGATACTACTACTTATACAGTAGAACCTCGATAATTCAAAATCCCGTCTAATTTGAAGAAGCTCTCGTTCCCAGAAACATGCGATACGGTTTTGCATGTTATTTAAATTGTTTAATTTGAAATACGGATAATTCGTAATATGAAGTACAATGTCAGCCCCATTACCGAAATAAAGACTTTTAATTCAAAACTGCCTTTACATTTTAAAACAATACTATGTTACAGAGTAATTTAAATCCAAAATTTATCCGCATCATGATAGAACACGTCTTCCGGAACGTGCAGGTGTAGCTTTCTGCACTTTCGCACACTTCAGTGTGCCTACAGTGTGCTTCATAATTGCTAAGTTCGAGTGAAATTGGAATTCTTTTGTATTCAAAATTTTTAAGAAACTCCGTAATATCACGCAGCAGGCAATGTGCGGAGAAACAGAATCCGCGAACACTGGCGATGCCTACAGTTGACGAAAAAGTGTGGCTCATATAATCAATTTCTAGGCACTGAACAATATTATCATTGCCGATGAAACTGCATTGCTTTCTTTTAATGCTGAGCCCAAACGGTCTTATGGTTTTAAAGGTGAAAGTGCCAGCCGGGAAATCGTACAAGGGTGCATCTCATGAATTCGACATATAGCCTAAAATGACTTGCATAATCAGAACAACTGACTAAAGTTTGTGAAGGAGGACTGTAAACCTTTCCATTAACATGGGAGGAAAAGTCCAAAGAAGGCGATGAAAAAGTGTCAGCGGGGATTGTTGACAGAAAATGAAGACCCAGACTCAAGCAATGATGACATCAATTAAGTAAAGGATGAGGATAGCCCGTGGTTCCAACAACAAAAAGGCAGTGTAATTTTTACATTGTTTTTTTGCTCCCCCCCCCACACACACAACTTAGGCCTGAATATTTCTGTGATGCATAAACATACACCAGTGTTAAAAACAAGGATTTTCTTGTTACAGGTAGTGTTTTTTCATTCAAGTTGTGTGCTCTCCACGTTCCAATGGCCACACCCAACCACCACATTACAACTTTACAAAACCAAAAATCAGGATATTTTGATATGAAAATCAGGAAAAATCAGGAGAAATCAGGAGATAGAATTGGTCAAAATTGCTTATTCTACATATCTTGTGCAATACAGTACTGTGAGATATTTATAACATGTATTGTCTCAAAGCCCGACTGTTGCCATACGATGCTACAAGGCTAGAAATTACACATCTCTATTCCCTCATCCCTCTCTAAAGAACCAGAGAAACAAGGAAATGCCATTTGGTCCTTGTTTCAATGACGGTGAAATCCTGACATTCACCTCCCCGCGGTAGAGGGGTGGCAATGACTGCATATAAGAATATTTTATATGCAGGCGGCTAACGAATGAAGGGACCGATTAACTCCCGGTATAAGGAGATCCCCTATACCAAGTGCCAACAGTCTCTTTGAGAGTGGATGAGCGGGTATGGGTAAGGGCACCCTATTGTCCTGGGGACAAGAAATTGTTCCCAAAGGCGGAGGAATCAGTTTGGTCAATGGCATTAGGATGCAGAAGGCAATGGGAAACCACTGCATTAAAGATCCATAAGAGATATTCCAATAAATTCACATGGCATGACTGCAACATCAAGATCAGAGCTGGCCGTGTGGACCGTCAACTTCCGTTCGGAGACTATGTCTTAAGAAGGAGAAGATTCCCTCATAGGAAGTATGTGAGTGAGATGATTGGTCTCTGATAAGCCTACCGAAAATAGTATGAACTCATGCTCCACATTTGCGAATCAGTCATGCACTTAAGATGCCATTACTTAGCAAATGTATAGATTAATATATTGCGTCAAGCACCCGCGCGATTATGCGAAGCGCATGCTATTTGTATCATATAACTAGCTGATGTACCCGTGCTTTGCTACGGAATTCTCAGGAAGACTGTCCTTATAGCTTTTCCAACTGAAGTCAACATAGGTCATTACAATGACGTCAGTGCGAATGTCGCGATTAAAAGCAATGCTGCCATATGAAATATTCAATAAAATGAAATAGAACATGTTTTCTCACTTTTAAACGAAAAGTACCATGGTGCTGATCTTTGAGTTCAAAGTTCCAGAGCTAGAATGACCAGGTTGCAGACAGCCGCGAACACTCCTGTGTAATCATTCCATTTAAGTGTGCACACTGTTCATTCCAATCACTGCCTCAGACTAGGGATCGAATAGCTGGAATACTATGATGATCCAGTGTGTTACGTACCAGTAGTACATATCAGAAAATTTATAAACCAGAGGAATGACATGCTAAAGAAGAGAGAGATCTAACTTCCCCGCTACTTCCCGCCAATATTCAGGCAGGCTGTTATACTTGATACACAGCAGTAATCCCATGTATCAGAGAGAAATGGCAGCAGAATACACAAGGCACATCACAAAACATAATGGTCAATTTAATGTTACTGTTGATCAATTTTATGAGCTTTCTATATTGCAGGCCTCACATTTCGTTTTCTTCCGACTCTGTGCTATCAGAGCATCTAATGTAAAGTGAGTCGTCCTTTCCTCTTGTGTTATTATTCAAGCGATCATTCCTTCATGACCTGTTTCTCATTCTTATAATCATCTTCACAATTTAATCACCTGACCACCAATACTATTATAACTGGTATGGTAAAACTGAGAAGACATAAATAATCAGAAATTGTATCCTCTATAACTTTTGTTATGTAGTACTTTTTGATATGACCAGTAAAATAGGTAATCAAAGATTAAATTTTAGGCACCTTCCCCTAAACTACCATTTCGAACAGGGTGAATAAAATTATTTATAGCGTAGTCCGTAGTTTCTTATTCCCCGACTTTACATAAAATTCTGCTCACTCATTTCCTCGTACCTCGATGCAGATATGGGCCTAGCAACAAAAATCCAAATTCATGAATATCTCTGTTTCATAGCCGGTACGGTATAAATGTATACGACGTCAATGATTGGAAATTTAATAATATATAGCTTTAGATATGTAGTATTTATCGATAGGGCCAATAATAACAAATATTTGAGAATTAAATTTCAGGCTTTCCCCTAAACTACCATTTCACTCAGCGTGAATACAAATTATTTATGGCCTAGATTGTAGCGACTTTTTCCCCGACGTTATGTCCGATTTTCATTAAATTCTCTTCAGCCGTTTTCTCATGATGAGCGTACATACATACAGATAGACAGACAGAAATGACGGAAAATTAAAACGTGCATTTCCCCTTGTTACTGTGGTTGCGACTGGTACGGAAAAATTATTTTTAAATTCTGAGCAATGTACAAACTTTTCTTTTATTTATATTGAGATAAATTAAAATTAGTCAGAATTGTCTATAAATTGCTCCTAAAATCTCTAGAAAAGTCACTAGTCGTTAGTTATCATTAAAATTCTGTCACTAAATTACTAAGAAAGACTTCATATCTGGCGACTAGTCTGATGTGAACGAACACGAACATAGCATGCGAGAACGAGAGATTGACAATCGATATACGCGCTGTGATTTCAATAAACATCGCACATTCGCGCACATTCCTCGCATTAATAAACGTCGATATTTTGTTTGAAAGTGGCCAATGAGCGAAGGACTTCCGGCCACTGGCGTAAAAAAAGGAGAATTGGTGGGATTTGAAAACAAACATTTGATGTTCACCTAAAAATAAGCTGAAATCGGGCGAAATAATAGAATAATCGGGAGTCTCCCGCCTAAATCGGGAAAGTTGGCAGGTGTGCAGTAATATTTTCAGTCTTGGTTGCATAGGATGTTAAGTGGTGAATCACCGCTTATAAAAAGATGTGAATTGTTTATCTTAATTACATGTCATGTATTATGTCGCATCAAAACAAAATAGCTTGCTGTAACAATGGATTTTGATGAAGTTTGCACCTACAGAACCCTCCCTCAATTCTGGAAGTAAAAACTGAGGGGAGGAAAAAAGGCAGGGGGGGGGGGGGAAATATGGTATTGATCTGCTTACAGCATGGGGAGTCAGGTACACATTGCCAGACTGGACAACATACTGAAGGAGTTCTAATCAGGCAATAATAACTCTCGTACACAAAGTTATAGAAGACAAAACTCTACATTAACACGAATCTTAGTAAAAAAAAATTTAAAAAAATAAAAATAAAAAATAAAATAAAAAGCACATACTCAGCAAAAGAAATCTCTGAGACTCTGTTTCATAAAACAAGCTGGAGAATAAATATCTCGTGGAGCAAAAGCATCCTACTTACATGTCTTCGCCATCTTTAACATTTGGCAATGACAGTTTTGCAAGACGAGGGAAGTCCATCTCCTCAATAGTATTCCAATCAGGACGAACTGTCACAGAAGCATCCCGGTTCTTCATTGGCGGCTGGTTCTTATTGTTACGCATTCCTTGCCGCTGCGGCCACTTACGCTGCTGGCGCTGATTCCTACATACATTAATTCAATTAATGGATCATAGTTCAGTGCTAATCAAGAATGTAACAATTAATTGAGTGTGAAGAACATTGATGTTCAATGACATTTCAAGCTACAATATACAACTTCAACTCTTGTAAAGACTAAGAAAGGCCTAATTCAGGATTACACTTTCTTTCAATACTGTAAACTAAGAAATAATAATAATAATAATAATAATAATAATAATAATAATAATAATAATAATAATAATAATAATAACAAAAACAATAATAAAGGCGTGTAGCCTCCAGAGAGGCCTGGTGCAGGTCTTTTAAGTCCATGGCCACAAGCAACCAACGCATCTGAGACGATGGGGCCCTACCTACCTATGATGAATTCTAATGCTGAAGACCACTCACCCAGCCCTACACCCACACCCCCGTCAGAATTAACCAATGAAGGTTAAAATCTCCAACCTGGCCGGGATTTGACCCGGGACCTACTGGACTTGAGACCAGTAAGTTAACCATTTAGCCACGTGGTCGCATCAAGGATTAATATTACAGAACATATAATAAGCTCATTACCCTTAAATGAATTCTGGTAATGTCAATGAAGAGTGGTGGTGGCCAAGAACTGCGTGCTAGCATGATTGCGCCTGACCAACAATCCTGCCATCCCCCACCTCTGCAATATTAAGCAAAAGTGTGTGACAGAGATGGAGTATGCAGGCAAGGGTAAGTGAAAGGAATGTCTGTGATGAAATCAGACTGATAAAGCATAATCTGTATTCTTGGCCTTTGTATTCAAAAATGTTAAATTATGGTAAATATAGCATGTATCTTTATAACAACATTTAGCATAAGGTATATACATGTATTAGTTTATTTTCATTTGAAATATACAATTTTTTCTATTTTTGGAACAAGAGTAGCAATACTGTCCATTGCATGGAGTTGTACAGTTAAAAGTCCATTAAACATGCCCATTGCTGGGACTTTGTCAATTTCATAACAAAAAAAAAAATGCTCACATACATTGAAGGAAGGGAACATAGAAAAAACTTTTAAAACTTGCTTTGCGAGTTTGAGGATAATGCTGTTTAAGCATTTTATAAAAATTGCGCACATTTCTGGTTTCTGGCATACAAAATTACTTTTCCAAACTCGTACCTCATTTTGCTGATTCTCTTGTTATGGTACCATTCCAGTCTTTGACGGGCTACGTCATAATGTGCTCACTGTAGATGTTGAAAAGGAGCGGCAATAAAATATATCTCTGTCTCGCTCCAGCAACACTAATAATGTTAATACTAACAATTTTCATGCTAATAAGCTCAGTGGAGGGGTTTGTTTTGGGGTGATACTGACGTGTGCTCTTTATTGGTTTATTCTCTTCTTGTCACCTGATTGGCTAGATATTGTGAAATTGGTGTTTAATATTGACAATTAGTTTTTCCAACAATCGTTAGATAACGGGTGTCTATGGTGGAGCATGAAAATTTCCAGAGTGATTTTTGCCGTGTTCCCTTACTTGTTTCTGTAAAAGTTTCATGAATTACACTCTCTCTACTACATTCTTTCTTTCTATGGGTTTTGATAATTTATTAATGTCCTTGTTTACTTAATGATATGAGGTAATGATGGGTGGAAGAGACATATCCAGCTCCAAGATGAGGGATCCATTTACCAGACTGTTTATATGACTAAAATCAGTTTCACTTTACAAAGAATAATTAAACGTATCCTCCTAATTCAATACAAAACACAATTCCATCATTAGATGGAGCAATAAAATTCAAACATATATAGACTCGTTTGAGCCATTTTTAGTGAAATAAGGTGGGGGGGAGGTGGGGTGTTAAAGTAATCTAGATAATATAAGCCAAAAATGTGCTAAAACATATTGAAGGAACAAATGAAAAACAAAAGAGAGAGACAGAAATAAAATCAATAACAATATACAATATTTACATCACTAGATGGAGCAATAAATAACTCGCTGAAACAAATTCAGTGAAAAAAGGGGTAAATATAACATATACTGTAATTGAATCCAAAAAATGTAAGATACTTAAGAAAATAAAATAAAATAAAAGATAACAGATAGAAACAAAACAATAAGCGCTAACAGTGAGGTTACGGACCTCAGACTAATTTTTTAAAGTCCGATAACAATTTAAAAACAGGACGAAATCACTGTGTTGAAAATTCAGGCTGATAGTCTGTCTTTGTAGAAACACCATCCCACGAATGGCTAGGAGGGGAGTGAAAAAGCTTGAGAAACTAAGTTTGAGAGGAGACAATGTGCCAGATGAAATGTATATGATAAATGATGGAAAAACGCCGATGAAGTTAAAATTTTAGAATAGCAGCATTCTCAATTTATTCTCTATTTAGGGGTCCCATTCTCGAAGATTATTTCCAATGTTGGCTAGGTGTGTTTGCCTTATTTTAAACTAACAGATGTACCCGTGCTTCGCTACGAGATTCTCAGAAAGACCGACTTTGTGGTTTTCTTAACTGAAGTCAACATAGGTCATTACAAAAACGTCAGTAGGAATGTTGTGATTAAAGGCAATATTATTATAAAATACTCAATCAAATGAAAAACCGCACATTTTCTCAGTTATAACGAACAGTACTACAGTGCCGATCTAACAGTCCAATATTCAAGAGCTAGAATGACCAGGCCGCAGACTGCTCTGAACACTCCTCTGCCATTATTCCGTTAAATATACACACTTGCTCATTCCAATCGGTGCCTCAGAGTAGGGATTGAATAGCTCGAATGCTATGATGAACCAGTGTGTTACGCACCAGTAGTATCAGAAAATTTACAAACCGGAGGAATGGCATGCTAAAGAAGAAAGTTATCTAACTCCACAGCTACTTTCCGCCAATAATCCAGCAGGCTGTTATACTTGGTGAGGTGGCCCTGTGGTTAGGGGCGCGCAGCGGTGAGCTTGCATCCGGGAGATAGTGGATTCGAACCTCACTGTTGGCAGCCCCGAATACGGTATTACGTGGTTTCCCATTTTCACTCCAGGCTATACCTTAATTAAGGCCAAGGCCGCTTCCTTCACACTCCTAGCCCAATTTCGCCGTAAGACCTATTTGTGTAGGTGCGACGTAAAGCAAATTTTAAAAGAATACTCTGTATGCAGCAGTAATCCTATCTATTGGAGATGAGTAGCAACAGAAGACACAAAGCACATCACAACAAATAATGGTCAATGGAATGTTACTGTTGATTAGTTTTATGAGCTTTCTGTATTGTAGGCCTATACATTTAATTTTCTTTTGACTCTGTGATATTAGGGCGTCTTATAAAATTATTAATAGTGTAGACTGTAGTTCCTTATTCTACGACTTTACATACCGATTTTCATCACATTCTGTTTACTCATTTTCTCGTGACCCGGCGCTGATATGGACTTACCTTCCCCTAAACTACCATTTCACTCAGTGTGAATAAAATTATTTATGGCCTAGATTATAGCGACATTCCCCGACTTTGCATACCAATTATTCTTTTTTTTCTTTGCTATGGGCTTTACGTCGCACCGACACAGATAGGTCTTATGGCGACGATGGGATAGGAAAGGCCTAGGAGTTGGAAGGAAGCGGCCGTGGCCTTAATTAAGGTACAGCCCCAGCATTTGCCTGGTGTGAAAATGGGAAACCACGGAAAACCATTTTCAGGGCTGCCGATAGTGGGAATCGAACCTACTATCTCCCGGATGCAAGTTCACAGCCGCGCGCCTCTACGCGCACGGCTAACTCGCCCGGTCATACCAATTATTATTATTAAAATAGAATCACTAATAACATAAATATTTGAGAATTAAATTTTCTGTAAACTACCATTTTTCTCAGCGTGAATACAATTATTTATAGCCTAGATTGTAGCGACTTAATCCGCGAATTTGCCTACCAATTTTCATTAAGACATGGCCACTAATAACAAATATTTGAGAATTAAATTTGTTATTCCCCTAAACTATCATTTCACTCCGCATGAATAAAATTATTTGATTGTAGCGACTTATTCCCCGACTTTGCATACCGATTTTCAATAAATTCTCTCCAGCCATTTTCTCATGATGCGTGTACATACATAGACAGAAATTACGGAAAATTAAAACGTGCACTTCCTTGTTACTGTGGACACGATTGATAGAGAAATACCATTCTTTTTAAATTCTGAGCAATGTACAGATAAAACTCTTATTTTATATGTATAGATGGTCACGAAGACAGTGACAAAATTGAGAAGCTGTGTTAAAGAAGTAAAAGGTGCATGGTAAATTGTAAGTGACCGAAGTGGAAACCATCAATGAAGTTCCAATCTGTAATGCAAAAAAAAAAAAAAGAAAGGTTGTGTGAGAAACTTGGGCTGATAAGTCAAAAGTGTAAAATGGGTGTAAAGATAACGTTAAACTTACGATACTTCAAAGGTAGTTGTCCTCTCGAACCGGAGTGGCCTTCTCAAAGTTAACGGTCCCGTTTGTACGATCGAGTCTACTGTTGACTCAGCTGTGTTTGTGAGGATGGGAGGAGCGGATTGGGAAGAGGAGTGCAGGGCTGGTGGGGAGAGGATGCGGGGAGTGGTAGTGAGTTGGAGAGATGGAGGCAGGGATTGTTTTTATTATAGAAGTTCTGACAAATATATGGAATGAATGTTTCAAGTAGAAAGATGATTTTTTTTTTCCTTCGTTGATTTAATTTAAATTGTGAGAGGGGTTCATAAACTGATCTAAATCGATGTGGATGCTCTCGAGAACGTTGAGTAAGGTGCCTTTTTGCTCATAATGCAAGATCTTAAGATCTTTATCTATTGATGCGTATTCGTAGCTTGATGCTGTATGTTCACTCATAGCTGAACGTTGCAATGCTTGGCGTATCTCAAGACAAAATTGTGGCCTGTTTGACATACACAGCTGGAATTACAGAATTGGCATTCTATTTTGTAAAATTGAGAATATAAAAGATTTTCTTAAAATATGGTTGTTGGGTGAACTCTTGAAACAACCGTAGTTGAAGCTGAGCTTTGAAGTTAAACTGTTAAAATGAGTCTTGTAATCAGTCGTGTTGTATTTAGCGTCCTCCCTTATGCCGTGTCGTCAACTCAATTTTATCTTCAAGATCAACAAGCATACACGTCTCCAGCATAAAGAAGACCCCTTAGGCCGATTTTAATCGTTACTTGGACATTGTCTTGTTGGAAATTTTAACCCAACATGAACGAACATTTTATTTCATCACCATAATCATTACATGTGCTTTAACTGTCCTGCCATTTTTTGTCAAATCTTTCAGGTGAAGATGTTCCATAATCGGAACGAAACATGTTCTATTTTGTATACACCTAGAGATTAAGCTGGATTATTTCATGTAAACAATAAACTAGCTATAGGAAACTGACAAGTATTGGAAGGTGGGAATCTCCTTATAACATAACCTAAATAGTGGTACTACACACGAGCAAAAGCAATTCATGGTGTTCCCCGCGTGGTGGTATTAATTAAAAGTAGTTTCATGGTTCTAATTCGATCATCCCTTGGTTGCCCCTTTTAGTTGCCTCTTACGACATGCAGGGAATACTGTGGGTGTATTGTTCATCTGCGTCCCCCACCTACAAGGGGTAGAGAGAGAAGAAAAAAAGGGATCCGTTACTTAAAGAAATGAAGTAACGGACGAAGAAAGGCAAGGGCCACGAAGGGCAGGAATATGAAAGAATCCCTAGGCCTCGAATGCTCCAATACCGCTGGGGTCGGAAAAGGACAGGAGTTGACCAAGGGGGGTCGGACAGGATAGATGAAAGTGAGGGGCCTGGCACAAGTGAAAGCAATGAGAGGACTCAGCTAAGGGCCCCTTGGTCGCCAACCCACGCTCCCAAGTTGAGAGCCACTGAGACCCCTTTTAGTTGCCTCTTATGACAGGCAAGGCATTCCGTGGGTATATTCTTCGCCTGCATTCCTCACCTACAGGGAGTGATGAGTAGTTTAGAGAGTAGAGCTGGCTCTCTGAGCCCAACTCAGTCCGGTGGTGTTTGAAGGTGCTCAAATACGTCAGCCTCGTGTCGATAGATTTACTGGCACGTTAAAGAACTCCTATGGGACAAAATTCCAGCATCTTGGTGTCTCCCAAAAACTGTAACAGTAGTTTGTGGACGTTAAATCAATAACATTATTATTCGTGAAAGCGCAGACTGAATTTGGGTTACTAATAAAACGTTTTGTGTATTTGCAGAGGCCCAGAAAATATGTTCGCAAGTATCGTAGCAACTATAGCATAAAAAAAAAGAGGGGTTTGTTACCTCATTTATGTTTCCTTAAGACGAGGAATTAAAACAAAAATGGATTTATCAATTTAAATGGGATGATTGGGAACCTGGGAAAGATTCAGTCGTGTGCATGAAACATTTCACACATGAAAGTCTTTTAACAGGGATAAAATTTGTGATAGTAAAGCTAACGTTTTTTTTTTTTTTTTTTTTTTGCTATTTGTTTTACGTCACACCGACACAGATAGGTCTTATGGCGACGATGGGACAGGAAAGGCCTAGGAATTGGAAGGAAGCGGCTGTGGCCTTAATTAAGGTACAGCCCCAGCATTTGCCTGGTGTGAAAATGGGAAACCACGGAAGAACATTTTCAGGGCTGCCGACAGTGAGGTTCGAACCCACTATCTCCCGGATGCGAGCTCATAGCCGTGCGCTCCTAACCGCACGGCCAACTCGTCTGGTAGCTAACATAAGTATACTACCAACTAAACCTAATGAGATTCTTTCTGATGCATGTCCAATTATTTTCCCAAACTTGCCAAAATATTTGTCATATCCAGGAGACTGGGAATGAAGAGTAGGCAAAACAAGAAGATGGATGATTTGCGAAATGTAAGCCATTTACTCAAAATTCACCAAGATATGAATGTCACTGTGTATGATAATAGTTATCAGGTGTCATTAAAAGAAATGACATGTTTAGCTGATGGTAAAATATCCAAGTGGTCTCAGCAAAATGAGTATTTATTAAATTATATAGGAACCACTCCTAGTAGTGTTAGTGTTGAATGTGTACAAAGAAATATATTAAAAATGTTCGACAAGCTCATAGAGTTTCGTGAGGTAATCAGTGAAAGCACACTCTCTTTGTCTTACCTCATATTTTTAAGGGAACAATTCGAATTTTGCACTAAAAGAAAGAAGAGTTACTCAAAAAGTTTCATTCAGAACTGTGAAAGCAAATTATTTACTGTTAGGGAAGTTTCAAAGTGATAACTTTGAAAGAAGTACTGATAGCTTAGTGGTTGTAACTATAATGTTACTATACTTCAAGTCCTAGAAAGTGAGATGAAAATTAAGTAAAGGGTGGTATGGAAAAGTGAAGTTTGGTTGTAGCCAAGTAGAAATGTCTGATTCCATCCAGACAGGTGTTAGTAGGTCCAATATGGAAGTAATAAGCAATTTAGACTCACTTTTTTCATGTGAAGTTTTTGGTGGGCATTTTGAGATGTCAGGGGTACTGTAACATACATTCCTGGGTATACAGTACGAAGGATTAGCTGTGACAAATGTTTAGGTCTCCTGCAGAGTAATGAAACAGATGAACCCTATTTTGAAGAACTCAAGACAGGTGGGTTAGTGGCGCCATCAGATTGTGTTGTGTGTGTTTGCATAACAGTGACAGGAATATTTACCTTGTTGGTATCTGAAGACTAGGTACCTGGATTGTGAAAATTAACAACAACAAAAAATTCTCTTCTCTCTATCCAGAGCTGCTTTAGGAAGAGATGAAAATTAATAGTTCTGGTTTGAATGCCCTCAATGGCATGACAATAACGATCTGATAGATTGTTCATTGTCTACATTTTCTAATGTTGTCTTAAATAATTATAGAAAGCAGATGAAGAACACGAGTTATATCAGCAGTGAGGAAAAAAACAATAAGTGAAGGAAGCTGTCAACGCTCCACAATAATTGAGCTTGTGAATACTGTTCTTAAGTGTTTGGTTTTATTCATGTAAAATATGTATTTCTAACTTCAGTGAATGCATTCATTAATGTGTGGGTTTTCTAGTATAATTTTATGAATAATGTGTATTTATTACAGGCTACTCATCGTGTTGGTCTAAATGTTGATAATATGTGCGAAGTCATTGAGAGTCGGTCAAGCCTCCTTTTTTCCTCGAACTCCGCTTGACAGACATGTACAGCGTTGACAAGCGTACCTTCTGGCTTTAACTGTAGATGGCTCTGTATCATGGTATAGTGTTCTATGTATCTTGTAAGTTAGTAAGCAATGAAAAAACCAGAAACCATCAGTGTGTGAAGTGGAGAACATGAAAGTGTAACAGAGAAGGGAGTGGGGGTATGTAGGACCAACCTTTCTTATACTGTAAAATAGCCTGAATTTCTTTCAGATCTAGATGATAAATAGTACAGTTCCAGACTGTAATTTACCAAACAACCAACAAATATAAAATCATACCTGTCCCTCATCTTCACACCTTTCCCCAACATCTGCAGCTGATTTTGGACCCCTCGTTGTCCGCCACGCCCACGCATATTTCGCTGATTCTGGCGGAATCTTCCTCGCTGGTAAGGAGGTTTCTGTACTCTAGTTGTGTCCACCAAATGGAATGTACTTTCATCTTCATCATGGTAGTATGCATACTGACTACCACTTCCAAACTGAGATTGATACTTATCTGCATATAAAAAACACATTGTATATAAAAATACAATAGTACATCAATTATGCTACAACATTATCTGCTGGATGAATAACCGTTCCATATGTACATCTGAAATTCCCGTTTTTTTATGAGGTTACAGTAATCCACTAACTAGGGAATGATCACAATTTATATTCGGTGTTTACTGCACATGCCATCGGTGTGGACTTTAAAAACTTACTTGTATACTTTTTATCCTGGAAAGCAGCACCCGTCCAATCAGAAATCTGTAATTTCAGAAATAAGGTAAGTACATCAACCTAAATTAAAGTAAATCATCCTACCCATCACCACCTTAAACATATGCTACATAACCAATTCACGTGGTCACATATGTCTACCTTTCCTAATCGGTCTCCTTTGGAAAAGGGTTGGTACGGCATATCTTTGAACTTATCCGGCATGTCACATGGGCCCCATCCTGTTGTATTATCTTGAATAACTGGCGCGCTGAAATGTGCCACTTCTTCTTCAACAGCAATTCCATCTTCAGCCATTCCCGTAATCAAATTCTTAGGCACAAACGAAAATTAACTTCAGGCAACCTAACCTACCAACTCGCCACTTTCCCACAAGGACCGGAAACAGAGAACAAATGAAGGTACAAAGTACACATTATCGATAATCGAAATCACGGGAATATCGAGGAACGATCGATACGTACATAAACATAACATTCCGTCTTGTTTATTTTCTCCAAATAATATTTTTCCAGCGGCTGACGTAAACAAATGCCGAGTAGTGGCGTGTCACATGTCAAAATACAAGAATGACAAGTTGGATGTATGTGTTAACTTCTTCTGAGAGTCGAACGGTGCTACTCTGAAATTGGATGTACTTCTTCAACGTTTTTGTAGAAACTGCATGTAGGTTCACATGTCTGCCGAAGAAATATATGATCAAGCATGCAAGTCCTCGAAAATAGAGCCACAGAAAGAAGTTACTGCAGCTTTAAATGCGATACCGTAAGTGCCCGGTACTATTTGTTTCTAAAAGAAATCTATTTGTGAGTAACGTTCAAGTACTGTAATTTTATTTGAGTTACACTGGCTATATTTCCATGTAGCAAAGAAACATTAAATTATGAGAATGTTTCCATGCCCGATAAATGTGAAAATGTGTGGACATTTGTTCTGTGTACTAAAATTATATTTTAATTATTTTTAAAATAGGCTATATTCAATAGATACGGTATGTCATACCTAGATTAGTGATGGTTTTGAGTCAGACTTTTAAGAATGTTATTGGTTTTTACATCCCACTAACTAGTTTTACGGTTTTGGAAGACTCCAATGTGCCAGAGTTCCTTTACGTGCCAGAATAGGAGGTTGACGTATTTGAGGATCGAACCTGCCAAGTTAGGGTCAGAAGGCCAGCGCTGCGACCGTCCAAACCACTCAGCCCGGCATTCAGGGAGGAAACTGCTAAAGCTCGTACCTATAACAGCATTACTTCTTACTTTTGCTAGGTTCTTCACATTCATCTCTCCTATCCGATCTTCCTTGGTCATCGCTTGTTCCCTTCCGACCTCGACGTTATTAGGTTTGCTAGGCAAGAGAGGATTGTTGCCCAATTGTACTTCCTCTGAAAGCAATCACTTCTACCTCCTATGACAGTGAAGAATATACGAAAACTACAGGACTTAAAACAGTTTCCGTCTACTTTGTAGTCGTTCGCGGTCGCTCGATTCCCATAGGTGTTCGAAACCCGCCTGTTTTTTGTTTGAAATGAAAAAGTTATAACCCTGTGATTCGGGTTACACGTAAAACAGCAGGTCCCATGACTCTAATCACGATATCAGCTATCATGTAAAATCTTGCTTTCCGTCATATTTTTTCTAAACTCTCAGTTACAACCGTAAAAACACTACACGCGCGTGGACTGATATTCCGCTGTTGTTTGTAAGCTTTATTCTTCTTTATTTTCTTTAATTATTAACAACATTATTAGCGGAAATACCCACAAAATGTCGTTCGTCGCGGATAACAGATTTGCATAGTGCCACAGCAAGTAGTGGACACTTTGCATGTGCTGTGAGGTTTTTTCTTTTCTTTTTCGGGGTGCCCCCCTGAAGCCTGCTCCCCCTGCATGGCAATTGGCACTAATCTACATTGCCTAAGACATGCCATTAATTTATAAGGGGAAAAGAGATAGCAGGGAGGAGTGGAAAGGTACTACAGGAGTACTTGCCTGTTTTCTCCTCAGACGCGTTACCAGGCAACGTTTGTGTTGGTAAGGTGGTGTTGAGGCGTGGTATTAAGGGTCAGGGAAAACCACATAGGTGGAAAAAGAAAGAGCCTACATGTAAAAACTGACAAATTTTGATAGCACATGCTGGATAGGTCCAGGTGTTTGTGTTAGTTGAGAAAAGGTATCGTGCACCAGCCATGATCCATAATCTCGCCAGTCCGCCTGGGCAATGCCGTGACTAGCGCGGGCCTTGCCGGTTGTGGAGCCATGCGTCAGTAGCCACTAGGGCCTGCTGCGTCGCTTCGATCCCTTGGGGGTCCCTCGTACCTAGTCTCCGATCCTGAGAATGAGGCCAAGGCGGGGGCCTCCTGGATGGGTGTAGGACATGATGCCGGGCCTCCTTCCTCTCTACCCGTGCCATGGCCCGGTAAACAAGGCAACTGCTGCTAAACACCCACAAACTAAGTGCACTAACCGATACACAGACATAAATAAAACTACAGCTATTTTTATACACTGAACTACTAAACCTATATTTTACTAACTTCTGTTTGTCTGTTAGGTCATCAGCCCAGAGGCTGGTTGGATCCTCAAATAACATCACCAAAGGCTATGCAGTTATAGGGAAACCACAAAAACCAAAGGCAGTACCAAAATGAGGCATACTAGGCAAGATGAGGAGTGAGGTAGTTTGCCGTTGCTTTCCTCACTGGGCCAGACAGTGCTATCGTAGCACAACTAACCCTATGAGCAACACCTTTTATGACACTCGGACACATTGTTTGTGCTCTGATTGTCATTAATCAGCACCACCCATACCCCAGCAGCTTCCACATTGTCACAGCCATGGATGAGACTGGGACTTCAGTGGAAGCTACACTTTGCTCTGGCCTGTGCCAAGAGGTGGATGCAAAAGTACTGTATCCATCAAGAAATGACAGCAGGCAGTTTACTAACTTATGGTATGCTAAACTGTAAACTACGCTATACTGTACAACACTATAGAGATAAAGACTAATAAGAAAAACATACATTACTGAAGAAAAATGCAGAAAATCGCGAACCGTACCTATTAGCATGCATGCTAAACGAGATGAATTTAAGTACACTGACTGACAGAGCAAATGCAACACCAAGAAGGAGTGATCAGAACTTTATGCCAATTGCAGGGTAGACTGACGTCACTGAGGTATGCTCATGATGTGAAATGCGCCGCTGTGCTGCGCACGTAGCGAACGATAAATGGGACACGGCGTTGGCGAATGGCCCACTTCGTACCGTGATTTCTCAGCCGACAGTCATTGTAGAACGTGTTGTCGTGCGCCACAGGACACGTGTATAGCTAAGAATGCCAGGCCGCCGTCAACGGAGGCATTTCCAGCAGGCAGACGACTTTACGAGGGGTATGGTGATCGGGCTTAGAAGGGCAGGTTGGTCGCTTCGTCAAATCGCAGCCGATACCCATAGGGATGTGTCCACGGTGCAGTGCCTGTGGCGAAGATGGTTGGTGCAGGGACATGTGGCACGTGCGAGGGGTCCAGGCGCAGCCCGAGTGACGTCAGCACGCGAGGATCGGCGCATCCGCCGCCAAGCGGTGGCAGCCCCACACGCCACGTCAACCGCCATTCTTCAGCATGTGCAAGACACCCTGGCTATTCCAATATCAACCAGAACAATTTCCCGTCGATTGGTTGAAGGAGGCCTGCACTCCCGGCGTCCGCTCAGAAGACTACCATTGACTCCACAGCATAGACGTGCACGCCTGGCATGGTGCCGGGCTAGAGCGACTTGGATGAGGGAATGGCGGAACGTCGTGTTCTCCCATGAGTCACGCTTCTGTTCTGTCAGTGATAGTCACCGCAGACGAGTGTGGCGTCGGCGTGGAGAAAGGTCAAATCCGGCAGTAACTGTGGAGCGCCCTACCGCTAGACAACGCGGCATCATGGTTTGGGGCGCTATTGCGTATGATTCCACGTCACCTCTAGTGCGTATTCAAGGCACGTTAAATGCCCACCGCTACGTGCAGCATGTGCTGCGGCCGGTGGCACTCCCGTACCTTCAGGGGCTGCCCAATGCTCTGTTTCAGCAGGATAATGCCCGCCCACACACTGCTCGCATCTCCCAACAGGCTCTACGAGGTGTACAGATGCTTCCGTGGCCAGCGTACTCTCCGGATCTCTCACCAATCGAACACGTGTGGGATCTCATTGGACGCCGTTTGCAAACTCTGCCCCAGCCTCGTACGGACGACCAACTGTGGCAAATGGTTGACAGAGAATGGAGAACCATCCCTCAGGACACCATCCGCACTCTTATTGACTCTGTACCTCGACGTGTTTCTGCGTGCATCGCCGCTCGCGGTGGTCCTACATCCTACTGAGTCGATGCCGTGCGCATTGTGTAACCTGCATATCGGTTTGAAATAAACATCAATTATTCGTCCGTGCCGTCTCTGTTTTTTCCCCAACTTTCATCCCTTTCGAACCACTCCTTCTTGGTGTTGCATTTGCTCTGTCAGTCAGTGTATTATAGTTGGCAACTAGGTTTCGAGATCGCATTCTGCCGATATAAGTCGGTATGAATAGCAGCTTCGGATTGGTTGGATGTCTATATTTCAGCACATGAAATGAAATGACGTATGGCTTTTAGTGCCGGGAGTGTCCGAGGACAAGTTTGGCTCGCCAGGTGCAGGTCTTTTGAATTGACTCCCGTAGGTGACCTGCACGTCATGGTGAGCATGAAAAGATGATGAAGACGACACATACACCCAGCCCCCGTGCCAGCGAAATTAACCAATTATGGTTAAAATTCCCGACCCTGTCGGGAATCGAACCTGGGACCCCTGTGACCAAAGGCCAGCACGCTAACCATTTAGCCATGGAGCCGGACTTTCAGCACATAATCACCAGACAGAGCTAAAATCAGCCAAAACGTCAATTTAGAAGTAAAGCATGCGGAGTATAAGAGCCCATACCTATCCGGGCGGTGGCCCTACCTCGGGCAGTGGAAACACTGCAAGAGCTGCCGAGGGGGACGTACGGATCTTACTTGACAACCGCTACCCACTGAGGTCCCTTCCTGATTGGCTCCTCGGTTGACAGCTGTCCTGGGAGCAGTCCTGGGTTGCGGCTTGACGGCCCTCTCCTGGTCGTCCGGCGTAGTTTTCTTCCTCCTGGTCTGGGGGCGGCGTCTTCTTCCCGGCGGTTGGGGTCTCTTCTCGGCAGGGGAAGAGGCCACGTCCTGGTGGCCCTCCTCCGAGCCTGGTGACCCCGGGGTAGCGGGTGGTCTCCCTCCTCCTGGCTGACGGCGGTGGCGTCGGTCGATGCTGATACCCGACTGCGTTCCCTGTCCTGTGAGGTGCATATCGATGAATGCACCTCGACAGACACGCTGACAGGCCGGGCTTGGATAGCAGCTTCAGGACACCAGAGGGGCATCCTCCTTCACTGCTGTGCTGCCGTCCACCGTCTGGGCCGCTTTCCTGGATTGTGCCCGGGTAATATGCTCTTCCTGGTTGGCCTTGATCTGCGTCCACTTCACTGTAGTGGGCCTTGGGACCTCCGCCTGCATCCATTTGGTGGAGCAGAACCACTCGGCCTGGGTTGCACAGTTACTGCTCCGCGGGGCGGCGTGCACCACCTGAGTGGTGGCGTCATTCGTCTCTGGCTGGATGGCTTGGACTAAGTCGGTATTAACCGCCTTATGCCTTAGCTCCTCGGCGTCTGGGTGATAGCCTCCCTGGTCTCCATTTCGGCCCTCCTACTAAGTGCGCCGGCATTCTTCCCTGGCACGCTGTCCCTCCCTGGTAGTCAGACGACATGAAACAGAGTAGAGAGCTCCTTTTCCACGTTGCACATCCGCTCCTGGTCATGATGCCTGATGATGAGGCCTCCTGGTGGAAAGCTCTCGACAGATATAGTTGTTCACAATTAAGTATTTATTTATTTTCCACCTAGTCGATACAATGATTGCTTAAGGCAACTTTTAATGGTCAAAAGTGGTACATGTTTCGTATATTATCAACATCTTCAGCCACATAACACTGTTTAGATGAAAAATATATAAAATTGACAAAGTAATGCTTTAGATGAAGTGTCCTTAAAATTAACATCTTAATTTTAATTTTAAGGACACTTCATCTAAAGCATTACTTTTTTTAAGGACACTTCATCTAAAGCATTACTTTGTCAATTTTATATATTTTTCATCTAAACAGAGTTATGTGGCTGAAGATGTTGATAATATACGAAACATGTACCACTTTTGACCATTAAAAGTTGCCTTAAGCAATCATTGTATCGACTAGGTGGAAAATAAATAAATACTTAATTGTGAATCTATTGAAGTGCGATACGGACCATGAAGCTGATTTTAAATAAGATATAGTTGTTGTAATCTCATGTACTGTGAGGAAGGGTAGCAGTGGTGTGTATATATATATATATATATATATATTTTGCCAGTCATGGACCTGCTTGCCGCGCGCATTAGTCAGTAGTCATTAGTCAGCATTAGTTAGTCAGTCTGGCAGTCTCTTGAATGTCTGTTAGTTCCTTAGTGTATGTATAAAAAAACCAAACCCTATGGCACTACAGCCCTTGAAGGGCCTTGGACTGACAAGCGACCGCTGCTCAGCCCGAAGGCCTGCAGATTACGAGGTGTCGCGCGGTCAGCACAATGAATCCTCTTGGCTGTTATTCTTGGCTTTCTAGACCGGGGCTGCTATTTCACCATCAGATAGCTCCTCAATTTAATCACGTAGGCTGAGTGGACCTCGAACCAGCCCTCAGGTCTAGGTAAAAATCCCTGTCTTGGCCGGGAATCAAAGCCGGGGCCTCTGGGTAAGAGGCAAACATGCTACCCCTACACCACAGGGCCGGCTTAGTGTATGTATAGCAAATGCTAAATGATTCTTAATTGTATAGTCATGCAGTACTTCTGTTTAATTGTAATACATGTGTAAATACAGGGTCCGCCAGAAAAATGTATACACTCTTTACTGAACAAAAACTATTTATTGTGTGTTTCTTTACACTTACATTTTGATTACACATGTAGTACTGTCTTCAGTTAAACATATGGTTACATGAGATGTTCAAAATGTTCACCGTTGGCTGCCAGACACATAGCAGAATGACGAGCGGTCGCTGCAACTACGTCTGTCAATGTTTGAATGGGGATCTCTGCACATGCCGCTGTAATATCCTGGCGAAGGGCCTCCATCGTGCGTGGCTTACGTCGATAGACTTGATTTTTCACAGTTCACCACAAGTAAAAGTCCATAGGGGTAAGATCTGGCGACCGTGGGGGGAACTCAATGGACCCTCGTCGTCCAATCCAATATCCCGGCAGATTGTCATCCACGAAAGCTCGTACTGCTACATGGTAGCGTGGTGGCGCCCCGTCCTGTTGGTAGAAGGTAGAAGGCTTCAACATCGGCTCCATAAAGCACACGTACAGCTGGTAAAATTAATGTGCATAACATTTCTAAGTACACTGCTCCAGTAACAGTACCATCAAAGAAAAAGGGTCCTAGTAAGCCCCTCGATAACAGTCCACACCAGACATTAACCCCTGGTAGATTGACCGCCTTGTCCACATGAACATGCGGATTTTCCGGAGCCCAGTAGACACAGTTATGTCGATTCACTGTTCCATTAAGTTTAAACAGGGCTTCATCAGACCACACCAACTTCGTCAGACATTGTTCATCTTGGGTTACCATTTGCTGATACCATTCGCAAAATTGCATTCAACGATCGGGATCGTCCTCATTAAGCGCATGCAGTAATCCTGGGATATAAACTTTCCACTTAGCTGTTTTCAAAATTCGTCATACACTTGTACTACTAATCGCCACTTCCCGTGCACATTGCGTAGCAGACTTCTGTGGAGAATTAGCAAAACTTTCCAACACGTGAGCCGACGAAGCAGGACTGGTAGCTGTGCGCGTTCTTCCGATCTTCCTTTGTGAATATCACAAATCGTTCCATGCGTCTCAAACTTCCCAGTAATGCGTTTAATTGTTAGGCGTGTTGGCGGTTCTTTTTCAAACTCCCTCTGCCACTGACGTTGCACCTCAACGGCATTATCAAACCTGATAAACCACTCTAGAATGTACTTTCGTTGCTCGAACGTCAAGCGTGCTCCAGCCATTTTGTTTTCCCATTATCGTGATGCAAGTACCGACATCTGTTGAGCGAAAGTCCATACTACATCATTTAAAAACAATGATAACAGTTGACAATATCCATATCCCGATATCGTCTAAAACAGAGTGTATACATTTTTCTGGCGGACTCTGTATTGTTCCTTTGGTGAAAGTTGTATTCTATAGTATTGAATCAAAATCTAAAAAAAAATATTATTACCGCACTTAGGTTGCTAAATTGTCAACCACTGGGCGAGTTGGCCATGCGGTAAGTGTCGGGCAGCTGTGGCCTTGCATCTGGGAGATGGTGGGTTTGAGCCCCACTGTCGGCAGCCCTTAAGGTGGTTTTCTGTGGTTTCCCATTTTTTCACCAGGCAGCTGCTGGTGCTGCACCATAATTAAGGCCATGGCCCATTTCTTCCCGCTCCTAGGCATTTCCTATCCCATCGTCGCCATAAGACCTATCTGTGTCATTACAGTATTAAGCAAGTTGTAGAAAAGAAAAAACTGTCAACTTTTACCTCTCCGTTGAAATTCGCTTAAAGAGCCACCACCCGCTATATCCCAGAAACCAGGGTACTTTTTGCTGTCTGTACATTCCCCTCCACCCACACACACACACTTTTAATTCCCTATCGCCACTACTGTGGATGGCCTTCCTGGCGCCAAACCTGTACGGAGGGGTGCATTAACTTTTGCATGTTTCTGTGGTATTTGGTAGTGCAATGTGTCTTGTGTGAATGAAGAGAAGTATAGTCTATTACGACCTAACATCCATTCCATGTGCCAGATGGATTAACCAGATGAGGTTTAAATCCCTGACTTGGCCAGGAATTAAATCTGGGACCCTCTCAACTAAAGCCCAGAACTTTGCAGCTAATAATTCATAACAGAAAAATGCATATCTTACCAGAAAACATTAATATGATTTACGAGTCGCCAATACACACTTGCGGATTGACTCCACAACTTTGTAGACTCCAATATAATCCTCTAGAAGCAAGAGCCTGGTGATTATAGAGACATTCTCACACTGTCATAGTATTTGGTTTGTTGCAAAGGGAAGCTGTAAGAAGCTAGGTCCTTCTGTTTTGTTTTGCAATCCTGTCTTAGAAATAATGAAGCGCAGAATCTCACTCTGCGGCATGTGTAATGGAGGATTAAAGGACAGTGGGGGAGAGAGAATTTGGCTGTAGGCTATCCTGCTTGCAATTAAATACATACGTCTGATTCTGGATAATACATACCTTCTTGACAGTAATGAAGAGTAATGAATGTCAATATTACCCTTTATTTTGTTGGAGCAGGTGATGATAGTGATCGCACAATTCTTCTTCAACTTTATTATTCTCACACTAAATGGGGTCACCGGTGCAAATGAACTTCCTTCAGTTGCTGTCCTCTGTGACCATATTTTCCTGTAAGTTCAGCTCTGTCATATCCTCCCTTATACAGTCCAACCTTCTTCTTTTTTGGTCTTCCTGTTGTCCTCTTGCCAGACACAGGCCAGACCCACCTTCCTACATTATCTTCCATACTCCTTTTAATATGGCCAATCTACGTTGGTCTTGCTTCCCTAATTTTTCTGTTTAACTCCTCCACATCTAATGTTCTTCTGTGATTGTCTCATTCCTTACTCTTGTTTTTACAATTTGTGTTACGTTGCACCGACACAGGCAGGTCTTTTGGCGACGATGGGATAGGAAAGGCCTAGGAGTGGGAAGGAAGTGGCTGTGGCCTTAGTTAAGGTACAGCCCCAGCATTTGCCTGGTGTGAAAATGGGAAACCACAGAAAACTATCTTCAGTGCTGCCGACAGTGGGGCTCGAACCCACTATCTACCGGGTGCAAGCTCACAGCTGCATGCCCCTAACCGCATGGCTAACTCGTCCGGTCATTCTTTACTCTTATCAGTCCACTTGAACATCTAAGCATCTTCATCTCTGCAAGATGTATCTTTTGTACTAGCACTCTGATGACAGGCTAGGTTTCCATTCCAAATACTAGTGCTGGTCTCACAACTACTCTGTGTCTTTTCTCTTTCCATTTGGCAGGAATTCTCTTGTCACACAACATGCTGGAAACCTTTTTTCAAGCATTCCACCGAGACTGAATTCTGCTTGAAATTTCACTTCTGAAATCGCCTTTGTCATTTATAATAGAGCTCACTTATTTAAAATGTTTCACTGGTGGCAAGCTCATTCGTTATAAGGTTGTAGATTGTTCATGGCTCACACTTCTCATAAACTCTGTTTTACTTTTGTTCACCCTCATATCATTAACCTTCAGAGCTTTTCTCAAATCCTGCAGTAAGTCTTCTGCTTCATTTTGCGAGTCTGTGCATAATATAACATTATTGGCAAACATCATCCTCCAAGGCTCTTCCTTCCTGTTTCTCCACCGAGCTCGATAGCTGCAGTTGCTTAAGTGCGGCCAGTATCCAGTATTCGGGAGATAGTAGGTTTGAACCCCACTGTCGGCAGTCCTGAAAATGGTTTTCGGTGGTTTCCCATTTTCACACCAGGCAAATGCTGGGGCTGTACCTTAATTAAGGCCATGGCCGCTTCCTTCCCACTCCTAGCCCTTCCCTGTCCCATCGTTGCCCTAAGACCTATCTGTGTCGGTGCGACGTAAAGCAACTAGCTTCCTGTCTCTGTTAGTGCATCCATTAAAATACAGTACGGTAGTGAATAGTAAAGGGCTTAGTGCCAACTCCTCGTGAACTCCTATCTGTGACTCCTAATGCACATTTAACATATCGTCGCTGCCGGGACAAAACCTCCTATGTGAAATATTTTAGCTTAGAACTTTGGCCGGTAAGGTTCTGTCATCTAAGGTGGTATATTGCGTGAATATTGTCAAGGCATTCTCGCTCTTCATAATGTATGTGCTGCGGGTCAGTATATCTCCAAAAATATTATCACATAGGAGGTTTTGTCCCGGCAACGACGATATGTTACTATTCCTTTACATATATTTGATTACCTCATCATATTGCTCAGGTACATCTTTCTTCCCCAAGGACCTCCATAATTCATATCTCAGGATCATATTGAATGCTTTCTTCAAGTCAATGAATGCCAATGTATACTTTATGTTTCCCTCTCTTTATTTTTCTGTTAGCTGGCACAGAGAAAAATACATTGATAGTTCCCCTGCCAGGCATGAATCTGAACTGCTCTTTTCCAATCTGTACCCCGGTTCGTAGTCTCTTATCGATCACTCTTTCCCAGAGCTTCAATGAATGGCTCATCACTTTAATGCCTCTGTAATTATGGCATGATTGGATATCTTTTTTATTAGGTATTGGAACCAGTAGGCTCTTTCTCCATTCTTCTGGCATTGCTCAATGATCATAATATCATTGAATAGACAGGTTAAAAATGTAACAGCTTTCTCTCCTATAACTTAACCATACACCAGGATGTTATCAGGCCCAACTGCCTTTCCATCACCATGCCCGTATTTGTTTCTTCCATTCCTCTATCTAGACATATATTTTCTACATTTAGAAGATTCCAAAAGTATTCCATCCATGTGTTCTCTGCCTCAGGTAGTGAGGTTGTATGTAGGTTTCTCTCTTTCCTAATCACAAGTTTTGGTGTATGGCGATGTGATGCATGACTACTGGGAGAGTAGTCACTAGTGGACCACCTCCAGATACTGGGCGCCCTATGGAATATAAAGCCTTACCTTGCCAGCAGGACTCTGCCGAAGGTTGAATATTTATTTCCCTTTAAAGCTACTTGTGGTACCAAGAACGGAACCCCTTCTCTCTAATTTAAAAAAGGGTGACACCCTCAAAACAACATATAGTACATTTAAGAAAAGAAAGCAGTATACTCCAATACCATTTGATTACAAAAATTATGAACGTCTACCTAGATTCCTGGTTGTTTCCAGAGTCAATGGAAAGAGTTAGAAGAGAGTCCTTTCCTAATCAGTTATCCAGTCAAGGGAATTGTTGGTGGTGGAGTTGATGAGATGTGTAAGTTTTGAGACAGATCAGTGTTCATTAAGGCACAATGTTGTAAAAAGAAAAAAATGATAATAACAACGATAATATGAAAACATCAGAGAAAATGGGGTAGAGGAGATGGCATAACAGTGAACTGTACCTGCATGTGGAAAGGATAGTGGACACCATTCAAAAACATGGCCACATAACACATATGAGCTTGCAGAGATTGGTCATCTGGATCCTTTCCTACTTTCTAAACAAGGAAACCAAGGGACCCCGATTCACTGAAGTTGAAAAAGACTTTTGAGAAACAGGGATCACACATGAAGACATCCAGGAATGTGTTTCTCTCCAGAAGAATGTTTGAGCATACCAGTGATTCCAAGAAAAGCCAAAGTTGAAAACAGGCTAGAATAGGTCTGATAAAAGAAAGGAGGCTTACAGAAAGCAAATACAGGAATACTGGGGAAGAATTAAAGCTCAGGGATGCAAACTGTTGCAATAATGTTGTCCACAGCCTGCTGAAATGAAGCAGAAGAATAATGTGAAAACAGTACCTGTGACTACTATGACTACTACCACTTCTCGCAAACTATCTGGATAATCCTGTAGCTTTTGTGGTTCAGTACCAAACTCTACTATTGTTGGGAGATCAGAAGAATGCACATGCTGGGTGAGGCACGGCGTGAGGGGTTTTCATCAGCAGGGCCAGTGACGCAGTGGTTACGTAGCAACTCCGCTACTACCCAGGCGAATTTACATTATCTTCTACTGGCAGCTCTTTGCTCTTGTCAGTTGTAATCCAGCAAACTGCGAAGTGTGAGTCAATGTTTTCGTGTAGCAGATAAGAGCCGATCTGTCTGGGCAGAACAGGAAGTTCGTGCTTGCAGGCCACATTCCTCATTCTTGCATTCTTCTCATCTCTACACAGTATCACATATTAGCGATCTGACGTTTTGCATTCTCAGACTCATTTTAAAAATACTCATGTACGCTGTACCGGGTGGTACACCTCCACGCCGCTAATTCAAACTTTGCGCCAGTTGAAACTCCTCTACTGGAAGAAGTCTGAACTTTATCTACTGTGTTAATTCTCAAGTTTCTCAGAAGATGTCCCTACTTGTAAATTTTGAAGTTTCTGAACTGGGTCGTTTCCGATGTATTTTTGTTTTGCCTGTAGTAAGAAGTGTGGACATTCTCTTCCAGATGGCACTACTGAAGAGCTACAATTGTGCACCCTAGTGCGAAGTGAAAGAACTATGTTTTTGGAGAAATTTTGTGTTCATAAGTTTGTTCTTTGTTAAATTTCTTTCAGTTATTGTTTAAGTTGGCAGTATTAACCCTTTCTTTCCGCCAGTTTTGAATTTAACCAATAGGGAATTTCTGTAATTAATTTTCCACCAATAATGTGTTTCTTCCTCATCTAGTGTAGGGGTTTTCGTTATTAGCCAATAAAATTTTTGTGGGAGGGTGTTCTCATTCCTGAAACGCCTCGAACTTTCCACGAGGGTATATAAACTGCTGATTTTCGGGTCTCAGCGCCACTTCAGGAACATCTATCTGTGTGTAAAGTATGTAGCAGGGGGCGGAAAGCGCCTCTTTCTTCGGGCAGCAGTTCAGCCACCAGGTAATGGCCGTTTAATAACTTCTTTTCTTGCTAGCTCAGCAGTTTAACTCTCGGGGCAGGTCCGAAGCCTTTCTACCATGTAACTTTTCCCCTAAAATGTAAAGACACCTAGAATCAATTCTATCTTTTAAACTACATATTAGGATACAGAGTGCTTAACCCTCTCGAGCTCCCACTCATATTGCGTTGAGGTGAACTTATTTTCTCAACCGTTTCTTCCTTAATGTAATGTAAATTGTCTTCTTCTATAAGTCACCTCTCTAGTATGGGATTAGCCCTTGCAGTAACGGCCTAGTGCCAAGTAGGTTTTATATAAAGTGTATTAGGAGTGCAAGAACGCCTCCTCTCAAGTTGGTATTTTAGAGGCCATGTAATTGACCTGTTTCTTTACTTAATAGGCCTCAGTAGGTTGGGTATTTTTACCCCTGTTTTCATGTCCTTGGAGGACAACTTGAAAGTGGAGTTTGGTGTGGCCTTTGATAGGCTCGAACTTAAGAGCAGGTTGCTCTTTCTAAAATTTTGTTTTCTGCGCGCCTCGAGGAGGCTTTACTGTGTAATTGGGAGCAAGAGCTCCTGGGCATGATTGGGGGTCTTCTGCCCCTTTGTTGAATCTTGGATATAGTAACGTTGGGCTCATTGCTCAACAATTATGTGTCTGGCTCTCGGAGCCCAAATCCTGTAACTCTGTAATTGTACATTTTCAAATTGGTTGCTTTGCTACTCTGTACCTGCCATTCTTGTTATTTCTTGATTTTGCAAAGAAAATATAACCTTGTTAAATTTTACCTTAACTTTAATTTCGTATTTTGAGACCTGTTCACCCCCGCACCTTCTTTCACCTCTGCTAATCCACCAAACCATGGTAACAAGTGGTAGCAGAGCGTGGTTGGGTGGGTCTCAATTTAGCCCCTTTTGATGGCTAAACATTGCTTTGATTCGAACTCTAACAATTTTCTCTGTTGCTGGAATTTTTTGATTTTTCCTTTTTCAAAATTTTCTGTCATCATGTCCGGCCCTCGCGAGGTTCTTCATCCTTTCTATTTGCGTAAAGAGGAATTAATTTATGAACTATCTCTTAGAAACGTTCAATCTGGAGGCACGGTTGCAGTCGACTCCAATAAGCTAAAAGATTCCCTTGATTTACCTATTACCATCCCGATTTTGGGAGAAAAAGAGATTGACGACGCTCTCTCCACGATCAATAATAATACTACTGAGCTAGCATCTGTAGTTAGTTTTTTTGAAGTAAGTGATCCATCTCCTAATCAACTCAAAAGAGTACAGGCTAGGTTGTACCACTTTTATAATAGGATATGTGATCTATTGTCTCTGAAGTTAAATGACCTTCAGGGTAAGGAAGCTAGTGCCCTAGCTGAAAACTTGTCTGAAATGTCTAGTAAGGTTAGTCAGTTGTTATCTGGACCTGCTATCCCTAAAGTCGACCAACCTATGGTAGTAAATATTGTTAGTGGGGATGATTCCTCGAAAGAGGAAGGAAGTAGTACTGAGGCAACTACACAACGTACATCTGCCCCATCAGAAAATATGTCAGATCGTCGCAAGTCCATTCCACCCTTTGTGTTAAATAATGCTCCTTCCGAATCTGCTTCTCCGCCACTTAGGTCCCTTCCTACTACGTCTCCGGGTTTCAGCAGTTTGCCCCATCCATTAGCTATGTTGCTTAGAGGTTAACTCTACCAGTGACGTAATTGCATTTTTACGGTTTTTAGTTGAGTTTCAGGACCATGCTGTTGTATTTTCTCTTTCTCCTTGTCAAATTTTGCAGATAATTTATCCCTATGCGATTGGTGTCCTCTCGGACAAAATTGTTAGAGCAATAGCTGAACAGTCATCTATTGAAGATTTTCATGCACACCTTCTTGCAAATTTCATTCCTGCTCGTGCGAGGTCATCCCTGATTCAGAAGTACTATTATCGCGTACAGCGGTTGGATGAAAACTTGGCAGATTTCATCCAAGATATTAATTTCTATACCAGGGTGTTTGCTCTTCATTTTCCTGAAGATCAGATTGTACAGGCTATTGTAGAAGGTATTTCACCACCTTACCGATCATACTTGTGTTTTGCGTCGCGTCCACAAACTTTCGCTGAGCTTGAAGCTATGGCTGTATCGGCTGAAGGAGTTAGATATGCCGATTCCTTGCGTGTCGCGAAAGAACCCCCTCCTTCTTTTAGTAATCCTCGCCGACCAGTCACACCCCGTAAATGTTATGCTTGCGGGTCGCCTGACCATCTTCGGAACAAGTGCCCATCAATCAAGTCTAGTGGGACAAGGAATGGAGCAGGGTCATCTCAAGGCTGTTTTAAATGCAGAGCGTGCTCCCATATTGCTAAGAACTGCCCTAATACCAACAGCACCCTCTCTTGCTCAACTTCGGGTGTAACTTCCAACAACAATCAAAAGTGACTAGTGGCTTCGGCTGAATCGACTAATCCATATTCCCGAGGCTCAGCCCCTGGTAAACAGGTCGAAAATTCAGGGAAAACTCAGTCTTCAGATTTATCTTTTGAATGCCCCAAAGAATGTCTTAGGATTGCGGCGGATTCCCCCGCACCTGTGCCCTTCCTCAAAATTGAGTTAAATAATGAACCTGTAACAGCTCTTTTAGATTCAGGCAGTGTTTGTTCAATTATTTCGGCTCAATGGTATTCGAAATTGAAATCTATTTGTAAACTTCCTGACTATTGCTCATCTCCTGTTCAATATGTTTCGGCTAATTCTTCTCCATTAGAAATTTTAGGTTCCTTAAAAGCCAAAATTCGTATTTTTAAATTTACTTGGAAAGTTAAATTCTTTGTGGCCAAGCACTTGTCTTGCCCCATTATATTGGGAGCTGACTTCATTTCTCACTCTGGTCTTGTGCTCGATCTTCAGAGTAGGTCGTGCACTTTCAAATTTGCGTCTTATTGTAAAATCCCCTTATTGAAATGTAATTCTGCATCATGTTCATCTATTTCGCCTACCCAGGATGAGATGTTGTTAGACCTTAGACATCTACCTGAGGAACAGGCTGATAGTATTCGTAAGTTGTGTCAGTCGTTTCCAGAGGTGTTCTCTGATACTCTTGGTGTTACTGACCTGATCGAATACAAAATTGAGGTCACGGATTCGGTTCCTGTCCGTTTTCCACCTTATAGGCTATCTCCACCTAAAATGAAGGCTCTGAAAGAAATCATTGATCAAATGTTAAAGGATGGTATTATTAGGCCCTCTAAGTCGGCGTATTCTTCGCCTATTTTTCTAGTCCCGAAACCCCAAGGTGGCTTCAGGCCTGTCATTGATTATAGGGCTCTCAATCGGAAGGTGGTGTTACAATCTGTGCCCCTTCCTGACCTTCATTCTTGTTTTTTTGGTTTCGTAAGGCCAAGTTCTTCACCATCTTGGATTTGAATCAGGCTTATAATCAAATTCCCCTAGCTGAAGAGTCTAAACACCTTACAGCGTTTGCCACGGATTGGAATTTGTATGAATACAACCGCGTGCCTTCTGTACTCACTAGACTGCTAGATAGGGTCTTCTCCGACATCAAATTCGAGTACTTGTATCACTATCTTGATGATGTCGTCGTATTTTCGGAGACTTTTGAAGAACATCTAGATCAACTGCGAGAAGTTCTCAATCGCCTTCGTAAGGCCGGGTTAACTGTGAAGTTGTCCAAGGTTGCCTTTGCTAAGCCCTCCATGTCATTCCTAGGGCATATTGTGTCACCTGATGGTGTTGCAGTCGATCATTCTAGAACACAGGCCATCCGTGATTTTAAACCTCCCAAGGACATCAAAGGTATCGCCAGGTTCATTGGTATGGTGAATTTCTTCAGGAAGTTTATTCCTAACTTCGCTAATAGAGCGGCGCCCTTGAACCTTCTTCGTAGGAAAGGCATCAAATTTGAGTGGGGACCTTCTCAACAAGCCGCTTTTGAAGATCTTAAATTAGCTCTCTGTAATGCCCCTGTCCTTGCTATGCCAGATTTCTCGAAGAAATTCATCGTCCAAACCGACGCGTCGTCGTCGGCGGTAGCTGCAGTCCTTCTTCAAGAGACTGAACTAGGGAGGCGACCCATCGCCTATGCATCTAGGACTCTATCGGTTCAAGAAGCCAAGTATTCCATCTATGAGCTCGAAGGTTTGGCAGTCTTATTTGCCTTAGAAAAGTTCCGTCTCTATCTGGAACATGTCAAATTCGACCTGGAGACAGATAATCAAGCCTTAAGCTGGGTCTTAAGTAGGCCGCGTCGTACTGGTCGTATAGCCCGTTGGGCCATCCGAATCTCTGCCTTCCAATTTGACGTTAGGCATATCAGAGGTACTGAAAATGTTGTTGCAGACGGACTCAGCCGTATGTTTTCCAATGACGTCGAGACCCATGAACCGGTCGATAGTTCATCCCCTCCCGAGTCCATACTATCTGAGGTTAATGCCACCTTAACAGATGCTCCCATGCTCTTTAGGGACATTGAGAAATATCAACGTGAAGATCTGACGCTGGCTCTGATAATGGAAACCCTTTCTTCTGGGGAACATGTTGTCCCTTATGTACTGAGGAATGGTGTTTTATGTTGCCCTTCGAGGCATGATAAGATGTTGAAGGTTGTAGTTCCAGCTGTTCTTGTACCTATGATCTTTAAGTACTATCATGAGACCCCATTAGGGGGGCATCTAGGCATCTTTAAAACTCGTGAAAAGATTCGTGAAAGGTTTATCTGGAAAGGTATGGACGGTGAAATCCGTGAACTAGTAAAGGCTTGTAAATCCTGCTTGCTTAGTAAACCCACCATGTCCACCAAGGTAGGCCTTTTGTCTTCTCATCAGGCTTCGCGCCCAATGGAACGCCTGTATATTGATTATGTAGGACCCTCCCCCCAGTCAAAGGGAAATGCCAACAAGTTCATCTTTGTATGTGTAGATGGTTTTACAAGATTTTCCTGGTTATTTCCGACTAAGCTGGCTACCGCTCAGTCCACCATTACTTGTCTAAATTCAGTCTTTGCTTCTTTTGGTCCGTGTCAATATATTGTGTCTGATAATGCTAAGGCTTTCACATCTAATCTATTTCGTAAATTCTGTTTTGACCTGTCCATCTCTCATGTGACAACTTCTGCTTATTACCCTCAACCATCTCTGGCTGAATGGGTTAATCGTAATCTCAGGTCCGCGCTTATTGCCTATCATCATGAAGATCATTCTAGGTGGGGCACGTCCCTGCATTGGTTAGCTTTTGCTTTGAACTCGGCTGTTCATGAATCACATAAATTTACTCCAGCTTCGTTGATGTTCAAGTTTGTTCCCAACATGCCACTCTCTAACCTCTGGTCTCTGAGTGACATTCTACCTGAGACAATAAATCCAGATAATATTAAAGATCTTTGGAAGAAGGCTAAAGCCAATCTTAAAGTGTCTCATGAAAAGGTTAGGGAAAGATATGATCGCGGACGGAGACCCACCAATTTGAAGGTAGGCGACCAGGTGATGGTCAAGAATTTTGTTCCCGCGGGCAAGCTTGCCCCCAGATTTCATGGGCCGTGTACTATTCTCGATTTCCTTACTCCCGTTACCTTATTGCTAAGCAATCCAGCCACCGAGAGGATATTTAGGGTTCACCTGTCACAGGTGAAACCGGTGTAATTTCTGTGTTAACTTGCTTCATATAATTTTGAAAGAAATATGAAGGTTATATTTTTGTTTGAGGGGTTTCACTTTTAAGGCCTTCTGCCCTTGGAATCTGTTTCCTTTGTGCGTAACCATTTATTGTAAACCTTCCCCGACCAGTTAAACTGCCATCCTGTCCTTACCACGGCCATTACCACGCTCCCGTCTCCTGCCCAACAACACACAGTGGCTTTCAAGTGAAATAAATATTTCTACGCCGCTGACCCCTCAGTTCCACCACAATGAATGTACCCTAAAATCATTCTGGTCAAACAAAATTCTGCCGCCGAGCTATAATGTTTCAGTGCTCCCGCAGCAGCGCGGCGCCGTACCGCGACTGAGGTAGGGTATGGGCCCGCCCTTCTCCAGTGAGGCCAACCAGTGTACGGCGAGCCGGAGTCCTCCTCCCGGCCAAGGCTGATGTGCGGCGCACAACCTGTAACTGGCCCGCGACCTGCATGTTCGCCACGGGCGCGGCGTGCTTCAACTCCACTACTCCTCTCATAGTGCGGGCGAGCGGTATCTCAGGGTACTTGAGGGGTCCGAGCGGCCTCCTCGGGACACAAGCAGCAGCGGCCGGTCTGGCCGTCTAACTTAATCAACCTTGGATATATGTAATCAGCTACATGGATATTTAATATCAACATTACTACAGTTTTGAATCCAACTGCAATATCTGGTGGACTTAGAAAATTTTTCCTCAACTTTAAAAACTAAAAGTTTCCTTCTGAATTCAACCTCTACAAGCATAAAGACTTTACATCTAAAGTTACTATAAAGAATTCTGAAATTGAATCAAACCAAATTTAGAAAATTTTTATAAATGCTTCTGCAATTAATTTCTATATCAACATCATAATTTGGACCTTATTTTGAAACAAAAGTTTATGTTCTTCTGTGTCACCCCTGGAGGAACTTTTGGTGGGGGGGGGGAGGTCTGTACCGGGTGGTACACCTCCACGCCGCTAATTCAAACTTTGCGCCAGTTGAAACTCCTCTACTGGAGGAAGTCTGAACTTTATCTACTGTGTTAATTCTCAAGTTTCTCAGAAGATGTCCCTACTTGTAAATTTTGAAGTTTCTGAACTGGGTCGTTTCCGATGTATTTTTGTTTTGCTGTAGTAAGAAGTGTGGACATTCTCTTCCAGATGGCACTGCTGAAGAACTACAATTGTGCACCCTAGTGCGAAGTGAAAGAACTATGTTTTTGGAGAAATTTTGTTCATAAGTTTGTTCTTTGTTAAATTTCTTTCAGTTATTGTTTAAGTTGGCAATATTAACCCTTTCTTTCCGCCAGTTTTGAATTTAACCAATAGGGAATTTCTGTAATTAATTTTCCACCAATAATGTGTTTCTTCCTCATCTAGTGTAGGGGTTTTCGTTATTAGCCAATAAAATTTTTGTGGGAGGGTGTTCTCATTCCTGAAACGCCTCGAACTTTCCACGAGGGTATATAAACTGCTGATTTTCGGGTCTCAGCGCCACTTCAGTAACATCTATCTGTGTGTAAAGTACGTAGCAGGGGGCGGGAAGCGCCTCTTTCTTCGGGCAGCAGTTCAGCCACCAGGTAATGGCCGTTTAATAACTTCTTTTCTTGCTAGCTCAGCAGTTTAACTCTCGGGGCAGGTCCGAAGCCTTTCTACCATGTAACTTTTCCCCTAAAATGTAAAGACACCTAGAATCAATTCTATCTTTTAAACTACATATTGGGATAGAGAGTGCTTAACCCTCTCGAGCTCCCACTCATATTGCGTTGAGGTGAACTTATTTTCTCAACCGTTTCTTCCTTAATGTAATGTAAATTGTCTTCTTCTATAAGTCACCTCTCTAGTATGGGATTAGCCCTTGCAGTAACAGCCTAGTGCCAAGTAGGTTTTATATAAAGTGTATTAGGAGTGCAAGAACGCCTCCTCTCAAGTTGGTATTTTAGAGGCCATGTAATTGACCTGTTTCTTTACTTAATAGGCCTCAGTAGGTTGGGTATTTTTTACCCTTTTCATTTCCTTGGAGGACAACTTGAAAGTGGAGTTTGGTGTGGCCTTTGATAGGCTCGAACTTAAGAGCAGGTTGCTCTTTCTAAAATTTTGTTTTCTGCGCGCCTCGAGGAGGCTTTACTGTGTAATTGGGAGCAAGAGCTCCTGGGCATGATTGGGGGTCTTCTGCCCCTTTGTTGAATCTTGGATATAGTAACGTTGGGCTCATTGCTCAAGAATTATGTGTCTGGCTCTCGGAGCCCAAATCCTGTAACTCTGTAATTGTACATTTTCAAATTGGTTGCTTTGCTACTCTGTACCTGCCATTCTTGTTATTTCTTGATTTTGCAAAGAAAATATAACCTTGTTAAATTTTACCTTAACTTTAATTTCGTATTTTGAGACCTGTTCACCCCCGCACCTTCTTTCACCTCTGCTAATCCACCAAACCACGGTAACATACGCGACAGTGTAGCTCCTTCGTATCTGAATATATTGCTTTACCCATCCCTCGAAGCAAACACACAAGTAAAAGAAGACATTATAAGATAACCAATGATGCCAGTAACACATCCATCTCTAACTAAACTGACACCAGGTTGTATGTTTGATTTTCGAGCCTCGGTCGTATACTCATGTATAACATTACTTTGAACAACAATACCAATGCAAAGATTACTACCACAATTCATACACACTCGTAGCACACCGGGCGATTTGGCCGTGCGGTTAGGGGCGCACAGCTGTGAGCTTGTATCCGGGAGATAGTGGGTTCGAACCCTACTATTGGCAGCCCTGAAGATGGTTTTCCGTGGTTTCCAATTTTCACACCAGGCAAATGCTGTGGCTGTACCTTAATTAAGGTCATGGCCACTTCCTTCCCACTCCTAGCACTTTCCTATCCCATCGTCTCCATAAGACCTATCTGTGTCGGTGCGACGTAAAGCAACTAGCTGGATTTAGAATGTTAAACTAGTAGTATTTTTTGTAATATTTTCTTTCCATGGAATTGCTTGTTGTACTGTTGCTGCTGTTCTTCTTCTTCTTCTTCTTCTTCTTCTTCTACTTCTTCTTCTCCTTTAACTTTAGTTTATCATCACTTGTAATGTTAAGTGTGGAAAGCTTTACATACATTGGCAGTGTAATATCTTGAGATACACCAGCCACAAAGGAGGTGGCAAATAGAGTGCAGAAGAGCTCTCACTTTTACCAGCAAGTACAAACACTTCTCTGGGATCCCAAAGTACCAACAAAATCAAAGCTGGTGATATTCAGTCAGTACTTCATACCAATCTTAACCTATTGTATTGAAACCTGCACCCTCACTAAGAATGACTCATCAAGGTTGCAGGCATCCGAGATGAAGTTCCTTCGGTCCACAATTCAAAAACCCAAACTGCAGAAGTTGAGAAGTGATGTGGTTAGGAAGGAAGCTGGGATTGAGACATCATTCTTAGATGGTGGTTTGGGCATGTAATGAGGATGGAGCCAACAAGGGCAGCATATGTTAACTTGGAGCAACATGTGGCAGGGAAACAGATGGTGGGAAGACCAAGAACCTACTGGATGGACATCGTAAAGATGGACATTTGCAGATCGGGGAAGGGCACTGGAGGATGTGGTTAACAATAGAATGTATCTCAACAAGACAGAATGGAAGAGGCTCGCCAGCAGTACCTGGGAAACTGGAACTTTAAAATGATGATGATGTAATGTTAAGTTAGCTCAGCCTCTAGTATTGTAAGCTGTAGTATTAAGTACTGGAAACACTTAAGTTGTGTGTGAATTTGTATATGATTATGCTGGATTTAGAATGTTAAACTAGTAGTATTTCTTGTAATATTTTCTTTCCATGGAATTGCTTGTTGTACTCTTGTTGCTGTAGTTGTGTTAGGTAATTATGTTTTAACTTTATTATCACACTACTGTAAGTGACCATTGCCACCGGGATATTTCCCAATTGCAATGTATGTTAATAATAATAAAAACACCACTATTGCAAACACAGTGTACCATCTGCAAGTTGAGGAAACAAGGCCATGTGGACCCAGACAGAGAGGATACTGTAAACCAAGATTTGAAAACAGTTAATTGACATCTAGACTAAGCAGTTGACCATGTAAAGTGGTGTAACAAGATCCATAAGGTAGACCTTGTACCACTGGGAAAATGCTAAGAAAAGAAGATTCTCCTGAGTCAGGAAGGAACTTGCTAACTTGGGCTCAAGAGGCCAGCACCATTCTGTCTGAGCCACTTGTCCTGGCAGGGAGGAAATTATAGGATTAATTTATTGTGAGAGAAAAACAGAAAATGATGGGTAAACCGTTTTAGTAATAATAATGTGGATTTTTTAATGTACTTTCAACTTCTGTTGGTTGTAAAAGATATTGTAGTGCTAGAACTCCCATTGGTCTCTCAACTTCTCAGGTAATGATATGGAAATTACTAGACTCCACTTGGTTCTGGTATTCCTTCCACCTAATTGTGCCACACTCCTCTCTTTCATCTTTCCTATCCAACTTCACTTGCTCAGCTCTTCTTCTCTTCCAAGCAAAATGACATTAGGTCTGCAAAGCCTAAGGAGGAAGTCTCATGTCCCATCCTTTCCTTTCCATAATGACCTCATTCCTTGAGGGTTTGGAGCTCTTTCTCTTTTGTCTAAGATTAAATTATGTTAGGCTGATAATCCCATTGTTTCATATAGCACCCAGTGTTGATGTTTTGACTAGAAAAGTGGTTCACCCCATGTGGGTGGGGGACGCAGATGTAGAATGCACCCCCGGTATCCCCTCCCTGTCGTAAGAGGCGATTAAACGTGGCGACCTTGGCGCGGACATGGATTGCGGTTTGGTTTCATGTGTTGGACCCCCTGTGGATGTTATGGGCTGGATACATTCACGGGTAATCCTTGCCTGTCGTAGAAAGTGTATAAAAGGGTCATGTGGCCATTGGTCCCCTCTTTATATTTTTTTTAGGGTTAGTTTTAGACCGATTGAAAATTCTGCTCGGAGATGGGCCTCTTATGTGTGCGATTACGCTCGAAAGGCTGCTGGTGACCTCGGGAAGCCTTCGGGTGGGAGTGCTATGTACCCGTGCAGTAGTATCCGCCTGACAGCACAGGTCCCTACACAGCCGAATGCCAGAAGGACATATTATTTTTTTTTTTTTTTCTCTCTATATTTATTACTCTGTACATGTTACAGGTTCATGCTATTGTGGGTGATTGGAGGAAGGGAGTCTTAGTGCTCATTGCCCCAGTCGTCACGTATTAGGCATCATCCAACATTGAACCCCGGGCAATACCTGCTACGATCAGGTGAATATTGTCTTGGCTGCCTGGTTCGGCTACAGAGGCCCTTGATCAGAGTGGGTAGCATTCGGGTAGGATGATTTCGGACATGACTTTGAAACTTCTTCAGCCTGTCCAATGTGATCCCTCACCAAAATCTTTAACATTTGATTCCTTGATAGGTTCAACCCCCGGGGAACAAGCGCAATGTGAAGGAATGGCATCCTTCTTCCCTAGGTTTCTGGTTACTATCAGAACTGATAGGAGTGACTTCAAGCTGGTAAAGTCTATTTTGTTTAGTAGGCACAGAGAAGGTGTCTACGGCAAATGGGTAGATCTGAAAAAATGTTTGTTGCTAAAGATGCGCACTGCTGTGCAAACTGATTGGTTGCTCAAGTGCGACCACTTTGGCTAAATTCCCATCAAAGTGGAGGAGCACAACACCTTGAATCTGGTTCGTGGAGTTATCTTCCACCGTTATCTCATCTTGAACACTGACGATGAGTTGATGGAAGACATAGAGCACCCTGGCATGACACACATCTGGCGCATTACACGCAAAGTCAATGGCAAAGACGTTGCCATGGGTGCAGTCATTGTCTCCTTCAAATTGTCAGTGTTACCAGAAAAGGTCAAGGTAACAACCTATCACGACGATGTGAGGCCATACATCCCGCCTCCCATGCGCTACTATCAATGGCAGAGGTTTGGGTATATGGTAGCTTGTTGCTTGAATCCGTCGGTATGTGTTAAGTGTGGCAGAGGAGCTTACAGCGTGGAAGAGTGCACAACTCCTTACTTTCCTGGTCTTCATTCACCCCGAGATTGGATCTGTCTGGTATATCTCGGTGAGAAGAAGATCCAGGAGATCAAGACCCTGGATGGTCTTTCCTACCAGGAAGCGCGCCGTAAGTTCAATTCTATGAATGCACCCAACAAGACGCTAGACTACATGAAGGTAGCACAGACTCTTCCAGGTTTGTCATTTACATCTTCTAAACCTGTTACGATCGCTGCGTCCAAGGCAGCTGTTGCTCCTGCGAGCAAAACAGGAAAGAGTAAAAGCTCACCACCCCACCTTCGACCACAAACAAGTCTGTGCTGGCTGGGACTCTTAAGCCGGCGCAGCAAGGGGGAAAGGCCAAGTCTCCCCCTACAAAGAGGTCAGCGAAAGCCGTTCCCACACCGGCGGAGGCGGCATTGTCAACCAGGACTGGGAAAATATCTCCCAGCCCGTCTAAACAAGAAAAGAAGGCAGAAAAGCGGAGCACCCTTACCAGGCTCCAGATTTCTCCAGATAATTTAGAAAAAGAACTAAAATATATAAGGCAATTAGCTCAGTTCAATGGTTTTAAAATAAATACCGGTATGGTTAATCGGCTAATTAATAAAATCAAAATTAGACTGTCCTCCAATCTAGTACCAGATAAATCCAAGAAAAATAGCTAAGCCACATTTACATATAACAACCCGGTTATTCATCAGATCACAAATGTTCTAAGAACAAAACATCAATATAGCCTTCAGGACAGTAAATAATAACCAAAACATATTTTTCAATCATAATAAGGTCAGTAGTAATAATAATAATAATAATAATAACAACAGTTACTCAAGATCTGGATTTTATAGACTAAAGTGTACACAGTGTGGGTTCTCGTATCTGGGTGAAACTGGGAGGAGCTTCTTTACAAGGTATTTGGAACACTAATGCTTCCAAACACAAGTATTCAGCCATGAGCCAGCATATGAGTGAAACGAGACATAAATTCACTTCAATTGAGAAAGATCCAACCATTGTTAAAAGCTTAGGCAAGGGGAAATTATTGAATGAAATGGAAAATTTATACATGTTTTTTGGACCAAACCTACAATAAAGATAATAATCTTAACGATGTCATTGACAACAAAAATCCATTATATGAGATAACTCCAAGGATGATCCATACTGTAAATGAGAATAAGGTCCCTACTATTTTTCAATCACAGTACTCAAATGTTCCATTTATCATGCCTAATATTAGGCCTGCCCACACCAATTCGGGTAACACCTCTCTAGCAATAACACAGGCGCACAAAGTACAACTCACTCCCCTTCCCACCGAGCTCGATAGCTGCAGTCGCTTAAGTGTGACCAGTATCCAGTATTCGGGAGATAGTGGGTTTGAACCCCACTATCGGCAGCCCTGAAGATGGTTTTCCGTGGTTTCCCATTTTCACACCAGGCAAATGCTGGGGCTGTACCTTAATTAAGGCCACGGCCAATTCCTTCCCACTCCTAGGCCTTTCCCATCCCATCGTCACCATAAGACCTATCTGTGTCGGTGTGACGTAAAACAAATTGTAAATACTAAATAAACTCCTCTTCCCCCTCTATGCTCCACCCCTCCGTTACCACGTCAGTACTTCACTAGAAATAGAAAGTTTAGTCGATCAGACACAACCAGAACAGGTGGATCCAACTAACATTAGGCTTGATGAATGAGTTTGACCACAATTATGGGGTATTATACTATTATCTTTATAATTATCAATGCAGGCTTTAACATTCATTATTCTAAATTTCTTTTTCTTTTTATTTAATTACAGACAATATTCATAAACTATTCCAAGGTAGAACAATGAATCAATGAGAACAGTAGTCTAATAAGAACGGCATAAATAATCCAGGAAGCATTTTGTTAGTGGAGCAGTTGCCTATGAAGAATATTTGACAACATAATTTGAACACACATGACGTTTAACCCATAATTATACTAAAAATCTTAATATATAGTATCATCCAACCTCGCTTCTTTCCACATGGGGGATATTGAAGCTTTGCATGATTGACAACATACCACAGTTGCAGTTTTGTTGCTGCCAAACGTACGACATAGGTGATTAAAATGCACCTTTGGATGAACATACTTTTTACAAATGTTATTAACCTAATGATTCATCCAATAATTGATGAAGATCCAATTTTTGCTTTGGACAATTTTAGTTAAATGTAGATAATTTTTATTGTATTTATGTCACATATTTTGGTTTTATTCAATGTACACATTTTAAACCCGCGTACACAGCATCTGACGAAAAACTTTTTTTTTCAAAATTTTTAGAATAAGCTTATTTGTATAGTATTAATTTAAAATGTGTAACTCAAACAAGGCCTTGGACTTGACCTTAAGATTGTCAATAGGCTGAAGATGCCCAAAAAAGGGCAAAATATGTACCTAAAAAGTGTATGTAATTCATGTAGAATTTAGTTACTATTAACTGTGTATTGTATTGAATAGGTGGATAAGTAAATTTTATTCTTGAAAGAATTTTACGTATTTCGGGTATCCAAGGATCATCTTCAGTACTAGGAATTTCCATTGCAGGCAGAATCGTCTCTGAACCGCTCTCGATTGCTAACCATCTAGCCAGTCATTTCGTGGATGTGCCTGGCTCCAGGAATTACCATTGTGATTTCCTTGCTCTGAAGCGGGAGGCAGAACGTCATCACCTCAGTTTTGCCACTCAAGCTTCAGAGGACTATATCATCATCATCATCATCATCATCAATGACCCACTCCAGATGCCCGGGTGTGGTTAATAAGCCTCCTCCCCTTCTTTCTGTCCTTCCACTTTTCCTGCTCCATTACTTCGTCCACATCCAATCCAGCTTCCCTAATGTCCTTCCAAATCTGATCCATCCACCTTCTTCTTGGTCTTCCAACTGGTCTCTTTCCCTTAATTTATTTGTTCAATTCCCTTCTTGCTACCTGTTCCTTTCCCATTCTTTTTATATGTCCGAACCATCTCAGTCTTGCTTTCTGTATCTTCTGTACTAACAGCTCTATATTTATCTCTTCTCTGATTTTAATATTTTGAATTCCATCTCTTCTTGCCTTTTTAACCGATGGTCTTAAAAATTTCATTTCTACTGCTTGGATCTTACTATCTTGTCTCTTATTATTTACCAGCATTTCTAGTCCATATATTACAATTGGTATGAAATACTGACTATATAATGTTAATTTTTTTCTCTTGGGTACTTTGTCATCCCATAAAAGCTCTCTGACTTGATGATAAAATGTTGTATCTTTACTTAGTCTGTTATTAATTTCAGGGTTGATTTCATTACTTCCATTAATAATGCTACCCAGATGTGTAAACTGTTCTACATTCTCTAACCATTCTCCGTCTATGTTCGCTTGGCTTCTCTTTTTCTCTTTTCCACAGTGCATGACTACAGTTTTCTTTTTACTAATTGCCATTCCAAACTCCTTCAGATTTTCATTCCAAATGTCCAGTCTCCTTTGTACTTCCTTTTCTCCCTTTCCCCAAAATCACCACATCAACTGCAAATACCAAAGCATTCACTTCATCACTACTGATACTCTGTTTTACACGTTTTATGATTTCATCCATCAATAAAATAAACAATAATGGCGACAGTGCACTTCCTTGCTTGAGACCTTTTTTTTGTATAAAAAAATGTTTCAGAGTCACCACTCCCCACTTGTACACTGCTTTTAGTCTCGTGATACAACATTTTTATCTTGTTAATTAATGATTTGGGTACATTCCTTTTCAATAGGCATTCCCATACATGTTTTTTCTTAACTATATCATAAGCTTTTTACAAATCCAAAAGTACGAATGTGATTTCCTTGTTCCATTTCAGATGTTTTTCCCATTATTGTTTGCACTGTAAATATCAAGTCTATTGTTGATCTATTTGGTCTAAAGCCATATTGTTCTTCCTCTGAGTGTGTTTCTATTATATCCCTCAGTCTTTTGTCTGCGACTTTCTCCATTATTTTTAGCCCATGTAATAATAGGGTTATACCTCTATAATTTTCACATTTCTTCCTATTTCCTTTTTTGAACAGTGGTACAATGCTTCCTTTTTTCCAATCTTCAGGTATCCTTTCATCCTTCCATATGGCATTGAGGGCACTGTATAGCCACTGTAGTCCAATGTTTCCTTCTGCCTTAATCATATCAGTATTTAATTTTTATTTTCCGCTTGCTTTACCTTTGGTCATTGTTTTCACTGCCCTTTCAAGTTCCAACCATGTTATCGGGTTCTCTTCTTTTTCTCAATCTATTATTTCCATTTTCTTATCCCATTCACCCCTAGATTGGATCCGTCCGGTGTATCTTGGTGAGAAAAGGATCCAGGAGATCAAGACCCTGGATGGTCTTTCCCATTCTTTTTATATGTCTGAACCATCTCAGTCTTTAGGTAACTGCTTTGGTATTTGCAGATGATATGGTGATATGGGGAAAGGGAGAAAAGAAAGTACAAAGGAGACTGGACATTTGGAATGAAAATCTGAAGGAGTTTGGAATGGTAATTAGTAAAAAGAAAACTGTACTCGTGCACTGTGGAAAAGATAAAAATATAAGATGGGACTACAACATGCCCTTTATGGAGTGGGAACTCCGCAGCGCCTTGGCACTTTGCAAGGACACGTCTTCCAGACCTGACAGTGTCCATAACCAGAAGTTGAAACACGTTAGTGAGGGTAGTCTGTTATATCTCCTTTGTGTGTTCAACCCAGTCTGGATAGAGGGCGAGTTTCCGTCTCAGTGGCAAGAGGGCATACTAATTTCTGTCCTAAAGCCTGACAAAACTCCTAAATAAGCAGGCAGTTACAGACCTATTTGTCTTACTAATATTGTTTGTGTAAGCTCTTTGAGAGGATGCTAAATCACCAACGTGTGTGGTGTCTGGAGAAAAAAGGACTTTTGTCCGAGTACCAGTGTGGTTTTTGAGCCTCTCGCTCAACTACTGATCACTTGGTATGCCTAGAGAATTCTATCCAGGATGCCTTTCTTCGAAAACAGCATTTGGTGGCTGTTTTCTTTGACTTAGAAAAGACCTAAGACAGTACTTGGCAATTTGGTATCCTTTCAGTCCTGCATCACTGGAGATTCTGAGGTAACTTGCCGGTATATATTGCAAATTTTTTGTCCCTCCGTCTATTCTATGTCCGAGTAGGGAAGGCATACTCGCAGTAATACGTTCTGGAAAATGGAGTCCTACAGGGATCAGTTCTTAGTGTCCCTCTGTTCGCGATTGCCATAAACAGTATTGTCGCTGCTGCTGGTTCAGCAGTAATACTGTCATTATATGTGGACGTTTTTACTCTGCATTATAACTAGCACAATATGGCAGTTGCAGAGCGACAATTACAGTAAGCTATTAGGAGAGTGGAACAGTGGACTTTAGAACATGGCTTTCGGTTTTCAGCCATAAAGACCTCTGTTGTATACTATTACCAGAAGCGCATTCTTCACTTGGATCCTGAACTTTTCTTAGGGAATGTTGCTCTTCCTGTAGTGGACACATCGATTTCTTGGGCTCCTTTTTGATAGCAAATTATCACGGGAGCCACACGTGTGGCACTTAAAAGTGCAATGTACTAAGAAGTTGAATATTCTGTGAAGTTTCTTAGTGGCACTACTTGGGGGGCAGACCGCATGAGGCTCCTACGATTTTATAGGGCACATATTTTATCCAGGTTAGACTAAGGCAATACAGCATACGGATCAGCAAGGTAAAGCGTCCCTATGAAACTAAATAGCATCCACTACAGTGGGGTTAGGTTGGTAATGGGAGCTTTTCGTACAAGCCCCATTGCTTGCTAGTTGCTTTACATCGCACCGACACAGATAGGTCTTGTGGCGACGATGGGACAGGAAAGGCCTAGGAATGGGAAGGAAGCGGCCATGGCCTTAATTAAGGTACAGCCGCAGCATTTGCCTGGTGTGAAAATGGGAAACCACGGAAAACCATCTTCAGGGCTGCCGACAGTGGGGTTTGAACCCACTATCTCCCGGATGCAAGCTCACATCTGCGCATTCCTAACCGCACGGCCAACTCGCCCGGTAGCCCCATTGCTAGCCTGGTCGCTGAATTTGGTGTGCTGCCTTTACACCTTAGGCACCAGCAAATGTTTGTCCTATGCTGCAAATTTGCAACAGATGCCACTTCACCCAAGCTATCCTTGCGTATTCCACAATGGAAACTGTTGGCTGTATGCTGCTTATCCTTGAGCAACGCGGTTGGTTGGAATACGCTTGGATAGCAGTCACAGATTGCTTGATGTACCTTCGGTTCCCTGTCTTGTCAGACAGCTAAGTGGGGTACCTCCATGGATAATATGACGACCTGAAATAATCCTGGATCTGCACACTGTCCCAAAGGAAAACACCGACCCCTCGATTTATCAGAGGCTCTTCCTGCCCCTTGTTGTTCGATATCCAGATTCGGTCGTCATTTACACGGATGGTTCGAGGGCAGAAACAAAAGTGGGTTATGCGTTCATTGTCGACAATGATAGGTTTCTTTTTACTCTCCTGGAAACTTGTAGTGTGTATACAGCAGAGACTTATGCTATCTGTGAAGCTCTGTGATACGCGCTGTCCGATGAGTGCTGATACTGTCTGCTGTGTACCAACTCCTTGAGCTCGCTACAGTCTATTGATACATGTTTTCCTTGGCACCATCTGGTGCAGCGGATCCAGGACCTGCTGGATGGGTCTTTGGATGCCGACACCAGAATCACTTTCGTGTGGCTCCCAAGCCACATTTGTGTAGAGGTAAACGAGTTAGCTGATAAGGCTGCCAAGGAGGCTGTTACATTGCTCCTGTTGCCTTACAAGGTTCCATCAAGTGATATTCGCTCTCAGCTGAGACATTTGGTTATGTCCCATTGAGAGATTGAGTGGCAGGCCACTCCACTTCCAAATAAGCTGAGGGCGATAAAAGGAACAAGGAAGGTATGGAGGACTTCCCTTCAGGCTTCTCGGAGGGGAGCAGTGGTATTATGTCGTCTTTGGATCGGCCACCTTATAGTAACGCACGAGCAGTCAGCAGACCTCGTCATCCGTTTTGTGAGGGATAATGGTTTGTTTTATCGCATATAAATGTAGTGTTTTGTCTTAGTCTTTATATTATTATTTACTACGTTTTATTAAATCGACTCTGTTTTAGTTTGTGTTTGTATATTTTAATGTGTTTTTTTAAAATAGTTGTTTGCATGATATGTTATTGCATTTTAAGGCAATGTCTTATTCTACCATAATCTATCATCTATCATTTTACCAAAAATAAGGCATTGCAAATTAGATCCACTGAGTGTTTTAAACTCGCAATCATTGTTCATTATCATTTGTTTTAAATTCTAGTCAGTGGATACATTTTAAAATTTTAATAATCAGATCATGTCATCCATCTTGTACCATTAAGGGCCGATGACCTTAGATGTTAGGCCCCTTTAAACAACAAACAGCAGAAAAGTGGTTCATTAACATTCCAGGTAATATACATAGGTTTCTGTTTTAATGCTCTCTAATGCCAACTGACTGTGCTTTGAGTTTGTGATGTGAGCCTGTATAAAAACTACAGGTTTCTGATGTTCCCAAGTGGATAGCATCATTTGGCAGTTTGAAGAATCTTGCTTGCTCTCAGTTGTAGATAGATCTTTATATGTGGTATGAGTGGAAAATTTTGTTGTGAAGGTTTGGAGATGGGTAATTTTAACAACTTAGGAATCTCATGTGTGTTAATAATAGAGTCAATGGTAGGTACTAAATTTCTTAAATTTTTCATTTCAGAGTTTCTGGTGAGTTGGACTTGTCTTCTACTAATCTGAATGCATGGACATGGCAGATAATTGGAAAGATAATAAGTACATGTAATGAAATCCGGAAAGTGAACTTCAGTAATTGCTTAATACCTCCTCGCGGTCTTGTACCTCTCCTCACCGCTCTTGGTCAGAGCACTCAGATACAATCTCTTGATCTCAGAGGGAACAACATCCAGACTACCAGTGTTACTCACCTTGGAAGAATGCTTCGGCACAACATATCATTAACTAGGTGTGTATGGGGAGAAATAATGTACAAAAAAATTATTTTTAATTTCTTATTGAATGGAGTTTATACTTGACTTGTTTTTGCTTATTTTCAGATAAGCTACTTTTTTATTATTGTACATGCTTGGTTCGGATTTGCACTGTGACCACTCAAAGTTGATTTGAATGAGTTTATTGATATAAATGTGATTGCTGACATTCGTCTATCCTACTGCTTCTCTTACCCTCCATGGTCAATATGTAACCTACATTCACTTCACATGGTCCAACACTGAAGTATTTTTATATGTATGCTTCATTTGTAACTTAACCTATATCTCTTTATTGCATATAATGGTAAAGTGGACAAAGGAAGAATTTTTTCACTGTTCAATTTCCAGTGATCGTGGAGGTGGATGATGTTATGCCAGATGGACTGTGAAGACGCACCTCAGTTATACAGTATTTGGAGACTGGAGCAGAGCATTGAAATCCTGGTGTACAACCTCGCATATCTTATTTCATATGTGCTGCAGGATATGGCTCTGAGATCACAGAGAGAGAGAGATAGAGATAGAGACTTCCTGGCAAGTAGTGATCCACCTTAACAGACTCATGCCAGTGGCATTTATCCTGCTACTTCATCCTCTTCAGGTCCAATGGTGATAGGATAAGAATGGTAGGAGTAGGGTTTGGGTTAAACAGGAAGGTCCTACTCTGGATCTGCATGATCAATCATTGTCAGTCAGTCAATCAATCAATCAGTCTGCATTTAGTGCTGTCACCCTTGATGGTGGGAGATGTGTGATGGGCATCTTTCTGAGACCCTGTGACCACTTAGGAATTCGGTCCTACATCTCTGTCTGGTCAGGCTTATTTAGGATCATCACTGTTGCCCCAAATGGAGAAGGCACTAGAAAATGTGGGTTAAACATCAATAGTTATATACTTCCCTGATTGGGCAGTTGCACCCAACGAGTCACTGCACATGTGATTGAAAATTCACACATTATCGTTCAATTGTAATTAGAGTATCTGAACATTCTTTGCTGTAAGAGATAGTGACAGACCTGAAAGAAGAACAGCACCCATCATCCACAATTTTGCAAGATTAAAAGTTGATGTTGCTGCCGAGTGAAACTGGACTGTATACTGAGGGAAAATTTGTTGCATTTGGCTTGACTTTTACCATCTTTTGGTTGAGTAAAGATGAAAGAGAGCACTATATCAATAGTGTTGGATTCACTGTGAAGATGAAACTAATAAACAATCACCATCTCAATCCCAGTGCAAACAGTGACACTTAGTAAACCACTCTCTGAAGACATGTTCCCATTTTAGATGCAGATGAATATGCTAAAAACCAGTTTTTCAACTAGCTGAGTAGTCATTTTAAAGGTATCATCTAGGACAAATAGTTATTCCTTGGCAATTTCAGTGCCTTGAGTTGGAAGAGATAATCAGCTCTGGAAAAATGTGATGAGCAGACAAGGACTTGGTAACCGCAGCACCAGTAGACTGTTGCTCCTAGGTCTCTGTAGCAGCTGCTATGCTTTAAATAAAACAATTATAAAAGATAAACACTTGGAACATTAAATAAAATTTAGAATCGTTAAAACTATCTCATGGAATCAAAACTAAACAAGGTAAAATACATAGAAACTAACGGCAGGATGTGGACAGCAGAAGAAACTCTACGAGGCGGTGGATCAAGGAACTTTTGTGGCTGAAACTTCGAACAAAGAATAATTTAGTTAATATCTACTTATCGTAAATACTTGCTTATTATAAAAAACCTCTAAAAGGGAAATAATGAACACTACCGTTAACATAACATCCAAAATAAAAAGCAAACTCTAAAGTTGCAGTCTTACAATCTTACAAATGCTAGTCTTCATGGAAAACACTTTAAATATGAAGCGACCACCTTCACTAAAAAAACAGGTCGAAGGAAAATATTTCCAAAAGAAGCAGATTTACTGAGGTCAAGCTTAATAAAGAATTAAGTTACAAATATGTTATAAAAGGCTTGCCTTGTGGCAACGTGAAGATGGATGTAAGACCTCTTTACACCATTGTAAATTGATTTCTGCTAGAAAAACAACAAATTAAAAAGTGAAATAAAATAAAGTTACTTTAGAAAATTTAAGATTTGCTTACCCCAAGAGAAGCCAGAGCTCCCAGACAACACATCTGCTCTACGTGATGCCGAAGACTTAATTCCAACACTCTGCGGTGCGCTTCTCGAAGGAAGCCCCCGCTGGATGGTGTAACCGGAAATGCCACAGCAAAATTAATGACCAGTTACCGCACAGGAATTACCTTTCGATTTATTTCACCCAATCAGATTTATTAATTAGACACTGATTGCCATGTCCTTGAAAACTCCTCGAAGCTATCTTGTGCAAGTCCCAGAAAAATCGGCACGTGCAGTACAGGATGTCACTAAATTTTGACGATAAAATTTAATACAATTTTAAATTATCCAAACTTGTCTTGAAGAAGACCAAATATATGAACTCTTGTAGCACACATCACATCCTCCCCCACTTTAAATTGAACAAGGGCTCAATAAAAAACTAAATTTTGGGGAGGAAGGAGCACACGACACAACACTGACATCTTGATGCCGTTCTCAACTGGAACGTCCATTATGCATCAAAGTATTCCATCTTGACCTCTGGTTTTGCTGACACTGATATAGGACCTTACAGTCCAACCGTGGCAATCTGGTTACCTTCAGCCCAGCTCACCCATCTAGTGAACTGACTGGAAACTGAGACAGTATTGTATCGCCCAGTATGGTGTAGTAACTGCAGCAAGCTGGAACATTACACACAACCAGCAGAAGAAAGTCTCCACACAAGAACAGCTCCTAAAAAGGTATGGAAGATGAAGAAGCAACGTTATGAGTGAGACTTGAAGAGAGGTCACTTGATAATTTCTAACTGTAGTGTTCTTCTTAAAAACTTAAAATATATAGAATTTAAAGTAACTAATTTTCAAAATTTATTGACGTCTAGCTCCACAGAGCTACCGTGCATGCCCTTCTCTCACGGAGGAGTCCACAAATCTCTCGGTTAAGCAAAATGAAAAAAATTTAAGAAATAACATTCAAGAGTTTACCCATTGACCCATATTACAATTTAAGTGAACCTACATTTTAAGGAAAACAATAGCAAACTTTACAGAACCCAACATTTAAAGAAAAAACCATTTACCAAGTAACATATGCCAATGGGAATATTGTACAAACACATTACTTATCACTAAAATACCTTTACACACGATTTATTTCCAAACAGTTTGAGCACAGCAGGTATGACAGGTCAACACAAAAGAGAAAATATCCTCCAGGTAAGTCAAATTACACAAACAAGACCTTCATTACCAACTGAAGTATTACACACATAAAAACTTACAACTTTAGGAGAAATTAATATACTAGACCATATCCTCATTTAACATTCAGAATTAACCTTAGGTGCATTCTTAATTTCCAGAAAAAGAAAACAAATTAAAGGTTAAATTTTAAATGTTGCAAGCAAATCCAAACTGAGGTAATAATTACACTTTATTACATTAGCTTGCAATGTTGCTCACTTGACCCTTCGAAGGACCGTAGTCACAGAAGGGATGTTAATGAGTCACTATCCACTTCATCATGTCATCATACACATTACTTTAAACATTTAGTACTGATAAAAGTCATATTACATAGCATGTGTTATCACATCAAAGAAGACAATGCAACTTAAGCCTGAATACTGAATAGAAGATCACATTAAATTAACAGTCAAGAGGTGTATCCATACAAAAATAAAAAAACAGTACAAGAGTGCACATACCAAAATCCGACTCACTGATACAGAAAATAAAATGCACAAATAACACCTTCATACCAAGAAATATCAGATCACAGTACGACACACTAAGATAACCATGCCTATGTATTACACAAAAATCACACAAACACTATTATCTATGACCCCAAATCAAGAAGTACCAACAGAAGAAAAAGGCAAAACATAACCTTAAATACTACTTGATTTCATCACACTACAGGAGACTACCGTAGGACCAGTATTGTACTCTCAGGAGGGCGATGAACCCTCAGCACCTTAAGTCCAAAATCTCAATTCACTTGTCTTCCCAAGACCCAGGACAAATCCAAATGTCATCACCATATTTACATATTTACAAAAATATTGGACAGATATGACAAGGCTCGCTACCGAATTTAAAATTTCTAGCAAACTAAATTAATTTAGAAGAACAGCGATTCCAAAACTGATGAAAATAAACACCATGAAAATAAAAATAAAAACAAAGATCTTTTACTGAACCGTAACGCCTGCAAGTTTACCACAAAATTTTATGATGAATTGAGAATAACTATGAAGAACAAATCTTAATGACCTTTGATATAAATCAAATAAATAGCTCAGGGTAATTATAAAGAAACCAAATGTTGGAAGAAAACCCTCCCTTCACATAATAATTCACAATAATAAATGAACAATATCCTACGTCTAACCATCTAATACCAGGAAAAAGATTGCAAAAGAATCTCATATTAGATGAACACCAGACTTCAAATACATGTCATGGGCATAGGTGCACAACCATAACCCATCAAAATTGCCATAACGGCCTCAGCATTACCTGGTCTAATAATATGGTGAGCATCGTGTCACCCTATGAGACTGTCCAAGTCCTCATAGACATCTTTCATACCAAATATAGGAATACACAGGATAAAATATAGATGACAAGGAAATGGAAAATTGCATGATTGTAAAGCTCAACAGATGATCTAGGAAAATTTTCGGACAGATCAAGAGACCCCATGATCTCCTATCTGGTCCAACAATTTAGCAACTGACTAGGAACACCCTAAGTAATCCCATACTTGCTCAGAATCGAACCAAGGTACAGTAGAAGACCGAAATAGAATAAAACACATGTAATTTTATAAGGTTGACGACCAGAAATTTCGATGTAACACTGAGCCAAAACGCGACATTACAGACAATGTTAAATGAACCCATACCGGTATGAACAATAATGCCAAATGAAGTATTCTTACACAGCAGGCAACTAGAAATAAAATATAAATTTTGCAAAATAATTTAGCAAAACACCAAATTTGCAAAATAACATAATAATCTTAAAAAATTGTTGAAAGAATTGCGAAGATTAACCTACAATTTGTTACTCAAAATTTACCAAAATAGATTAACAAAATCCAGTGAAACTCCATGTTGAAAACTTATTAACATGTACATGATAACCAGTACGACAATTAAATTTAAAATTACGTAATCTGGAAGCAGAACAAGAAGAATACGACACAAAATAATTTTAAGGTATAAGGTGTGCAAATAAACTCAGATGTTTTCAACAGATACGTACATCAGCTGTTAGAAACAAGCATGAAGTCACACAGGGAAGTACCTATAGGACTTAGCACGATTCATTGACATAGCCTAAAACAACAGGTGATCACGCAGATGTTGCAATCGAAACACATGGATCGAGAAAACTTTAAATTAATAATACATATTGAAATTTATCACAGAAGACTTTCAAAACACGGAATACACAATGTAATGATATAGCTTTAAAATATTCACTCGATTAGCAGACAGCTTACCACAGGCAAAACTTTTTAACATAAATTGACAATAGACTAAAATAAAATGTCATGGACAGTGACTTACCATTACCTCAAACGTTCAGGTAAATACAGGCTGAAAATGCAAAATACAGATTCCACATCATGGACAGAACACCAGACACATTCAGATGCCTTACATGGAGGTAATACGCGACTCCTTCGGGATATGAACATTGACCGTGAGCAGTCAACATGAAAAAACACAAATAAACAGGGATTAGGAATGCACTCAACATAGTAATTACATCGTTTAAAAGGAAATGAAATAGCATATGGCTTTTAGTGCTGGGAGTGTCCAAGGACATGTTCAGCTCGCCAGAAGCAGGTCTTTTGATTTGATTCCCGTAGGCGACCTGCACGTCGTGGTGATGATGATGATGATGAAGACAACACATACACCCAGCCCTCGTGCCAGCGAAATGAACCAGTGATAGTCAAAATTCCCGACCCTGCCGGGAATCGAACCCGGAAACCCTGTGACCAAAGGCCAGCTAACCGTTTAGCCATGGAGCTGGACTTTTAAAAGGAAATTAACATTAACTAAATTACCCTTTTCGAAGTTTCAGTTCACAAAAATCATGCTCTAGCTACCAATGTAGCAGTTACAATGACGACATTAAATACAATTTAGAATCGTTAAAACCATCTCACGAAATCAAAATTAAACACGGTAAAATACATGGAAACTAACAGCAGGATGTGGACAGTGGACGGAACCCTATGAAGTTGTGGATCGAAGAACTTTTGTGGCCGAAACTTTGAACAAAAAATAATTTAGTTAATATCTACTTACTGTAAATACTTATTTATTATTAAAAATCATCTAAAAGGGAAATAATGAATACTACCATTATCATAAAACCCAAAATAGAAAAAAACCTCTGAAGTTACAGTCTTACAATCTTACCGATGTTAGTCTTCATGAAAAATACTTTAAATATGAAGTGACTACCTTCACTAAAAATAAAATTAAAAAACAGGTCGAAGGAAAATAATTCCAACAGAAGCAGATTTACTGAGGTCAAGCTTATTCCAGACTCTTTAGTATGTTTAGTGTACTTTTATTACTCACCTACGTCACACGTAATATTTCATTTTCATTTGCAACATTGTGAGCGCCATAGCCCTTGCCTAATTCAACCACACTTCATATTGTAAATTATATATTCATAAGAATCTTATGTTTTAGGATTTCCCCAAATATTGTGTATGTTTAATATGGCTGATGATGACCCCGAGTAGGGTTGAAACTAGTCCCATGTAATGTAAATAACATTGTAAATACAACTTAGTATTGAATAGGTGGAAAACTCTCCTGTGCATTATATATATGTTACAAAAATGTTATAAAAGGCTTGCCTCGTGGCTACTTGAAGATGGATGTAAGACCTCTTTACACCATTGTAAATTAATTTCTGGTAGAAAAAAATTGACAGGTATACTCCTGTAACAAATTAAAAAGTGAAAGAAAATAAAGTTACTTAGTAAATTTAAGATTTGCTTACCCCAAGAGAAGCCAGAGCTCCCGGACAACACGTCCGTTCTACATGATGCCAAAAACAGAATTCCAACACTCTGCAATGCGCTTGGTGAAGGAAGCCCCCGCTGGATGGTGTAACCGGAAATGCCACAGCAAAATTAATGACCAATGACCTCACAGGAGTTAACTTTTGATTTATTTCACCCAATCAAATGTATTAATTAGACGTTGGTTGCCTTGTCCTTGAAAACTTCTTGAAGATATCTTGTGCAAGTCCCAGAAAAATTGGCACGTGCAGTACAGGGTGTCCCCCAAATTCTGATGATAAAATTTAATACAATTTTATATGATCCAAACTTGACTGAAGAAGGCCAAATATATAAACTCTTGCAGCACATATCACACTCTCTATGCTGTACATTAGCCGTTCATCACCAATACTCGGTTCCACCAACCAGGTCGTTTCAAGAATACATGGATTTACCCACACTGTAAGCACTGGCATATTATTGATTACATCATCATCTGACAATATGATAAGACAGATATTTTTATCATTAAGATGGTGAGAAATACTGATGACTGCTGGACAGGTCATAAACTTCTGATATGCCGGCTCAGGGCCTCTTTCTGCTGAAAGCCACCCTTGCATTGCTAAAATCTGTCCCAGTAGAAGTGAAACATTTCTAAACTCTCTGATAAATTCAAAAAAAATCTCTGACAGGCTCTCAAGTAATTCAACTATCATGGTCAGTGTTCAGCAAGATCACCACTGAGTTAGAAGAGAAAACGTGGGGATTTGAGAAAATGAAGAAGTAAGACTAGGTTTTTTTTTTTTTTTTTTTTGCTAGTGGTTTTACGTCTCACCAACACAGATTAGGTCTTATGGCGATGAAAGACTACCTAGTTTGAGGACAATACTGAAGAAATATTCATCATCATCATCATCATCATCATCATCATCATCATCATGAGCGTCAAATGGGAAACTCATCTGTCCCTTCTTCAGGATCCATCTTCTAGCCTGAAGAAGGCTAATTTTCAGGACGTCTAAGGGAAATGTCAGATGTGCATAAGAGAAATGAAGAACAGTTAGTGGAAACAAAAAGCTCAGGAACTTCAGAGGTTGTCTGATGTCCAAGAACTGCATATCTTACATGCAGAAATGAAAGAACTGTGCGGACCTACTTGTTATTCAACAGGAAACTTGAAATCTGCTGACAATGTTTCAGTTCTTACTGACATCAAGGATGTCTAGGAGCACTGGAAGGAACACTTTTACACTCTTTGAATTGAAGCTCTGCTGCTGAGGACTTTCTCCATGATGTTCCACAGCAACCCCAACAGCCATGGATAGCAGTGCCACCAGCATACCAGGAATTCAGCAGGTGCTGAATAAGCTGAAACCTAGAAGGCACCACGCCAGACAACATCCTTCTGAAACTGATTGAAAGTGGAGTCTTCTCCCCAAAGACAACACTTTTCACACTCATGTTCTTAATCTGGGAAGCCCAGCAAGTACCTGGTGACCTCAAAAATGACACTGTCATAATCATATACAGGAAAGGTGACCATAGTACTGTATATGTGGAAACTGTCATGGTATATCCTTGCTATCAATGGCCGGTAAGCGACAATTCTGCTCTGGCATTTCCTAGTTATTACTGAGAGGATTCTCCCTGAATCTCAGCTTGGCTTCTGAGCCTCCAGAGGCAAAATCTATATGATCTTCAGGAAGACTGTAGGGAGCAACAGAAACCATCGTTGATGGTATTTTATGATCTGGAAAAGTCCTTTAATTCTGTTCCAAAATCTGCTATTTGGACAGTACTCAAGATGCTTTGGCGCTTAGTCCAGGCACTTCATAACAGCACACCTGGGTAAATTAATATCTCTAAAGCTTTTCCAATTACACATGATTTGAATTAGGGCTGTGCTCTTGCCCGAACACTCTTGGCTCTTTTACTTGGCAGTGATGGTTCATGAAATATCATCTGCGAACAACCCTGGCATAGAGAGATCAAGCATGGCTTTGATGAAGGACTCTTCAACTTATCCAGACTTTGCTCACAACAATTAACCAGTGTCACCAAGGTAACTGAAATAAAATATGCTGATATATATGACAAGTCAGCTGTTCAAAGTGTGCTTATGATCATTTTGGCCTTACCATCAACACTTAGAAAACCAAGGTACTTTCACAACCTGCCCCAAGAAAAGCTATTGTGAAATTCAGTATCACCATTTCAGATACGACTGTACAACAAGTTGACAGCTTTTCATACCTTGGGAACATCTTGCCTAAGTGATGTACTTTGAAACAAGGCGTGGAAAAAGTACCGTGTAAATCACATAGCATTTGGACAGCTGTCTCAGTGAATCGTCAGGAACAAAGGTCTAATTTTCCATATTAAACTCGTGGTCTGCTAAGCTGTAGTAATTTCAACACTGCTCTCTGGATGCGAAACTGTGACCTTATACCACCATGGTGTAAAAATCTTGAGCGTTTTCACCAGTAGAAATTCTGCTTAATTTTGAAGTGGGAGCACCGTATCATCAATCTTGCAGTTTTAGATTGAAGTTTCCATCATTAGTCATCGCTTCAGATGGACTGTGACTGCCGCAATGTGAATGACGGTAGGCTTCCTCGTCAAATTGTCTATGGTGAACTTTCTCTGATACAAGACCCCAGGGTGCCCCTTTGAGATGCTATAAAGACCACCTTAATCAAACCATGAAGGAGACCATTATAAACACGCAGACATATGAAACACTTGCTAAGCATCGCTTACTTTGATGGCGGTCCATCCCAGTTGTTGTTAAACTGTTTGAATAGGAATGTTGCAGACATAAAGAGTCCAGACAACAAGTACGGAAGCTTTGCCAAGCCCAACCAAACCCTCCACCATCTATCAATTGCAATTTGTGTGGATGCATGTTGCATGCAAAAATTATCTTGTTTAGCCACCAAAAAGTTTGCTACATACCAGGTGTATGCATAAATCTTTTCCAGTTTCACTAAGAGATGGTGCCAGCGAGCACAGTGTATGAATTTTTCACATTTGTCAGTTTGTTCATCTGACATAACCTACCAACACACATAAGTCGAGTCCACCAAACACTAGCTTCTATGTTGTATCATTCAGTGATCATGTTGAAGTTTGTGCCTGAAACTTCTTACTTATTTAATCAAAAGAAAAAGACTGTGGAAAGTCATCATTTGCTGGGGTAGAAACATATGGTAAACGTACTCCACCAATTAGAACATGTGAGACATGGTTTCAACAATGTAAATGTAGCTATTTCAATGTGAGGGACAGTGCTTTGTGTCTGGTGGGACCAGAGAGGTATTGTGTATTATGAACTCTTGAACCTGACAAAACCGTTAATGCACAATGCTATCACCAACAAATTATTAATTTAAATCACACATTGTTCGAAAGATGACCAGAATGGGCCAGAAGACATGGCAAAGTGATTTTGTGACATGGCAAAGTGATTTTGTGACACGACAATGCACCGTCTCACACAGCAAAACCTGTGAAAGACACCTTGAAATTGCTTGGATGGGACATCCTTCCACACCCGCTGTACTGCCCCAACCCGGCGTCATCTGACTATCACCTCTTCTGCTTGCAGAGCAGCACTTCAACAATTTTGAGGTAGTTGGAAAATGGTTTGACGAATGTTTTGCTGCAAAAGACAAGTAGTTTTTCTGGCATGATATCCATAACTTACTTGAAAGATGGGCGAAGCGTGTAGAAGCCGATGGCCAATATTTTTGAATAAACAAAAAATTAATTTCCCTTGAAAATTATGTGCTTTCTTTACCACAAAAACCAGCAAAAACTTATACATAAACCTGGGAAAGTGTGCCAAATATGAAGTGATTTATTAAGCAGGAAAACTGTGTACTCGGTGATGAGTAACAGCCGCTGCTGCCGCCAACTTCCCACCTGTTCATATTAACAATATTTTCTCTGTTGCCTCCAGCTTATGAACAAGCTATATATCTGAAAGACTAAACATAGGAATATTGTGTATTCATCATCACATTTCCAAGCATGTCTCCAGGATTGAATAACTTTCTTAAGATGTTCTCATTGTTTTCTGATAGCTGCAGTCAGCAGTTGCACAGCAATCCATGAAATCACCATGAACATCTCAGAGGACAGTTATCCTTTCTAGTCATTTTCCTTTAATTTATAAAAATTTATAAAACGAAATAATTGTATAGGGTGTAACAATAATGTTCGGTCAAACTTTCAGGACATCTCTCACACGTAGAAGAAGAAAATATGTTACATGTACATGGCTCTGGAAATGCTTTATTTTCATGTTAGATCTAATTTTTTACAGCTCTTTTTATAATTTGATTTAAGTCGCATGACACAAATAGGTCTTATAGCGATGATGGTATATGAAAGGGCTAGGAGTGGAAAGGAAGCGGCCATGGCCGTAATTAGTACAGCCCCAGCGTTTTTCTGGTGTGAAAATGGGAAACGACAGAAAACCTTCTTCAGGGCTGCCAACAGTGGGGTTCAAATCCACTGTCTCCGAATGCAAGCTCACAGCTGCACGACCCTAATCGCACGGCCAACTTGCTTGGTCTATAACTCTACATAGTACATTAATCATTGGAAACACACAAGAACAGAACGTACCAGCATACCACATGAAATGTTCAAAATGCCCTCTGGTAGCCTTGATACATACATCAACCCGCTGTCGTATTGAATCCCTGATGCGTTGATGATCCCTGGAGTATTGCATATGGAGACAGGTGCAATGGGGATTCACACTCACTGTCGAATAGAACATGAACTAATTTATTATTTTAACCGTTATGTTTTATTTTGGTCCTTATTGACTTTTATCTAATAATCATAACACTAAAAAGTTGCTGGTGATATTATGTGCCCGTCTTTTTAAATGTTAAAAATTAATATTGACATGGCAGAATAATATAACCAGTGATTTTTCAGTGATTATTAGAACGTGAACTACTCTAGTCTAGATATCTCTAGCTATCTCTTGGCAGAACAGCTGAAATAAGTGGTCAGATCTGATCAAGCTCACACAGCTGAGAGCTGTGTGTGTATATGTTATGTTCCATGTATTATTGCACGGCTGGGAGCCGGGAGTATGTGCCAATGAGTTAGATAGCTATTTGTGATTTTTTTAAATGACTATGAGCTAGATAAATGCCACGCCAAATATTTTCTCACTTTACCCTCTCTTATGTGGTATATGAGTACTTATTGAGGAAAGATAAAAATGTACTATTTTATTTGAAGCAGCAATCCTTTATTTAATTTAGTCTGTGAGTCAGTCATTTGCCTCTTTGTTATCTGATAAAATGCATGATTCTTTAGAAGTGTTTATGTTTGTCATTTGCAGTACTTGTCCTCCATTTAAACATAAAAATGAAGTTTATTTGTTTCAGGCTCACTCTGGAGTGGAACAGTCTGGGTGTATTTCCCGATACGTTTGTCACATTTTGTGATGGTCTGGCTGTCAATCAAACCCTCCAGGTCTTAGATCTGAGAAACAATCAGCTGTCCTCCGAATGTGCCATCTCACTCTCCAATTGCCTGATGAGGAACAAAGCATTAAGAACAGTAGGTTAGGACATCATTATTAGAATCATATCATTTAATGGAGTTTATTATAACCTTTTCTAAATGTATGAGGAACAGCCAAAGTTTATACACTATTATCATGCCAATGGATATGAATAACTTCTCAACTTTCCTTGCAGGACAAGTGCATGTTCTGGTGGTCTCAATGCATTACAAGGCTTATTTGTTATAGAACCTGGTACAATCCTAGTGTACTAATTCCAGCTTATAACACACTACTTTGCGAAGAAATAGGTAAATTTACTTTTATAACTGTTTCCCATAAGTCCAACCCCTCATCCATGTTGTGGGAGATGGGCAATGTTAGAAGTAGGGGAATGCCTGTAAGGGTGAAGTACAGTGGGGACCTTGTGTGCCCCAGGAGCGTTACTGTAGCTGTGAAGGCCTTACAGAAATCCTGAAAATAGCAGGTAACGGCGCTCTGGTGAAGCTACTGCCTTGTAGCATAGGGAGTTGGTTCTCCAAAGGCTAAGGGAAGAAACCCTGACAGAAAATCAGCACGCCTAGATGCTATAGGAGGCAGCTCCTCCACTGGGCTTTGGGTGCTGTGGGCTAATAACTTGCACACCCTAGAATCAAGTATTACAGAAACACATACAAAAGTAAACAGGACTGATATCTCGATGAAAACTTTTGGAATGAAAACTTGGACTCGAATTGGTTTCTGGAACGTGCAAACAATGTACAAAGCAGGGAAGTTGGAACAGATTTCAAAGGAAATGGATCGCTATAAGATGATGGTGCTTGGACTGAGTGAAACATGATGGAATGGATTTGGAGAGCAAAACGTTCTTGTATTCAGGAAAGGAAGATGATGATGGCCACCAAAGCGGAGTGGGACTGTTGCTGACAAGAGAAGCACAAAAATGTCTTCTTGACTGGAACCCTGTTTCAGACCGCATCATTACAGCACGGTTCAAGACAAGCATTAGAAATATTCATCTCGTACAGTGCTTTGCACCAACAAAAACAGCAGAGCCAAAAGAGAAGGACCATTTTTATGGACAGCTTGAAAGTGTCCTGACAAAGATTAAGAAGAAAGAGATTGAAATGCTAATGGGTGATTTGAATGCCAAGATTGGAAATAAAAATGACGGGGTGGAAAGTGTTCTAGAGAAACATGGAGTGGGAGTCCAGAATGACAATGGAGAGCGCTTTGTTGAATTCTGCCTAAGTAACCAATTGGTGATTGGTGGATCAATATTTCCTCATAGGACATATCACAAACATGGATTTCACCAGTTGGGAGAACACAAAATCAAATTGATCACTTTGCAATCAGCTAGATGTGGAAATGATCCCTCTTAGACACTTGGAACAAAAGAGGCACAGATTGTAGAAGCGACCACCACCTTGTAATAGCTGAAGTTAAACTGAAGGAATAAATGAAGTGGAAAGAGAAAATTCAATGTCGAAAAATTGAAAGATGCTGAAATTAAAAAGGATTTTGTAATCAAGCTGAAGAATAGGTACAATTCACTTGATCTAGATAACACAGGAGGAGGCCCAAATGAAACAAGAGTGAATGAAAAATGGGAAAGGATAAAATCAGCCTTCCTGAATACAAGTGAGGAGATATTAGGATTCAAGCAAAACAGGAGAAAGGAATGGATATCAGACAATACCTGGAAGAAGAGAGAAGAGATATCAAAACAAAGCTAAATCATTGCAAAGATGAAACAAAGAAAAGAAGCTTGATAGAACAGTTCAGTGAACTGAACCGACAAATAAAGAAAGTGGCAAGAAATGATAGAAGAAATCAAGTAAATAGCCTAGCAGAGTTGGCGCAGGAGGCAGCACTTAAAGGAGACTCAAAACAGCTTTACAACATTACAAAACAGCTGTTTCAAAAGAAATTCAATCAGCGCAGGCCAATAAAGTCCAAGGAAGGTAAGAAGCTTACGAATAACAAAGAACAAATGACAAGATAGAAAGACCATTTCAGAGAAGTGCTAAACAAAGTCATTGTACAGGAGGATCACGGAGAGGAAGACTATCAAGAGGTTCCGTAATTGAGAGTGAATATCAACCTGCCGAGGAAGAGCAAGATCATAACGTCACTGAAAAGCTGTAAGGCAGGCAAAGCACCTGGAGTGGATAATATTGTGATGGAGGTGTTGAATGTAGACTACGAATTGACAGCTGAAGTGCTTTTGCCATTGTTCGAAGACATGTGGAAGATGGAGACACTCCCACAGGATTGGAAGAAGGGCATTTTGATAAAACTACCAAAGAAAGTACAGTTTTTTCGAGAATCATACTGAACTGATTGAGAGAACCATTGGAGGCCAATATCCGTTGGAGGCCAATATCCGGAAAGAGCAGAGAGGTTTCAGAGAACACCGATCCTGTATAGACCAAATAAATAGCTTACAAATTATAGTAGAACAGTCCATGGAATATCGGTCTTCACCGTACTTGACATTCGTTGACTTTGAAAGAGCTTTTGATAGTGTGCAGCGCCAAGCAATCTGGAGAGCGATGCAGGTGTATGGGGTTCCAACAAAAATCATCAACATGGTAAAAATGTTATACCGAGGTTACACCTGCCAAGTGGAACATGATGGAGACCTTTCAGAGCCTTTTCAAATAGAGTTGGGAGTGAGACAAGGGTGCCTGTTCTCACCTTTGCTGTTCTTGTTGACTTTAAATCACGTCATGAGAAAAGTGGTTGAAGGGAAGCAGAGGGGAATACAATGGGGGATGACGGATCATCTGGAAGATTTGGATTTTGCGGATGATATATGTTTATTACCTCACTCATTTAGACATATGACTGATAAAATGGAAGGACGACAAAAGGTGGGACTCAAAATAAACATTGCCAAGACAGAGGAGCTAAGGATCAATGCCAGAAACACGAATCCACTGGTATTAGAGAACGAGATGGAGCGAGTTGACAACTTCTGTTACCTAGGAAGTATTATTTCTAGAAGTGGAGGGGCAAATGAAGATGTCCAAAATAGAGTAAACAAGGCCAGAGGGGCCTTTGCCCAGCTCTGGCCAGTGTGGAAGTCCAAAGAATTGAGAAGAAAGACTGAAATGAGAATCTTTGAGACAAATGTGAAATCAGTGCACTTCTACGGGTGTGAGACATGGGAGATCACTGGAGAGATAACACGCAAGGTCCAGACTTCCATTAACAGATGTTTAAGAACCATCCTAGGAGTGCGATTGCCAGATATTATATGAACTCAGGAATTGTGGGAGTGTACCCAACAATGCAAGGCTGAACTCCAGATATAAGAATGGAAATGGAAATGGATAGGTCACACACTGCGTAAAAGTCTTGACAGCATTCCAAAACAGGCTCTTGAATGGAATCCACAAGGGGCTAGAAGAAGAGGGAGACCAAGGATAACATGGCATCGAACAGTGGAAGCGGTGGCGATGTCAGTTGGGAAGTCCTGGAAGAATATCAAAACTGTGGCAGCAAATCGAGTCAGGTGGAGAGCTCTTGTATGTGCCCTATGCTCCACCCAGAAGTAATAGGAATTAAGTCAAGTAAGTCAAGACTTGTGTAACCTAATGAAATATTTCACGCGCCATTGACCATTAGCCGGCCAGCTACGAACACAGCCATTGGCTGACATGACGTCATTCCCAGAATTACTAACTTGCTGCTTCCATTACCCACACACGCAAAATAAAAACATGACAAAAGGCTCGGCAAGAAAAAAATATAATATAGTAGCTGTAACATATCTTTGCAAATCCAGGCCAAGCTTTGTGTTGAGAACAGTGGCTCCCTTTGGGGGCCACACACCCTTCGAGAGGCTCTTAACTATCACCACGGCGCATACTGCCTGCACGGCAAGAAAAAAGTTAATTTAGGGGTTGTAACCTATCGTCACATTGCGTTGGACATTTCCTTAACAGTTGGTAACAGTTTGCGGTAGATCGTAAAGACGTTCATATCGGCAATCCAGTGAACTAAAAATAAAAGAGCATCACCCGCCGCTGAGCCTCCGTGTACAGCGAGCGGAGTGAGTAAACTAGGGCTCTGCCTAGAACCCAAACTGCCTGGGACTTGTAGGATCACTGTCAAGGTGGTAGTGCAGAAGATTTACACCACTTGGAGATGGCACACAATTTACTTCATAATGTCTTGCACATGATACATCTCACCATACAATAGGTTCCCTGATTGCTTACTCTCATGCAAAATGGGCCTCAGAAGCAAGTAGTCGCAGGAATGTTGCTGCTGTACGAGACTTGCCTTAATGACTTCTTTTATCACCTGGTCTCTAGTCCAACTCGTTGGCTGAATGGTCAGCGTACTGGCCTTCGGTTCAGAGGGTCCCGGATTCGATTCCCGGCCGGGACGGGGATTTTAACCTTCATTGGTTAATTCCAATGGTCCGGGGGCTGGGTGTTTGTGCTGTCCCCAACATCCCTGCAACTCACACACCACACATAACACGCAGTTACCTACACATGGCAGATGCCGCCTACCCTCATCAGAGGGTCTGCCTTATTAGGGCTGCACTCAGCTAGAAATAGCCACACGAAATTATTATTATTATACCTGGTCTCTATAGGTGAATGCTGGTTGTATCATTTTAATTGCAAGATGAAGGAACAAACTAAACAGTATAAGCAAATGGACTTCTTTCTCTCAAAGATGAAGCTGTTATCAGGGAAGTTATATTTTGGAGCTACTTTGGTGTGCTGTTAACAAATTATGCTTGTAAAGTCAAGCAACTACAGCAAAATGTTACCAGGTCCTCCTAAAGAAGTTGTGGGAAACAATCAAGGTAAAATGTCATGGAATTCCAACAAAATACCAGTTCATTCAGCACAGGACTTTGTGACACATGTGACTGATTTGGGTTAATAATTTTGCCTCTTCCCTCTTATTTGCTGATGTGGCACTGGTACCCTACACTTCCCACATGAAGATTGTTAAAGTGTTGAAGCCTGCCCTCCTGATGAATCTGGAAGCAGAAATGAGCTTGTTGGAGTCTGAGAAGAAATGGATATGGAAGAATAGGAATTGATAGGAGAGCCCATCTATATGATGTCGGCAGTGTATGAGGATTTGGAGATTTCCCTTGTTATTTTATGTTTTCATGTTTGCCCTTGACTTCTTGTCTTCTCTTTTTGTTGCTTACTCTTTCCACACTGACTTGTCATTGTGTTTATTATTATTTTTTTTTGCTTTACCTCGCACTGACACAGATAGGTCTTATGGCGACAATGGGAAAGGCCTAGGAATGGGAAGGAAGTCTGTGGTCTTGATTAAGGCACAGCCCCAGCATTTGCCTGGTGTGAAAATGAGAAACCACGGAAAACCATCTTCAGGGCTGCTGACAGTGGGGTTCGAACCCACTATCTTCTGGATGCAAGCTCAGAGCTGTGCACCCCTAAATGCACAGCCATCTTGCCTGGCGTTTTTATTCTATTATGTGTTCTTATCTTTCTATATATGACTTGATTTGTTATTTATTTATTCCTTTCTATTTCTAGCTTTTTATTTTAATTTGATCACTGTTTAGTTTAGGGTTTCTCAAGGATTTGAATATACCTTGAAATGTTTCAAGAATTGCCAGAAAATATTTATTCCAAGATAAAGGATTTGTTTGAAAATTTTAGAAGAATTACATACTATCATTTTTAGTAATTAAGATTTTGATTGTGCTTGAGGCCCCTCATTTGAAATATTTTCTGCCTAGATCTGCGTTGGAACAATCTGGGCTGGAAAGGGGGTCAGTTACTTCACACAGTCTTCAACTCCAATCAGATATTAACCAAATTGAAACTTCAAGGAAATTGTATTCCACTGGAGTTAACAATGGCAATTGGTATGTACTGGTAGGTAATACATCATTGTGTGTTTTAAGGGATTCTTACCTTTCATTTATGTTTAAATTATTGCTCAGTATTGGTGATCAGTTACTTTTAAAGTTAACTTTAAAGCCTATTTAAAATGCTGTTGTTTGCATTAAAGTTATCTGTATCGCTTATTTTTTATGATAATTTTATATTGCTTGTTTTCTAATGTAAATTTCTGTATAAGATCTGTGATGAAGAGTATTACTTGATTTAAAAAAAATGATAATTTCCTCTTTTATCCTTTTCATCTCTTTTGGTGGTATTATAAGTGTTCTGGAGTTTTTGTGGCTCACAGAGGATTAGGAAGTGCCTGGGTTGAATGGCTGGACAAGGAATTAACTAGAGCAGAACTTAACACAACAAATTTTAGAATTTTATTTCCCTCTCTCCCCTCCCCCACCCCCCTCCTGTTTTTCCCTCTGAGTTTAAAATTGAAGAAATAGAAAATCTGAATGAATAACAACAATATTAATGAGCTCACCAGGTCTAACAATATGGCGGTCTTAGAAGTTTGAATATCGGGTACAAAAACTTCAGAGAATTACAAGTGTTAATTTACACAGAAAAGAGCTGAATTGCTCTTGCCAGGTACAAAATTTTATAAAAGCAAGAAATGCTCCAGGAGAATACACTTCGTAGGAGTCTGCGCTCCAACTATATCATAGTGTAGCCTTGCACGGGCATCAATTTTCTTGTGATGCATTTAAGTTCCACCTGACAACCTATATGTTGTTCTCAATTAAAGTATTTACACACCGTTGCCCTGATGTTGGTTAATCTATTGCTCAACAGTTATTGGGTTCACTCTTCCCAAAGGGAACTAACACCAGAAAAACTCTACACCACACACCAATAACTGTACAGGAGCATAATTGTCCATACTAAGTGGTTTCAGTGTAAAAATAAAAGGTTGAACATGACTGGCCATAAACAAAATGCTAGGAGGCAAAACACTTGCCCTCCTTATAGAAATAGTTAAAACCCTAAGAAGGCTTATGGCCCAGTGAAACAGAGGCCAATCCTATTTCTACACTGGGGTAACTAAATGAGAAACATTCATGTCAGGAAGTTTAAAGAAATTTAGGGTTTAAAAAAATTTAGTCACCCCATGGCATGTTGAATGGAAATCGACAGAGGGTAATCACTCTTTGTTCCCTTACATTATATATTTCCCTGTAGGGAATGGAACAGAGTCTTCAGACTTGCCGAAAATTCTACATTTAAACCACCAAATTTAGAAATTTACATTACACGAAAGAGGTTGAAACCTTCCCCTTACACTATCTGCAGGATCTATCACATATGTATGAAAATTCTGCCATTACCTTGAATCGCTGGGCTTCCTCACACAGGCCACACCCCTGCCTTCCTTAGGACGCCACACTCAAATCACTGGAGCAAGTAAGACAATACGGCCCCAAAAGGGCTCTGCTTTTTAGTATTTTATAAGGGGAAGCTTCCACAACACTTTACGGATAGACTGGATTCCTGTACATAACCCCAATTTTAATCGGCTAGAGAAAATATCTACAAGTTTCTGATAGGTTGATTATGATTGAAAAAGGAACGAGCTAAAGTGTTGACCACTTTCTATGATGTATCCACAAAGATGCACACAAAATGCTATTACTTGTGTACACTGTTTTATTTACAGGTTATATACACAAATTCAAACGCATAAACTAATAAGCTGTCATAAAACAAAACACTACTACGAAAGAATAAGAAGACTGCAACAGTTGCATGTCAACTACCAACCCAACAAAACCAATTCGCATACTTCAAACACTCGCTAACACGACTTCCACACAAGTCTCATCAAAACAACTCCTACAAAGAATAAGAAGGCTAAGACTGTCATCTTGAAACATTTGACTGCTACAGTAGCATGTCGGCAGAATCACAACACGACTTCACAAAAACAGCTCTAAGTCTACCATTAAGACTGGCTCTTTATATATGTTGCCTGGCCAGGCTACTAGCAGGATATGACACAATATATTTTGTCGTAAATTCCAGAGTCTCCAATAGCCTAGTTATAATGTAAAGAATTTTCTATAACTATCTAGTACCAAAGATACATTATTCTAGATATTACCGTGTGTTGTACAATATTGTAGTGGATTATACATCATATATACAGCTAATAATAAATTATATACTATTAATTACGTGTTCTTACATTAACTAAACTCATATTGGTATATAAACAACATGTTTCATGACATAACCTCACAAATAATATGATCGTCTGTACATAACTACCTAAATAGTAATATAAGAGGATGTAAATACTTCATAGCCATACCTCACAAGTAATAATAATAATAATAATAATAATAATAATAATAATAATAATAATAATAATAATAATAATAATAATAATAATAATAATAATCCCCGTGTGGGGATTTACCGGTTACCTCCATCGGGCACGTCCCATTGGAATTGGGGAAGCTCGCTGGCTCTGCAGCCAGCAGAGTCAGAGGGTAGTAGGGAAATAAAATACCACCGTGAAAAAAAAACTGGTCCCTTGCCAGGGTTACGGCGGACTGGTAAATGACCAGAAGCCAGAAAACATCTTGAGGCAACCTCTAGGGCTAACAACCCTAGTTGTAAAAGGATGGGTACCCGTCCAAAGCAAAGTCAGTCAAAAAGCATGATGGCACAACATTTCAAGAAACATACCCCAGGGAGTAAATCTTCGGATAAATCCCTCGTCGTGAACACCACGGCGCACGAGTCTCGTTCGGATTCTGGGGGGGACTTGACATCATGCAAGAGACGAGTCGGAGCATCTCGGTGTACCCCGAAGAGTCGAAAACTCAGGCCAAAATCTAAAACCTTTCTAGCAACTTTCAACATAAATTCACTTACACAAACTGGCAAGCTGAGAACCCTCACCAAAGCTCTTCACGAAAATCAGATATCCATAATGGCCCTACAGGAAACAAGGTACCCAGATGAAGAGATTTTTGAATCCCAAGGCTACCGATTTTTCAAGAGCAAAGCGCAAAGAGGAATCCTCAATGGAGCTGTGATGCTTGGAACCGCGTTTGCTGTTAGAACCAAGATCCTTAAATCGGTTGCAAATTTTGAACCTGTGAATGACAGATTGTCTATACTCACAATTAAATGCGCGAACAAAACCTACGCCCTAGTTAACGCACATGCTCCTACAATCGATAAGAACAAGTCTGATCCAGACAAAGTTGATAATTTATGGGACCTACTGGAGGAAAAATTAAACAAAATCTCCAAACACCATGTCAAGCTTCTTTTGGGTGACTTCAATGCCCAACTAGGTCATGAACAGAAGTACAAGAAAGTTATAGGAAATTACCCTGCTCACAAAAGAACCAATCCCAACGGCAAAAGACTGGTGTCCATTTGCGAAAATCACAACCTGCAGGTCATGTCGACCCACTTTCGCCATCTACCCAGAAAGCAAATGACTTGGCGTTCTCCCGTCCAAGCTCTCGGGGAGTTCCAAATTGATCATGTTGCAATCTCCAGGAGAAACAGCCCTGAGATTATGAATGTCAAGGTAAAGAAAGGCATCAATGTGGCCTCAGATCATTATATGTCTCTTATCAAATTCAAACCAATTCCCGCAAACACAAGGAAGACAACCAAACAGATCACACGCTTCGACAATGATAAACTTCGGCAAAGGGTCGAGGAGTTCCAGGAGAAGGCTAGACCAAATGACTGTGACTTTAACAACGCCAAAAGTCTCCTTGTTGAGGCCGCCAAAGACGTTGCAGAAATCAAGAGAAGCAAAAAGCATGCCTGGTGGAATGGTACCTGCGAATAAGTCCTCCAAGAAAGACTCAATGCGTGGAAACAGTACTACTCTACGAAATCAGAAAATGATTGGGAAACCTACAAAACCCAACGTGCCCAAGCAGCTACGGTGTTCAGAACTGAGAAACGTAAATACGAAAAATCTCTCATTGAAAAGATAGAACAAAACTTTAGGAAGAATGAAAGCAGAGAGTACTACAGAGCCTTCAAACGCAAACTCACTGGCTATAAACCACCATCTCTATGCTTTGAGCGAAAGGACGGCACACTGGCGACGTCAAATGAAGAAAATTTCAGCATTCTGGCAGATTACTTCAAGAATTTACTTAATTGCTCTAAACCGCAAAGCGCCATTGAGACCAAGGAACCCTTACTCAGGTACCCAGATTCCAGACCACCCGACAGAGATGAAATCAAGCGCCACATTGCCCGTCTCAAAAATAACAAAGCGCCGGGGGAAGACTCAGTAGTAGCAGAACTATGGAAATATGCCCCAGAGGAATCACTTGATATCGTGCAAAAGCAAATAGAAGAAATTTGGAACAAGGAGACCCTACCCGAAGATTGGAAAATAGGTTTGATCCATCCATTACACAAAAAAGGCAGCATGAAGAACATCAACTACAGAGGAATTTCTTTGCTACCCGTGACTTACAAAATTCTATCACCTGCCATCCTGGAGCGTTTGGAAGCACAAGTCGAACATCAAATAGGTGAATACCAAGGAGGGTTCAGAAAAGGTCGCTCAACAGCTGAACAGATCCAAAGTCTCAAAACGATCATCAGATATTGTACACTAAGGTCCAAGCAGTATGTGTCTGTCTTTGTGGACTTTAAGAAAGCGTACGACTCCATTGACCGGGAAGTCCTGCTAAACATCTTAAATGAATTTGGAGTTGATTTGAAACTGCTGGCATTAATTAGAGCCACCCTGACCGATACAAAATCCAAGGTGATGTTCCACGGATGTCTCTCGCATTCCTTTGACATCAAAACAGGAGTCCGACAAGGTGATGGGCTATCCCTGATACTCTTCAACTGTGTTCTTGAAAAGATCATCAGAACCTGGCGGGTGAGATTACAGGAAACCAACTACAGTCCATTGAGAATAGGAACCAAATCCAAGTGGATTGCAACAGACTGCTTAGCATTTGCCGATGATATTGCTGTTCTCTCAAACGACATAGAAACCGCTAGACCTCAAGTTGAAATTTTAAAGGAAATTGCCGAACAAACTGGTTTGCAGATTCGTTTGAGAAAACAGAAGTAATGACTAACATCAAAGAGGCTCCACCAAAACTCCATACAAAATACGGGGACATCACCCGAGTAGACAAATTCAAATACCTGGGTGAGATCATCATGAAAAATGGACTGGACAAAGAAGCACTTCAGGAGCGAGTACGCAAACTGGAAATAGCCTACCAAACATCCCGCACAATCTACAACAAAAAATACCTTTCCCAAAACACCAAGATACATCACTGTGAAACAGTTCTGAAGCCAGTAGTTCTATATGCAGTCGAAACCCTGTCTCTAAATGCCAGCAAAGGACTCCTTGAAGAACTGGAGAAAAGAGAACGCAAAATTGTGAGAGGAATCTTGGGATCAAAGTACAGAAATGGAATCCATCAAAAGAGATCCAACAAGGAAGTCTACAGCAAAATAGAGAAAATTACTGACACAATCAGAAAAAGACGGGCACGATTTTACGGTCATCTGAAAAGAATGGACGGAAGAAAGTTAACTAAAGAAATATTTCACTTTTTTGATTCAAACCCCAAGACCACAATTCCCTGGTTTAGAAATACCAAATAAGACCTGCAATGCGACATATCTCAGCTGAAGATGCCCTTAACAGAGATCTCTTCCACAAGAAAATTTTGACAAACGGGTTAAACCGAGACGAGCAACCGAAGAGAAGACACGGTGCCCCTTGGACAGAGGAGCGTAAGCAGGCCCACTCACAAAGAATGAGGGATATTTGGGCTCTAAAGAAGGCCAAGTCAGTGTCAAATGCAACAAGACTTAACGTGGTCCTTGATGGCCCCAGCGAATTATATATACAACAATAATCACCATCATCTTCCTTCCAAGTATTGCGACATGTGTCCCGTTACGGTCTTGCATTTTTCTTTTTGCAAGACTTGAAAGCAATCAAATGTCCTTCCAACAGGTTGCTAGCCTGAAGGAAGTAAGACCATTGGTGGGGCTGCCACCTCTCAGCTAATGGACTAGCTGAAATAACAGCATTTCCTCCGGAATTGATGTAATGGCTATTCCGCCGTGACTCGGTCGACAGGGCCTCGTCTGTGGGAACAGGTTTGTTCATCTTGGGAAGGTGAGGCTGGCATTTGGGCGGGAAAGGTTATGTCATCATCATTATCCTTCCAAGTATTGGGCCATGTGGCCCGTTACGGTCTTTCTTTTTCTGTCCATCGTTTCATTGGACGTCCTATAGATCTCTGTCCTCCTGGTTGATAGTGTAGGATCTCCTTTGGTAGTCTTCCAGATTCCATCCTTTGAACATGACGTTTCCAGTTTTCTCGGTAATCGTAGATGTAATTGATTCACATTCAGTCTCTTAAGCACATCTTCATTTCTTATAACGATCCCATTTCGTATAGCCTGCTGTTCTGCGCATGAACGTCATTTCATGTGCTGTAATTCTGGAAATGTCTTGAGTTCTTATTGTCCATGCCTCACTGCCATAGCAAAGGGTTGGTCTGGCTAAAGTGTTATAAAGACATAAGCGAGTGTGGTTTCGGACAAGAGATGGCTTCATGATATGATTTATGATTCCTGTTGTTCTGGTAAATTTGGTTATTTTTGCAGATATCAATTTCCCCTTGGTAAGATATCCCAAATAATTGAATTCGTTGATTCTTTCCAAAATTTTATTATCTAAACAGATTTTACTGGGGATAGGGTCCTTCCCCTTAAAGGCCATTATTTTGCTTTTTTGTGGTGAAATGATCATGTCGAATTTTGAAGAGACTTGCTGGAGATTAAATACTGACCACTGAAGATCATCTTCTGATGATGCTACCAATGCAACATCATCAGCAAAGAGTATGGCATCTAGATGTGTGAGATATCTGTTGACTGGGTTTGATCCATGACTTTCATGCCTCCATTCCTGTATTATGTTGTTCATATAGATTATGAACAACAAAGGAGAAAGTCCACAACCTTGTCTCACACCTCTGCTGATCGGTTCCCATTCAGCCTGATGTTTACCTAACTTTATTGCAATAAGGTTGTCACTGTACATGCTGTATATGTTATCTATTAACTGTTATGGAACATTATCTTCTGCTAAGATATTACGAAGTCTGTTCCTGTTAACTAGGTCAAAGGCTTTCCTAAAATCAACAAATGCTATGTGAGTTTCCAAGTTAAATTCCCTGCGCATATTGAATTTTCACGACCGCATTGTAATCGAAACAGACTTTTAAAGTATTAGGTCTGTACTGTACTTAACATCTCTTCAACACGTACTACATGTACGTAACACGACCTAATACGTTGAAAGTCTGTTTCGATTAAATTCCCTGCATTTTTTTACTAAGATTTTCCAGGTAAAGTAAGCATCAGCACATGAGCGTCCCTTTAGAAATCCATGTTGTTCATTTCCAATCACATTTTCATAATACCTGAATCATTTTTCTCTGACAATATTACAGTAAATTTTGTAACCTGTATGAAGTAATTAGAGTTCATCCCACTAGAGGGTGCAGTTAAACCGATGGTAGAGGCATCTAACAGTTGAAGACCAAAGTATCTTGTAGTACACCGGTGGCCGTAGAGAAGGCATGCAGTTTAACTGGCCGGGGAACTCCTGGTACAATAAGACTTATGAACATACAGTATTGTCATGTTACTTGTAGTTACTGTTTTCTCCTCTCTTCTTTCCTTTTCATTTCTTGGTAATTCTAGTATTTTGTTGTTTACAATACCTGCATCTATGATTACACTTTCTTAGTTCACTCGTACCTGGATAATTTTTATTCATACTGAAAATTGAATTTGTTCCTGTTTTGATATCCTGTAGAACGGTGTGCAGAACACAATGCCACTCGAGCGAACATTCTACAAGAGTGTGCTGCAAGAACTGATTTGCTGGCTCGTCAGTTGAAGAAGGCAGATGAGGAGCGCTGCCGGGAGATACAAGGTCTTTCGAAGCAAAGTGATGAGAAGATGCATCAGATTATTAAGTATGACATTATTATTCAGCTCTCACAATGTTTGTTTTGCCACTTCTTTTACGTTGCACTGACTCATGTAGTTGTTATGACGACGATGCAGTAGAAAAGAGCTAGGACTGGGAAGGAAGCGACCATGGCCTTAATTAAGGTACAGCCCCAGTATTTGTCGGGTTTGATAATGAGAAACCATGGAAAACTGCCTTCAGGGCTGACGACAATGGGATTCGAATCTACTGTCTCCAGAATGCAAGCTTACAGCTACATGATCCAAGCCGCATAGCCAACTTGCTTTGTAGTCACATTAGTTGTAGGTTATTACATGACAATGTGTTTCCAGAACAGCTAGCACATAACTTGAATGAGGTTCCTGGTTGTGATCACCCCTATTTGTTTTTGCTGTTTAGATTGTCAGGGGAGCTACATAGCTGAGGCAATCAATTTGCACTTAGTTTACTTGGAAACCCTACCAACCTGGTCGTAGTACATGGAAGCGGCTCTACCTGTTACAAGCCAGGACGAAGGGCGAGTAATAGAGGAGTAATGCTTCTGTTAAAAAAAAAAAAAGCACCTTGGTCCAACTTGATCCGACTACTAATTCCTTGTAAGGGCCTCTTGCAAGAGTTACAGTAAAGTCCTTAATGGGAACTTCGGCAGAGAATGAAACCTCTGTAACGGCACAATTGGTGGATGAGGCACTCAATTACTCAATCTGCTGCTTTGTATATGAAGCTGGGGACTTCTTAAGGCTAAAGGAGTTCACCCTGCCAGAAAAACCTTCAGCTGTGTCAGGCATAGCAAATCAGCAGAAAAGGAAAGAGAGGGATTGCTTTCAACAGTAATCACCAAGCCTTGGGAACAGAGAGACCATGGGAAGACATTATCATCATTCCCACATCCAGCCTGCTGGAGTGGAGAATCAATGATGATGATGATGATGATGATGATGATGATGATGATGATATTGACAACAATGATGACTGGTTCACCTGAAAGTTGGTGGTTCAATTTCCTCTCAAGAAATTGAGACCTGAAAAGGTGCAAGGCCCTGGGGTTTGCTCAACTTACCACAGATATGAGTTCCTAGTTACCGATTTTACGCGAATAATCCCCTCCGCTGAATAATCCCCACACCCTAATTTTAGGAAGGACCATTTTGAAAAAATGAAATTAATTTAAATTCCTACCACCGATAGAGTAACGTAGGCAAAAAAAAAACCATTTCATATTGCTCCTCGAGTTCCACATAGTATTTACACAAATATGAACATGATGGATATAGCTACTTTGTTTGAACATATTTAAAATGATAAAAATGCATTATCACTGTCACAAAATATATTTGCCATGAAAATTAGCAAGTAGGTCTTCTTAAGTGACAGGTATGTCGTTAATCTGAACTTACAGTAGGCTCGATTCGCTGTAGATCGGAAGATTCTTTGTCTCTTGTATCACTAGAATCCTCTCCTAAATTACTTACAAATTCGTCATACTCCACGTCTAAAACACTTCTCACACGTGGTCTCTTTTTACTTGGATAGTAACATGACCAGTGGTGGATAATTCTTTTCGTGCATTGTAAACACTTGAAACAGACACACCTACGAACTCGTTTGTTAGTTTTGCGATACAGTAAAACCTTGTTAATTCAAAGTCGTAGGGACACATGATTTCGAGTTAACCTCCAACTTGTAATTCAGAAATGCCAACCCTTGCTGCATCACAAAATATTTTAAGACCCATTACTGCAACCAATTAACATTGATTCACAGTTTAAACCTTTCAAATGCCATGGAAAAAGCTATTTCCGAAATGTATCCAACAAGTCGCATTTACAGTATTCAAATAATGCAATTGGATAACTCGCTAGCAAACATAACCTCATGCAACGAAAGAATTTTTTTTTCAAAGATGAGGAGAAAACTATGCTGGCTGTCCTGTACAAGTACCTTATTCATTGGATTACTGTACTGTATGTTTTTTAGATGCCTTGTACTTGCACGGAAAATACTCGATGCCCTTAAAACATCGTGGCTTATCGAACATTCCTCTGACAAGGGAAGGAAGTAGGAAGTCTCTCGCTTCCATCTGCATTGCAACACAACACTGTGACTCTATCCTTGTACAATTTCCTGCCATGGCATTTGTCTCGTAATTCAGAAATGCCAAACCTTGCCACTTCACTAAGTATTCTAAGATCCATTAATGCATGCAATCACCTTGATTCACAGTTTAAACCTTTCAAATGCCATGGAAAAAGGCTATTTCCTAAATGTATCCAACGAGGTGGATTTACATTATTCAAATAAAGCGCTTGGATAAATCACTGGCAAACAACCTCATGCAACAAAAGAAAAAACCCACCAATATTCAAAGACGAAGGCAAATTATGCTGGCTTCCCTGTGCAAGTGCCTTATTTTTTGGATTACTGTAATGTTTGCATTTTCAGATGCCTTGTTACTTGCTCGCAAACATCGTGGCTTATTGAACTTTACTATGACGAGGGGAGGAAGTCTTTCACTTCCTTCTGCATTGCAACACATTACAGTGACCCTATCCCCCTTTAAAACCATAAGTCTGTTGATCTCGGCATTAAAAAAAATGCAGTTCCATCGGCATTGACAGTATTAATTAGTGTGTACAAATTGATTATAATTATGAGCCACACTTTTTCGCCAACTGTCGGCATCGCCATTGTTTGCGGATTCTGCTTCTCCGCATACTGCTTGTTACGTGATGTTGTGGAGTTCCTTAAAATGCTGAATACAAACGAATTACGATTTCACTCAAACTTAGCAACTATGAAACACACTGTAGACATACCAAAAGGAGTGAAAGTGTGGAAAGCTAACCCTGCACGTTCCGGAAGACTCGTTCTTAATACCAATATAAATGGTCCGTTATTGGACATTATAAATTTTCCTGCTAACTCATTCTTGGTTGCCAGCGTTTCGCCCTCGTGTGCTAGGGTGGGCTCATCAGTTGGTACCTAGCACACCTACCAATACGCTGGCTAGTGCATACCGTGGAGGCCACTGCGTAGGCTAACTGGAGCCACCGGCAGTGCCAATGCACTAAGAGACTTTGTCTCATCAGCAAAAATTGATGCCTGCTTGGCCATCAAATGATATAGATGTTGATTCCCATAGGGAATCTGAAATATTTGTCCTGAATGACTAAATTTATAATACCAATATAAATGGTCCGTTATTGGACATTATAAATTTTCCTGCTAACTCATTCTTGGTTGCCAGCGTTGGTATATTGGTATTATAAATTTACTCATTCAGGACAAATATTTCAGATTCCCTATGGGAATCAACATCTATATCGTTCTATCTTGACGCCGAGAAAATTCGAATTTAAATTACTCTGTAAAATACTACTTTTTCAAAATATAAAGGCAGTTTTGAATTAAAATATGAATTTTTTCCTGTTTAAATATGACATGTGGGGGGCAGGTTTCTTCCACCTGCGGTTACACAAAACATAACTGTACACCCAACATAAAAAACTACGGGAACCAGGAGCGTGTTGCCAACCTTGACGCAAATAAAACCTGCACCCCAATTTCGTGCATCAATTTTTTTTTTTAAATATGCGGGGAGCAAAGATAGCCACGCCCAGAGCTAACAATCCCACATCATGCTGAGGTTACAAATAACCTTCCACTTCTCCATGGCCTTTGTGGCTTGTACAGATATAGTTTTGCTTTTTTATTTCCTTTATGAGACATTAACATGAGAAAGACTGAACAAACTCCATGGTGCTACTGCTGGACCTTGGCCTCAAGCAATCACTGCTCAGCAAAGAAGCATGCAGATTACGCCATTCCAGAATATACTTGGTGATGTCATAGAAGGCATTTGCCTACTTGTAGAATTGTGCAAAAGTTATTTGTCCTTCTGATTCCAGTTGTTTTAAGTTTTCAGCTCCATAGTTGTCAAGAACTTTTCATATTTCCTGGAAGGTACAGTATCTTATTCAACAGTTTGTTTAGATGAATCATCTAAACAGTGTTATGTGGCTGAAGATGTTGATAAAATACGAAACATGTACCACTTTTAACCATTAAATTGCCTTAAGCAATCATTGTATCGACTAGGTGGAAAATAATAAATACTTAATTGTGAGATAAGTGGTAGCGGATTTTCAAACAAAGATTCAAATTTGACGCCCAGTTGAGAAATAGGAATCTAGTACAGGAAAATGTCTATATTCTCTTCAAAGCTGGCTAAAGTAATAACAGCCTTGTTTTATTGTGGACTAATACTGCCTCATATCTTATTCTGTAAAATCACAGAATGATTTTAATGACTCAACTCTTACACTGTAAATATGAAAGTGCTGATCTTCTTCCACCACCCTTATTCAGGGTGTTCCTGGGTCGGGTAGTGGACCATTGCCTTCCATCCATTTCTCACACCTCCCTGGAAAAACAAGAGATTCACGTCGCGCCTGGGGTATTCGTTAGCCTTTTGTCTTGATTTACTTTAATGCTTCACAAAGGCTATTACTACGTTGGGTTCGCCATAGCCAAAGGCATTTTATACCTAACTGCTGGGTTTCAGTTAGCCCCCCCTCCATCCTAGGCAACAGATGCCTTTTGCAGCTACCCCTAACAGATGCTGCCTGCTGGATTTCAGTGGCATTTCCTCTGTTAGGACACCAGCAACCACCTGAAGGAGCTCCTCTGCCTAACGCCATTGTCCCCTTTAGAGAGTCAGGTTATTTACTGCTGCTTTAACACAGTAGGTAACCCTTTGACTACCATTAGAGAGGTGGGTTTTATACTGCTGCCCAGCTTTAATGTTTGTTCTGTTGACTTATTCATTGAGACAGAGAAGCCTAAATTTAGAGGAAATTGCTTCCATTAAAGAACAAATTATATTTCGGGATTAACAGATACTAAATCTATTCTTGGAATAAAATATTTCATTCCTGAAGCTGGCCCCATCAGAATTTCTTCATGAACAATATTTTTGTCCAGCTTCAGTACAGCCTATCTTGTTCTGTTCACAAAGTTCATTAACATCATCCAACTCGTTTCACTTCGGTTACCATTGATCTGCATTTAGGGCTGTTGCCCAAGTGGCAGATTTCCTATCAGTTCCTCACCTAGTTTGTTCCTAAATGGTTTCAAAGAAGTTAAAAATTTATCAAACATCTCCCTTGACAAATTATTTCAGTCCCTAATTTCTCTTCTTATAAACAAATATTTGTCCCAATTTGTCCTCTTGAATTCCATCTTTATCTTCATTTTATGATCTTTCCTACTTTTAAAAACTCCACTCAAGCTTATACGGTACTAGTGTCATTCCAAGCCATCTCTCCACTGACAACTCGGAACATTCCGCTTAGTCAAGCAGTTCACCTCCTACAGAGTCAGTGCTAATATACAGTATGTTATTTGGTGACCCATCACACTATTCAGAACCTGTTGGTTGATGACGTTAACGTGTTTGTTTCTTGAGCACAAAATTGTTACTGTGGAAAACATTATACTTTCACTTGGATGAGAAGAAGAACCAAGTAAATCTCATACAATATATTTTGAAAACTGGTTTTGTTGAACCTCAGTAATACCATTTGGCTTATTTCTCCAGTGCCAAGATTTAGAAGCCATTCACTGAAGTTAATTTTAGACCATAAAGTAGAATGACTGGACAACAGCCGCTCTGTGACAGTGATGAATTACTGACAGTGCACTGTCGTAAGTCTGCACCCAGCGAGATCACTTTTCTAGCAAGTGTTGCTTTATTGTTCATTGTAAATAGCTGATCTACTGCTGAAAGAATGTAATGGAGAGTCATGGTTGCCTCATCCCATATGATTAAAGTGTCTCATTTCATCTGCATCTTCTGATATCATTCATTAGATTTAGAAGTCTGTGCGAATTTAGAGGCATTAATCCCTCTTTCCTGTGACTGAACTTTACTCAGTTTATCTTTCTCCAAACGTATCATTTTAGCTTCACTTGTTATCTCTATAACAGCATATTTTATCTTTGCCACTTTTACCTTTGTTTACTCTTATTGTCTTCCTCTTGGAGTTTTAGTACGTTGGATGGTTGACTCATTTACAATTTGTTGGTTCAACTCAGGAAATTCATACAACCTTTGACAATCAAAAATTCTTTTCACGCGAGACCTCATGCCCTCATGAACATAATGTTCTCTCGATGGATTTCTGCTGAAGATATCAGACATGACAAAAGCAATGGCGTAAATTCCACAATTGATCATGTTACCCTAATGATCTACATGGTGATGAACAGTAGGACAGGATACAATATTAAATAGAAGGAAGGATCCACCTTTCAATACTCCGTTGTTAAGTTGAACCAAATAGAAGTTACAACCTGTTCATTTGGGACCGGTTTCAACACATTTGAAGTGTCATCATCAGCCAATTAGCAAAGCAGTGCAAAAATTAAGTCATAAAGATCTAAAAACAACTAACACAATGATCACAGGCAAAAAATTAACACTATTTCATGCCGAAGCAATTCCAGTTGATGTTCATAACAAAATGATCACAGTCAAAAGAGTAAAAAGAATATCACTATTTCGTGCCGAAACAAATCCAGTTGAAGTTCATAAGCAGGTCTAGTACAATCCTGTTATGCCGCATTCACATATGAAGACAAATGAAGATGTATTTGAGATCGATAACGAGTTAAGGACTTGTTCTAATATGAAAACTTGAAGGATAACTCTTTATGAAATTGAACTTGTGATATGCAGTTATGTATAGTTGTTGCTAGGCAGGTCTTGTTGGCGGGAGAAACAAATGCCTACAAGACCTGCCACTTCATGATGTAAAGATAGGAGTTTGATATACAATCAGTGCTCGCTGAATTATAGGGCCTGTATTTTTCCGTGAAACAATAAATGCTGATCGATATATAGACCTCATTCTCAGACCATTCTTCCAAGAGCTGACGGAACAAGAAAGGAGTAATGGTTACTTTATGCAAGATAATGCGACGGCACACACTGCTAATCGGTCTATGGAGGTAATACGGGAAGTTTTCGAAGATCGTGTGGTTAATTATCCCCCTAGATCTCCTTATTTAAATCTCTGTGATTATTACCTGTGTGGGGGATGCTGAAGGGAAAAGTGTATGTGAACAACCCTCACACAAGAGAACATCAGACAAGTTATTTCAAACATCACACGCGCTGAATTTCGCTGAGTGTCTGAAAACCTATTTACGAGGTGTCAGGCGGGTTTGCCAGCTGAGGGACAACATTTTGAACATCAAATGTAATGCCAGGTAGATTTTGGACTAATCGTTTCACTAGGAATGGATTTCTATAAGTGTGAAATGCTGTGAGTAGTGGGGAGGAAAAGCATGCATTATACCGGCTAGCAACAGAGTGTCATTGTGCCAGCCGTGCTGTGCTCTGAGTGGGGCTGTGGAGAGAGCCAAAAAAATGACCCTGTATAAGAGTAACTAAATCTGATGATATTTATTCTTTTTAAATTCAGAAATACTGCCTTTCAACAAGAATAGCCAGTAAAACTCAGAATACATTCGTAAGTTTGTTAAAGAACAGTCTCGAATGCTAACATGTACAATTTATAGCTCTTTATAGCCTAGAAGTCATGTGTTCACTGCACAAAATTTGAGGTTGTCACATATTGGACCCTCCTTTACATTTTTTGGCTGTAAATCGATGTTTTTGACATTTCCTCTGATTATCTGTATTTGTGAATATATAGCTGGTTAAACTAAGTCCAGAGCTTTATGCTGCAATGGAAAAAAAAAAAAAAAAGCATCTTGTGGCCTAAAATTTATTTCTCTGGAGACAATATCGTGAAACCAATAATTAACATAATCTCCCAAAAAATAATCACCAGATTCTAATTAGTGTATCAAATCTGTCATTATAATGCAAGCAAATACAGTAGATATGATGTCTAATACCCAGACACTTAAATGCACAGAACGCAAATACCTTGAATGTTGAATTATTGCCATTTGCTAATATTGCTCTCTGTAATGCGAACACATCAAAGCAGGCAGCAGGACTTAGTTCATTGGATGATGTTAATGTTGCTATTTGCTCCAAAATGACAACCTCACTGCACTGAACTGGAAGCATTAATGATTGTTTTTTGTCAGTTATTGCCTTCAATAAGCAAATAATTCAAAGCAGACAGTAGGACTTGGTTCAGTCTTACGCCAATGGTTGACGTTAATATTATTATGTGCAACAAAACAACAGTCTATCCTTGTTGAATGAGAGGCATTTTATCGAGAAAGAACCAAGTATACGGAATCCCATCTCACCTAAATTGTATCTCTACCATGGAAACACAGTGAAGCATCCACAATCAACATTTGTTAACATGTCATTCCTCAAACTTAGCAGAAGGCATTCATTCTTGTACATGTCTATGGAGATTATCCATTATCATACTCGAGAATAGAATATATATATATTAGTCCACTTCACTGAAAGACAGCATTTTTTTCTAAACAGTTCAAGTTTGATGGTCATCATTGCATTTTTCTTGTAACCTATATCCGGTACCAGCTTCGTTGTCTCAAACATTTCCCAATTTCTTAATATACTTATGGAGGGCAACAGAAATCAGGATGCAGTATCCAGTATTCGGGAGATAGTAGGTTCGAACCCCACTGTCGGCAGCCCTGAAAATGGTTTTCCGTGGTTTCCCATTTTCACACCAGGCAAATGTTAGGGCTGTACCTTAATCAAGGCCACGGCTGCTTCCTTCCCACTCCTAGCCCTTTCCTGTCCCATCGTCGCCATAAGACCTATCTGTGTCGGTGCGACGTAAAGCAACTAACTAGAGATCAGGATGTGTGTAGTTCGAACTCATGCCATTAGACATAACTTCGCACTTTGTCATGGCAAATATGAGACAATCACTTCGCTAAACAGGACTTATTTTTCTTTAGAAAAAAGTGTAAAAGTCATCGTCATAAGAGTTTCATGGTATTTTGCTTGTAAAGAAGACATAACAACCTACAACTGGCATTAATTTCAGCTGTTGAAGCATTCTCATTTCTCAGTATCGATGTGAATACAAATCAGAAGAAAATCAAAATGAAAAATGAGAAAATTAACAATAGTTTTTAAAGAATATGCTGGATATCCAATGCGAGTCAAATTATTCCCTGCTCATTGAGCTATTGCACCATGTCTTCCTGCCCAATTCTTGTCATTGTTCATCGAAGTTTCAAGTTATTTTGTGCTATGTATATTTTGATTTAGTCTAAACAACACATTATGTTGGAATCAAAAGTGTAACAACACTTTAGAAACAGAATGTTTATAGAAGTGGACAAATGTGGATACAGTATAATTCTTGTTGAACTTTTCTTTTGTGTTAAAGAGCCAGTGATGCTCGTGTCAACCAGATGGAAATCTTGTTGGCTGAGAAGGATACTAGGTTGGCTGAACAGGCGGACCAACTAAAGAAATTGGAGAGTGAACTGAATGCAAGTCTGGAGAGAAACCAGCAGATGGTGGACCAGCTGAAGGAAAGGGACGAGTCTTACCAGGATTTGCTCCAGCGAAGTCGCATGGAGGTTGAAGATATATCTCAGGTACGGTAGTGGAATAGTGTTTATAAGAAGAGATTTGTACATAAAAGACTGTACAGTGGAACCTCGATTATCCATTCCCGCAGATTATTTATTCAAATTATGTGGTCCTGCGAGCATCCTAATTGAATCATGTTTTCAAAATTCTGCATTAACCATTCCTCGAAGAAATTATTTCCTGCATCAACTGTCCAGAAATTTTGGTCCCATCAATGTTGAATCGTCAATCAAGCATTTTTCAAGATGGGCATAATCAAATATAATGTTTGAAAAACTTTTGAGAAGCATTCTCGAGTACACAATAACCTTTAAAATTCGAGTAGGCCTGAGATAATTTATGTAGTACAAGACCTTACTACGTGTATCAGTGACCAAATAGCAAGGACAAAAGAATGGCTACTTCATTCCTATGGATCTTTGCATTAACATCCTGTCATGGTAATCTAAGCAAGTACCAGAAAAGCAGACGGCAGTGAACTTGATTAAGGGGCCATCTTTTCATCACATTTGCCTGATGTTGTTGAGGGAAACCATGGAAATCATAAAGCAGAGTGGCTGGAACAGTTAGAAGGAGACAGAGTGCATTCCGATCACTCTACTTGAAGACTGAAGGAGTTTTGTCAACTGTTCATACTTGTAAAAAATCTACATTATGTCCAGGGTTAGATGTTTATTTTTGACAGACTTTTTGCAGTTGTCTCGCTGAGTAGGTTTTTGGCCCATCTTCTTATAGCCTTCTTCCAACTTCTCCAATTCCATCTTCCTGCTTGCTCCCCCCCCCCCCCCCCCATCTTTTCATAGCCTTTTCACAACTTCTCCATTGCCAGTTACTGGCCTTCTTTCATCTTCTTTACCATCTCCTCCATCTTCTTCCTGTATTTTTAAATCTCTTTCATCATTTCCAAGAGTGTATTTAATTAAGCCTCCATTTTCATGTGGCTTCTGGTCTCCACAGACATGCAGTTAATTACCACAAGAGGAAAACTTAAAGAGTTGTGTGTACTCACTCTACACAGATGATCTAGAATGCTCCCAACGGTAGTCGAAATATGCAGCAATTGGTACTGGTCTGCTGATTCACGCTGATTACAGTGATGTATCACACATGGGGTCTATTCCGTCTTCTGACACCACTTTTGTTACGAATAAAACACTATTATTTTTATCAGTCTAATTTTACTGTAGGATGCCTTAAATAAATACACACACAATTCTCTTCAACCATAAATGACCACACTCTACTAATTGCTGTCTTTTTACAAGTCTCTCACAGCAGGCAGCCAGTTAGGTGGCCTACCTCGGCGGGCTATAATCCTTATTAACAGACTACCTTTCACTTTTGCTCATACGCTCCACTCCGCTCCTTAACATACAACTGCTGCATGCAGAGGTTTGAACACAGGGCTGCTGACGACTCCCCCACAATACATGCAATACATGACTACTGTTCCTTGGCTCGACTCCAGAGAAAGTCTACTACTCACACAGTCAACTCAGTCATTTCAAAAATAGCACTTCCACAACAGCAACAACTCAACAGTGCTAACCAGCATTTCAATATTCCTCACAAGAACGACATATATCACTGCTTCAATTCTACTCACGACAACTGTTCCATACGCTGACTTCCAGGATGATCTGCAGTCCACGGTAGTACACACATAGTACTCCAAGGCAGTACACGAACAGTACTGTGCTCAGTATACGACGACACTCCGACTGCAGAGGGGCACAGACAACAACCAGCACTACTCCCATCAAGCTCCAGTTACTCACTCCACATTGGTACACATACTATACTCCAAGGCAAAGTACAGTGAAACCTCGTTAGTGCGTTCCTCATTAACACGTTTTTCCACTTTGCAGTCGTAAATTTGCAGTCCCGATTCTCATCGTATTAAATCTATATAAAAATACCTCACTTATCGTGTCATGAATTTTCGCTCTTACTGCTTAGTACGATCACATATTTCTTAGCCCTGAAAATGTTATTTTTTCATCCCTTGTGAACAAACGACACTTCCAACTCTGGTATGATTCGTCGCCACAGTTGCGTGATTACGGAAAACAGCCTTAAATTCCTGAACTTCATGGGATAAGTTGCACATTCGGGGAGCAAGCTGTTAGCCTCACAATGTTCAGTTTTGCTTGCCGTTTAGCAGCAAGATTGCTGAATAACAAAGTTAGAAATTTATTTTGTGTTGAGTGGTACAGTGACTGAAGTGTAGCGAATATTTGTTGCATGGTACAGTAGCCTATATCTGGATTAGGAAAATCGCGTGAAATTGACTAGCGTGGTGCGTATTTGTCTTGTAATAGCCTAGGTATGGATATGAAAGAAGTGAAATTCCTTTCTAATGAAGACAACATTAAAATCTTTCAGAAAGTAGACTGGCATTTGCATCTTTAAGCGCGCAGAGGTCGTGAATGTTGAACTCGCTCCTTCGAGTTTTGACTTGATCGATTTGACTTGGTCAGGGTTGAAGTTTTCGAAATGGTGGCCAAAGTCATTCTGTGGCAGTCGCACGTGGCTGAGTATAACCTCCAGTTCATTGTCTCAGATGTGACCAGAAAATAATGTTTTATAACCCACTGCTCTGAAATAAAAGGCTTCTACTAACATTTGTTTTAGAAAGAGTGTGATCTGCAATAATACTTGGATAATTTTATTGGTCCCAGTGCATGTATTTTCATATTTGAGGCGTCTAGTATCAAAACCGGCCAAGTCACTCAAGGCATATTTTTCAATATGGACGAAAAACCTCTAGAGATAAAGCAATGATGGTCAGAAAAGGTTTTTTTTCACAGTTATATCCTTAATGGTTTAATATTTAAGTTCCGCTGTTTTGAGAAATCTAACTCATAATTAACCCATCTTTTTTGTTAATTTAAATTTTGACTTGGCCGTTTTTGTTGCAATTTTGTACAATTTCACAAGGTATGAAAGTAAATCTTTCAGTTCTCCACTCGGAACAATATCCACGTTACAGCACACAACAATGACAAAATACGAGCACATCGGAAATAGGATTGCTTTGGCGCCAATGGCGGTAAGAAGCCCGCGAATACGTAAATCAGTGTTGCAAACGAACAAAAAAACAAAATATAATGACTTCAAAGAATATACATTACAAGGAACGATTTTGCCTACTGATATTATCACATTGTTGCTTAATGTAACAACACAAGATTCCAGACAATAATGCTGCATCATAAAGATTGTCGCTCGTTCCTTGACTTGGCCGGTTTTGAATTCACTGCCTGCATGACTTGGCCGATTCTGTTGCACGACCGAGAATTCAGTGCTCTATAACATGAAGACATGGACGATTTTAAAGCATTTTCTTGTTTCACCTGATAGTGCTATACTTCTACTTCAAATTGATAACATTAACTCATTTTCGTAAATTTTGTGACTTGGCCGGTTTTGATACTAGACGCCTCATTTGTTGTTTGGTGTTTTTCACACCGTCCAGTGCATTTGTTATTTTATAAGCCCCAGCAGAAAAGGTTTTTATATTTGTTCTCACGTGTTTTACACAGTTTTTAATACTTTTCGCTCATCTTGAGAAATGGTAGATATAGTTTTTACTGTACCCGCAGATACACAACGTAAAATGCTTCATGTCGGAAAAAATCGTATCTAGTATTTGCATATCCCTGTTGGATAATTTTTATTCGTATATTCAGTAGTACGTTTTCTTGCTTAATACTTTCATTTTTGCTGTCCCCTGCAGAAACGTCTTAATGAGGTTTTACTGTACTCCGGTGGAACACTAATGGCAGCTAGCACGGGGCACCAGATGAAGGGAACAATAAAGGAGAGGCCACGGCATGTCCTCGGGCTGGCTGGGAAGTCTCTGAGCCGGGACAAGCAGAATATAATATAATGCATTCTATTCTTGAGTCCAACATAACCTTTAAAAGAGGAGTAGGCCTAATTATAATTTATGCAATACGAGACTTACAAAATACTTTTACCGGTGACTAAATAACAAGGGAACATTAAAAAGACTGAAGGGATTCCGGCATCTTGTTGGGCGCTTTTGTATGGGATCTTCTTTTTCTTCTTCTTCTTCTTCTTCTTCTTCTTCTTCTTCATTTGGCCTGCTTTGGACTGCAGGAAACAGGTGGTTTTCTGAATCATCTTTTCTTCTCTTCCCATAATTTTTTAAAAATTCTTTCACTAAGGTTCCTCTGTTCTTCTCATCAGGTGGTCTTGGCCTTGTATGTTATTCCTGGAACCCCTTAAATTTATCATTCTTAGTTTGAAACACTGCTTGATTCGAGATCTGTGGATCCGTGGTAGAGTGTCGGCCTCCGGATCCCAAGAAAGCGGGTTCGAACCCGGCAGAGGTAGTCGGATTTTTGAAGGGCGGAAAAAAGTCCATTCGACACTCCATGTCGTACGATGTCGGCATGTAAAAGATCTCTGGTGATACATTTGGTATTTACCCGACAAAATTAATTCAATCTCAGCCATAGACGCCCAAGAGAGATCCGGTTTACTCTAGGTCCGCTAGATGGCAGACAGAGTAAACCGGAACGTCGAAATTGACGAGCAGACAGCCAGATGGCGTCAAATCGAAATGTCTGCACACGGTAGCTGAGGCCATACGATTATTATTATTATTTTTATATATGGATCCCAACTTTTTTTGTATCTTTTCTTGTCTCTTAAACCCATTTTGTGGTCACCTTTACTTTGGTGATGTGTTTGAAAATTATTATTTTTTAGCCTAATCTCACTCATTCTCATAAGGTACCCGTAAAATTTCAATCTTCTTTTATGCATTGTGTCTCTAATCTTCTCTGCATGCCAATATAGATCTTCATTTTTCCTCTCACTCGGTACAGTCTTTTCCCTTACCTGGTCCTAGGATCTTCCTTAGAATTTTTATTTCTTTCTCCTCTAGCTCCTCCATTTTCCATATTCTTATTTAGTGTGAGGCATTTTGAGCTGCAAACTTGTATTTTATTTATTAGATTAGAGAACTAAAAACTATTTGTGATCATTTCTTGCTTGGCTTGGCATTATTTAGTAGCATATTCTTCAACAAAGTTGGCTGATCAAAGTCACCGAAAGAAGATTTCACGGGAAAGTGACATAGTTTCCACGGTAAAACTGAATTTAAAGTTCCGAGACTCTTTACTTGTAATTTATGTAGGAGAATTTATAATATAATTATACGTATTTCATTATTGTTATGTTTAGTCAAATTGTTGATGATGTTACTTTATTCCCAAATTTTCTGTTTTCCCATGGCCCCTCAAAAAAAAAAAAAAAAAAAAAAAAAAAAGACAGATAGTTGAGGTTCCACTGTAATACTTTTTCTTCTTGTTTAAAGAGTTTTTTCCTTTTTAAACGAAGTTCTGAATACTGCTGAGTTAGCTTGTTTACTACAAAACCTTTAGAGAAGACATTATAATGGATTATTAATTCTCATTATTGCTGTGTTATAGATGTCAGCAAAGAAGAAATAAATATTTGAGACAAATCTTTATTTTTACATGATAAATTTCAGTTCTAGAGTGTCATTGTCAAATGTATCTCTATTTTCTTCTTTACTTATTTTACATTTTCCTTGCCTTTCTTTCTTTTCTTATCCTCTCATTTTTCGGTACTACCTGCAAAAGTTCTTTTTTAATTAAGGACCTGTTATCTATTTCTTTTGAATTTCCACACTCATTCTTTAGCACAGGAACATTGATTCTCAGCATATCAATGTCCTGGTCGGACATCTCTGATCAGCGACGATATTGTGTGCGGTTGACACCACCCTCTGTGGAAACAGACAGTTCACATTATCCTCTCTGTCACTTCGCTTTCCACACATGCATCATGGTCTGTTCTCTACAAAATTGTGTCAGAAAGATTGGACTGCAAAAGTTGTGCAATCAGTGGGTTATGAAGATTCTGACCAAGGAACACAAAATGAAGAGATATGTCAGTTTTTTGATATTTTTTACCAGGTACTGTAATGAAGATGATGTATTATTGGATGACATTGAAATGGGAGATGAGACTCGGGTGACCCACATGACAACTGACGACACACATCATCTGTGATGACATTGAAATACAAGCAGAATTCCTCAATTAGTAAAATTATGGCAGCCGTATTTTGGGACAGAGATGGTGTTCTGCTAATAGTTTTCCAATAGCCCTGACCTTGCACCTAGTCACTACCATATTTTTCTTCATCTGAAAAGGTTGCTCACTGGCAAGCATTTCCACACCGATAAGGAAGTGAAAACAAGAGTTCAAACGTGGCTCTCATTGCAGGCAGCAGACTTCTATGGCAAGGTTTTCCAAAAACTTATCTCACAATACAACAAATGCAGTAGAAGTCTGCTATAGCGAGTACGGCATATAACGAGAACCCCGTTATAATGATAGTTTTTTTCTGCCCTTTCAAAATTCCTATATTAAACTGTGTATTATTCTTTGGTTACAGTGAGAGCCCTATCGCTGACGCATCCGTTATTACAAGCGATTAAGTGTGCACGATTTTTTCCGCTACCGATATTTATGCACCCCGGCGATTATGTTGCGTGCGATCAATCACCTTCGGTATCGTTTCCTTGCTATGTCCACTGTAACGAAATTGGTACTTGATGCTCTGGTGGAAATTGTAACATCACCCTAGGGGTAACGCTAAATGTAAACAAAGATTATCAGTAAAATCCCAGTAAATGTACACAAGTGCACAGTGGAATGAAAAAAATGGGGGCTTAGTAGTAGAGAAAGTGGACCATCAGGACCGATGGATATAAGGGCAAAACAAGATAACAGGATTTCAAATAACGTATATATACCGTATTTATGCGAATAATCCCCGCATATTTTTTAAAAAAAATTTGAGGCACGAAATTGGGGTGCGGGTTTTATTTACGTCAAGGTTGCCAACACGCTCCTGGCTCACCTAGTTTTCGATGCTGAGTGTACAGTTATGCTTTGTGCAACCATAGATGGAAGAAAACTGTTGCCATATGTCATATTTAAACAGAAAACAATTCAGACTTTTAATTCTAAACTGACTTTACATTTTTTTTTAAATAGTACCATATTTTACAGAGTAATTTAAATTCAAAATTTTTCCATGTCACGATAGAACATGTCTTCCAGAATGTGCAGGGGTAGCCTTCTGCTCTTTCACTCACTTTGGTGTGTCTATAGTGTGTTTCATAGTTGAAAGAGTGAAATTGTAATTCTTTTGTATTCAGCATTTTAAGGAACGCCACAATATCACGTAGCAGGCAGTATGCGGAAAAGCAGAATCCATGAAAACTGGCGAGGTTTGGCTTTTCTGAATTACAAGATGGCTGTTAATTTGAAATCACGTAATTGGAAGTCCGATTTCTGTATTACAAAACTTCGAATTAACAAGGTTTTACTGTATCGCAAAACTAACATCAGATTTTGCCGGTGTGTCTGTTTCAAGTGTTTACATTGCATGAAAAGAATTATCCACCACCGGTTGTGTTACTGTTCAGTAAAAAAGAGACCACGTGTGAGAAGTGTTTTAGACAAACGTCGGAATGCGCCAGTGTATCTGTTTCAAGTCTTTACATTGCACGAAAAAAATTATCCACCACCAAGTAAAAAGAGACCGCGTGTGAAGTGTTTTAGACGTGGTGTGTGACGAATTTGTAATTTAGGAGAGGATTCTAGTGATGCAAGAGACAACGAATCTTCCCATCTACAGGGAATCGAGCCTATTGCAAGTTCAGATTAATGAAATACCTGTCATGTAAGTAGGCCTACTTGCTCATTTTCATGGAAAGTATATTTCATAGCAGTGATAATGTATTTTTATCATCTCAGGCAAAGTAGCTATATCTGTAAATTTACATGTTCATATTTGCGTAAAGACCATGTGGACCTCGCGAAGTGATTGATACAAAATGTTTGTTTATGCCTACATTACTCTTTCGATGGAAGGAATTTTAGTTCATTTCATTTTTTTTTTTCAAAATGAGCCTTCCTAAAATGAGGGTGTGGACATTATTCGACGGCGGGGATTTTTAGGGTAAATACAGTATATGTATTTTTTTTCTTTTCAAACCAGTGTAAAGATAACAATATATATTGTAGGAAGAACAATGAACAATTTAGCAAGATTTTTGAATGTAAATAGAAAGACTGTACAGTAAAAAAAGAAGTATACAAATATATATCAATTAATATTTGGTAAGATTTTTGAGTACAAATTGTGCAAATAGAGTGTACAAATAGATATAAATTAATTTAGAGTATAACAATTAAAGAAGATTTTACTACAAATGGAAAGACTGGAAAGTGGGAATGGAAAATACAAATATATCAATAAATTTAGGTTATACAATAATTCTCAAAACATGGATGATAACTAACAGGAGTACTAACTTGAAGAAAGGTTAATATAATTAAAGCTTGTAAATGAATAATAGGTTTTCCAAATATAATAGTTAAGCATAACAGCAACGCTAAGGGTAAACAACAGCTTGGTAAATGCTATGATTGGTAAATATGTGATACACACAAAAACCATTACAAGCAATCAAAGTACATGTTTAAAAGAAATAGGTTATAAAAAATTACGTTAACATAAAGATATGAAACGTGAAGAAAAAACTTGTTCCAAGGGATTATAGCGCATGCTTAAAATTTATAATGATCATAACAAGTTCTATAATAACATGAGTGTGCCTTAAGATGTGAAACATTAATAGAAAACTAGTTCTAAGGGATCATACTACATGCTTAGGATTTGTAGTAATCGTGACAAGTTCCATAATAATACGTGTGCATAAAAACGTGAAATATGAAGGGAAATCTTATACAAGATACAAAGCTAGTACAACTTACGGTATAAAGCAGAACCTCTCAAACGCCCAAAATCTCACGCGTGCAAACTGAGGAGCAGAGTTCCTGTACACAGTGCATCGGTCCCACTCGGCTCGGACCAACGCTTCATCTCTGGGCTACTCGGCTAAGCTCGGTTCAACTTGGCTTGGATTTGGAGCGCTACGGAGCAAATGAGGAAGAGGGAGACAGGCATGGGGAAAGAGAGAGACAGTGCTATTGTTCCAAATCGAGAAGTGGGGATCTTCACTCTGGTCAACCAAGCTAAGTCATCTTTTGCACCGTGCACAGTGCATGCACCCTGGTATAAAGGTTCAGGATGGGAGAAATAGGATACCAAAAGAATGCAACGCGAAGTGTATGTCAGACGTATAGAGTTTCTAGTAGACTGCCATTTAGTTCCATAATTGTAATTGCACATGAATAATGTAAGTTCTCAGCAAAGGTTATCTTGATTGTCCACAACGTGGAGACCACTCCCCCAACTCCCGCCGCGGTGCCCGTAAAAAAGAAAAGTTGACTTAAAATTTAAATAGTAAGGTCTTCATATCTTTCACCTCAAGGTACAGCAGCGAAGTGACGGGCAGAGAAAGTTCTCATGCCTCGATGAGATCCTGTATTCATTCCATTCTCGATTCCACCTGCTGAAATAGGCAGGGTTGTGAGAATATATAGGCAGAGAGATAATTGTAGAAAGTGTATTCATGACAAACAGCTGAGCTGATGACATGTAAGGGACTATACTGCCACATGTGATGTGAGAATTTTGTTGTTGTTGTGATTTTTGAATTGTTGGGCACCAGTCATGCTGGGGACTTAATAAATGGAAACCTAGAGCCAATATTCAGCGAAGGAAACAGATGAGCATCCAATATGGCGACCAGTCAAAATTCAGCGGGAGGGAGTGGAGGATTAAACGTCAAAATATATGCAGAGTTGAGATGAAGAGGTAAGTTAAACAAAACTATAAAGTCAATATATATAGCACACGAAGTAGGATGGCACACCACTAGTGAGCTCTCTCTCTCGTCGACTTTCGAAGGCGATGTCAGAGTCGATTAGTAATACCCGTCGACTGCTGATCCATAAAGAAAATTCAAAATTAAAGCGAACAATGTTTTCATAATAAATGCGTAAATAACGTGTCCGATAACAGTTGATAACTCATTAAAAGGCTGAATAAACATTCTCTTAATTTTAATGCTAAATACTGCAATTAAGTAAGAATATGATACACCTCAAGATATGGCAGAGTACATCACTGATTTCAAAGGATAGTTTATATTTTCTCGCGTCTAGTTAAATTTCAGAAAGGCTATTCCCATGTAAATTTTTTTTTTGCTATTTTCTTTATGTCGGACCGACACAGAAAGGTCTTATGGCGACGATGGGACAGGAAAGAGATAGGACTGGGAAGGAAGTGTCTGTGGCCTTAATTAAGGTACAGCCCCAGTATTTGCCTGGTGTAAAAATGGGAAACCACGGAAATCCATCTTCAAGGCTGCCGACAGTGGGGTTCGAACCTACTATCTCCTGAATACTGGATACTGGCCGCACTTAAGCGACTGCAGCTATCGAGCTCGGTATGTAAATTTTTACATGTTATAAATCTCATGTTATGGTCCGTATTGAAATGTACTTAAAGTCAAATAATAATACTAGATTATAAATTCCACCTGTTCAATACATAAGAGTTTTTTATTTAAATTTAAGAAATAGTTCTTAACATATTAGAATAGGGACATGTTTCACCCATAATGAGGGCATCATCAGCCTAAAAATCTCATACCTGAATGAAAGATAGATCAGGATCATGATTGTTCTTATACCTAAATAAGAGGATACTGTTTTAGGTACAAATGTGTATAAAATGACTAGCAAGTACAATATAGCAGTTATAAGTACTCTTATGACAAAGTCATATAATCAGTCCTTATTGTAGATCTTTACGAATGTCTCATTTTTAAAAATGTGGTAACAAGTGGTTAGTTAAAAGTTCAAAAAGAATACGTAAATTGCTGCGCTGAAATAAAATTTGGTAAATATGGTGCCTTATTCTGGAGATGACGTAAAGAGCTTATAATAGCTTAATATTTAGGATAAAAGTCACTCTTAGTGGTAGTAAGTTGTTAATTTTATACGAAAATATAAAATGACAAACTTCTTGAAGCACTTAGGAGCGAGGACAAGTAGCCTACTCGTCAGAAATATAGCTGTTTTTATAATTAAAAATTAATTAATTAATTAATAATTAATAATTCCATTGTGGAGATTTATCTCCCGTATGCAGTTATCAGACTGTGCCTCTTATAATGGGCTTCAGATAAGTTCACCTGCACACACCCCAGCGTCAGTGGGTAGGGTCTGACACATCCCACTCTGATGAGTCTAGTGTCAGACCTAAGACGAAACGCTGGTTAATAGAGCAAACGCCTGAAAAGCCTTACATCTGATCTGTTTTGACATGCTCTATTTCACCCCTATGAACTTTTACTTGTGGGGAACTGTGAAAAATCAACCTATCGATGTAAGCCATGCACGCTGGAGGCCCTTCGCCAGGGGATTTCAACAGCATGTGCAGAGATCCCCATTCAAACATAGATGGACGTAGTTGCAGCGACCGCTCGTCGTTCTGCTCTGTGTCTGGCAGCCAACGGTGAACATTTTAAACATCTCATGTAACCATATGTTTAACTGAAGACAGTACTACGTGTGTAATCAAAATTTAAATGTAAAAAAACACACAATAAATAGTTTTTGTTCCGTAAAGAGTGTATACATTTTTCTGGCGGACCCTGTACATGCTTTAATACAAAATAAAAGAGTCATAAAAATCTAGTCTGTGGAGAAAGCGATGCTTAAATGTAACTAAAATTCAATAATAAACTTGTTATAGTATTATATGTACTTGGAATGATTACTAGTGTTTGTCTAAAAAAGTACAAGTTGGTTATTTGTAGAACGAGACATAGTCATAATGATCTGACATACAATTGGATTGTACAAATTATTTGATATTAATGAAGCGTGGATTAATTAAAATATCGAAAAAAAATCTTCCAACGTTGTTGGATGAGAACCAGGTACGTAGAATTACAGTAGAGTTGTTGACTCCAAGTAGTTGCGTAATAAGGTCAAAATTTAAACTCAAGAATTTCATTTTTGTCCGTATTGAACTGAGAATGGATGATAGGAAAACTTAAAACTGTCCATCTTTTCAATACAAAAATGTTATAGTTTAGTTATAACATGTATTTGCACTTGGAACTAGTTTCAACGCTGTTTTGCGTCATCATCAGCCAAAATGTGGGAAATAGGCCAGCATGTAGGCATTTATATTACACAAGGCGTTACATTAAACAATACACATCTTACAAGGAGATAAAAACAGGGACGAATATAGAAACAAATGAATCATTGAGAAAGCAAAAGTTATACATATTAAAAATAGCCTTAACCACACATCTTGCAGTGCGAAAGTGTTCTTCTTGAATGATTCCTGAATATAAAACATACGCGCACACATTTCTGAAGAGCCAGCAGGCAGGACAAAGTAAAGTGAAACCTTAAGAGAAGAGTTCATAATTTTTTCTATGTTCCGACTAACTAATGAAGTCTCCCTTGAGTTCCTGATAAACATACACAACAGGAAATTCTCCTTCACTCTCAACAATAGCTATAAAGACCAACGGTAAAATTTCATTTTAAATATTGTGCAGAGACGTGAAAGCATGATCTTGAACATGATATAACTCCTTCATATAACCCAATTTTTTTACACAAGGTGTTACATTAAATAATACACATCTTACGAGGAGATAAAAACAGGGACGAATGTAGAAACACATGCATCGTTGAGAAAGCAAAAGTTATACATATTAAAAATAAGCTTAACCACATAACTTGCAGTGCGAAAATATTTGCCTTGAATGATTCCTGAATACAAAACGCTCGCGCACACACTTCTAAGGAGCCAGCAGGCAGGAAAAAGTAAGGTGAAACCTTAAGAGTTCTTCTGAGAAGAGTTCATCATTCTTTCTGTGTTCCGAATAACTAATGAAGTCTCCCTTGAGTTCCTGATAAACATACACAACAGGAAATTAAACAATACGCATCTTACAAGGAGATAAAAACAGGGAAAGTTATACATATTAAAAATAACCTTAACCACACATCTTGTAGTGCGAAAATATTCGTCTTGAATGATTCCTGAATACAAAACACACACGCACACATTTCTGAACAGCCAGCAGGCAGGAAAAAGTAAAGTGAAACCTTAAGAGTTCTTCTGAGAAGAGTTCATCATTTTTTCTATGTTCCGACTAACTAATGAAGTCTCCCTTGAGTTCCTGATAAACATACACAGCAGGAAATTCTCCTTCACTCTCAACAATAGCTATAAAGACCAACGGTAAATTTCATTTTAAATATTGTGCAGAGACGTGAAAGCATGATCTTGAACATGATATAACTCCTTCATTTAACCCCATTTTTTACACAAGGTGTTACATTAAACAATACACGTCTTACGAGGAGATAAAAACAGGGATGAATGTAGAAACAAATGCAACGTTGAGAAAGCAAAAGTTATACATATTAAAATAAGCTTAACCACACAACTTGCAGTGCGAAAATATTTGCCTTGAATGATTCCTGAATACAAAACACACGCGCACACATTTCTAAAGAGTCAGCAGGCAGGGAAAAGTAAGGTGAAACCTTAAGAGTTCTTCTGAGAAGAGTTCATCATTCTTTCTATGTTCCGACTAACTAATGAAGTCTCCCTTGAGTTCCTGATAAACATACACAACAGGAAATTCTCCTTAACTCTCAACAAAAGCTATAAAAGACCAATGGTAAATTGTATTTTAAATACTGTGCAGAGATGTGGAAGCATGATCTTGAACATGATATAACTTCTTCATTTAACCACCTTTGAAAGTCTCTCTCTATATTACATAGCTTCATTAACACACCATTCTGTAGATGCACAAAATAATCTTGTAATCTTCACAGGTCCGGTATTCAGCTCGACAAGAATATAAAATATTGGTATTGTAAACTCACTCACTCATTCAGGACAAATATTTCATGTTCCCTATGGGAATCAACATCTAGATCATCTGATGGCGAGGCAGGCATCAATTTTTGGAAGTGAGACATAGTCTCTCATAGTGCATTGGCACTGCTGGTGGCTTCAAGTAGCCTATGCAGTGGCCTCCACGGTATGCACTAGCCTTGCGTCTTGGTAGGTGTGCTAAGTACCAACTGATGAGCCCAACTTAGCACACGAGAGCGAAACGCAGGCAACCAGGAATGAGTTAGCTGGAAAATTTATAATGTCCAATAACGGACCATTATATTGGTATTGTAAATTTACTCATGCAGGATAAATATTTCATGTTCCCTATGGGAATCAACATCTAGATCAATATTATCAATGCTGATGAAACTGCATTGGTTTTTAATGCCTAGCCCAAATGGACTTATGGTTTTAAAGGAGAGAAGTACCAACCGGGAAATCTTACAAGGGTGGAGGTCGTTGTGTGTTGTAATGCACATGGAAGCGAGGGTCCCTTCGTCATAGGAAAGTTTGATAAGCCACAATGTTTTAAGGGCATTGGGTACTTTCCGTGCAAGTACAGGGCATCTAAAATGCATATAGTACAGTAATCCAGTGAATAAAGCACTTGCACAGGGGAACCAGCATAGTTTTCTCCTCGTCTGTGAATCATGCTTTTATCAATGCCGATGAAACTGCATTGGTTTTTAATGTCTAGCCCAAATGGACTTACGGTTTTAAAGGAGAGAAGTACCAACTGGGAAATCTTACAAGGGTGGGGGTCGTTGTGTGTTGCAATGCAGATGAAAGCGAGGGTCCCTTCGTCATAGGAAAGTTCGATAAGCCACAATGTTTTAAGGGCATTGGGTACTTTCCGTGCAAGTACAGGGCATCTAAAATGCATACTGTACAGTAATCCAGTGAATAAAGCACTTGCACAAGGGAACCAGCATAGATTTCTCATCGTCTGTGAATCATGCTTTTTATTTTCTTTGGTTGTATGAGGTTATGTTTGTCAGTGAGTTATCCAAGTTATTAATTATTTGAATACTGTAAATGCACCTTGTTGGATACATTTTGGAAGTAGTTTTTCCACGGCATTTTAAAGGTTTAAACTGTGAATCAAGGTTAATTGCACGCAGTAATGGGTCTTAGAATATTTTTTAATATGGCAAGGGTTGGCATTTCTGAATTATGAGTTGACAGTTTATTCAAAATCATGTAATTTGAATTCTGATTTTTGCATCCCAACGATTTTGAATTAACAAGGTTTTACTGTACACAGCTACTGTTGTCTCTCTATTCCCATGCCACACTCTTCCATAGTCAAATGTGAGACACAGGAACAAGAAAAGGAGCACATAGTAGGGTGAACATAATGAAAAGTCAGTGTTGGAAGAGGTAGCAACAAGAAAATTAGACTAGGACAAATATGAAAAATAAAAGGACAAGGTCAATCTCAAAATCTTCAAACAGTGCAGTCTTCGAATAGATAGGCTCTCTCCTCATCAGTCCCAGTTGTTCCACATCCATCTCTTCTCAGCCCCCGATGGTGTCGTTTCTGCTCCCTAGTTTCACTCATTGAGGAGCCATCGTGACAGATCTTTAGTCTTGACACTTCTTCATTTCTTTCCAATACTCTTCCACAGTGTAGTGTAGATCCAGATGTAAATATTGGAAAAGCTTCACCTGCTCATCTCTTACTGTTTCATCTTTCATACGTGCTGCATTCTGCCTGTAGCCCTCCAGTCTGAAGTGTTACTTCTCACTACCATACATTCTGTTTCTTTTCACAATGATGAAGACTTACATAGAATAATATTGTGTCACCCTGCTTTGTTTATCTAATGAGCCTTTGCTTAGGTAAGTAGTTCTTCCTATGTATTCTCAATGCAAGTTTGAATTCATGCTATTTATCAGTGCTTTTTCTGTTAGGCATTAGCTAAAAAAGAAGAGAGTCTCTCAGATACAATCCTTGAGTTAAAGGGAAAACTAAATGCTGAGCAGAAACGTCGTGGTGCTCTGGAAATTGTTAATCAGTCTCAGGCTGAAGAAGTGTCTCGTCTCGAAACAGAAGTACTCCAGCTGAAGGAGAAGATGAATCGTGCTCGAAGGCTCCATGATGGTAAGTGTATACGGTCATGTCCGGCTCCATGGCTAAATGGTTAGCGTTCTGGTCTTTGGCCACTGGGGTCCCGGGTTCAATTCCCGGCAGGGTCGGGAATATTAACCATCATTGGTTAATTTCGTTGGCACAGGGGCTGGGTGTATGTGTCGTCTTCATCATCATTTCATCCTCATCACGATGTGCATGTCGCCTATGGGAGTCAAATCAAAAGACCTGCACCTGGCGAGCTGAACATGTCCTCGGGCACTCCTGGCACTAAAAGCCATACGCATTTCATTTCATATGGTCGTCATAGTTCTGTGACATCCATTCTGTAATATTGTTTATTTGTTAAGGGCAGTTGCGAGGGAAGTTGCTAATATCTGGAACAGAAACTATAAGCATGAAACAGAGATCGGAAATTTATAAGGAAGCATTGGTTGGATGTGCAGAAAAGATATTTGGAAGAACATCAGGAGTCAGGAGGCGTGAAAAAAAAAAAAAATCATTTAGTAGAATAATAGAGTAAAAGAAATAATATTGAAATGAAAAAGGCATGGAAGGAATTGAAATTATCTAAGACTGAAGACAGAAGGCAAAGAAAAGCAAGGAAAGGCAAAAGGAGCAAAGAAAATTGCCAAGAAAATTGTGGAAGAAGTGTTGGACACTGTTCACACAGAAATTAACAGATGGTATACAATGTGGAAAGAAACTACAGCACAGAATCCTAAGAAACAAGGAAAGGGAGAGTGTAAACACCAGATTTGTGAAGGATGAAGATAGAATAGTAATAGCAAAACTGGAAGAAATAAAAAAACATACGGGAACGAAATCTCCAGAAGCTACTGAAAGTCAGAATGAAGTTACTGTGTTCTCAGAAGTGTATGGAAAGAGAAACAGGTTCCAGAAAATTGGAAAAAAGGAATAATTATATCAATATTCTAGAATAGGAAAGCAAGTAATAATCATAGGGGATCACTTTGATGCCCCGGATGGCTAAAATAATGGAAGGATATTAGAGAGGAGTACAAGGGAGAAAATTGAAAAAAAATTAAGAACATACATACATACATTATCATTATAGACTGTTATGCCTTTCAGCGTTCAGTCTGCAAGCCTCTGAGAATTTACTAAACGTCGCCACAATCCTTGATTTGCAACTAGTGTTGTGGCCTCATTTAGTTCTATACCTCTTATCTTTAAATCGTTAGAAACAGAGTCTAACCATCGTCGTCTTGGTCTCCCTCTACTTCTCTTACCCTCCATAACAGAGTCCATTATTCTCCTAGGTAACCTATCCTCCTCCATTCGCCTCACATGACCCCACCACCAAAGCCGGTTTATGCGTACAGCTTCATCCATCGAGTTCATTCCTAAATTAGCCTTTATCTTCTCATTCCGAATTCCCTCCTGCCATTGTTCCCACCTGTTTGTACCAGCAATCATTCTTGCTACTTTCATGTCTGTTACTTCTAACTTATGAATAAGATATCCTGAGTCCACCCAGCTTTCGCTCCCATAAAGCAAAATTGGTCTGAAAACAGACCGATGTAAAGATAGTTTTGTCTGGGAGCTGACTTCCTTCTTACAGAATACTGCTGATCGCAACTGCAAGCTCACTGCATTAGCTTTACTACACCTTGATTCAATCTCACTTACTATATTACCATCCTGGGAAAACACACAACCTAAATACTTGAAATTATCGACCTGTTCTAGTTTTGTATCACCAATCTGACATTCAATTCTGTTGGATTTCTTACCTACTGACGTCAATTTAGTCTTCGAGAGGCTAATTTTCATACCATACTCATTGCACCTATTTTCAAGTTCCAAGATGTTAGACTGCAGGCTTTTGGCACAGTCTGCCATTAAGACCAAGTCGTCAGCATAGGCCAGGCTGCTTACTACATTTCCACCTAACTGAATCCCTCCCTGCCATTTTATACCTTTCAGCATATGATCCATGTAAACTACAAACAGCAAAGGTGAAAGATTACAGCCTTGTCTAACTCCTGTAAGTACCCTGAACCAAGAACTCATTCTACCATCAATTCTCACTGAAGCCCAATTGTCAACATAAATGCCTTTGATTGATTTTAATAATCTACCTTTAATTCCATAGTCCCCCAGTATAGCGAACATCTTTTCCCTCGGTACCCTGTCATATGCTTTCTCTAGATCTACGAAACATAAACACAACTGCCTATTCCTCTCGTAGCATTTTTCAATTTCCTGGCGCATACTGAAAATCTGATCCTGACAGCCTCTCTGTGGTCTGAAACCACACTGGTTTTCATCCAACTTCCTCTCAACGACTGATTGCACCCTCCCTTCCAAGATGCCTGTGAATACTTTGCCTGGTATACTAGTCAATGAGATACCTCAATAGTTGTTGCAATCCTTCCTGTTCCCTTGCTTATAGATAGGTGCAATTACTGCTTTTTTCCAATCTGAAGGTACCTTACCAACACTCCACGCTAATTTGACTACTCTATGAAGCCATTTCATCCCTGCCTTCCCACTATACTTCACCATTTCAGGTCTAATTTCATCCATTCCTGCTGCCTTATGACAATGGAGTTTATTTACTATCCTTTCCACTTCCTCAAGCATAATTTCACCAACATCATTTTCCTCCTCCCCATGAGCTTGACTGTTTGCAACACCACCATGATGATTTCCTTTTACATTGAGAAGATGTTCAAAATATTCCCTCCACCTCTCCAGTGATTCCCTGGGATCTGTTATGAGTTCACCTGAATTACTCAAAACACTGTTCATTTCCTTTTTCCCTCCCTTCCTAAGATTCTTTATTACTGTCCAGAAAGGTTTCCCTGCTGCTTGAACTAGCCTTTCCAGGTTATTACCAAAATCTTCCCATGACTTCTTTTTGGATTCAACAACTATTTGTTTCGCTCTGTTTCTTTCATCTACGTACAAATCCCTGTCTGCCTCGGCCCTTGTTTGGAGCCATTTCTGATAAGCCTTCTTTTTACGTTTACAGGCTGCTCTCACTTCATCATTCCACCAAGATGTTTGCCTTTTCCCATCTTTACACACAGTTGTTCCTAGGCATTCCCTTGCTGTTTCTACTACAGCATCCCTGTATGCCACCCATTCACTTTCTATATCCTGAACCTGCTTACTGTCTACTGTTCGAAACTTCTCACTAATCATATCCATGTACTTCTGTCTAATTTCCTCATCCTGGAGATTTTCTACCCTTATTCGTTTGCAGACAGATTTCACTTTCTCTACCCTAGGCCTAGAGATACTTAGTTCACTACAGATCAGATAATGGTCTGTATCATCGAAAAATCCCCGAAAAACTCGTACATTCCTAAAAGATTTCCTGAATTCAAAGTCTGTTAAGATATAGTCTATTATGGATCTGGTACCCCTAGCCTCCCATGTGTAGCGGTGAATAGCCTTATGCTTGAAGAATGTATTTGTAACAGCTAAACCCATACTAGCACAGAAGTCCAGCAAACGCTTCCCATTCCCATTAGCTTCCATATCTTCCCCACATTTACCAATCACCCTTTCGCATCCTTCAGTTCTATTCCCAACTCTCGCATTGAAATCGCCCATTAGCACTATTCTATCCTTGCTGTTGACCCTGACCACGATGTCACTCAATGCTTCATAAAACTTGTCAACTTCATCCTCATCTGCACCCTCACATGGTGAATACACGGACACAATTCTTGTCTTAATTCCTCCCACTGACAAATCTACCCACATCATTCGCTCACTTACGTGCCTAACAGAAACTATGTTGCGTGCAATGGTATTCCTGATAAAGAGCCCTACCCCAGACTCTGCCCTTCCCTTTCTAACACCCGTCAAGTACACTTTATAATCTCCTATCTCTTCCTCCTTATCTCCTCTTACCCGAATATCACTTACTCCTAGCACATCCAGATGCATCCTCTTTGCTGACTCAGCAAGTTCTACCTTCTTTCTTCCATAAGCCCCATTAATATTGATAGCTCCCCATCGAATTCCATTTCGTTCGCCAAGTTGTTTCCAAGGAGTCCCTCGCCTGTCAAATGGGAGTGGGACTCCATTACTCCCATAGGTCCGAGGCTTGCTTAAAGTGTTCTGAGCTCGGTAAATTCATGAAGCAGGATGCTGCCCTACTTGCACATAGTCCAAGTGAGGATCTCTCCTCTAACGGGTTATGGACCAATTAAGAAGAGCGGTTCAAATTCAGAAAGGGAAGTTCAATAATAGAGCCCATTTACCTCATGAGACAGAACAGAAAAACGTGGTTATGACATTTAGTGACATAGAAAAGGCATACAAGAGTGTCCCTGAGGCAAAAGTTTGGGAAGATCTGACATAGGAAGGAATTGGGAAAGGGTCAGTAAAAATGATCAAGTGAGAGCATAATGAATGCTACACAAGGGGGGGGGGAACAAAATGGATTAAGATTGAATGTGGACAAAATGTGGACTAAAACAAGGAGGTGTTCTGTCACCCTTTCTGTTCACAATAGTAATGGATGACATCAAGAGAACAACAAAAGCAGCATGCAGAGGATGTCCAAAATAGACAGTATGTTATTTGCTGATGATATCGTGATTTGGGGAAAAGATGAAAATGGGGTCCAAGAACAGCTGCATGTAGTGAATGGAAAGGTTGAAGAATGTAGACTGAAGATCAGCATGAGACTGATGATGACATGAGGAAATAAATGAGGAAGGTCATATTAAACTTGGAAACAAATATCAGGAATTAGTGGAGACTTTCAAGTATTTGGGAAGTGAATTAATGCAGAATGCAAGACTGGATGTTGAGTTTAGTAAAGGGATTTAAAGTAGAAAGTGTTTCTATCACAGTGTACGGAACCTGGTATGAAACAACGAAGTGCCAATGAAAGCTAAAGAAACCCTGTATAAAATGTATTACCTACTCATAACAACTATGGAGCAGAAACCTGGTCGATGACAAAAAGAGACAAGAGCCGAATCCAGGTAGCAGAAATGAAATGAAATGTTATTGGTTTTATGTCCCACTATCTACTGTAATGGTTTTCCGGGACACAGAGGTGCCAGAATTTTGTCCCTCAGGAGTTCTTTTACATGTTAGTAAATCTACTGACACAGTGCTGACATATTTGAGCACCTTCAAATACCAACGGACTAAGCCAGGATCGAACCTGCCAACTTGGGCTCAGAAAGCCAGTGGCTTAACCATCTGAGCAAAAATGAAATTCTTAAGAAGTATGGTATAGAAAACAAGAAGAGATAAAATGGGGAATGAGGAAAAATGAAAATAAATTAAAATGGAAAAAATGAGATATTATAAAGAAAAGCAGACTTATTTGGTTTGAATATCTTAAAAAGGATGAGTGATGAATGTATTCCAAATCAGACTATGGAAAGACAAATGAAATGGAAGAGAGGCCAAGGATGACCAAGACTGAGATGTATAAACTTTATCCAGAATAGCATAAGACAACGGAGTGTTGGATAATAAAAGTGGTGGTGGAATAATAAAAGAAAATATTTGCCTTTACCTGGCTGTAACTGGAAAATGAGGATTGATGATGAGGATTGATGATGATGATGATGATGATGATGATGATGATGATGATGATGATGATGATGATGATGATGCTTGCAGTCTGATTCCAATATGTATGATAAACTCAAACTTATTGAGTGATATATAGAAAACCAGGCAAATTGGTAATGCACGTGTGAGCTTGCATTCAGGAAATGGTGGGTTTGATCCCCAATATCAGTAGCCCTGAAGATGGTTTTCCATAATTTCCCATTTTTACACCATGAAATGCTTTACCTTATTAAGGCCACAGTTGCTTCCTTCCCAATCCGAGACATTTCCTAACTTCAATCCAAATGAAATTTCAGAGAAATCAAACATTTTATTTGAGCTTTTAATTCCTATCTTTAGTAATCATGTCTCAGATAAAAAGAATTCTTTCTTTTATAATCTCTTTAAATTCGCCTCTCAGCAGCAGTCTTTCTTTCTGCATCCTTCAGCCCCACCTTAGACACCCCTACTCTCCTTCTCCTTCTCCCCTCCCCTCCTCTCCTCTCCCTATCTACTCCTACATCTACATTGCCTGCTTCCTACAACAAGTCAGTGCTTGTTCCCTGTCGACTCCTTTGTTTACATGGCTTGCCTGCTTCCTCCTCCAAGTCAGTGCTTGTTCTATATCAGACATTAGAGGTGAGTCTCATAAATAATTTTTCTCCTTTTTAATTTCTTTTCTGTATGTTTTCATTCCTAATTCTGGCTATTCCAGATTTACTACTTTGCCTGAGGTCCTAAGTCAGCTTAAAGACATCATATTATGACAGGATGGTAGTGGTGGTGATTATTGTTTTAAGAGGAAGTACAACTATTATGACAAGAAGATCATAACTATAATTTTTGTTATTATATGTATTTTAATGTTATAATTATTCCTGCAACATTGTCTTTGTCTGGTATACGTATGTTTTAGTTATCACATAATCTGTTTAATTTTATTTGGCTGAAACTAGTCCCAAGACTGATGTAATATTATTTACATGATATATTGTATTGAATTGTCAATTTATTTCATATAATTGCACTTCAGTACGGAACAAAAATGAAATTTATAGCTTAAATAATTATATCATGTATGTCAGTTATCGTATCCAAGATGCTAGCCTTCTATATCATCTCAGTTGACTAACTTTTTCAGAATGAAACTGAAGACCACTCTAACTGTAAGCGAAAGCTGATACATTCTCCTAGATTACAGCCATAATCGAAAATGCAAGTACACTTCTAGTACGATTAAACAACATAATCATCTCTCAGACTATACATGCAAATACATTTTCCAGCATGCAGACATCACCTGTTATTTGATTGAGAGCAGAAAACTGATCCATGAGTTTTCCATCTGTAAAATATATATGCATTTTTTCAAAAGACATCACAGTTCACAAAGCGTGAATGACCACAAGGATCCTGAATTTTTACAATTGAGGTGATTATAACCAAAAATATTAATTTTTTTTTTTTTTGCTAGGGGCTTTACGTTGCACCGACACAGATAGGTCTTATGACGACGATGGGATAGGAAAGGCCTAGGAGTTGGAAGGAAGCGGCCGTGGCCTTAATTAAGGTACAGCCCCAACATTTGCCTGGTGTGAAAATGGGAAACCAAATATTAAAATTATTATAGAGGAAGAAAACACTAGATGATTTATCATTTATGAGTAGTATAAGTGATTTATTGATGATGCTTGTTGTTTAAAGGGACCTAACATCTAAGGTCATCGGCCCGAGTGATGATTTAAGATTGTCACCGAATCTTTTAAAATACCCACTATATATTTTTCCAAAATCTTATGCTGGATTCCAAGCTTTTTCAATATTTCCCACATATGCTTAGGTTCACTGCCTCTGCTTTCAGATAGCAGAACCATCATGGACCAGTTTTCTGGGCGAATGTTATGTCTCTCACTCATATATGGGATACATGATTCATATAGGGAAACACACACTATATCATTATATCATTAACTGGATTCTTAATATCCTGTCATATGCCACATACAAATTATGCACAGTGTGTTGTAATTATAACTGACTACAAGCAGTCTCTTACAGCACCACCTCTACACAAGAAGTTCAATGGAAATGGTCAGTAATTGACCCAAGAATAAGGAACGAAAGTTATGGAAGGAGGAGGTGGCCTTCACCTAGGGGATTTCACCAGGCATTGTGGTATGGTTAGTTTGTAAATATTGTCTCTTCACTTCAGTTCTACGTTCTTTCGAAGACAAGATGCTTGAGGGAATATGACATCATGGTTTCTATGGTAACAAATCGTTAAAAGTCAATAAAAGCAAGAGATGCTGCTGGGAACCACATTGGCCCTTCCGATATGCAATCTAGTCGAGTCCAGGTATACAATGAGACAGAAAGAGGACTAGGAAACAAATAGCCAGACATCGGTCTAGCAATGACTAGAGATGCATTGTGATTGACCACATATGGAAAGAAGTTTGCAAATGGAAAATTGAAATATATGATGGAGTATTCTGCTGTACCTCTAAGGAATTTCATTTGGCTGTCAGAACTCAACTCTTATAGTGTTTTGTTGCTGTCCATGTACTGGCTGCATATGTTAGTCATCATCATCAGCATCCAGCTCCTGCCAGGTTGGGATGTTTATGGCACCTTTCCATCTTCCTCTATCCAACCACCATTGTTCCTACTTAACTGTGTTCCAATCCAGGTTTCTTCTAATTATACTGTTCTTTATCATTTTCAGCTACCTTAGTCTGGGTCTCCCTCTTGTTCTCCCTCCTCCTATCTGGGTCTCCATTATCTGCTTCAGCATCCTTTCCTCTTCCATCCTCTTAACATGCCCAAACCATCTAAGATTATCCCTCCCCATTCCGCTGTAAAGCTTTTCAACCAGTCTAGTTCTCTTCATGTTGTTCTCATTTATTATTCTGTCCTTTCTTGTCTTTCATATCATACTTCTTAAAATATTCATTTTACTGGCTTGGATTTTATTCTCCTATCTTTTTGTCAGTGTCCACGTCTCTGCTGCATATGTCAGCACTGGGTAGTAGTGCACATACATCACCTCTTGACACTTCATTAGTACTTCCTTCCTCCATACCAAATACTTTCCAAATACTTGAAGCTCTTAACAATTTTAAGGTTTTGTCCCATTGTTTTTATAATTCCTTCCCCTTTCCTTTTTCATCTAGTCAACACCATTGTCTTACTCCTTTCCATACTGATTTTTATTCCATAATTTTTCAATAATCTCACTCAACATGTCCAGTTGCCCCGTACTTCATCTCTGTTTGATCCCCACACCACAATATCATCTGCAAACAGCATTATCTTCAGTTCCCTGTTTCCATATTTTACCTTTGTCTCCTTAACAGTTTTGTCCACAACCAATTTAAATAACAGTGATAACAGCACACTTCCTTGTCGTAGTCAAGTTTCATTCCAAAACCACTCTGTCCTCTCCATATGTGTCTGGACACTGCTGAAACAATTTTTTTTTACATTGTTTGCATATATTCCATCATTTGTTTTTCAAATCATTTACATTGCATTACTTTCCATACGTTTGCTCTGGGTATACTATTGTAAGCCATTTCTAAATCAAGGAATGAATTCACCATATCCCTTCCGTATTCCCAGTGTTTTTCCATTAACTGCCTCATACTGAAGTTCGAGTCTAGTGTTGATATTCCATTTCAAAAGCCATATTGCTCTTCTAATTGTCCTTCTGCCTTTATTCTCATTCTCTTTTCTAGTTCTCTTTCAAATATTTTTGCTGCCTGAGATATTAGTGTGATTCCTCAATAATTATCATATATAGTATTTTCTTGTCGCCCTTCATAAATATAGGTGTTATTACTCCTTTACTCCAGGATCACTTAGTACAGCTTTTTCTTTTGAAATACATCTAAATAGTCTTTATAGCCACTGTAGACCAACAGGTCCTGGTGTTTTACCATTTCCGCACACAATTCACCCACTTCAGAAGCGTTGCCCACTTTCATACGTTTGACAGCTATTTCCACCTCTTCCTTTGAGATTTTACTCTTAGATTCTGTCTCCTCACACTTCATCGAAGTATTCCTTCTATCTTTTCCTATCTCCTGAGGTTATGTTATTATTTCTCCTTTTTTCCCTTTCACCTGCTTTGTGTAAACTCTTTCTTTTCTCTTCCTTCTTACAAGTCCAGATAGCATTATTTTATTGCTATACACATCCCATCCAACTCTTGTGTAAAACTTTCCCAGCTTTTCTTCTTTTCTTTACTTACACCTTGCACCTCCTTGTCATTATATGATTCTTTCTTCTACTTTCTTCCATTTTATTCTCTTCTACACTTGCTGTACCTTTGTCTTATTTCTCATTTCTTCCTTTACTCCCTCATTCCACCATGGAGTCTCTTTATGTTTCACTCTTTCAGCAATATTACAGAATATTATTAAGCAAATTTAAAAAATATGAATTTTATTAAATCATATGTGTGTATATTTCTCAGCAAGAAACATTCAGTTGCATTATAGGTGACCACATAGATCTGGATGAAAAAACTTGCCCACCATCTCAGACTCGTCTCCACCAACCAGGAAAGAAATCAGACAAATCATCCAGTCACTTAAGAACAGTAAAGCACCGGGTGAGGACTCAATAGTAGCTGAACTCTGGAAGTAAGCAGGTGAGAAGGCAATTAATAAGTTAACAGATATCATCCAAGATATATGGGAAATTGAGAAAGTAACAAGTGATTGGACATCGGTCCTAATTCAGCCACTTTACAAGAAAGGTGACAGACCAGAGATGAACAACTATCGCTGCATATCAATTCTCTCATTACCGTACATGGTTCTCTTGAAAGCACTTCACACCAGGGCAGAGGCACAACTGGATATGTAATTGGGAGAACACCTAGAAGGGTTTAAGAAAGGGTGTTCATGTTCATGTATTTAACAAATCATGAACCTAAAGACCATTCTTTCTTACCTGAATCTGAGAAGTAAGGAATTTGTGGTGACCTTCATTGACTTATGACTCATTGGATCGAGGTAACTTAATCCAGATCCTCAAGGAACTGGGCTTGGATAACAAGACGAGACTCTGTTAGACATGACCTCCAAAGTGAAATTTAGGGGGGGAAATTTCAGATGGCTTTCAAATTAAGACAGGAATGAGACAAGGAGCTGGACTCTCTCCTCTACTCTTCAGCTGTGTTCTGGAGAAAGTTATTTGAGAATGGTGCAAAAATCTGAAAATCTGCGTAATGAAAGTGTTAAGAATGGGGTCAGACCAGGTTGTAAGAGCAAGAACCTAACAATTGATTGTTTGGCCTTCACGAATGATCTGGCGATTTTTTCTGATTCACTTGACACAGTCAAAAACCAAATAAACCAATTTCAGGTGCAAGCAGCTAAGGCAGGCTTGCAGATTTCATTCAAGAAAACACAGTTAATAACAAACATCAAGACAGCTCCCAGAAATCTACAGTTCAATCATGGCAAACTAAAATGGGCAGAAAATTAAAATACCTAGGCGAGTGGATAGAACCTAATGTTTCTGAGAAAGAGGCATTCATATCAAGAGCCAACAAGATGGAAATGCCAGGCTGAGTGGCTCAGACAGTTGGGGCACTGGCCTTCTGACCCAACTTGGCGGGTTTGATCCATGGCTCAGTCTGGTGGTATTTGAAGGTGCTCAGATACATCAGCCTCGTGTCTTTAGATTTGTAGGCACATAAAAGAACTCCTGCAGGACTAAATTCTGGCACCTTGGCATCTCTGAAAACCTTAGGAGTAGTTAGTGGGACATAAAACCAATAGTATTATTATCATTATTTAACAAGATGGAAATGGCCTACCACCTCACCAAAGATATCTATTACAAACAGTCAATATCTTTCAAATCCAAGCTTAGATATGAACTGTACAGTAATTCAATCTGAAGCTCTATAAGCAGCAGAATGCCTCTCAGTAGAATAGAATTATGTTTAGTCATTACGTATGTTATATACAATAGACATTGTCAAGAAATGAAGTTGAAATGAAATGGCATATGGCTTTTAGTGCCGGGAGTGTCCAAGGACATGTTCGGCTAGCCAGGTCTTTTGATTTGTCTCCCGTAGGCGACCTGCGCATCATGATGAGGATGAAATGATGATGAAGATGACACATACACTCAGCACCAGTACCAGCGAAATTAACCGATGATCTTTAAAATTCTCGACCCTGCCGGGAATCGAACCCGGGACCCCTGTGATGAAAGGCCAGCATGCTAACCATTTATCCACGGAGCCGGACTGTCAAGAAATAAAATCATAATATACAGTACATACACAAACTAATAACAAATTGTAATTTCAGTATATATCAAATTCATTAATTTCATAGTATTCCTGCATTGAGTAAAAGGGATGCAAGAGTAACCACTTCCTAAGCTTATTTATGAATATATTAGATGGTAGTTCTTTTAGATCTGAAGGCAGTTTATTAAACATCTTCAACTGAGCAATGAAATGGCTTGAAGCTGTCTTTTGTAATGAATCAGAAAGGTCTGGCAGAACAACTAGAAGACAAATAAAGGAAAATGGAGAATATAGGAGAAGGGAAAATCATGAACTCATTCTGCATATGGGGAAAATAACAAATACTACTAGGAAAAGAAGGATTTCTTCCTGTGGTCACTTAATATGAATGAGACCAGAAAGATTGTCCACTCGAATCTTTGCCTACTTTCTGAGCAAGAAAACTAAAGGGGTCTGGTTCACCAAGGTGGAAAAGAATTTACAAGAATTGGGGATCTTACGTGATAACATCTTACAACGTGACCCTTTAAAGAAGAAACTTGAAGGTCTACAGTTTTCAAACAAAACCCAAAATGAAGACACGCAAGGTGTGAACCGAAGAACAGAAAGAAGCTCACCAAAGAAGGATACAGGAGTACTGGGCGAGTGTTAAGGCTCAAGACAGAAAATGGTAGAAATAGCGTGGTCCATAGCTGGCGGAAACAAAAGTAGTAGTAATAATAATAATAATAATAATAATAATAATAATAATAATAATAATAATAATAATAATAATAATAATGATTTTACATCCCATTAACTACTTTTAAGGTTTTTGGAGATGCTGAGGGGCCAGAATTTTGTCCCACTGGAGTTCTTTTACGTGCTAGTAGATCTATCAACACAAGGCTAACGTATCTGAACACCTTCAACTACCACAGGACTGAGCTAGGATTAAACCTGCAAAGTTGGGCTCAGAAGGCCAGCGCTTTACCGCCTGAGCTACTCAATCTGACCCCCTTGAAAGAAGGTTCTGCAATTGAAGTACCTTCACAATCATAAATATTACTTTAAAACTTCAAAATTCTCTTTCCTCATATTTTTTGGTTGTGATATTTTTCTATTTGTTTTACAACACACTGACTCAGATAGGTCTTATAGCAACGGTAGGATAGGACAAGGCTAGGTTTGGGGAAGAACTTACCATGGTCTTAATTAGGTTACAGACTGGTGTGAAAATGGGAAACTGTGGAAAACCATCTTCAGGGCTGCCGACAGTGGAGTTATTTGAATGCAAACTCACAACTACGTGATCCAAACCGCGTAACCAACTCACTTGATTATGATGAAATCTTAAAGGATACCTGTGAAGTCTTTTCGTGAGACAACATGCTCATTGGCCATAATGGCAAGCAAGTTCAGTCGTTCTAGTGTCATTAAAGATTGATGATAATTTTTAAGCAGCTTTAACTTTGAAAATGTCAAGTCACCAGTAGCATTCATGATCATGGGACACCTGTAAATTCTGAACACAGTCATAACATTTGGGAACATTGACTGCACCATATTTTTAAGAATGGTTTAGATGATCATACTGTTTCATCGGCATAAATGTTCTAACTGTGATATAAAATACTTGAAGTTATCATTTCATCTGCAACTCTGGCTCAATGTCCTCGGGATAATTCTCTCTAAATGTGTGGGTAGCTTCCTTAATTTTGGCATTTGTCTTTGACAGGAATTCAACGAGAAAACCAAATAGTTTTTTTTGAAATTATCTTTGTGCCTTCTTTATTAAGGAATTGTAATTTTTTAGGTTACACTGAATTTTTGTTAGTGACCTGACAGCTTGCAGAAGATGAGCTTTTAAGAGATGAAGTGTAATGTGAACCTGATGTCTATTGTTAATTGTACAGTACTTTCAATTGTTGATAGGTACATTACATTAACACAGTGTTTTCTCAATATAATCATTAATGCAAAGTTTTCAGTTTTTTGAGTTGGTTATTTTTTTCTATCTTTTGGAAACAATTTAAGAAATCTTGATTGTAACTTTTCCTTCAATATCAGGTAATTGTTATTTTGTTCCCATGGTGCTGGGCCTGTAAGAGGCTTGGGGCTCATATGCTGGTGCTTACAATGCCTGTTTGATAATGCAATACTGTTTACCACGGTACTCTTTGTTCTCAGAACTGTTGCAGAAAGAGCAAGAATCACACAAAGAGATTGTTGCTGGGCTTGAGAAGGAGTGCGAGGCCAGAATGAACAAGATTATCAGCGAGACAAACCTTCAGCGCAGCAACCTTCGCCTGCAGATACAGGATTTGGAGCGTACTGTAGAGGAGCATGAGAGAACCAAGTTGGAACTGAACGCTGCTCTTACTCGAGAACGAGCTCGTCGAGAAGAGGAGGTTGCTATTGCTATCCAAGAAACACGAACTAGGGAGGTTAGTATCACACATCTTGGTTTATTATATAGAAATATTAATTGAATGACTTTGCACATCCACACACTTATAAATATTGGGTGCGCATAGTCAACATTTGGAAGATACTGCAAGCATTGCCCTCCTGGCATTAGCAACTAAGAGGCACAGGAGCAACCAAAAAAAAATGACATTAACAAGGGACAATTGACACTGACACGCTTCCAACAGGACTACATGCAGCTAGCCTGACAAACAAGAGAACATCCCACACAACCGGAAGTCCCCTAACAACAGCTCACAATTTAAGCACCTACATTTAGGGATGTTCTCACCTAATCCAACTATACAACAGCAGCCTGCAAGCAACAAGATATCAGACTCAGCTTTATGCCAGTAAGCACTTGTTTTTAAAGCAGAACAAGTTTTTTACCCATTTTAATCCAGAACTACGACAACCTTGCTTGCACAAAATTTAATCACAAAAATTTAATCGCTCTCATTTTACCTCAGATTTTTACACAAACATTTCACCAATATGTGCTCACTAGCACAAATACAAAGTTATATAAATGAAGTCTCTCACCATCAATATTAGATATTAACCTGATGAGTGATACGCCCGCCTATAGTCAGGCTGACACGGCCGGTCCAGCGCTGCTGCGCTCGTCTATAGATGATGCACGAGAAGTTTAATTTTTTTTTAGATTCCTGGTTCACTCTCGAGTGCTGATTCGATCTTCGGCATGTTCTGCCATCTGTTGGGCATTATATCAAACTAATTGTTCACAGCTTGTAGCTTTGGGAAGTAACTTACAGAGCTTTTTGTATTATTACATGTGATAAAATTCATCACACACTTGGCTACCCACCGATTGACAACAAAGTTCCCTTTCGACTAGTACGCTCACTCAACACGTCCAACAACAAAGAGCCACACCTATCAAAAACTCTTCCTACAAATAGTACATCAAAGAAGATGGCCTAATGACGTCTACACAAACTTCAATATAGCCTACAGCACCAGCATTCCAACTAACATTATCTCAAAAAGAACCAGGCCATATGAAAATTCGTCATAATTTATAAGCATATAAATGAAAATCAATACTTATTAGTTTCAAGAACCAACGACCATTACCAGTGCTCAACTTTCGTTTGTTTTTAACAACACGCCATTTGACAATTAAATGGAATTTGCTTTCTGATTTTTATCTTTATTGTAATATCTTTTAATATCAAGAACCAACCACATGTGTCATAATCCTCAAATAATTGTCATGTTTTTAGACTCAAATATTAACACAAATATTGTTAAGTAATAGTATACTACATTTTATATTGTAATAGTAGTTTAACGATCTCTAATCCATTTTACAACACATAGTTTTTAACAGTATTCATAAGTCATTTCCAATCAGGTACCTGATCTATTCCTAAGGTAAAAAATATGGCTGATGATGTCTACTATTGATAGGCGAAACATGTACCATCCAATGTATTCATTTTATGTTAACAATATTGATAACCGAGCTCGATAGCTGCAGTCGCTTAAGTGCGACCAGTATCAAGTAATCGGGAGATAGTGGGTTCGAGCCCCACTGTCGGCAGCCCTGAAGAAGGTTTTCCGTGGTTTCCCATTTTCGCACCAGGCAAATGCCGGGGCTGTACCTTAATTAAGGCCACGGCCGCTTCCTTCTAATTCCTAGGCCTTTCCTATCCCATCGTCGCCATAAGACATATCTGTGTCGGTGCGACGTAAAGCAAATAGGAAAAAAAAAAATTTGATAAGGACAAAGTCCTAATTTTTAAGATTGTATTGTATTGAATAGGTGGGTGAACAATAAAAACATACTAGTGTTATTTAATACAAAGAGCTTTTTGTAGATGTCTGTGGATCATACCTGTGATGTAAACAAGCATGGCGTAACAACAAGCTAGTTGCTCTTGCAGCATTGTTATTTTGGATCATATCTTTTAGTTATTAACCACAGTGGAAAGTGATGATGATGATTTTAATGAATTGTTAAGCAATTTTGAAAGTGAGAGTGATATAGAGAGTGCTGGAAATATTGTAAGTGAGAAAGAAACGGAGCCTCCTTCTAAACAAGGGAAGAAAAACACTATGAATTCAAAAAGGTATTTCATCACTATTTCTGTGGCAGACGGGTGAATTTTCTCCACCAGACTTTCAAGTAACTGTGACAGACTCTGGGAGCCAAGTAGTGTTTGATTCAACTCCAAAATTATTGATTTTTTAAGAACTATTCTGCCAGTGGAGTTGGTACAGCTGGTTGTTGATAAAACAAATTAGTATCACAAACAACTGATGGAAAGCATTGAGCTGTCACCACATTCCAGGTTTAGAAAATATTTGGACTCTTTGAGCGCCAAGGGATGATTTTTCATTCCTCGGCGAACTCACCGAAAGTGCCAGGAATGTATTTTATCCCTCATGCAGACTCGTTTAGAAACCATTGTAGTTCTTTCTTTTCCATTAGATGGTAGCACATATCAGTATATTCTTATCAAGGAAGGTGTCTAGTCTCCAAATTATTTGTTATTTTGTGTGACGAGCATTTGAAAATGTGAAGGCTTTGTCCGCACATCTTGTGCACATGTCAACAGTGATGGTGGACTTACGGGACGACATATTTACAAATATTGATGATCTAGCTGGCTACATACATAGTTTATGGAATGACGATGATTATGCTGAGTCAGAAAGTGAACTGGACTTCATAATAGTGTTTAAAACAATTCTAGTGAAGTTATAGTCAGTGAGAGTGATTCTGAAAACGATTTTGTAAACACCGCCAGTTGCCGAGGTTAGAAATAATTTGGAATGTAACGAAGATTTCCACGGTAATATTGATATTAACAATATCACACATTGCCATTATTCAGTGAAGTTACCCGTGATAGTGATTTACCATACCAACCACCTCATACTTTCCTTGAGTTACCCAGACCGAAACATGCCCCTCCTCATGATGCTGTACCTGTACTTTATATTTTAATTTTTAAGACATATTATCACTCAAAATAACATAATTTTAATCCAGAACGATAGTCAAGAGTCTGTCTACACAAAATACCATCAGTTAGTGTGTCATACTGATTTTTAAAACTACATATTTGCTTTAAAATGTGCATTTTCCATAATTGTATTTTAAAATTTTTAATTCATGATTTATTTTAATTTTAACTATAAATGATTTTAGGTATAAAGTGCCATTAATTCAAGGGAACATTCCCTTTATATAATCGGAAAAAGTTCCACTGAGAATGGGTGTAAATTGAGAGCGTGATGAATTTTTTTTTTCTAGAGAGTTGCAAATCGGACAAAACGAGGGTGGCACTCTACAAATACGCACGACACTGAGAGGGATAAAATATTAACTTATGTACTTCTAAGAAGTTACATGTATTAGTTGCCTACAGATTTTAGGAAATAATTTTATTTTGGGGTCTTTATACTTTGTATAAAGATGATGTACATGTAGCCACAAGAAGTGTAATTTTGTTTTCTCTCAAAATATTATTGAACATAAGTGTAGGATTTTCTATTTGCATTTATATTTATAAAGAACCAACATTTATAAACATTTTAAGCTAATCACCACTCTGATAAGTTAAAAATTGAGGCTTCTACAATTTTGTTTACATACAGATGAAAAAACTCAGCACCGAGATACCAAACAGTCAACTGGTAACTCAGCGCTTAATCTTTAAGTGCAATCTTTAGGTGGAAGAAGATCCTGTGTTACTAAAATATAAGGACAGTGCATTTGAACTTTGTAGATAGAACTCTAGGCATGAAAACTTAATATTTTTAGTTTGTTATCATGAAATTGTTATTATCAGCATTAGAATTGTATGTAAACTTAGAATAAGTGATGTTTTACTACTTAATGTTCTTCAGCTGCTGAAGAACATTATCTCTTATGAGATTGAAACTGGTACTGTGATCGTGTATTTTTAATGTAAATACATACACCAACAGTTGAATTAAGTATTCTATAATTGTGACTGTTATCAATACAGACATGAAAATAATAACTCATGATATACTTTTTTTCTTTAGATTAGTTAACTGCAGTAATGTCCAGTCGATGTACACAACTTCCTATAGCAAGATAGTAAACTTCCTAATGTACCAGATACAGTGAAACCTCGATTCTCCGTTTTTGGAGGGACCTGGGGAAAAAACGTACGATACGGGAAATCGGAAAATCCGGGAACGAATTAAAACCGTCAACAGTTTGACTGTACTTCACAGTAATGAAATATATATATCATTTTATTTACACAAACGCCTGCATTAAATACATTAGTTTAAAAAGTTTATATTTTAAATTCAGTTTTACCGAGAAACTTTGTCACTTTCCCGTGAAACGTCTTTCAGGCCAGCAACTTTCATCAGTCAAGCTCATCGAAAAATATTCTACTTAATAAGTTATCAGAATTATATTGATATCTAAGAAATTTAAAACCACATCTGAGACTCCAGTTTCACTATTGCTGCAAGGAGAGTGTATCGAAGTTATTATGCCGATTGGGAAAACATTATAATACAGTCACTTAAAACGTCTACGGTAGCTACCTCTGTTTGTTTCACCTTGAATAAATCTAACTGGAACAGGTACAGTTATTTACAGTAATCGTTATCTGACGACAGTCTCATGTAAATTAGAAGACTTTGTTTTAATAACCTAAAAAAGAACAATGTAACTTATTTATCAGTAAAGGTTTTCGTGCTGTATTACGAACTTACGGCGCGAAATTTAACTTCGAGTTCACCCATGTTTTAGGCCTCGGTACTTTCCATTAATGATTTTTTTTTTTACTGATAAACAGGCGAGAAATGTGGCTTGCATGATAGGCATAATTACTAGTGCAGTTCACATGAACATACCTGTGGTATTATAGTTAGGAAAGATAGCTGAAAACACGTAAATAAGCATAGGTAGTAACACGTCCAGTCACATAATCAAGTAAGCTTATCACAACGCACAAATACAAAAATGATACCAAAATACATTAAATCCCAGAAGATGTAATGAAACACTCTCGCACTCACAAAAATAAAGTGTCACATCGCACACATATAGGTTACGCACTGCACACACAACACTTAAATTGTCATTTCTTCAGTCACAGAATACAGTAGTCACTTTGTAGTGAAAAAGTCTTTAATCGTCAGTTGTTTTTTGTTTTGTCTTGCCTTAACACGGTACAGTGCTCCCTCAATATTTAAAACGTTCTGTAGTTCGCTGCTGTCTGTGTCATACGCAGTAATATAGTCGCGAATTTTGTCAAAGGCGGCTAATGCTTCTGCAAACGTTGGCAGGGGCTCAATTTCATCTTCGTCCTCCCCCTCGCTCGCGATCTCATGCACGGCGCTTGCACTGGCTGTGGCAGTAGCATCATCACACAGCTGTTCTATGCTCTTTAAGCCAGCTTTACATTTACGAGTAACTCATATACGAGCGCTCGTATACGAGTAGGAAACGCGTTTACATTTATGGTGCTTACTCGTATAAGAGTACAGTTTCCAATATGGCTCCAAGCAGACGAAAACGTCTTGCTATGGCTGGTATCTTGCTGTTGTGTTTTAAAACAAGACAAATGAATGAAGCGAAAAAAGTCAGGAGCTTTTTGGTTAAAGAATCCTTGAAGAAAAGACCCGTTTTTGGAATACAGGAACATTTACTAGTTGATTTATTAAACGAGGGAGGAGATGGTTATAGAGACTTCTTAATGATGGATTTTAGTACATTTGAAATGTTGTACCTTTTGGTAAGTGGACGAAATGACTTTTATAATACCGGTACCGATATGCTAAATACTGGCATATTATTAGTAATTAATTTTTTCTAGGTTGCCCCTCATATCCCCAAAGAAAACACTCAGATGTGAAGTTGTATCAATTCTCAGCTGCAACTGGCAGTGACTCAGATTTTTAGCTACTGGAGATAGCTTCAAATCATTAGAATTCTTGACGCGTATATCAGCCTCAACTATTTCCTTGTTCATTCCAAAAGTTGTTGATTTTCTTTTTAACTAGATCCGTAGTTATGTTTAACTTCATAGGCCTTATTTCTCGCATTGATGTCCCGATATTGAGAACACTTAACATTCCACAGGCACTCCGCTCTGTAGTAGCCTATAAATTAATGAACTCCTCCAGATTTTCACGAGACATCCTGCAGTATTTAGTCTCCGCCATTTTTAAAACAGTCTAACTCGGATGCAAGTCGGAAGCCTCTCTACTTTGATTGCTATTCGTATACGAGCTACGAGTACGTACGAGTCATCGTTTACATTTACGATTTCTTATCCGAGTCAGTCCGAGTAGCCTACTAGTATAAGAGTTACTCGTAAATGTAAAGCCGGCTTTACACCACAAGTGGCGAGCTCACTATCGACAGTAGCGTACGTTTCAAAGTTAACATCTCTCGGCGCGAGCTTCTCCCAGTCCTCACTGAAAAGTTGTTCTTCGCTGCCGGTGTTGGTGTCGTTCGTGTCTCTGCTTTCGCCAAAGCCACATTTATGAAAACAATTTTGAATGGTGGAGGGCGAAACGTGGAACCATGCTGACACAACAAAGTGGATTGCCTGTAGAATACTGAACTTCGTCTTCACTTCTTTCCCGGTGACCAACATACACACAGCCCTTTCCACCAGCTGCTTGCGGTAGTACCCTTTAAAGCACTTTATCACCCCTGCATCCAGAGGCTGAAGGACACTGGTACAGTTCGGGGGATAGAAAATAACTTTCACATTTCGTAAGAAAGAAAGTTCCTGCGGGTGGGCGGCACAGTTATCTACAAACAAAACTATTTTTCTCGCTTGAGCACCCATAGAAGCATCCAGTCCGTGAAGAAAATCCAAAAAAATGTCTGTGGTCATCCAAGCTTTACCGTTCGCGTAGTATCGCACTGGTAACTTCTTCACGTTCTTAAAGCATCTCGGTTTTGCTGCTTTGCCTATGACGATAGGGATACGTTTGTTTGACCCGTCACTGTTACAGCACAACAAAACAGTTATGCGGTCCTTCGCATTTTTGCCTCCATGACAAGATTCTCCTTTAAGAGCCAGCCTGCAATCCGGTAAACAGTTGAAAAATAGGCCAGTTTCATCCGCGTTATAGATGTTCTTCGGTTCGTATCCTTCAAGCAGCTCTGGGAGATTTTTCTCCCAATCTTCCACAGCCGAACCATCAACTGCAGCACTCTCGCCGGCGAGCTTTTTATACACCAGTCCGTGACGCTCCTTAAACCGGAAAATCCATCCATTTGAAGCGGAAAAATTTTTGATACCCATTCTTGCAGCGATGCTTCGAGCTTTTACGCACAAAATGTTACCATCCACAGGAATTCTCGACGCCCGAGCTTGCTGATACCAAGAAAAGAGAACTGCTTCCATTTTAGAATATCTCGATTCCTTCCCCGTTTTTCTATTCTTTGCGGAGGATCCACATTTTTTTACTTGTTCACGTATCTCTTGTTTTTTCCCTATTATTGTATTCAGTGTCAAAGCAGGTAAGCCTAAACGTTTCGCGATGTCAACTTTTTTTTTCTGTTGGATTTCTTTCAACTTCCTCTATAATCTGAAGTTTTTCTTGCAGGGTTTTCACATGCTTTACAGGTCGCACCATTTCAATACTGTACTGTGTAAGCAAACCGAAACTCGACTGCGTAAATTGTTGGTTTTCACCAGCTAGTAACACAGCCAACTGAACGAAACATTCAACAGAAAGCTCTTAACAAAGCGCAAGTTGGCAGAGGCCTTCATTGTTAGCCTGGTACAGAATGTTCCGTAAGTATGATCGCGCAAGATATCCGACAAAATTAAAATACGCTAGACTCGCAAATTCGATTCCTGCCGTCCATTCTCGAAATCTTGAAAAACGCTTGATCGAGGATTTAGCGTTGATGGGACTGAAATTTCTGGACGGTTGATGCGGGAAATCGTTTCTTCGAGGAACGGATAACGCGGGATTTTTAATACAGGTTTTAAATGGGATGCTCGCGGGACCATGTAATTTGAATGAATGTTACGAGAAAACGTAGTTTCGGGGAACGGATAATCGAGGTTTCACTGTAATGTTAATCCATTTGCTATGATCTTCCTGATTGAGTGATGATAGACGTTCCTTTAGAAGTTCTCCATGATGACAAGATCCCAGAACAGGCGCAAAGGTTTCAAACTTGTTTCAATGTCTACAACAGGATCCGTCCTAGGATCTGCCTGAAAGAACTTGTATAAGTATGACATTTGCTATCATTTTGACAGTATCTCGCCACTTTGAAGATGTGAGGCCTCTTTTGTCGAATAATCATTGATTGCCGGGTGTATATTCTTGGTATAATTCTATCCTTTTTCCTTTTTTGGGAAGTTCACACGATTTCTTGTATTCACGATTTCTCAATTCCTTGTGAGCTGCGTAATTTTTTTATAAATGGGCCTAGGAATGAAGGAAATATAAATTAATATGTAGAAAATGAAAGAATCATACATATTTTATGTTAAATTATCTCAAACAGACTTTATAGTAATGTACACTCATTTATATATCCTTTTCAATGCTGATGATGGGTCAAAGAGCCAAAACATGCACATTAAAAGATATAATATGATAATTAAGTAATCTATAAGATTACATTAGGTATATAGTATTGAATGGGTTAGGAATTTTATATTTTAATTTAGATATGCATGTTCAACACAGTTCATGACCATAGAATATGCCGGCCACATCATTCACAGTATTCTGTACTTCTCAAGGAACTGATTGACCAATCTGGCTTGATGGCCACGAGCATTGTCATCCTCCAGTGTAAAGCCCTTGTCCATGTTAGCAGCAATTTTTTAAATTACAGGTTGGAGTCATGTTATCCTGGGTAAAAGAGACTTACGTCCACCCAACGTGATCCCACCCCAAAATATGACAGAACCCTCTTGTTGTCATTCCAGCTCTCATTGGATTGTCTCCAGACAATAACACTCCAGTTGTGGAATCCTCATCAGAAAAGAGCATATGTTTCCACTGTTCGTGTTGCCATGGACTATGAGCTGTTGCCCACCTCACACGAACTTCCCGATGGTGTAGTTTAAGAGGAGCTTTTGGCACACTCCTCCATCATACATCCAATTTTACACACATTATTGTTTATGGCAATACTTTATAGCATTAAATTTTTGCTTTGGTATAGAAATATACTAAAATGTTCCATTTCCTATCTGATGTTTTTTTCATTTTTGTACCCAACATTTGAACCATTACAAATATTCATCATCTTGAACAGTTTTCAGCTTTGGCTCGGTCTGTTATTGATTCTGGGGTAAAATTTTATGACCATAGGTCCTTGCTGATTCCAGACCCCCACCCAGGATATAAAAGGCCACTCCTAAAGGGGAGAACAGGTAACCTTATTGCTACCCTTATGCCCTTAACATAACCATTAATAAATAATATTTTTACCAAGAATATACATAGATGAAACTAAAAAAAAAAAAAGGGAAAGCCATGAACGCAACGGGACTAGTGATTCGTTGATTATCAGATCTGAGTGCTGCCCACTGAGCCACATGCTTGCTTATCACTTGGAATTTGTCAAAGCTGATTTTCATGATAATGCTTGAGATATCTGGTCCAATGGCTTTGGAACATTCATATTTGAGAGGGTGGGTAAAAATAAATCCGTGACTGTTTACCCAAAGGTTCTCTTGTCACAAGAATGCATAAGTTGATTTTACATGAAAAATAGCTGTAGGGTATAGTAATCCAATTGTAAAAATAACTCTTCTCTGTGATGTTCTCTTTGTTGTAGTCTTGTCGGACAACCCAGTTGGAAGAGAAGTTATCTGCCCTACGAGAAGAGAAAGTTTCCTTAGAGAAGCAGCTAGCTGTAGCACATGCCTCAGTGCTGCAGGTACAGCAACAGAACAACTCGCTCATTGCAGAGATGGCTGAACCTCAAAGGAAGCTCTCACAAATTCATGAGGTGTGTATATGCATTGTATTTTATTAGTGTGAGAGCATTAAAAAACAAAGTGAAAGAAGACATACTTTTGAATCCCTGTGAATGGGCTATCAGTATCTCTACTTGAGGGTTTGAATTAGAAGAGAGAAAGATTTTTCAGCGTCTCATGTTCCTAGCTTCAAAAATAACCTGTGAGAAAGAGTATTCCCATATTAAACTAATAAATGAAGGGAGTCTTAATACGCTCACAGATCGTCTGTGATTGTCAGAAGCCAACCTCAATGGTGCTGTTGATGAATCATCATCATCATCATCATCATCATCATCATCATTCTCTTTTCAAGATGCGGATTTGAGCCCAGTGGGGTCAAAGTCATTTGTGGGTGTTTGCTTCTGGCTCATTTAAGAACTACGGGACAAAATTCCATCACACTCTCCTTTCAAGTCCATAGTAGCAGTCAAAGGGACATAGATCAAATAAGATTAATGAAAAGTGATGGACTTCTTTAAGGATTTTAAGCCAAGTTGATTTTGTAAATATGTTGACGGTTTAACTAATTCTTCTCCCACAGTCAATCAGCTGTCATACAACACATTTGACACAGCAGTTTTATGGACCCCATGATGGACTCTTGATTGTAATGTGGACCATGAAATGAAAATCCATTTGCACAGAAGGCTGATTGATGGCTTTTTTTAACCAGATAATATGAGGGTGTTATCCCCTTCCAGAAACCAATTTGAACACTGTTTTTGGAGGTGGTTTTTAATGGCTTTTTCATGACAACATCAAGCAGTTGTAGATTTGAAGTCATACCTCCAGGTATTACAGCAAGGTCTCTCATTTGTACACCAAGTTTATTCTTCGCTTCAGGAGTTAGATGTTCCTTAAAAATATTCAAAACTAGCATGACTCTCTTAGTAAGCAGGGCACCTGGTCTCTGATTCTGGAAGAAGAAATACAGTAAATCCTGGTAAAATGCTCTTCAAGAGATTACACATTAACCACATATTAACTGGGACCATGTATTAACAGAAAGACAATCAAATACACACAGCATAACAGATACAAAAATTTTTGTTGTCGTCTGAGTCGTAAGTCCATAGACTAGTTTGATGCAGCCCTCCATCCGTCCCTATCCTGGGTAATGTTTTCATTTCTATGTAATTACTATATCCTACATTACTCTGTTTGTCATATTCATACCTCTGTCTACCCCTACCATTTTTACCACCTACACTTACCTCAAAAACCAACTGAACAGGTCCTAGGTGTATTAAGATGTGTCCTATCGTTCTATCTCTTCTTCTGGTCATATTTCACCAAATAATTCTCCTCTCATCAGTTTAGTACCTCTTCATTTGTAAGTCGATCTACCCATCTCACCTTCAGCACTGTTCTTTAACACCAAATTTCAAACAGCTTCTATTCTCTTTCTTTCTTTCTTTCTTTCTTTCTGAGGTAGTTTTTGTCCATGTTTCACTTCCATACAATGTCATGCTCCAGATGAAAGTTTTTAGAAACATTTTTTAAATTCCTATATCAGTGTTCAAAGTGAGCAAATTTATTTTCTTAATAAAGGCCTTCCTTACTTGTGCTCATCTGTATTTTATGTCCTCTTTACTTCTGCCATCATTAATTATTCTGCTACCCAAGTAACAATATTGATCTACTTCCTTTAAGACTTCATTTCCTAATTTAATATTTCCTCCATTACTTGACTTCGTTTGACTGCTCTCCATTACTTTTGTTTTGGATTTGTTTTTTCATTTTGTATTGCTTCTCCAGTACTGTGTCCAACCCATTTAGCAATTTTTCCACATCTTCTGCACACTCAGATAAAATAACAATATCATAGGGAAATCTCAGAGTTTTGATTTTCTCATCTTGGATTGTGATTCCTTTTCCGAATTCCTCTTTGATTTTCTTTACTGCCTGTTCAGTATAAAAATTGAAAAGGAGTGGGGACAAACTGCAGGCTTGTCTCACTTCTTTCTGGATTTCTGCTTCTTTTTCATAGCCTTTGATTGTTATCATTGCAGTCGGATGTTTGTACAGATTGTAGATAATTCTTCTTTCTTGGTATCTGATTCCAATCACCTTCAGAATCCAAAATACCTTGGTCCAATCAACATAATCGAATGTTTTTCATAGATCTACAAATGTCATATATGTGGGCTTGTATTTCTTAATTTGATCCTCCAGGATCACACATAAAGTCAGGATTGTTTCACATGTTCCTACATTTCTTCTGAAGCCAAACCAATCTTCTCCCAACTCAGCTTCAACTTGTCTTTCCATTTTCCTGTAAATAACTGGAGTTAAAATTTTTCAAATATGAGATACTAAACTACCGTATTTCACGGCATAATCGTCGCCACCGCGTAATCGTCGCATCCTTTATTTTCAGTACAAAAATCGGACTTTAAACCTTTAATTACATAATCGTCGCACGTCCAAATTTTGTTCACTAATCTGGTTAAAAGGTAAATGGAACTGCAACGTAAGTTGCACATGAATGCGCAATTTAAATACGCATATGGTTTATGGGCAATTTGGCAACACAGTCACGTTTGCGACATGTTGCACAACGTATAAATAATACCGGTATATGTACGACGCATGGCTTACCGGTAGACTATCGGCAGTTTGACAACGTGGTCGCGAGACAGTGTACTATTTATTCACCACCTACATATTATGAGTTCCCATTTGAAATACGTAAGGCTGTAAGTTATCGCTTATCGGCAACGTCACCAGGAAATACCGGCTAGGTAGGTTGAATGGACCTCGAACCAGCCCTCAGATACAGGTAAAATTCCCTGACCCGGCCGTGAATTGAACCCGAGGCCTCCGTGTAAGAGGCAAGCACGCTACCCCTACACCATGGGGCCGGCTCCTGTGTTATTGCGCACGAAGTGAAATCCAAGACGATAACGCAGATTTCCACGGAATTATTCAGCAGAATTATTTACGATGTCTCAGTTGTCATCGCTAGACTCTTATCTTACTACTACATCATAAGTGTCCGGGCATGGGATGAAAACTTTTATCCATGCAGTCAAGATAATTATTATCCAATGCTATTAAAGTTTTATTTTATAAACTCGTCAGTAATGTAATGTAAAATCATCAATAACTGGGAAGAAATATTAACCTAATTATCGTATGTTTAAAAGAAATTGAAAAAAATGAATGTTTGTTACTGACGTCTCGGAATACAGTCAACTATACAGTAGATTTACACCGCGCTAGCTAGAGCTCCGGTTTGCGAGCTTTGCGCAAGCGCAGTAGTGTAAAATTTTCCAGCCAGCTCATTCTTGGTTGCCAGCGTTTCGCCCTCGTGTGCTAGGGTGGGCTCATCAGTTAGTACCTAGCACACCTACCAATACGCTGGCTAGTGCATACCGTGGAGGCCACTGCGTAGGCTAACTGGAGCCACCGGCAGTGCCAATGCACTAAGAGACTTTGTCTCATCACTAAAAATTGATGCCTACTTGGCCATCAGATGATATAGATGTTGATTCCCATAGGAAATCTGAAATATTTGTCCTGAATGAGCAAATTTATAATACCAATATAAATGGTCCGTTATTGGACATTATAAATTTTCCAGCCAGCTCATTCTTGGTTGCCAGCGTTTCGCCCTCGTGTGCTAGGGTGGGCTCATCAGTTGGTACCTAGCACACCTACCAATACGCTGGCTAGTGCATACCGTGGAGGCCACTGCGTAGGCTAACGGGAGCCACCGGCAGTGCCAATGCACTAAGAGACTTTGTCTCATCACTAAAAATTGATGCCTACTTGGCCATCAGATGATATAGATGTTGATTCCCATAGGGAATCTGAAATATTTGTCCTGAATGAGCAAATTTATAATACCAATATAAATGGTCCGTTATTGGACATTATAAATTTTCCAGCCAGCTCATTCTTGGTTGCCAGCGTTTCGCCCTCGTGTGCTAGGGTGGGCTCATCAGTTGGTACCTAGCACACCTACCAATACGCTGGCTAGTGCATACCGTGGAGGCCACTGCGTAGGCTAACTGGAGCCACCGGCAGTGCCAATGCACTAAGAGACTTTGTCTCATCACTAAAAATTGATGCCTACTTGGCCATCAGATGATATAGATGTTGATTCCCATAGGGAATCTGAAATATTTGTCCTGAATGAGCAAATTTATAATACCAATATAAATGGTCCGTTATTGGACATTATAAATTTTCCAGCCAGCTCATTCTTGGTTGCCAGCGTTTCGCCCTCGTATGCTAGGGTGGGCTCATCAGTTGATACCTAGCACACCTACCAATACGCTGGCTAGTGCATACCGTGGAGGCCACTGCGTAGGCTAACTGGAGCCACCGGCAGTGCCAGTGCACTAAGAGACTTTGTCTCATCACTAAAAATTGATGCCTACTTGGCCATCAGATGATATAGATGTTGATTCCCATAGGGAATCTGAAATATTTGTCCTGAATGAGCAAATTTATAATACCAATATAAATGGTCCGTTATTGGACATTATAAATTTTCCAGCCAGCTCATTCTTGGTTGCCAGCGTTTCGCCCTCGTGTGCTAGGGTGGGCTCATCAGTTGGTACCTAGCACACCTACCAATACGCTGGCTAGTGCATACCGTGGAGGCCACTGCGTAGGCTAACTGGAGCCACCGGCAGTGCCAATGCACTAAGAGACTTTGTCTCATCACTAAAAATTGATGCCTACTTGGCCATCAGATGATGGCCAACGGACCATTTATATTGGTATTATAAATTTGCTCATTCAGGACAAATATTTCAGATTCCCTATGGGAATCAACATCTATATCATCTGATGGCCAAGTAGGCATCAATTTTTAGTGATGAGACAAAGTCTCTTAGTGCATTGGCACTGCCGGTGGCTCCAGTTAGCCTACGCAGTGGCCTCCACGGTATGCACTAGCCAGCGTATTGGTAGGTGTGCTAGGTACCAACTGATGAGCCCACCCTAGCACACGAGGGCGAAACGCTGGCAACCAAGAATGAGCTGGCTGGAAAATTTATAATGTCCAATAACGGACCATTTATATTGGTATTATAAATTTGCTCATTCAGGACAAATATTTCAGATTCCCTATGGGAATCAACATCTATATCAGCGCAGTAGTGTGTCGCAACCAACGAGCTAAATTGATAAATTGTTGCATGCTTCCTTGCTGCCTAACAGTATTGGCTGCTCTGGAATGGACAGATCACAGATGCATTTATTTGTTTCAGATTTACGTGATTACTGTAGACATGTGTGCGTGAGAATTTAAGTTTTTAATTTGTGTTTTGGGTGTTTCCAGAAATAATTTGTTTTAATAGTGAACAATTACGGAAAGTCATTTATATCGCAAAACATTAACGTGTGAAGCATTTATAAGCGATTATGGGTAAATATAGAAACTATTCTGCGGGCTTCAAGCTAAGCGTAATTGCCTTCGCTGAACAGCACGGGAACAGAGCTGCAGAAAGAAAATTTTCTGTGAGTGAAAAGTTGGTGCGTGACTGGCGGAAAGTAAAAAAACAAGCTAAAAAAGCACAAACCCTTTTAGACGCGCGTTTAGAGGTCCTAAAACAGGGAAGTTTCCTATAATTGACGAAGAAGTGTTTAGGTACGTCAGTGAAATACGTAACATTGGCTGCAGTGTATCATATGAAATGTTGCAAATTAAGGGACAGGGGGTAGCGCGCAAACACAACATACCGGTAACTCAGTTTAAGGCGACTCGTGGGTGGATTAAGGGGTTCATGCGACGACACAATCTGTCAGTGCGAAGGAGAACAACACTAAGCCAAAAGTTGCCTGCTGATTACACGGACAAGATTGTAAATGTTCACCGATTTGTCATACGTTTGCGCAAGGAAACTTCGTACTTGCTTTCTCAAATCGGTAATGCCGATCGGACTCCAATCTTTTTTGATATGCCTCGCAACAGCACTATTGCGCTAAAAGGATCACGGAGTGTATTAATGAAAACCAGCGGTAGTGAGAAGTTGCGATGCACGGCAATGCTAGCCATTACAGCTGACGGGAGAAAGTTGCCGCCTTACATCATTTTCAAGAGGAAAACGATGCCTAAGAATATACAGTTTCCCCGTGGAATTCATGTACGAGTGCAACCAAAGGGTTGGATGGACGTAGAACTCATGCTGGACTGGGTTAAAACTGTGTGGAATAGAAGACCTGGTGCACTACTAAAACAACCAGCTCTGCTTGTTTTAGATAGTTTCCGAGGTCACCTCGTGAACAAAGTGAAGCAAATTCTCACTACAAATAAGACACGACAGATAGTCATTCCTGGTGGCCTAACATCTGCTTTGCAGCCTCTAGACGTACGGTATGTGTTAATAAACCCTTTAAAGACCACTTACATCGATTTTACAACGAGTGGATGATGAGCGGCGATCAGCAATTGACGCCCGCCGGAAATATCAGGCGTCCACCCTTGGACTTGTTATGCTCGTGGGTGAAGAAGAGTTGGGATCTTATACCACCTGAACTAGTCTCCAAGAGCTTCAAAAGGACTGGGATTTCGAATGCACTAGACGGTTCCGAAGATGACGCAGTGTGGCGGGGAGACGAAGAATCTGATACTGGTATTAACAGAGGCGAGGACGGCGCATCAGATAGCGAAACCTGCGATAGCGACACCGAAGATTTGGAATAAATTGCGTACCGGTAAGTCCGCATTTCACAACAAAGCGATAATTTTTTGCAAGTGTAATATTTTAACTTTAATACTCAAATTAATGACAAATTAACTTAATACGTTCATTTTTAATTTCAGATTGGAAAAACGTTCGCCGAATTGTTGCGAAAAATTATGAATTTTGTATTAGACTATTTTAATTATTTTGATGTATAAATGCGAGTATTACGTGCATCTTAAATTTGTATCAAATACAATTTAGTTATAAATACATTTTTTGAGTAATACAAATACTGGTATTAAATATGCATCGTATAATGGTCGCACCCTACAATTTTTTTCGAAAATTTTGGTATAAAAAGGGCGACGATTATGCCGTGAAATACGGTAGTTTTCATACTTTCAGCATCTCCTTTCTAGGGAAAAGGTATAATAGCATTCTGTCTAAAATCAGATGGCACTTCTCCTGTATCATACATCTTACGTACGCCTCACCATGCTGGCTTCTCCTAAGTCATTCAATAATTCTGAGGGTATGTCAACAATTCCAGGGGCCTCATTTCATCGATATCAACAGCCTCTTCTTTTCCAAAACCTTATCATCTACTTCTTTCCTATGATACAATTGTTGAATATGTTTTGGCCATCTTTCTGCCTTGTCTTCCTTTCCTGGAAGTGGTTTTCCATCTGAGCTCTTAATATTCATACCTCTAGTTTTCCATGATTTTCGGTTATGCAGCATCTATCTCTCCTACAACCATGCAACCTTCAACATCCTTGCAACCTTCAACATCCTTGCACTTCTCTTTCAGCCATTCTTCCTTAGCTACCCCGCACTTTCTATATACCTCATTCTTTAATCGCCTGTATTCTTTTCTGCCCTCCTAATTTTTTGCATTCTTGTATTTTTGCCATTCGTCAAACAGGTCTCCTGAGTTCTCTGCTTGTCTTACTTGGTCTTACCTTTTTTTTCTAACATGTCTCCAGGTCTCGTCCATGTATACAGCCATCGTTTGTGGTGTTTGAACCTAGTATTAGTAAGGACTAAATTCTGATCAGCTCAGAATTCAACCAGCCGACTTTCTATTTCGTTCCTTTGACCCAGTCCAAATTCTTCTACGGCATTACCTTCTCTTCCTTGGCCTACCACTGCATTCCAGTCTCCCATCACAATTAGTTTCTCTTCTTCTTTTACATATATTCTTCCGATTTCTTCTTCATCTGCATCTGCTGTACTAGTTGACATATAGACATGCACTATTGTGGTGGGCATTGGTTTGATGTCTGTCTTGACTACAATAATTCGTTCACATTTCTGGTCATAATAACTTACCCAGTGCCCTATTTTCCTATTTTCTCATTCATTATTACACCAGCTCCTGCATTTCCCATGTTGTGTTGACAATTCTGTAGTCACCTGAACAAATATCCTGTTCTTCCTGTGAACATACTTCACTACTAACTACATCTAACTTTAGTCTGTCCATTTCCCTCTTCCGAATCACTAACCTATCAGATTCTCCAATCTACCACAATGACTCAAACTTCTAACATTTCACACTCTAACTCGCAGAATGTCAGTATTCATCTTCCTGATGATTGCACCTGAATGTGTTAGGAGTAAATGATATTCGGGTAAGAGGAGATAACGAGGAAGAGATAGGAGATTATAAAGTGTATTTGATGGGTGTTAAAAAGTGAAGGGCAGCTGTGAGCTCGCATCCAGGAGGTAGTGGGTTCGAATCCCACTGTCGGCAGCCCTGAAGATGGTTTTCCGTGGTTACCAATTTTCACACCAGGCAAATGCTGGGGCTGTACCTTAATTAAGACCATGGCCGCTTCCTTCCCATTCCTAGGCCTTTCCTCTCCCATCATCGCCATAAGACCCATCTGTGTCGCTGCGACGTAAAGCCACTAGCATAAAAAATAAAAAAAAAGAAAGAAAGAAAGAAAGAAAGAAAGAAGCTCTAGAGAAAGCATATGAGAGAGGGAAAAGATGTTAGCCATACTGGAGGACTATGTGATTAAGGGTAGATTAATAAAATCAGTCAAAGGTATGTATGTTGACAATTGGGCTGCAGTGAGAATTGATGGCAGAATGAGTTCTTGGTTCAGGGTATTACAGGGGTTAGACAAGGTTGTACTCTTTCACCTTTGTTGTTCATAGTTTACATGGATCATCTGCTGAGAGATATATAAAGTGGCGGGGAGGGATTCAGTTGGGTGGAAATGTAGTGATCAGTCTAGCAAAAAAGTGAAGGGCAGAGTGTGAGGTACGGTTGGTCAGCAAGAATACTATTGCACACAATTCTGTTAGGCATGTAAATGAGCTAATGATGTGGGTAGATTTGGCAGTTGGAAGAATTAGGATGAGAATTGTCTCAGTGTATTCCTTGTGTGGGGTGCACAGGAGGATGAAGTTCACAGTTTTATGAAGCATTGAGTGACATCGTAGCTTGGATACTGACTTGTTGACTTTTTTAACCAACATGAATGAACATTTTATTTTATCATCATAACTATCATATGTTTTTTAATTTTCGTGCCATTTTGTCAAATCTTTTAGCTATTGTATCATCATAACTATCAATGTGTTTTAATTGTCTTGCCGTTTTGTCAAATCTTTTAGCTGAAGATGTTCCATAATCGGAACGAAACGTCCTAGAGATTAAGCTGGTTTATATTATGTAATTAATAAAACTATTATATAGAAATTGATAAGTATTGGAAGGTGGGAAACTTCTTATAACTTAACCTTAGATGAAATTAGACCTGAAATGGTGAAATATAGTGGGAAGGCAGGGATGAAATGGCTTCATAGAGTAATAAGATTAGCATAGAGTGTCAGTAAGGTGCCTTCTGATTGGATAAAGCAGTAATTGCATCTATCTGTAAGCAAGGGAACAGGAAGGATTGCAACAACTATCGAGGAATCTCATTGGTCAATATACCAGGCAAAATGTTCACTGGTATCTTGGAAGGGAGGGTGTGATAAGTGGTTGAGAGTAAGTTGGATGAAAACCAGTGCAGTGTCAGACCACAGAGGGGCTATCAGGATCAGATTTTCAGTACGTACCAGGTAATTGAAAAATGCTATGGAAGGAATAGACAGTTATGCTTCGTAGATCTACAGAAAACCGGGCAAGTTAGCCATGCAGTTAGGGGCGCACCGCTGTGAGCTTGCATCCGGGAGATAGTGGGTTCGAATCCCACTGTCGGCAGCCCTGAAGATGGTTTTTTGTGGTTTCCCATTTTCACATCAGGCAAATGCTGGGGCTGTACCTTAATTAATGCCACGGTCGCTTCCTTCCCATTCCTGGGCCTTTCCTGTCCCATCATCGTCATAAGACCTATCTGTGTCAGTGCGACGTAAAGCCACTAGCAAAAAAAAAAAAAAAAATCTAGTAGAGAAAGCATATGACAGAGGGAAAAGATGTTAGCCATACTGGAGGACTATGTGATTAAGGGTAGATTATTAAAATCAGTCAAAGGTATGTATGTTGACAATTGGGCTGCAGTGAGAATTGATGGCAGAATGAGTTCTTGGTTCAGGGTATTATACGGGTTAGACACCTTTGTTATTTATAGTTTACATGGATCATCTGCTGAAAGATATAAAATGGTGGGGAGGGATTCAGTTGGGTGGAAATGTAGTAATCAGTCTGGCCAATTCTGACGACTTGGTCTTAATGGCATTTTGAGCCGAAAGCCTGCAGTATAATATCTTGGAACATAAAAATAGGTCACAGTAATTACTAAACTTATGTCATAATGGTCCACCTTTTCAATACTATATTATGCAATGTTTACGTTACATTTAATCTAGGGACTAGTTTCCACCTTGGCTGGCCATGATCCTATCATAAAAATAGGTGCAATGAGTATGGTTTGAAAATTAGTCTTTTCAAGACTAAATTGATTTGATCCTCCAAGATCACATGTAAAGTCAGGATTGCTTCACGTGTTCCTACATTTCTTCTGAAGCCAAACTGATCTTTCCCAACTCAGCTTCATCTTGTCTTTCCATTTTTCTGTAAATAACTTATTATTTTTCACTGGCATGTCAAGGTCATCAAAAGCACTGATACATTGTCACATTTGCATCGCTGATAGATCATATTGCTGCTTGGGAAGCAGTTCAGCTGATTTGTCTTCTTCATCCCGTTCATCATCAGCTGTGTCACCTACCTTCAAGGGTTCTGAATTACGTTGATGGTTACGAAAATTTCTGTGGAATAAGCCTGGAAAATACATTGTTCATAACCCCAAGCCGTGAAAGCCTCAACTGCTATACCGAAGGTCAGGGTTTGGGAACTAGGAAATCCTGAAAAGGGAAATGAATACCAGCAGAAGATCTGTCCCCAAATCCCCCAAAGCATAATAGGAACAACTCAAGAAGAATGATTTTGTATGATTTGATCTAATTCAAGAATTTCTTCAGTGGAATTTACACTCATTTTAATCACACAGATAAATACTGCTAACATATGTGGCACTAAACTGTACTACAGTACCTGCTGTCTGGTTGAGGGTCAGTCGACCAATACCAAACCTGACAAACTAAGGGAGAAACAACGCTATGGGTGGAGAAATTTTTCCTTAGGAGGTTTGGTGAAGTCTTTGTGTCAGAAATGATACAAATTCATCAATACGCTGCTGCCTTACTTTTGTGGTAGGGATTGCCAAATGCCAGGGAAGTTAATTCTGACAGTAAATCTTTGTCTACATTAGGCCCAGTAAAACAGCAGCAAACACTGTCAACTTGCTTTCAACAATAAAATGAGCCTTTATTGAATAGCAGATACCTAAATATAGACAACACCTCTGCAGTGTACCACTAGGAACGATGGCTGACAGCCTGAAGATAAACAGAATTTTGTTGAGAGAAAACCAACCAGAAAAGATGTTCAACAAGGATTGGGACCTTAATCATCATAACCCTGAGTGGTAAATGTGAAGAACTGGAGGATCTCATGTAGAAAAGAATATCGAGATCCTAGGACTGAGCGATATCAATAGGAAGGGAACAGGTACGAAATTACTCTACTCAGGAAAGCTTCATTGACATGGCAGTTAGAAAGAAGCATGAAAAGGAGCAGTATTTATTGTCAATAAAAGTATCTATTGCAGCATCAGACATAGAGTATGTCAGTGGAAGAACCATAAAATGACAAAAAATAAATAAAGAGACCTTGACCTTTATTCAGCTATATGCATTTCAAACTGGATGCAGCCAGGAAGAGAAGGATGCTTTCCTCGAAGAAGTCCTGTCCATGTAGAAGAGGATGTCAGTGCCCAAGTTAGTACTGACAGGAGTGGATATGAAAATTCATCACTCTTAATAGGTTCGGGAATAAGAACTCTGAAGGTACAAGCCTCCTGGATTTCTGCACGAGGAACTGCCTCATTATAAAAGACACCTATTTCACCAAACAACTTAGCCACAAAATCACCATATGCAGTTGGGATGGAGAGCATAAATCCCTCATTGACTACTTAATATCAGACACTTATTTTAGATGTTAAAGTGCTGCCAAGTGAAAACTTAGTTGGTGATCACAGGCTACTATTGGCCACCCTCAGGGGCATTAAAATTTAAAAGTTCAGGAATAGACTGTAGGCTAAAGATCAAGAACAATGTCTGTATTGTCTGGGCTTGTAAGCCATTGTCCAGGAGCATATGATGGTCCCAGCGTTTTACAAAGACTGCATTCGGCATCCTCAAGGGTTCTGAATTACGTTGATGGCTACAAAAATCTCTGTGGAATAAGCCTGGAAAATACATTGTTCATGACCCCCAGCCGTGAAAGCCTCAACTGCTATACCGAAGGTCAGGGTTTGGGAACTAGGAAATCCTGAAAAGGGAAATGAATACCAGCAGAAGATCTGTAACCCAATCCAACAAAGCATAATAGGAACAGCTCAAGAAGAATGGGACAACTTTAAGAAAGTTCTAGTTATTTCAGCCACTGGTATTGTTGGTAAAACATCAACAGAAGTGAAGGAAAAAGAAACTTTGTGGTGAAATGTTACTGTCCAAAAAAGCCATCAAAGATAGAAATATGGAACAAAAATAAATAAATAAAGAGAGTCAAAAAAGCAAGAAGGAATGAAGGTAAGATTAGAGAACTTTGGCCATATATATAGAAACCTAAAACTCTGAGCTAAAAGAAAATTAAATCTGAAAAAGAAAAAAATCTGGACAGAATTTACAAACAAACAAAAAAAAATCTAGTAGACGTAATAGATGTAAACAATGTTGTAAGAACTAAAAGAAAGACCAGCGTGGCAATTAAATCTCTGGAGAAGGAAGATGGAATAATTGTGTGGAAGCCTGAAGTGGTAAGAGAGATGCTGAGACACAGGGACAATTTTTGAACATCTTATGGCTGAAAATGGAAATGTAGATGAAGAGAGCGAACCACAACTGACGTGAGAGGAAGTTGAAATTGCTCTAAACCGCGTGGACGAAGGAAAATCTGCAGGTATAGGTGAGGTAAATGCAAATATGATTAAAGCAACTGGAGTTCCTGGACTTCACTGGCTCTTCACGGTGCTCAATACCATCTGGAAAAAGGAAGAAGTTCCAGATGAGTGTACCAAAGGAATTATAGTCCCACTTTTCAAGAAGGGAAGCTGAAGGATGTACAGCAACCATAGAGGTAATTATCCTCCTTTCATATGGATTGAGGATCATGAAAAAATATAATTAATCTCAGACGAATGACTGTTACTGAACCGCAACTAGAAGATGAGTAGTATGTTTTAGAGCAGGGCCATCCAGCCATTGCGCTCTGAGAGCGCGCCCGCGCTCGGGGAGCACTGGGCAGTCAGACTAGCGCTCCTTCCCCTACCACCACTACAGTGTGGCAGCGAGGAGACCTGAGACAGATGATGTTCGGACCGCGCTGACCAGATACGTACGTACAGTCTTGCGTCCGACGGCTTTTGTGGGTTTGTTGACATCATATTGATAGGGCTATTTTGCCGTAAAAATATACCGCATCTACAAATCGAAAGGTACTCCGATGCAAGGATTATGCAGGAAACAAAATCAAGTGCTAAGTAAAGAATACAGCAATGTGATTTATTCAAAACTGAAATTTGAACATTTCTGAGAGGAAAATTCAACAACGTTTTACCGATATGAACAGATAGTACAGACATTGAGTGACTTTTGGTCAGTCGTTTTCACGAGCTTTTACTTTTGGAGCAAATAATCATCTCCAAATTGAGTAGGCCTACAATATTTCTGGACACAGCTATTCTTAAACAATTGCGCAAGTTTCTATCGCTTATCGTTGCACGATGTTTACTTTTGGTAAACTTAAGAACCGAAAGGAACACTAAAAAATGCACGTTGAGCCGAACATTGACAGAACTTTACATGCATGTTTATACAAAAGGGGGTATTCTTCTTGCGGAAAGCCGCTGCAAAATCCTTCTAAACCTCGTGACATTACAAAGCGGTCTTTAATACGAACATTGCACTGCAGTTTAAGCAACTCTAATTGAAATAGCTGTGGAGCACTGTCTGCACTAAGAGAAAATGGTCGAACAAATACATCTAACACCGCTTGGAGTTCTGTATTCTGAAAATCTCTTTTCAAACTCTTTTTGTAATTGGCGAATTACCTGCAAATACTCATCAAAGTCGACACCGTATTTCACTGTTTCAAGCAATGGAAAATGTCCTGTGTTCCTTGCACGCAATTGGTTTTCCCACAAAATCAATTTTCTTTCGAACGCTTGATTTTTTCCACCAAATCGGAGATAATGTGCTTGTCGCTCTGAAGCGAAGTGTTCAAAGTATTCAGATGAGCAGTCAAGTCACTTAAAGAGGCCAAGTCCGCCACCCACTTAGGATCACGCAAAAGAACTTCGGGCCACCCTTTCATGTCATAAAAGGTATCTGTTGCATTCCGCAAGCAAAAAGCTCGATGAAGCACTTCGCGTGGCTCAGACATCTTACTACTGCATGGTACGGGATATCCGGATACTCCGCTTCGATGTCATCCAAGAACTCTGATTTTTTTTCTTTTGTTACTTGCTTTACGTCGCACCGACAGAGATAGGTCTTATGGCGACGATGGGAGAAGAAAGGCCCAGGAATGGGATGGAAGCAGCCGTGGCCTTAATTAAGGTATAATTAAGGTACAACCCAGCATTTGCCTGGTGTGAAAAGGGGAAACCACAAAAAACCATCTTCAGGGCTGCCGACAGTGGAGTTCGAACCCATTGTCTCGCGATTGCGAGCTCACAGCTGCGCGCCCCTAACCGCACGGCCAACTCGCCCAGTACTCTTTGAATTGACGGTGCGTGAGTTCATGGGAGCAAATAAAATTTACCATTCGCACAACTGTTCCCATTATGTCTTTAAGCTTGGCGACTTTTGCACAGATTGCTTCCTGGTGTATAAAGCACTGGATCGCCGCCATTAGGGTACTACCGCTCTCAGCCATGTTTAATTTTACCTAGCTGAGGAACCCCGTGCGTAGACCACGTAAAGCAGGAGCTCCATCCGTCGTTACACTCGTCAACCGCTCCCATTGTAATCCCATTGACTCAAAAACACCCTCCACTGCTTGGAAAATATCGAAACCGATAGTGGTGTCTTTGAGAGCCACCAAGTCTAGGAAATCCTCGGTAACCCCAAGATCGTCATCCACCCCTCAAATGAAAATAATGAGCTGAGCTTTGTCCGCAATGTCGGCTGATTCGTCGAGGGCGATGGAAAATGATACAAAATTTGCTGCCTTCTCCATTAATTGCTGTTCCATATCAACGGACATGTCGTCTATTCTGCGAGCCACAGTTTGTGGAGAAAGAGAGATTTTATCAAATTTCTCAACTAGCTCCATAGGACAAATACATGCCGCCGCATCCATTAGGCACTCCTTGATTACATTCCCTTCTGTGAAGGGTTTCCCAGCTTTGGCAATTCGCGGCGAACATTTGTAGCTTGTTCGTAAAATGGGTCCACCAACCTCGCTCTCCTCAATCATCTGTCAGACAAAAATACGGCAAGTCACAATTTTTGTATTTTTCAGATAATTCAATCATTTCTTCATTCCCATTTGTAAACAAGCATTTAAAAATTAAAACAATAATATTTACAGAACTGTGCTGCTTGAAATTTTCTTTCAATTCTTCTAACTTCAATTGGAGACTGGCGTCTGTCAAATTACCGTAATCATCCCTGTGGTTGGCACTGTAGTGCCGTTCCAAATTGTGCTTTTTTAAAACACATTAAATCTCGGTGGCACACTAAAAATTTGGCATGCCCTTTATAAGCTGTACAGAAAAATGAAATTTCCCATTCTGCTTTGAAGGCTGCTGCTTCACCACTCCTTTTTTTTTTTTTGTATGATGTTCAGCCATCACAACTGCGAAACTGATTTAGTTAGTTACACGCTGTTAACAAAGCGCATTGGACTAGACTACAGTGACACTACACTGTATGTATAGAGTCATTGTAGACTAGACTACGACTGATAGATCGACTGCTCTCTTCGGCGCGGCGGGCAGACCGCTCGCTCAGCCAGCCAAGCTTCTCCCACCACTACCTACCCCAAAGCGCTCGGAGCACTGGCTTGGAGCGCTGTTTGGATGGCCCTGTTTTAGAGGGAACAGATCAACTACAGACTTCATTTTTGTGCATGGAAAGGCACTGGCAGATATTCAGAGGTATTATCTTTGTCTTCCATGATATTGAAAAGGCTTATTATAGTGTGCCCGGGGACATATTTTGGGAATGCTTAAGACAGAAAAATGTGACAGAAACTCTTATCAGAAGAGTGCAAATACTGTACAAACACTGCCAGAATTGTGTCCTGTCACTCCTACTGTTTATTACTGTGAAAAGAGAGTTAAATGTTACTGTAACGATCATGATAGCAAGACATTCACATTTGCAGATGATGCAGTTTTTTTGTTTTATTTCGTGTGGCTATTTCTAGCCGAGTGCAGCCCTTGTAAGGCAGACCCTTCTATGAGGGTGGGCGGCATCTGCCATGTGTAGGTAACTGAGTGTTATTGTGGTGGAGTATAGTGTTATGTGTGGTGTGAGATGATGCAGTAATCTGATGCTATACAGAAAGAGTACAGGAGGAACGAAATGTGTGAAATGTCCATTTCCAACATTTTGGACTAAAAATAAGTTGCATGAAAATTGTGGTTATGACAGTCAGTGGACAAAAGGCATAGGCACACATCATGCTGGACGGAGTACAGCTGGAAGAAGTGGATCCCTTCCAATATCTTGTAGTACTGCTATGCAGGATAACCGTTCTATGCTGAGATCACCAGTTGGATTCAAAAAAAGAGTCCAGTTCGACTATCAAGTGAGAAATCTCCAAGTGAGTTGGCTGAGCGGTTAGGGGCGCGCAGCTGTGAGCCTGCATTTGGGAGATAGTGGGTTTGAACCTCACTGTCGGCAGGCCTGAAGGGGGTTTTGTATGTCCCATTTTCACACCAGGCTGTACCTTAATTCTCTTCTATCTTTTATCACATTTTGATTCCTGAATGACTTTCTTGTTATGATTGCTTTTTTTTTTTTTTTTTTTCCTGAAGCAGTCCAGTGCCAGACATTAGATTTGTCCAATCCATGTTTTCTTACGGCCTCTCTGTTGGTTGTAGTTTTTTTTAGTGTAACGAACAACTGCAAGTTTTGAAACTTGTGTTATAACCATGCTAAATTCCTGGATGATGCTGTTTGGTCTAACACATCATTTATGTTGGCTTTCTTACCTGTCTCAAACTTCTTACTACCAAGCTCGATAGCTGCAGTCGCTTAAGCGCGGCCAGTATCCAGTATTTGGGAGATAATGGGTTTGAACTCCACTGGCGGCAGCCCTGAAGATGGTTTTCCGTCGTTTCCCATTTTCACACCAGGCAAATGCTGGGGCTCTAGCCCTTTCCTGTTCCATCGTTGCCATAAAACCTAACTGTGTCGGCGCGACTTAAAAAAAAAAAAAATCAACAACTTACTGAACTGAAGACAAGTACAAAATAATAAGTACAGTCTTAATGCTAAAACAAACATTGCATTGTTGCATCATACAATGCTGTCATGTTTACAAATGTTGCTGTATTGTTGCATTATTAAAAGTGAGCAATAAGCACAATTTTAAACAATATGCGATAGGTCACAATGTCGTAAAAAGCCAAGGTAGCGAATGTAAGTTGTAATGTAACTTTTAAGAGCTGAAATTGGATAAAAATTGCTGCCAATAGAGTAACTAAGATTAAAATGAACATGAAATTAAGCCATTTCTTCCTATTTAAAATACATGCAAAAAAATTCTTAACAATTTTACCCCTATATTACCTCCAACCACTAACCATTTCTGGGAGTTTTGCAAGCAACTTTTCATAAAATCGCACAAAAGAAAATATTTAACTAATAATTAACATTACATGTCATTTTATTCAGAAAAATATATAGAAAAATATAGTAAGTAATCTAAGTCACCAATTTAGTTTTTTAAGGGTGTATTGATGAAATATTCCACACAAAAGGAAAAAAAAACCTGTCCACGAAGTTCTAGGAAACACAGAGGTAAAAAAAACCCAGCTTTATCACTGTTATATTATATACAAAATGTGCTCCATTTTATGTTGATCAAGAATATATACACTTTTCACTATCCTAAACAGTTCTAAAGGTAAAAGAAATAAAAAAATAAGGACTGAATAATGTAATAAATGCACATCACTCCAAAACAGAGACCGCTTAGTTGGCCTCATCCTCGGCATCTTCAGGGTGGATTCTATTTCTTCCTGCCTTCATGGGTCTCCAGTAATCTTCTAATTTATGATAGAAGTGTTAATGAACACCACAATTACATCCTGGGCACGAGAAATGGCTACATGATTTTTTCTGCAGTTGAACACGCAGGTCACAAGCGCATTTCTTTTCTGGGAGGTGTACCAGCTGACGTCAGAATCATCATTTCCTTCTTCCACAAGGACATCACTATCTTCTTCGCCTTCTAAATCTAATACAGTCAGGAATTTCACTGCTTCGTAACAATTCACTCATTTTACTGTATATGCAAATACCATGGAAACACATGCTAGGCAACCACAAAAAAAGAAGATGGCTGCCTGCAATATGTTCTTTTTCCATGCGTATGCCAATTTTCTCCATAATTCTAAATTACTTTACCGATTTGTTATAATTATAAACAGACTTTCCTCTTTAAAGTGGTGTATAATATCTGGTCAGTACATTGACAATAAAGGAACTATCGCGAGATTAGTAAGCGCTTACATAATGCGTCGCGATGGTGACTTTAGCGGTAGAGCTACACGGAAATATGTTGCGATAGCGACGTTTATTGGTTGTAGGGTTAAGCTGTATTTTGTGTATTATTACCCTATAAATATGGAAAACGGTTACCGTTTTTGTTCTGTTCATATTATTTTAATTCTCCATTGTATTTGTCAAATTTAAAGTATGAAGTAAAAGGTGTTTGTTTGACTACAGGAGCTGTCAAGCGAACGGTTAATATCTCAAAGACTGCGTCAAGAGCTGGCTGATGAAACAACCCGCTTCCAAGCCAAGAAAATGGAAGCTGAACGATTGCAAGCAGAGGTGGAGAAACTTCATGAACAGCTCAATGAAGCTGTCAGATCTAAACAGGAGATTAAGCGAGAGCAAGAACAAGAGCGGGAACGTTTGCTGGCACTCATGGATCAGCGTGACAAGGAGATCCAAAGCATCCGGTAGGAATAAATAACTTATTAAATGCTTTTACTATAATAATGGAACATCAGAGTTAAAATGTAGCTGAAGTGCAATGTAATTTGTATTTAAAAAAGGAAAGAGCTATTGTAAATTTTCTGTGAAGAACCATTGAATTATTCCCCAGTATTGTCAACAGCATGTGATGTTAAAAGCACTAATTACTGTAATAATATTTATGAAGTACAACAGAACTAGGTTAATTTAAATCTGAAAGTTTCAGAAAAATATTTGAATGAACAGTATCACAGCCCAACTGTTCAAAATAATGACATTATTTTTTAGATAAGTGGATAGTATGTTTGGCAGAATGCCAAAATCCTTTGCGATCCGTGCCTTTTCCTTTGAACTCTTTTCCTCTACATTTATAACTTTGACCTTCTGAGCTAGAGTCAGTGTTTTGTACTCACCACATTGTCTTTTATGCAAAGATATGATGAAAACCTTGTGTACAGTTCTTATTCCTATACTGAAAAACAAAAGCAGTTATCCCTACGGCTCACTGTACTGGAAGCACTTCACTGGAAACAAAAGCAGTGTACATTCCTGTATTAGTTTTGAGTCGGTAGTTAAGTAGGACCTGTTGGTCTACATTGGTTAATAGGCTGCTAAGGTGTATATGGATGAAAAAGCAAGTACCGTCAAATGGGGTAATTCCGATCATTTTTTAAGGTTTCTTTCCGATACGTCCAGCGTTATTTACGTAGTACTTACGAAATTAAATATATAAGATTAATGGTTCTTTAGCTTTTATTTGACGTAACAAAGAATCGTAAGTAGTTGATAATATTGAAATAAATAAATAAAAATCGGTGATCGGTGTTACCCCATGGAGTGGGGTAATTCCGATCAGTCGTTTATGTTTCTTGATTATCGGTATTTGACCTCTTATGGGTAATACCAATCACATTTTTACTTTTTTTAAATATTTCTTAATATATAAACCTAAAACAAAGCAAATAAACAATCATGAAATCACTAAAAATAATAAAATTGATAGAAATACACAGAAAATTGAAGTCTCTAAACACATTCTATTTTCAAGCTATTCAGTAAAACTGTTCGAACCAATAGTAAAGAAGATATGGGATATTTTACTAATAGTAAGTAAAACATAATAAAATAGATAAGACATGTTAAACAGATTATACAGATAAAAATGTTACATTTAAGAGGCACTAATCACAATTTTTTACACAAGGACATAGTCGCCTTCTACTCCACATCAACATGTTCTATATCAAGGAAAACGAACTTCCCTCGTTTGCAGTACGCTGGTATAAGTTTCCTCTCAATTTGTTCCTTTTCGATTTCCATTACATTGGAAATGTCTGGAAATACAAAATATGTTGTGCCAGCCAGGATCCTCTTCCTCAGAAAATTTGCTTTGAGTGTGCTCGGACTAACTCACCAGCTGGCCAATGAAACGCCGAATTGTCTTCTTCGTCGGAAATGCAACGAGAACAAAGTCACTTATAGACAACCCATCTTCCCCCCGTCTTTCATGAGAAGCTAGAGTTTCTGCAGTGGAGATGACGTGACAGGTTTCCCTCGCCTCAAAACTTGAATTGTCTTCTTCTGATGTTGATTCTTCTTCTGAAGTTACTTCAGTCTCTGTACTTTGATCATCATCATTATCATCATCATCATCCTTGTCAGCTGCATTGGTGGCCAAATCTCTCACCACGATCCCTTTGCCGGGAGGAACAGTCAAGCGCTTTGCACTGCGAACCGGTGCATTTGTACTTGCCTCTCCAACCTGGGCTCGCTCAAGATGCAGTCCACGATCGTTCTCGACTGATGTCATCAACACTGTCATCATGTGGAATCTGGCGTAGCACGTTTTCCAGATGGAAAGGAACAATACCCGTTTTTCTGAACCCAGAAATAATATTCATTGCACAATTTACACCTATCTTATTAAATGTCTCTTTTAGAAGTTTAGGGAACTCTGATTTGTGCACCACTTCCCTATTCGTTTTCTTCCATTCATTCAGCACACTTCGCCAAGCCATCTTCAGGGGACGAAAGAAGGCAACATCAAGAGGCTGGCAAAGGTGGGTAGCATTCGGAGGCAATAGAACAAATTTGATGTCATGCTTCTCACATAGCTTGATTACATTAATTGAGAGATGGCTCGACAAGTTATCGCCTATTATGACCTTGGGCCCCTGTAATGTCTTTATATAAGGCAACATAATTTTCTTAAACCATGCCTCGAACCTCGTAAGATCAAACCAGCCACTCATATTTCGACTATAACCAGCACCGCTGATCCCTCCTTCTGTCCACGTGTCATACAGATGCTTACTTTTGTAGACAGTGAATGGTGGTAACACTGTCCCGTCTGCAGCCGCAGCCACCATAACACTGATACTCGTTTTCGACGAGTCTAAAATTCTCTCAGGATGTTTGACCCCACGTTTCACAACAACCTTCACATTTCCCGGATCATCACAGAAATTTGTCTCATCATAATTCATAATATTTGACATAGGAACTCCCTCTAGTGTGTTTTGCAGGTTATGGAAATAGTCCATGATAATATCTCTCGTAACAGCTGCCCTGGATCATTTGGTGTTCTCCCCAATCCTCACTGTGAGTTCCTGGTTCCTCCTGAGAAAACCTCGAATCCATTCTAACCCGAGACGGTTATCTGCGAACCTTTCCTCGACCTTCCCAGCGTGGTTCAAGTAACCCTGGACGATGTTACGTATATCAGTATTTCTGTGCGGGAAACCCCACCAGGCACATAACAGCAGCCCTTCGACGAGAGTTTTTTCCTCCTCCCTGGTTAAGGCTGTCGGTGCACCCACCTTGTGTGAATATCTGTTCTTCAATTTGTCGTTTAGTGTGGTATATGGCACAGCAAACTGTTCAGATGCTCTCCGGATACTCATTTTCCCTTGACGGACAGCTTTTACTGCATTCTCTAAGTGAATAGGGTTATATCTACACCTTCCGACAGGTCCCAGTTTCTTCACATATGTCCTCACCATGATCGGTATTACCCTATAACAAGACAACTTCGCATATAAAAAGCCGTAACTTTAAAACAGTGTAATGTAGAAACTCGCGCAAAAGCTTTATATGATACCAAATAACAGAAGATAGGATTGCAGTATTAACTTACCACCAGTGTATGGTATGGAAGATAGGAAACTTAAAAGGGTCCACCTTTTCAGTTTCCTATCTTCCATTCTCAGTTCAATACGGACAAAAATGAAATTCTTAGATTTAAATAAAAGTGTATGGTACGTGACCTTCTGAAACAGAAGTTTCCAATGACAGCGATAATTTAATAAATTTCTCACTTCTTAACAACCTCTCCCGGTGAATTGTAGACAAGAATGCACATATTCTTAGTGCGCAGTCAGATAGCCAATAATGTTCCCTTTGTTTATACGCCACGTATTGGATCCATTGTCGTCGCGGTTTTGCGGGAAGGCTCAGTTTTCAGTAGGAAGACCGAATGATCGATAATGCCCCATTATATCGGAATTACCCCACGTTACGGTACCTGATGACTGGTGTAAAGGTGAAATAATACCAGTACTTAAGAAAGGTGAGAGGAAGGTATGCGACTACTATCGAGGAATTACACTGTTGTCACAAGTAGCCAAAATATGGGAGAGAATTATAGAAAGTAGGATGAGAGTAAGGGTGGAAAGAAATTTAGAAGAGCAGTATGGATTTCGACAGAGCAAGTCAATGATAGACCCTATGTTTACGATGAGATTACTGATGGAAAAGATCTGCTGATGGTATTCCTTGATCTAGAGAAGGCATACTATAGTGTTAATGGAGAAAAGGTGTGGGAAACTCTGGAAAGAAAAGAATGTGGTAGGCAATCGAGGGAACTGGCGAAAACAATGTACAGTATAAGAATTGTTTCAGTTGTGTCCAGACTCCAGTGGGGAGAACAAATTAGTTTAGCAACCAAACTGGAGTAAGACAGGGAAGTGCATTATCTCCACTTACCGGTAGGTTTATAATGGTCATGGATGCAATTCTAAAGGTAAAACAGGCATGATATGGAGGAGATATGAAAATATTGTTGTTTGCAGATCACAGTGATCTGGGAGTCAACAATACAAAACTGAAAATCCAACTAGAGGCTTTAAGTGACAGAATTGATATATGGTATGAAAATCAGTATGGAGAAGTGCAAAACAGTGGTGATGACAAGAGGAGAAAGAGAAGAAAAAGGAATCATTAGTATCAGGGGACAAAACCTTGAGGTTGTTGAATACTTCAAATATTTGGGAAGTGAAATAATGCAAGATGCAAGGTTGGATAAGGAGATCAGCAGAAGGGTACAAGCAGGAAATATGTTCTACCAGAATGTAAGGAACCTGGTGTGGAACAGAGAAGTTCCTATGAAATGTAAAGAGATAATGTACAAGATGTATTATACCTCAGATATTAACGTATGCATCAGAGACTTGAACTTTGACAGCAAGAAATGAGAGTAAAATTCAGGCCAGTGAGATGAAGTTCCTGAGGAGTACAGCAGGTAACACAAGGGGATACAGAGTAAGAAATGTTGAGATCTGAGAAGAGATAGGGGTAGAAAAACTGAGTGATAGGATGGAGAAGTATAAATTGAAATGATTTGGACATGATATGAGGATGGAGGAGGGAGGGATACCAAAACAAGTGTTAAAGGCTAACATTAGAAGGAAAGAGGGCAAGAGGGAGGCCCAGAGCAAAATGGATGGACTCTGTCAAGAACAGTATAAGAAAAAGAAGACTGGACTGGAATACAGTTACTGAAGAGGAGTGGTGGAAGGAGAGGCAACGGTGGAGAAGTGCCTTCAACACCCCGATATGGCAGGAGCTGGACAAAGGGAAATGAAAATGATGATGAGTAAAGCATAGCTGTTGTCATTTAATCCATGTGCAATTAATGACTCATATGTTACTAAGTGCCTCATGCTCCATCTTCCAAGCCAGTGGAATCTCTCATTTCATCTGCTTACATCTGTCAGTCAGCTCCACATGTAGTTCTGGGTTAGGCCTAATGAAAGGATTTTCTTGGTTACTTACGAGTTTGCTACCTAGAAGAGTATTCGAGCAACAAACACACAAGCAGCCAAGAGCTTGAACTTTTTCTTAGCTTCACAACAACTACAGTTCCATTTTCAGCACCAGCATCATTCTACACTACTACGCACCGACACAGATAATTCTTATGGCGACGATGGGACTGGAAGGGGCTAGGAGTGCGAAGGAAGCAACTGTGGCCTTAATTAAGGTTCAGCCCCAGCATTCACCATCACTTCTTTACTATTTAAAGGAAGCTTGCAGTAGTGTCTCCAACATATACTAGCCAACATCTTGGAGAGATATGGTATTTCAACTGATGAGCCAGTGTTTTCCCCGGTTATTTCACGAGTTAAACAGCCTAATAATTTTTATATTTATTTAATAATAATAATGTTATTAGCTTTACGCTCCACTAACTACTTGTAAGGTTTTCGGAGATGCCAGGGTGCTGGAATTTAGTCCTGCAGGAGTTCTTTTATGTGCCAGTAAATGTACCAACATGAGACTTATGTATTTGAATACCTCCTAATACCACTGGACTGAGCCAGGATTGAACTTGCCAAGCTGGGGTTAGAAGGCCAGCACCTCAACCATCTAAGCCACTCAGTCCGGCAATATTTGTTCAGAAATGGAAATTAGTAGACCTCCTATTTAGATTAACTTTTATCAGGGATTCTTTACCTTGTGTGTTTTGGGATGAATTTAATATCCTGTAACTAATGGTCTGTTTCTATCTTTGAATACTAATTGCCACTTTCGAATTATATATTGTGTTTTCTGTTACTAAGAAAGGCAAAAGGAAATAATAAATATGTTTGCTTAACTGATGTTTTGATAGAAAAGTAACTTGTTAAATTTCTTCTCTGCTCCAAATGATGAATTTCTCATTCAAATTCATTTGTCACCAGCATTATTTTAATGTTTTAATGTTTCAGAGCAGAGGAGATGGAGCGAGCTGGTGTTCTGTATTCAGCATTCAACAAGTATCTTGGCAGCCTTTCTCCATCAACAACCAAGGTTAACATACATACATGATCTCATATGTGAATTATGAGATCTATTGTGCACATATGTTGTTTGTATGCAATTTTTAAGAATAATTCATATATGTTTTTGGTTAAAGCTGATTTTGATATCTTTATTGATGTTAATTACTCAGTTATTTATTTCAAAATAAATTCTGTACCAGATATTGAATTGTGTTCCTTTTGTTCTTCTGACACCCTTATCCAGGGAACTCCTGAGTCAGGCAGTGGTTCATTGACCTCTATCCACTTTTTCACCTTCCTAGAGACACAAGAGATACATATTACTTCTGGGGTACTCCTTAGTTCTTCATCTTGATTCACTTTACAAATGTGAAAGCAAGAGCTAAAAAGTTTCCACCTATTCAATATTAATTTATTGTAACAATAATTACATAGATTCAGGAATAGTTTAAGTCTCTCTAGAGACCACCTTCAGCCAAAATTATAATGTTAAAACAAGTTATGATATACAGTAATAAAATAAGTCTTATACAAGCTAAAAATCACATGAAAGAATACATTGTCAAAGTTGTATACAAGACAATTAAAAATATGTTGAATAGAAGACACTCTTGATGATTAACATGGTTCATGTGATCATATTTCTTAAATTCTGGTGCTAGGCCAGATTATTAACACATGGGTGATGGGCCCTAAGAAATCTCGTAGTACGCTCGCCAGCGGTAGGTGACGGGCCCCAAGAAATCTTGGTTTTATTCACGACATTGTTTTCGGTCTTCCTGTGACATCTCTTGACCATATCTTGAACTATTTCGGACGTGCACATTGAGTAGAATAAATCATAGATGTATATCTGCCACTTTTCTTTTATTCATGGCCTCTTTTATTCTTTGATTTAGTTTCGAAACGTCGACTTTCTTTCTGCCGGTTCAGTCAATGACAAGATGGAGCGCCCGCGGAATACGGTGTTAGCTGATGACGATATTTTAGAAGAATTATATGCCGATGAGTGTTCAAATGGAAATAGTCTAATGAATTAGTGGAAACTGAATGTGAGAGTGATAGTGGAAGTGATATTCAAGCCTCCACAGGCCGTAATTTACCTAGTGTACTTCTTTATTCAAGTGATTCGGAGGAAGACAACGATGTAAACATTAATGATGTGTTAGGAATTGACGCTGAAGATGGTTTTGTAAAGGCAGATCGACTACTACTAGGGGCATTGGAGAGTACCCATACCAACTTTAAAGATAAAATATTGACTGGTTTAATATGTAATGTACATTTTTATAATCAAGTGCACCCTGGTATGCTTAGTAGAAAAATGTCTGGTCCACAGGGTATGTGACAAGCTCAAGCATCCGGTCAGCAATGTGTTAAAAATGTTCATCACAGTTTTAGTCAGATATAAAAGGTTGCACTTCTTGAAGGCTTCAGTTTTCTTTAAAAACTTGACAGCTAGGAAGTTCTTCTTAACACCAAGTTACAATTGATCGAATGTAAACAGAACCATGTAATATTCAAATGGGACACTCTTGCGTAAAGGTACAATGCTGAATGTTATGTTTGCTTTCCAAAACGGATCGCTGAAATTGTTCATCTGAATCTATGTAATTACCGTATTGTTACAATAAGTGAGTACTGAATAGATGAAAACCTTTTAGCTCTTGCTTTCACATTTGTAATTACTCTTCAATACGGATCATCATGGAATTTATTCACTGTTCACTTTAATGCTTTGTATAGGCTATTATTATGGTGGGCTCACTACATCTAAAATCATTTTATATCTAACTGTCATATTTCAGTGAGGCTGCCCCTGATCTGGACAACAGGTGTCTTAAAATATATTTATTTTACTATTCATGTATTTTAAATCACTCAAAAGCTTTCAGTAGAAGCCATGAATAGAATAATAGGAAAATGTCTTTCACCAGTGGGACTTAAACTGCTTAACCACGATGTCAAGCCATAAAGACTTGACACCTGTATGATAATGGCTACCAGACGTTCAAACGTTTATCATTTGCAGCCTGTAATGGATAAAATGTATGGAATCTGTAAACTTCCACTGAAATATTATGCACCTACTGAGCAGAAATGATCATGTCCACCATTAAATGTGTAATTTGTCTGGACATAATCTCTCTCAGGGTCTGCTGTATCTTGTCGGGTAATTTTCTTCTTCTTTCTTTTTTGTTGTTGTTGTTGTTTCTGTTTCTGTTGGGGGGAGGGTTTGCAACAACAACAACAACAACAACAACAACAACAACAACAACAACAACAACAACAAAAATTACCAATACTACAGTTTTGTGGAGAAATGGATTTAAACTTTGATTTCCAAATTTAGTTCCCAGATGGAAATAATGATGTAATTTCATTGTTGATTAATAAACTTAGTGCTAGAAAATTTCTTGACAATTTCTTGGCTAGGAATGGGCATTACCCACTGGACAGATGTCCTTGAACTTAAATACATAACGCTAAGAAAATAAAAGTAGGGACTTTTTTTTTTTTTTTTTAATACAAGTTGCTTTACGCCTTACTGACACAGATAGGTCTTATGAAAATGATGTGACAGGAAAGGGTTATCATAAGTTAAGAATGTTTTATCAGGGGAATAGGTATGAGGTTATCAACCTTTCAATACAGTATAAGTAAAATGACAAATAGATTTTAGATCATTTCACAATTTAAGGGACTGGTTTCAACCCAACCAGGGGTCATTCGCAGCCTTATAATTCTAAACATCGACAAATTATACAATGTATGTACAAATCATTAAAATCTCTGTCCGACTCGTTGGCTGAATGGTCAGCGTACTGGCCTTCGGTTCAGAGGGTCCCGGGTTCGATTCCCAGCCGGGTTGGGGATTTTAACCTTCAATGGCTAATTCCAGTGGCCCGGGGGCTGGGTGTTTGTGCTGTCCCCAACATCCCTGCAACTCACACACCACACATAACACTATCCTCCACCACAATAACACGCAGTTACCTTCACATGGCAGATGCTGCCCACCCTCATCGGAGCTAGCCACACGAAATTATTATTATTATTATTATTAAAATCTCTTACCGTAAACATTATCATAAGACATAAATTACACATTAAAATATATAGGCCTAACAATAAAATAGAAGACACTTAAAACATCAGATGTGAAATTCAAATAAAAGTTTTGGTAAACTGACCACTTGTAAACAAATTCTACTGGCTTAGAAGTCTGAAGAGTGTCACTCATTTCACATTTATTCCTTGTGTATGTCCCATTTGTTGATAGTACCAGTTTACACAGAGTTAAAACTTTATCTTCTTAAATAATATTTTAAAATGTTGGCCAAAGTTATGTGGTTAATTAGAACTCATCAACGGTTATAAGAGAGAACTATATGATATATGGGTATTATCCTGTGACCATTTAAAAAATGTAAGTTGTAGACCAATCAGTGGATTAGGCTCTAGAGTATTCTCCTGACATTGTCAATATAGGAAAATGGTTAAATGGCTGCAAGGGAAAATAGAAAAGAAAAGAATGTTAAAAATGATAAAAATGTGTTAGAAAGTAAACCAAAGCAATTGTAAGAGACATACTCTTTGTCTGTATTCCCCACATATTGAAGTGTTAGCAGTCTGAGGGACACTGTGCTCAAGTTAGCACCGAACTGCTGGTTGAGCTTCTAGTGAAGGGGAGTGGGGGCAAGTGAATAGTCGTAGGAGGGGGAAGTAGGGGGAGTGTTGTACTCTTGCGTGGGGAAAGGGTTAGGAGTGGGAAGGAAGCGGCCGTTTCCTTAATTAAGGTACAGCCCCAGCATGTGCCTTGTGTGAAAATGGGAAACCACAGAAAACCATCTTCAGGGCTGCCGACTGGGGTTCGAACCCGCTATCTCCTGAATACAGGATAGTGGCTGCACTTAAGTGAATGCAGCTGCCGAGCTTGGTAAAGTAGGTAAGATCAGAAACACAGATATAATTAGTTGCAATGCAAGGTAATACAGTGATCTCCCACTTGTACCTTGGTATAACATGGAAGAGATAAAAAATAAAGATGAATACAGGTGATAAAACAGTAGGAACAGAACAAACACAGAAGAATAGGATCCCAATGGGTCAATATAATTAGCATAATGACAACAAACAAACAACGACAACCTGTAGTTGAATCAAGTCTTGAAGCAATCAAGAGTTTCTCTGAGCCAATGTGGATGGTCAGTATGGACTAACTTGCAACTTATCAGCATCTCCGAACAACTGTGGTCTACATCACTTGATTTATTCCCACTCGTTGAACAATTCTTCTTGTTGTAAAGTGATAGTGTGGACATAATCAAATGTCGACATAGTCCTTCTTGCCATCAAGAATTTCAATACACTTTTCAAAGGTGTGGCATCTCATTAGGCTCAATGGTTCATTGAACCCCATGCCACTAAGAAGCCATTTATTTTCCTTATTATTATTATTATTTATTAAGGGTAAAATCAGGAAGGATTACTGCTGGTTATTTGGCTTTCTAGGCTTAGAGCATAAGGAAGCTATAGTCTGCACAGCCAGTTGGTTCATTCTGCTGAGTGAACCAGCAAAAGCTTCTAAAATAGCTCAAAGTGGAGTACAAGTGTTGAGGGGTATAGGGAAAATGTGTTAAAGGAAGTATAGAAATTATCACAGCAAGTTGTGGCTCCTATACTTCCCATCTCTGCTACAATAGTACCCTTATCTGTCACTCAAACTATCCTTTTTCACTGTCATACTATTCTCTCCAAACTTGCGTGGAGCCAGTGGAACAAAAGCAGGGTTCATGTCTGGTTTTATTAATATTTATAACAGGGTGGGTCGAGGATGGATTTCTAAGGAAATTATTCTCACTAGCAGTTATGAGATTGCTTTCTTGTGGTGCAGACTTCGATTTTATATTTGACATATATGTTTGTAACAGCAACAACCTTAAAGCATGAGTTTTATAATGGTAGGAGTCTTGTAGCTTTCTCCAGGAAACTAACTTTTCATATACTGTATATAATTTCCATTTATTTTGGAAAGACCTCCTGTATTTACAGGCTGTTACTAAGAACAAGGTAAAACATATCAAATTTTCTGTACATATCTATTATTTATTATTATTTATTTACATATTTTACGCCCACATTGGAGCACTGAAATCAATACATTTGAGATAATTTCTTCTTCTTCTTCTCCCAGAACTTTTTCATCCTCTCCGACCTGGAAGCCCTTTGTGTGTCCGATATAGTATATTGTTTCCGTTCAACTGCTTTTAGTTTGAGACTTATGCTTTTGTTCTTCAAAATCCTCTTCTCTTTTCTGTCTTTGATTTGTTGCCGAGTTATACCCAATTCTTCCAAATCGTCCTGAACTTCTTTGAACCAATTATTATTGATTTTATTCTTCAAAAAGTAATCGAATAGTTGTTTCAATATCCTGGTGTCTGCTAATCTTGATATGTGACAGAAAAAGGAAATTCTTCTTTTACGCATTGTAGATATTATTGATTCACATTCACGATAGACAATGTTGTTAGGCAACAATCTCCACTGTCCATCAACTTGGTGTTTTTTATTAATAATTGTTCTAAGAATTCTTCTCTCAGTTTTCTGTAATTTGTCTGTTGTAGATTTTACATTTAATTTGAATAAAGTTTCACTAGCATAGGTTGCCTCTGGTTTAACTATGGAATTATAGTGTTTCAGCTTAGCGTTTATCGAAAGAGATTTTTTTTTATAGGTTGGCCAGGTAAGTCTTTGTGCTTGTTTAAATTTAGTTGTTCTGTGTTCTATTGCTTCTTTTTCATTTGTGTTCCATGTTATTATTTCCCCAAGATATTTGAATTTCTGAACAATTTTAATCTCTTTATTACTGTTCAGCTGAATAACTGGTAAATCAACTTTAAAAGTTGGCATCATTTCTGTTTTTTCAAATGAAATTTGTAATCCCATTTTTTTAGCTATAATTTCTAGTTGTTCAATTTGAAATTTAGCCTCTTCTATTGTATTTGCAAGTAATGCTAAATCGTCCGCAAAAGCAAGGCAGTTGAGTTTAATATTTCTACCGATCTTGATAGTTGGTTGGCATTTCTTGTTCCATTCACGCATAACCTTCTCCAATGCACAATTAAATAACAATGGTGAAAGTCCGTCTCCTTGTCGAAGTCCAGTTCTTATAGTGAATGATTCTGATAATTCACCTCTAAATTTAACTTTTGCCTTCGTATTTTTAAAAGTCATATTAATGAGGTTAACAAGTTTTTGATGTAAGCCAAATTCTTTAAGGCTTTTTAATAATGAGTCACGATGAATACTGTCGTATGCTTTTTTAAAATCTACAAACGTGATGACCAGACCCTTACTTCGAACTCTTTGGTGCTTCATTATCCATTTTAAACTAATGATTTGATCTGGACAGCTTCTACCTGGTCGAAATCCTCCCTGATATTCTCCAAGTTCTTGGTCGAGTTGTTCTTGGATTCTTGTGTATATAATCTTGGATAAAATCTTGTATGTAATATCAAGTAAGGATATCCCCCGATAATTATTTGGATCGGAGCGATCACCTTTCTTGTGCAGCGGGTGGATTATCGCTGTATTCCATTCCTCAGGAAGCTTCTCCGTGTTCCAAATATCAATGATGTATTTATGTAGGTTTTGAATAGTCTGATCATTAGCATTCTTCCATATTTCTGCTACTATTTGATTCTCTCCTGCTGCTTTGTAGTTTTTAAGTGCATTAATTGCCGTTTTCACTTCATTGTAAACTGGTGGTATAATCTTTTGTAATGGAGTTTTATTTTTTGGGTTAGGATCAAATTCTAAATGTTCCACAGGATCCTCACAATTAAGTAACTCTTTAAAGTATTCTGCAAGAATGTTAGCATTATCCTGATTATTGTGTGCCATTTTACCATTTTTATTTCTTAACATAAGTGTGGGAGGGGTAAATTTAGATTGATATTGCTTGAATGTTTTGTAATAGTCTCTTGTTTTATGCTGATTGAATGTTTCTTCTATAGTGCTAAGCATTTCCTTTTGATAATTCCTTTTAATTGTCCTAATTTCTTTAGCTGTTTGTCTTCTGGCATTAATTAGTTCTTCTCGAGATTTTTCCGTTTTCCTCTGTTGATCATTTATCCATGCCTTGTGTCTTGCTTGAATTGCTTTGTCACATTCCTCGTTCCACCACGCATGTTTCTCCTTTTGATTGGGGCAATTTCTTCAGCTATGGTTTTAAGTTTGTTGATCATTGTCTCTAATTTGTCATTTAAAGGTGTTTTGGATCTCTCTAAATATATTTTATTATTTATTAAGTAACTGGGATCATAATTTCTCCTTGCTTTGAGATGATTATGTTTGTGTTTCCTTTTTGGTGTTAACTTGATTTTTATTTTTGAGATATAATGATCCGAGTCAATGTCTACCCCACGGAGGACTCTGACATTATAAATTTCTTTATGATAATCTTTATCCATGGCAACATGATCAATCTGAAACTCTCCCAATTTTACGTTAGGGCATTTCCATGTCATAAGTTTATGTGGTCGCCTCATGAATCTGGTGGTTTCCAAAACGAGTCTATGATCTGCACAAAGTTCAATTAATCTTTGGCCATTTTTGTTCGTTAATTTATGAGCTGGCCATTTTCCTACAACTGTGCGATACTTCTTTTCTCTGCCTATTTTAGCATTGAAATCTCCAAGTAAGATTTTTATATGCTCATCAGGGATCTTCGCTAATATGTAATCAAGTTCCTCCCAAAAGTTTTCAACTCCTTCTCTATCTTTATTGTTTTTGTCATTTGTTGGTGGTGTCTCAGGATCTTGATGGAGCCTCGGAGGACGAGAGTCGCGATTTCTGGGATGAGCTTCATTGGGAGTTGGAAGCACTTCCATATGGCGACGAAGTGATGAGGTATGGTACCGCGAGCTCTAACCATTATCCCTATTACATTATTTCAGTTTCCTGAAGGTGGTATTTAGATTTGTAGTAAGGGATAGTGGGTTTGTATTTGTTAATCTAATCTTTTCTAGATTAGCCTCCTCTGGCTGACCGCTATGGTGCTCGAACCTGACAGTCGGATCTAATATGAATCCTTGAGAGCTGTTGTCTTTAAAGGCTATGATGTCAATTCTCTGTGAACTACCATTTATGGCTAGTCCGTGTACCTCCTCATGTACATTGAATCCCTTCTTTCTCAGTTCTTCGACAATGAAGGATCTGATGTGGTGGTGCCACGTGTTTCTTAGGAGCTCCCCGCGTGTGCAAAATCCCAGGACATGACCAAGAGTTTCTTTCTCTCCATGGTAATGCCAACAGAGGAGAAAGCTTGAAATCAAGGCTTTATTGAGAAGGCCATTTCCGCTTCTGAACATTTCTCAGGACCAACCTTGTTTTGTTGGGTATTCAAGTCTCAACTTGATTTTCATTACATCGACTTCCGAATATCAGTCTTAAGTGAGTATATTTTTATTTTATGTTTATTTTATCTAGAAATGGGAATGGAAATAAATGCTATATTATTATTGTATTTTCTTGCAATTAAATATGTGAACCCCTTTCACTAAACTTCACAAGCTGCTACTGCTTCAGAACATAACTAATGCTTCCTTAATGGTGCTACATACCATACTGTTTAAGTTTGGCTACGGTATACTATATTTATTTATCTACATGATTTCATTCCCCACTTGTGTGAGGAAACACTGATTCTCTGGCCAAGAATGAGCTGGGTTTGGAGGTACAGTATAATGGAAGGAGGAGTTGGGTACGGTAAGTATTTTGAATTTAATGATATGGAAAGGAATTTTTGGGAGTGGCGATAATGCAATGAGACGGCAAATGTGAAGTGGTGGATGTTGATGAAGTCCTGGGAATGCATCATTTTACTAACCTATTTTCTCTTAATATTGTTCATTCTTCCCCTCTTTTTTTATGTAGAATACGTCTGTCGTTTTGTTCCAATATGTCCAATGGGAGAAATCCGTGTTCTAAAAAACTGTATACCAGAATTCTTATTTCTAAATGTATAAAAGCTAACAAAAACATAAAAACTGACCTGAAAAGGGAAAGGTCCAAATAATGATTATTTAAAATAAAAACCATTGTAAACAATGCTGATGGCTTGATACACTTCTTAAAATTAAAAACAGCCTATATCAGCACACATTAAAATATTTTAATTCAAAACTGGTTTTCAGAAGCTTAGCTCAATCATCGGTGGATATTCAAAATTAAAATTGTGTCATCTTGATTTTAAAATGTAGAGGACATTTGTGCTTATAATGACAGGAATGACCGAGCATGCCAACTCAGCTTCCTTGTTACATATTATATTCATGTAGCAGCTTTTTTAATTTTGTAATTTATGGTGGAACTAAGCTTCTGAAAATTGGTTTGAATTAAACTGATATAGACTGTTTTTAATTTCAAGAAGTTTAAGGTCCAAATGAAGACTGTTTTTGCAAAACTTGCTTTATGTACAAAAAAAAAATCACATAAATAATATTATTGTAAGTTTACACACAAACTGAAACACTTTCCTTACAAACAACAATGTTTTAAGACAGTCCTTTCATATACATCCAATATTGATGATAATCTTCGACAACAAGATAGAGAAATGTGCTTTCTTTTACAAAACTCACTTTGTTCCTGCCACTGAAACTTAAATGGTATTTGATTTACACATTAAATAGACACTTAAACAGCAATTTTCTGTTGTTCTTTTACTCAAGTATTGGTGCCTCCTCCTCCTCATAAATTCTTCGTGAGCTGTCATGGTCTTCATACCCTGCACCATGAACAGAGAATATGTCCCTGTAGAAGCTTAAGGCTTCGAGAGGAATGGTAAAGAAACGCATTAGCTTTTTAACATCCTTCTTCTTTTCTGCACCCACATGGTTTGTCTTGGGAATAATGTCAGCCCATTTCAATGCTCTGAATGAGAAAACATTCTTTTTCAAAACATCAAAACATTCTTCTGATCCAGTGAAGTATGTTGTTTTAACGGTGCATTGTACCTTACTGTTGCTTTGGCTGCATGAGATCACCTGAGTGTCCATCATTTTGAAAGGTAAGGTAGCCTTGATTAGTTCCTTAGAAATAAGTTTGAAGTCATAGGAAAACCAGTCTTTTCCCCTTTCCAAACTTTTCTATAATACTCCAGTATTCACAAGGCAATATGATGTTCTCTTTCTTCTGGTATTCTTTCTCAATCCTGCTAAAGACATGATCTGGTGGCATAAAACTATGTCTGCAAATGGAAAAATAGTGAGTAAGTTCGACAGATACTTTGGTATGCTCCACGAAATGTGCCAGCATGCAGAGCATTATAGAATTTTTGTTGTGGCTGGTGCAAGAGTCCGAATACGGCTGAAGTTTCAATCCCTTCTCACTACGGTTTCTAGTGCTTTCTTCCAACTGTAGTAGAAAGTGTTGCAGTGCAGATGCAATTTCATTTACACCTCTCCTACTTTGGTTTCATACCATGTATAGTGAAAGATTTTATCACTGGTTTATTTTGCTTCATGTACCATCACCATCAGCTTATAGAACCATACCTGCCATGCATAAAACACTTTGCTAACAGAGAGCTTCAGCAAAGGTTGATTTTGCTGCATGTTAAAAGCAACTTTTATGCAGTTCTCAGAGTAAGTGTTCATAATAGTGTGGAATGTTTTTGCATGGGCTTTATGCACTCTCAGCTCTGTTCTACACACTTCTTGAAGTTCTTCAGATTCTGCAATCTTTATTCTTAGTTTGAGTTCCTTGCACTTTGAACAGATGTCACTGTGCAAATTACCAAAACTGAGATTAAAATTCTTATAGAACAATGTGTTGAATTTTGACACAGAACAAATGTTCTTGCCTCTGTTCGTTACAAAAGTTCTTCCATATGATATTTACATTCAGTATTGATGGTAAATATAATCTAATCAGTTTTCCTCTACTGTAATGGCTCTCTCTACACTTATACTTCATAATGTGTTGTTTTACTTCCTGTGTAATGTCAATGTCCTCTTGCATTACTCTTAAACCACCTCTTCGTTCCTTCATTGCGGTCCTATGTTGTTGATAATGTTGAGCAATCCTAGCTAACCGATCCTGTGACACACCTAGAATTGAATAAAATGCAGAGATAAGTAATAATAATATTAAACACAAGAAAATGAGAAAGTATTAAGAGTTTGTTTTTCAAGAAGTTCATTACAGAGTAGAACAATACATATCTGTTATTTTTTGTAATGCAGCCACACAAACTAGCACAATCAACCTATTTCTAATCTTTATCTTGTACTTCATGGACACTGATCTAGGGGCTTTAGCTTCAGTGGGATCTACAACATATCAATCAGGTGCTGTGATATCATGTACATCAAAAGCATTGCATCTTGATTGCTCTTGCCTCCAGTCGAGTACAGTAGATTATGGAAGTCTAAAAGATGATCAGCAATGCACAGATGTTATCTACAATGTTTGCAGACAAGGAATGCTGTAATATAATTTGAAATGAACTCCTAGCCTTTTAAGCCATTGAAGTGCTATGACCTACGGAGAGGCTGCCACTTTTCAGCGAGAAAGTGCTGACTTTTGTAGAAAGAGAATTTCATGGTTAGCACAACAGTTCCCTCCAGCTGTTATCCTACAGATACAGACACATAAAGATCTACTTACATGTAATGTCAACAAAAGTGAGTTCGCCTGCATGGCACTCTTTCCCACCATTCTTGCTTCCGTCATGCTGTTGGCCATGTGTGCAGTCAATATCAGGTTTTAAAATTTTTTTGAGTACTGTGATGAGCTAGGGGGATGTTTTCATTCCCCTTCCCTCGGGAAGGTAATGCCTTCTCTCTGGCCAGGAGATTTGGCGGGGTTTGGAGGTTTGCTGGATTTAGGAGAAGGGTAACTACTATGATGACTATGATGACTTCAAGTTTACTTATGATGACTTCAGATGGAAGGTAATCGCTTATTTCTTCTTTTATGTCCACCCTGTGTTTCACCCACAGGAATATTATATTCACTTTCACCTTCCATATTTAACTATGTCACTGCTCGCTTCAGTTTAACTTCTACTATTTGGCCCACAATGACCATTGATTCACATAACAGTTTCAGCGCCAAGGGACAGAATATAATACATGCTCTGCCATCGGTTGCCAAGCAGTACAATTACTTGAGAGCCACAAATATCTGTTGTTGGACAAGTGTTGGAAGAATAATGCTCCACCTGCCATCTACTTTCAGGCAGTACAACTATGAGAGCACACTAGTAATACGGAATTTTGAAACAGAATAGCATTAAGCGAGTTTTGAAAAAAAACTGGTGTCAGTGCATAAGGCGAGTTTTGCAAAAATAGCCTCTTTTTCTGTATGCTAGATCTTCGGCATAAAGCAAGTTTTGCTCAACCCGGTTGCATAGGCTTGTAGACAGCAACAAAGAGTAGGCCTATGTATTTAGGGTAAAAACCGATTTTGAGAAAATTTGCATAAAGCGCATGTTACACCAACGGTCCTCAAATAGTCTACCGAAATATCTCTCAAAGATAGATGACGCAATAGTGAGTAGTGTTGGCTACTGAATGTATGATTCGAAGCAGTGTATCGATTCATTCAAGTGTCCGAGTGAATCGATTCACAGGAACGGCGAGCTCACGGCACATGATTCAGCTTACTCCCAGCGGACAGTGCTGAGTGGCGCACTCACTGGACGTTGACGGGGAGCCGAGCTTCCGCTGCAGCGAGACAGTGAATCAGTGAATCATGGCACATCGAAAGAATCGTGAACGAGCGCGGCTCAGTGAGATACAAGATACACACGGCTCCTTATCGGCTCACTGCAGCGAGACATACAGTGAGCCATGCTACACTGAAAGAATCGTATGCTATAATGGACTCTCGAGCTCAGCTCATTTGAAAATAATACCTATTTGCATTCACTGTCCTCTTCTTACAGGGAGGTTTAAATAATAAATGGATTTATTTGCAGTGTTAAAAAGGTAGTCACAACATAATTCTGAAGTAGCTAGTAAGTAGGTAGGCTATTAGGTTATACTATTTATTAGTTTAATGAATTTTAGTATTATAACTTAGTTGACATTTGACAATTAAACTCGACTCTAGCCTGCCCTATGACTATGAGTCATACTCATGACCACTCAAAAGTACCTGTTTTATATTGGGAAGAACGGCTCAGTATTCTCTCAGTTCATATGTCACATCGTTGCACAAGACTTCAATCATATGTGGACAGACGCAATAACAGTATGTTGAATCAGAAAACCAGCGGGCTCCTGTACATCTCGGGTAGCCTATACAAAATATGACTATTAAAAAAAATCCTCAGCTGATAGAAAAACACTTTTTTTTTAAATGACTGAGCGAGTTGTCGTGCGGTTAATATCGCGTGGCTATGCGCTTGCATTCGGGGGATGGTGGGTTCGAATCCCACCGTCGGCAGCCGTTATGATGGTTTTTCCGTAGTTTCCCCATTTTCACACCAGGAAATGCTGGGACTGTACCTTAATTCAGGTCATGGCTGCTACCTTCCTAATCCTAACCTTTCCCACCCTGCGTCACCGGAAACCTTCGATGTATTAGAGTAACTACCATTTTTTCTAAGAAAGGAGTTCATAGTATGAAGACCAGATGGCAGCTGCGAGCACTAAATGCTGTTGCTGCTGTCTTACCAGCACATACTACACAGATGCAGTAGGAGCGGTGACCAACGAGCCGTGAATCGGATCACTGTATCGATTCAGTAACGTGAACGGAATCAAATGAATCGATTCAGTAAAATGAATCGAATGTCCCATCACTAATAGTGAGTGGCTCAGGCACTCGCGTCCACTATTTTATGGTGAAATTGAAGCTCGGAGCATGCGGTAAAATGAACGTAACTGAGGAACTGAGGCGTGATAGTATGTGCCGCGAGGTGTCGTTCGTTTCGTCTATGCGAGATCTATCAATATCGGTTATAATGTTTGTGAGAAAGCTTGAATAGGTGCCTACAAATTGGTGAAAAATGTGAGAATTTTGTATATTTTCACATATGTCTCAATATCTTTAATTTAAAGAAGGCCTATTGCCTATACACTGTACACTATTGCCTGTAGAGTAAATGAAAACAAGTAGAAAGAATGAGTCAGAATCGATCAAGCCCAAGATATCCGAGACGACGTAAGAGAGCCTACAGACCAGGCCTAACTACGACTAGACGGCCGAGCGCCGCAATCGAGTGGTTGTTAATTTATTGCTCCCGTCTATACTAGACTGAACTAAAGTTGGCGTCTGACAGGTAATGTTGGAGGGAGGAGAACTGTACGTGCCATTTCACGATGTTGCCACATTCCAGCATTCCTTTCTACATGCTCTTACCCCTCGCTTCCGGCTCACTTGTTCCCTCCTTCATTCTGACCGCTGTTATCTGTTGTAGACTAACTGGCCAGGCGGTGTCGTCCCATTTGCGATCACTCTTATACAAACAATCAGGTTCTTATCAGTGACAGTGACAGGTTTGGCAACTCCCAGCAAGACGAGCTGCCCTGAAGTTTTATCTCCATGGTAACCGCAGTCGCCACACCCTCGTTTCCATGGCAACCACACAGCCACTCCCTTTATCCCGCCTCGGCAGGCAGTAAATGGACCTCCCTCTAAGAAATGTCAGATACCAGCTCTTATTATTAGCAGTCTAGAAAATGAGCCCGAAAATACTCAGGAGATGTCATCGAGTCAATGGAGATTGGAAGTAATGTGAATCCTTAACATTCGCAACAGGAGAGCCCAGTCAGAAAATGTACTCTCACCGAGCTCGATAGCTGCAGTAGCTTAAGTGCGGCCAGTATCCAGTATTCGGGAGATAATAGGTTCGAACCCCACTGTCGGCAGCCCTGAAAATGGTTTTCCGTGGTTTCCCATTTTCACACCAGGCAAATGCTGGGGCTGTACCTTAATTAAGGCCACGGCCGCTTCCTTCCAACTCCTAGCCCTTCCCTGTCCCATCGTCGCCATAAGACCTATCTGTGTCGGTGCGACGTAAAGCAACTAGCAAAAAAAAAAAAAAAAATGTACTCTCCCTAGTCCATTAATCAAATGATGTAGTGTATAGCCTAGTGCTCTCTCTGCCTCTCCTTGAATTCAAATACCAAGTTTCGAAGAATTTTGTTGAGCTGTTTTCCCGAAAGAGAAAGAAAGAAAGAAAGAAAGAAAGAAAGAAAGAAAGAAAGAAAGAAATAATCAGTTAAAATGAACCTGTATCCAAGGTAAGAACGAAGTATGAGGCAAAAATTTGAAGTGCATAGACAGCATTATTATTGTACACTGACTGAGCAAATGCAACACCAAAAAGGAGTGGTTCGAAAGGGATGAAAGTTGGTGAAAAAACAGAGACGGCACGGACGAATAATTGATGTTTATTTCAAACCGATATGCAGGTTACACAATGCGCACGGCATCGACTCAGTAGGATGTAGGATCAACGCGAGCGGCGTTGCACGCAGAAACACGTCGAGGTACAGAGTCAATAAGAGTGCGGATGGTGTCCTGAGGGATGGTTCTCCATTCTCTGTCAACCATTTGCCACAGTTGGTCGTCCGTACGAGGCTGGGGCAGAGTTTGCAAACGGCGTCCAATGAGATCCCACACGTGTTCGATTGGTGAGAGATCCGGAGAGTACGCTGGCCACGGAAGCATCTGTACACCTCGTAGAGCCTGTTGGGAGATGCGAGCAGTGTGTGGGCGGGCATTATCCTGCTGAAACAGAGCATTGGGCAGCCCCTGAAGGTACGGAAGTGCCACCGGCCGCAGCACATGCTGCACGTAGCGGTGGGCATTTAACGTGCCTTGAATACGCACTAGAGGTGACGTGGAATCATACGCAATAGCGCCCCAAACCATGATGCCGCGTTGTCTAGCGGTAGGGCGCTCCACAGTTACTGCCGGATTTGACCTTTCTCCACGCCGACGCCACACTCGTCTGCGGTGACTATCACTGACAGAACAGAAGCGTGACTCATCGGAGAACACGACGTTCCGCCATTCCCTCATCCAAGTCGCTCTAGCCCGGCACCATGCCAGGCGTGCACGTCTATGCTGTGGAGTCAATGGTAGTCTTCTGAGCGGACGCCGGGAGTGCAGGCCTCCTTCAACCAATCGACGATCGACGGGAAATTGTTCTGGTCGATATTGGAACAGCCAGGGTGTCTTGCACATGCTGAAGAATGGCGGTTGACGTGGCGTGCGGGGCTGCCACCGCTTGGCGGCGGATGCGCCGATCCTCGCGTGCTGACGTCACTCGGGCTGCACCTGGACCCCTCGCACGTGCCACATGTCCCTGCGCCAACCATCTTCGCCACAGGCGCTGCACCGTGGACACATCCCTATGGGTATCGGCTGCGATTTGACGAAGCGACCAACCTGCCCTTCTCAGCCCGATCACCATACCCCTCGTAAAGTCGTCTGTCTGCTGGAAATGCCTCCGTTGACGGCGGCCTGGCATTCTTAGTTATACACGTGTCCTGTGGCACACGACAACACGTTCTACAATGACTGTCGGCTGAGAAATCACGGTACGAAGTGGGCCATTCGCCAACGCCGTGTCCCATTAATCGTTCGCTACGTGCGCAGCACAGCGGCGCATTTCACATCATGAGCATACCTCAGTGACGTCAGTCTACCCTGCAATTGGCATAAAGTTCTGACCACTCCTTCTTGGTGTTGCATTTGCTCTGTCAGTCAGTGTATTTATATAGATGCCTGGCTCCTTGTCTGAATGGTAAAGAGGTTCGATTTCTGGTCGGCCCGGGGATTTTAGCAGTTTATGGGTAATTTCTCTAACTCGAGGGAAAAAAAATTGTTCAACAGTACCTATGAGGGCCCTATTCACCAGTAGAGATCTCAATTTTCAGCTCCGAGATGGAATTTTACGATGCTATATTTTCCTGTCCTCCTTGTATGGTTTCGAAGGCTGGACGCTCAGCACTTTGCCGAAGAGGTAGATTGAAGCTTTCGAAATGTATTTGTACAGAAGAATGCTTCGGATATTCTGGGTAGAAAGGAAGTCCTCAAGTAGTTTTTTTTTTTTTTTTTTAAGAGCTTCTAACAACCGGGTGTCCACAATACAAGTTGCGGTATTCAGTGCGGTACAGCATGGGCTGTAATGATCGTAGGAGTATGAAATTTCTTAGATATGCTAAGTATGGTAACTAAGTAATGCGCTCGCCAATTATGCCACAAAATTCATTAGTTCCAAACTTTGCCACCAGGCGAAAATATGGCGCTGTAAGCGGTCAGAGCATGTAATATTTCGTAACTCTGACGTCAAAATGTTCTTCCGGTAGAATTGCGCTGTATCAGTACCATTCTCTTTGGTCAGTTCCTTGGTTGTTGCTTGGTGACGCATGTTGATTCCTTTTGTGAAGTGAATCTTCGTTGTAACATACGAAAGTTGAACTTTTCCGTGTGAAACGTAATGCCTATTGGGAAGAGAGCCGTGCACTACTACTGAAGTAGTAGTGAAATTGTTTTTATCAGAATGGCAACAATAGCAACGCTGTATTGCGGGAATATCGCCGACAGAAACAGCAGAGAAGAAATTTGAGGAAACAGGTGAATTAGGCGTCGCACCAAGTAGAGGACAGCGGCCCATCCCTATGGATGTTGATGAAGTTGCTGTAGCTGTAGCAGACCGTGCAGCACATTCTCCCAATTATGTAACCAGGCTCGAGTTGTGTCACGTGAATTGTCGCTACCCCGGTCAACAGTTCATAAGTTTCTGCGGCGCATTTTACACTGGTATCCATACAACATTCATACTGTTCGCAAATTGAAATCCCAAGATGTTGCACACCGCTGTGACTTTGCCCTTCGGTTTCTGGCGCGCGTGGAAGTGGACAACATGTGGCCGAGGAATGTTATGTGGACTGACGAGGCACATTTTACTCTGGAGGGTGCAGTGAATGCACAGAACTGTCGCATATGGGGTTCGACTCCTCCAAACGTTGTGCAGGAACAACCATTGCATTCAGCTTACGTGACTGTTTGGTGTGGTTTTACAAGCTCCTTCATTCTCGGTCCGTTTTTCGGTATAACTTAACATAAGGCTCGCCAAGATAAAAACATAGTAATCAAGGCTGACGGTGGGCGAATGGACTCTGCCATTGGTTGAAGATTTCGCCAATGATTACAGAACATCTCGCTGTCTTGAATTATGGGAGTGACGTTTCATAGAGTAAATCTTCAGCCAATGGCAAAATCCATTCGTGCCACCGCCAGCCATAATTTAACAATATCGGAATAACGCGACTTGTGATGTAATATGAATAAGAAATAGAGGCCAAAAGCCGCTTCGCGGCTTCTAACCTGGGGGGCTTACACCCCCACACCCCCTTTCCTTGATTACATACCGGTACCAATGGTTTTGTCACAAGCCGGACCTAACGAATCCAGACCAATGATTTTCTCACTAGCCGGACCTAACGTATCGAGATCAATGGCTCTGTCACTGGAAAAATTATTTTACACACACACACACACACACACATTAGGATATAGAAAAAAAAATTATACCGACATTGAACGTACCTTTATTGCAATGTCCACAAACACAATTTTCAACAGTAACTTGTTGATTACCGTAGCAACGAAGACATTGGTACGTCATATTAGAAACTGATCAATGACAAATGAACATTAAACAGCGGTTCTGCGCTGGTGAGCCTTAAGTAAAGTTGTGCCTGTTTTTCTTTGATGGGATGACCCCTGGTGGGCCTGTTAGGTGTACAGTGACATCTGCACGTTATAGGGACCTCCTTGTGCAACACGTGATTCCAGCTTTGCAGGAACGCAACTGTGACCACACCGTTATTTTCATGCAAGATGGGGCAACACCACATATCACTAGCCAGGTGAAAGAATTGCTTCGAGAAACCTTCAGTAACGACCGCATTATCTCTAGGCATTTTCCAGATGCGTGGCCTTCGATGTTCCCCGACCTAAATCCATGTGACTTCCGGTTGTGGGGATATTTAAAAGATCGTGTCTATCAGGGACATGTCCGGTCTCTGCCTGGTCTAAAGGCTAGCATACGACGACATGTCGGTCTGATTTCACCCGATATGCTGCCGATTACTGTCGACCATGTCGTATTACGGATGCAGCATGTTGCCGAGTTCGGAGGCCATATTGAACAGTGTTCGTAATCATAAATGCTAATAAACTTCCCAGAACCACCGTTATCATGTGTTGATCTTTCCTGCCTTTTTTTTTTTTTTTTTTTTTTTTGACCCTTACCATACAATGACTCTATATGTAGAGCGTGGCCAACGAGTGCTTCATTCTGATTGGCTCCGCTATCTTTCAGCCAAATGTCCCGTCAACAATTATTGACCCAGATCGCGTGCCACGATCATGAAAAGAAGATAGAAAACGGAAATTACTGGAGAGATATTCAGGTATATTTTCAGTCAAGAGTCGATAGATAAGGGTTAATACATGCTGATTTCTCTGCTGCTCTACTTTTAACTAAGAAAGTTGTGCATAAAAAGGGGATACATGTGAGACAAAGTTCAATGAAAAACTAAATCTAATGCAGGAGTTTAAAGCTCTCTGCAGTTTCTTATTTTGTTCACTGGTAGCATCCAGCAACACAACATCACAATAGTTAAAAATTGGATGTATCAATGTTTGAACCAGTCTTATTTTTAAGTTGAGAGGTAATAGAGATTGGTGAATCTTAAGGGGATGAAGTGATGAATGAACTTTCCTGCATAACTTACATTAGTAACATGCTCATCCCAGTTTATTCATTTATAGTGACTCCAAGGCTTTTTACTGATTAACAGAATAGGATAGCAATGCCATTTAGTTGAATGACTGGAAGTTGTAGCTGTGTGTTCTCTGCGCTAGTATGATAGCTTGTGTTTTCGTTGGGTTGATGGAGAGAGTATTCTCAGCTGCATAACAGCTGATCTGCTCTAAGTTTCGAATTGAATTTGAGAATATATCCATCATGATAGCTCATACGGTGAAAACGAATGAGACAAAAATGTTCGGAAGTGGCCTTTCCTTTAGCTTTTGCTATGTACAGGATTTAGATAAAACAGATATTTTCGGGGATATTCGGACATCTGCGAAAAATATTATAATCGTGAAAATCTCCGTTATTTTTCATCACACGGTAAAATCACACTAAACGTAAAATATCGGAAATTATATTCTAAACAACTTTCGCTATGTAGAGGTTTTCGATACAGTGAATATTAACGGAGAAATATGACATTTACTGCCTTCGCCTCCTTAAAATTACTAACCATTTTGTTATTATTGTTACCATTACAATGCACGACATAACTCTACTCCCTGCTAGGTGCGTCTTATAACGTGCTACATTCAGAGCTGAAAACAAGCAATTGTCCAATTTCATTTTGAAACCCTTTCCGGATCTGTTTCTGCATCCGTAAGCATTACAGCCTGGCGTAATTTTCCTAAAAACTCAGAAATACCTAAATTCACCCACATTTCGAAACTAATAATACTAAATAATCTGCCGTGTTTAATAAAAACATATTTTCGGTTTATTCAGGTTAAACAGATTAAAACTTCCCTGAAAGTGCGGAAAGAGTGATCCTACCCTGTGTGGAATACATACGTTTAAATCAGCTGACGGGACATTTGGCTAAAACATGGTAGAGCCAATCAGACTGAAGCACTCGTTGGCCACACTGTATATAAAGATTCACTGTACCCTACTCAACTACAGTCCCATTTCACTCATCTCTAACCTGGGAAATTATGAAACTGACGGCCTTCTCCACAGGAGGCCCAAGTCTCTCCTAAATTAAACCACCCTTCGGGTGCATGTCACACCCTGACCAGCGCGATTCCGTTCAAAGTACCACCACTTCCAACACCTATGCAGTTTAGTTCAAATTCCACCGAAATTTGCACTCAAGGCCCATAAGGCCGAAGGGTTAAAATCGCTCACATGGATTTTGGGTCTCTAGCCATATATCCTACGAGATGCGTGGTCTACTACTGAAAATGAAAACATACAACCTGTTTTCCAGTCATTGACCGGGCCAGGGATGTAATGAATGAATCCTATATAGGCTAATGGGGTCGCCACTCCCAAAGTGATTTATTAATGACTGATAGATGCTATGAAATGAGAATGGAGAGTGTTGCTGGAATGAAAGATGACAGGGAAAACCGGAGTACCCGGAGAAAAACCTGTCCCGCCTCCACTTTGTCCAGCAAAGGATTTGAACCACGATATCCAGCGGTGAGAGGCCGACGCGCTGCCGTCTGAGCCATGGAAGCTCTCACTGTACCCTACTACTGCTTACATATTTTCACCTGGTGGCAAAACTTAGAACTAATAATTTTTTGGGCATAATTCGCGATCGCGTTGCTTAGTTAGGATATCTACGGAATTTCAGACTCCTACGATCATTACAGCCCATGCTGTACCGCAATGAATGCCATAACTTAATTGTGGACACCCGGTACATCGGGCACATCATGAGAGGTAACGATATGAATTTCTCCAAATCATTATCGAAGAGAAAACTGAAAGACGACGATCTGCGGGGAGACGGAGACATTCCAGCTTAAAGACTTGGACCGTTGGTATGGACGAACTTAACATTGGAATCCTTCGGTTTCGTGAGTAATCATAAGCCGCCTCTGTGGTGTAGTGGTTAGCGTGATTAGCTGCCACCCCCGGAGGTCCGGGTTCGATTCCCGGCTCTGCCACGAAATTTGAAAAGTGGTACGAGGGCTGGAACGGGGTCCACTCAGCCTCGGGAGGTCAACTGAGTCCACTCAGCCTCGGGAGGTCAACTGAGTAGAGGTGGGTTCGATTCCCACCTCCGCCATCCTCGAAGTGGTTTTCCGTGGTTTCCCACTTCACCTCCAGGCGAATGCCGGGATGGTACCTAACTTAAGGCCACGGCCGCTTCCTTCCCTCATCCTTGCCTATCCTTTCCAATCTTCCCATCCCCCTCCAAGGCCCCTGTTCACCATAGCAGGTGAGGCCGCCTGGGCGAGGTACTGGTCATACTCCCCAGTTGTATCCCCCGACCAAGAGTCTGAAGCTCCAGGACACTGCCCTTGAGGCGGTAGAGGTGGGATCCCTCGCTGAGTCCGAGGGAAAAGCCGAACCTGGAGGGTAAGCAGATGATGATGATGATGAGTAATCATAATCAACTGGAACGCCAACCTTCGTAGGGAAACGGCTTCAGAAGAAGGAAAAGAAGAAGAAGCAGCAGAAGACTATAATGAGTGATGTACATTCCTTCCCAATCATGATGGTCCAGTTGAGTCTGGCATCACTCACTCGCTCATAATAGGTCTCCCCTTTCTTTTGCCGAATCCTCTTTCTCCTCTTCAATGTCAATCAAATACGCCGTGCACAAAAGACGAGCGCTCAACCTACGACGTTCACGAATGATATTGAAATGAAATGTCGTATGGGTTTTAGTGCCGGGATATCCCAGGACGGGTTCGGCTCGCCAGATGCAGGTCTTTCTATTTGACTCCCGTAGGCGACCTGCGCGTCGTGATGAGGATGAAATGATGATGAAGACAACACATACACCCAGCCCCCGTGCCATTGGAATTAACCAATTAAGGTTAAAATCCCCGACCCGGCCGAGAATCGAACCCGGGACCCTCTGAACCGAAGGCCAGTACGCTGACCGCTCAGCCAACGAGTCGGACACGAATGATATTGGGAGGAGCTGATAATCTCATTGTTTAGCTTCTTAAAATCACAATTTCGTCGCCATAAGACCTATCTGTGTCGGTGCGACGTAAAGCCCCAAGAAAAAAAAATCACAATAACTATCGCCATCACAATCCCAATCCTAGAAAAGATACAGGTAGTAGGTAGGGGCACTTAGGAACATCACATTGATATAGATTATTTTTATTACCGTGCCAGGCAGGTTGCGTCATCCAAACTGACCACCATTTTGCACCTACAATAACAAATCGGTTAACTTTGATCTGCTACTCTATGAGAGGGATACACGTTTTACTGGTTGTGTTTCTTCCGATAACTTTGAGTGCTTTACAAACCAGATGGTTTTTGTTTGTCCCTTCCGGGGTCTAGCCGTAGGCAATTTCGATTCTTCGTGGAAACTTAGTGGGCAGCTGGTCGTTCCTGTAGGCTTGTCGGCCGGTGTTCGTGGAAATTAGCCCCGACTTAAACATGCAGGAATGGAGGCACCACTTAAAATTGTACGTATCTACGGGAAGAACAGATCCCTTATCCGAGTAAAATATTGTATCATTTTGTATGTTCTTATCACAGGGGCGTAGCCAGGGGGGAGGGGGGAGGGAGGGAGAGTGGGTACTGGGCGTTAGAACACCCCCCACATGGACATTTTACAAAAAAGAAAATAAGTGCAAAACCCTTCAACCCCAAAACTGTACCATATGTATATATCTTAATGTTAAGTATTTTTTAGAATAGTGGCACTCACTAACATATTTTTCAGCAGTGATATAGACTGAGTATAAGCTATGTGTCCGTGAACTGGTTGCTGAACCTCTTATTCTAAGGTATACGACGCCGCCGCATATTTTTGGCACACTTTAAACATCTCATAAACCGTTGGATATAATAGTGGCATTTAACACAGATAACTTGATACCTGATGTCAGTGATTCTTGAGAAATTCTAAGAACTGTATCCAATTTCAACCTCAGTAAATGTAATTTTTGAAAATACTCCCTTAACTCCAAAACTATACCATATGTATATATCTTAACATTAACTAATTTTAGAATACTGGCATTCATGTTTATTTAATGGCATTCTTGTTTAATTTTAATTTTAGTAGTATTTATTCTGTACAGTCGCTATTAAGTAGGTTCTCTAGCAGCTGAAGATGACCTATCTACAGGTCGAAACCGGTACTGTCTTTTTATGTAAATAATATTGACACTATGTAAAATAAAGTATTGATTAGGTGGAGAACTCATCCTTTATACTTGAATCGGACCATTTTTTATCATGATACTTTTATAAATCGTCAATGCTGTCATGGCATTTCGAAACATTAATTGCACTTTTTTTAAGAGGCTGTGACGCCGAAATAAATTTGGACAATAAAGCTGGTAGCTAGGGACAGCCTTGTGTGTCAACTAAGGTAACAGGTGTCGAGCTACGTGTTTCTTACCCTTCATATCTACACTTCATGAACTGTATGAAAGACAAGTCCTATTTGCGGGGCGAATTGGCCGTGCGGTTAGGGGCGCGCAGCCGTGACCTTGCATCCGGGAGACAGTGGGTTCAAACCCCACTATCGGCAGCCCTGAAGATAGTTTTCCGTGGTTTCCCATTTTCACACAAGGCGAATGCTGGGGCTATATCTTAATTAACGCCACGGCCGCTTCTTTCCCTCTCCTAGACATTTCCTATCCCATCGTGACCATAAGACCTATCTGTGTCGGTGCGACGTAAAACAAATTATAAAAATGTCCTATTTCCACGACAATCATTACTGGAAAGAAACTCAGTTCGCCATTGTAATTCAGAAACTACTCGAAAATTTGTTCGTAAACTTAGGCCTATCCGTAGTTCGCATAGCCATATCAATTACTAATGTAACCCCATAGCATTACAGCCCTGAAGGGCCGTGGCCTACCAAGCAACCGCTGCTCAGCCCGAAGGCCTGCAGATTACAAGGTGTCGTGTGGTCGGCACGACGAATCCTCTCGGCCGTTATTCTTGGCTTTCTAGATCGGAGCCGCTATCTCACCGTCAGATAGTTTCTCAATCCTAATCACGTAGGCTGAGTGAAATACGAACCAGCTCTCAGATCCAGATAAAATTCCCTGATCCGGCCGGGAATCGAACTCGGGGCCTCCGTAGGAGGCAGGCACGCTACCCCTACACCACGAGGCCGGCCATTTACTACTATATGGGGTCTAAATTTGATGTGTTGTGTTGTGGCCTCTAGCATTTTTATTTTAGTTAATCCCTTTCAGCGTTTGATTTTGATTTTCTTGCGTTAGGAAATGAGATGATAGAGTTCCACTGAATTTATATTCAGAAATGAAACTTCTGCTACTATGAATGTGGATGTTGCGGATGCTGTACCAGTGAAGTTATCAATTATCACCCCAAAAATGCAGCAGTCGTGTTAGCGAAGAAGCCTATCAACCTTTAAAGGAACGATGCATTTTAGTTTAAAACAACAGATGGTTATGTATCTCAACACTTTGTCTAATAGTCTCTGTGAACGATCAAACTTATTTCACAATCTTTTGTTCGCACCTAATACAGTGCCTCATCAGTTTTCACACCTTAAATGATTAAATGCAGAGTCCAGCCATGTTCCTCTGCATTTAGAAACATTTCTTCCTCCATTCATCCCACATGACACTATCATCTAAGCCATATTATACGCACCCCAGCATCTAACGTGCTGTATCTTATTTTGTATTTCATATTTTCTTTATGCTGTCTGTTGCTACCTCTTGATGGATGCTGTATTTTTCCGCCTGTTCATTGGCACCGAACAGAACAAACTGTAGCACTCAGCACTAATGTATGTGCTGAATAACTGTGAGAACGCTAGACGCCCTGTTGTCACGAATCACGCTCCCAAACCGAGAATCTCTGGGGATTCCCCTTTTAGTCGCCCCTTACAAGAGGCAGCATATAGGCCTACAGTGGATGACGGCAAATTGCTTTATTCGTCCTCGTGGTTTATTACAACATTGCCTTGGACTACTGAAGTTCTCTGAAACCCCGTCATCTACCGTAGGGCTGTTACGAATTTCCAAGATACACGTATTTACGAATATCCTCCTGTCGGGGCCGATGACCTTAGATGTTAGGCCCCTTCAAACAACAAGCATCATCATCATCATCATCATCATCATCATCATCATCATCATCATCATCATCATCATCATATCCTCCTGTCATTGTTCTCACCACTTCGTAAGTTTTGTAATTGTTTAGAGGAAATCAGGGGGAATCATCCAAGGAAGGAAGGAAGGAAGGAAGGAAGGAAGGTCGTATTTTTTCAGTATTGTTATCGTAATCGTAGCCACTGGGTTTCCAGTTTTACATGGAATCACAACCAGGGAGACATGACTTTTTGATTCAAACCTCCCACATGCTTGCCGATAACTTGGATGGTAGATCACTTTAAACAACAAACAACATCATCATCATCATGACCATGATCATCATCATCATCACCATCATCATCATCATGTCCGGCTACCTGGTTGAATGATAAGCAAAGTCGCCTTCGGTTCAGAGGGCCCCGGGTTCGATTTCCGACCGGGTCGGAGATTTTAACCTTAAATGGTTCATTCCTCTGACTCGGGGACTGGGTGTTTGTACTGCCCCCAACATCCCTACAAATCATACACAACACTATCCTCCAGTACAATAAAACGCATTTCGCCTACACGGCAGATGTCGCTTACCCTCGTCGGAGAGTCTGCCTTACAAGGGCTGCACCAGGCTAGCAATATCCACATGAAAATATATCATACTAGCTAATGTACCCGTGCTTCGCTACGGAATTCTAAATTTTATACAGAATTCCAGGTTAGGTAGTGTAAACGTTGGGAGCAAGATTGTATTAAGTTGCATAGCTCTTAACGTTGCCCTAGAAGCACAACGGGCAAGTCACCAACGTCTTTTCTCATATCAAGACTGGGTTAGGGAATTTTCATTGTAATGGTAGGCCAACTTGCCTACCGTCGGTCACAATCAGGTTGGGGAGTTTTCATTATAATGGCAGACACTCACTCTCCGCTTGCCTTTATAGATTCTCAGAAAGACTCTCTTAGTGGTTTTTCCCAATTGAAATGAACGTGCGTCATTACAATGACGTCGATAGGAATGGTGCGATTAAAAGCAATGCCTTCATATGAAATACTCGATCAAATGAAAAACCACACATTTTTCACTTTTAACGAACAGTCCTATGCTGCCGAACTAATAGTCCAAAGCTACAGAGCTGGAATGACCAAGACGCAGACATCCGTGATCCATGAACAATCTTCGTCCTTTCTTCGGCGGGGGGAGGGGGGGGGTGTTGTTCAAATAGTGGATAGTCCCAGGGCAAAAACTATACCCGTTTACTTATCGGCTTTCTGGGAGTACCCGATGAGTCGGAAAATCTAAATTCACTACACTGACGGGGGAAAGAACTATCTGATGTGGGGGCAATTTTTCCTCCAAGCCAGAGAAGAAACCACATCTTCGCTGCTAACTTGGAATAAAATTAATGTAGATTTAATGAAAGTGAAGAGGAAGAAGCTTTTCCTAAGAAACGGCTCTTTTCAAGGTTGAATTTGAGTTATTTAGTGATTTCTGGTACTATAATTTGTAATAGGGCTAAATTGTAATTCCAGACCAGTTCATACTACTACTAACTGAGCCTCTGACTTAAGTGCGCACACTGCTCATTCAAAACAGCGCGTCAGAGTAGGTATCGAATAGCTGACATACTATGATGAACCAGTGTGTTACGTACCAGCAGTATCAGAAAATGTATGAACCAGAGGATTGGCATGCTAAAGAAGAAAGTTATCTAACTCCTCAGCTATTTTCCGCCAATATTCAGTTAGGCTGTTATGCTCGGTACGCAGCAGTAATCCCATCTATCGGAGTTGAATGACAGCATAAGAGACAAGAACATTACAACAAACAACGGTCAGTGTAATGTTATTGTTGATCTATGTTACACGCTTTCGATATTGTAGGCCGTCACATTATTAATTGTCTTCTGGTTCTGAAATACCACTCTTATCATAGTCGGTACGGTAACACTGAATAAAACATAAATGATCGGAAATTATATTCTCTATAACTTTTGTTACGTAGTACTTTTTCATAGGACCAAGAACATAGGTATTTAAAAATTAAATTTTAGGTGCCTTCCCCTGAACTACCATTTCACCCAGAGTGAATAACATTGTTTATAGCTTAAACTGTAGTTTCTTATTCCCCGACTCTATATACCGATTTTCATTAAATTCTGTTTACCCATTTTGTCGGGGCTCGGCGTTGATATGGACTTAGCAACAAAAATCCAAATTCATGAATATCTCTGTTATCATAGCCGGTACAGTAAAAATGCATAAGACGTAAATGGTCAGAAATTTATGAAAGAAAGTTATGTAGTATTTATCAATATGACCACTAATAATATAAATATTTGATAATTGAATTTTAGGCCTTCCCCTAAACTACCATTTCACTCAGGGTGAATAAAATAATTTATAGCCTAGATTGTAGCGGCTCACCACCCGACTCTACATACCGATTTTTATTAAATTCTCTTCAGCCGTTCTCTCGTGATGCGTGTACAGACAGACAGACAGACAGACAGACAGACAGACAGACAGACAGACAGACAGACAGACAGACAGACAGACAGACAGACAGACAGACAGACAGACAGACAGACAGACAGACAGACAGAAATTACGGAAAAGTAAAAACTGCATTTTCTTGTTACTGTGGTCATGATCGATACAGAAATACCATTCTTTTCAAATTCTGAGCAATGTACAGACAAAACTCTTATTTTATATATATAGATGAACATCATCATCATCATCATCATCATCATCATCATCATCATCATGATTAACAACCCATATGAATTGGCTAGAATTCGAGCCACAGATGTATAGGTGAGAAGCTAGTATAAAAGGAGTGAAAAGACCGACCAAATTGGCTACATGGTGCAGGCCTCGCAGGAGATAGTAGGTTCGAAACCCACTGTCGGCAACCCTGAAGATGGTTTTCCGTGGTTTCCCATTTTCGCACCAGACAAATATTGGAGCTGTAACACATTATTAAGGCCACGGTCGCTATCTTCCCAATCTTAGCCCTCTCCCATCCTTGCGTCGTCGATAAACTAGAAAGAAAGACTCGCTAGACCTTGCAAAACTTAACCGCCAGGATTGGAAGAAGACAATGTTTGATCGTAAGAAGTCGGATAGGAAAGGTACGACAGAGAAGCCTGGTAAAAGACTCAGCTATTATTTATTAGGTATTTTTACATGGGTCTTATAGTGTTTGAACTCCTCAGCCTTTTTCCAGTCATTCGACAGGTTCAGAAATGGAATGAATAAAGCCCCCATCTAGCGGGGAGGACAGGAACTGTGCCGGCTGCCGAAGCCTGTCGCACTCCTCTGGGGCAATGATTAATGCCTGACAGATGAAATTAAATGATATTGGAGAGTGTTGCTAGAATGAAAGATGACAGGGAAAACCGGAGTACCCGGAGAAAAACCTGTCCCACATCGGCTTTGTCCAGCTCACGTCTCACAAGGAGTGACCGAGATTTGAACCACGGAACTTAGCGTTGAAAGGCCGACGCACTGCCGCCTGAGTCACGGAGGCTCTTTATAGTGTTATATGTGACATACTTAGTGTTTCGTCAGATTGAAAAGCTATAAAGTTTATTGAGTTCGAGGATTTCCACGTTTCTGGTAATTTTTTCAATAAACCCACCATTTCGAGATTTGTATTTTGAATTCACTTCGCCAGAGGGTCCGAATGATATAAAAACAGTTACAATCCACCCGATAGAATATATTAAGCCTTAGCCTTTTATAGATACATTGGTGTTTCTTCTTCTTTTCCAGAAGTCCCATTAGATATCCCTACCACACACAAATCCTTGCGGTGATCACGTCCTATATATTTACCTCAGTCGTCACGATGGTAGCTTATCATTGGTGGAGTCACAGCCTTCGCTGTGTGCCAGAATCTCGCTTGTTGTGTACTATTCTCGAAATAACATAAACAAAAGTAAATATTCGCGTGTGAGGCAGCACATGTTCCTGGCACTTGCCAGGCAGTACATTACTGTGTGCGCGTTCAGATGTTATCTCCAGTTTTAGACTACACAACAAATGCACTGTTGTTTATGAGATACTCTGTTCCTTTGTTTGCTTAAAGCTACTTTTACCATCGCGTGTTAACATATATGCAAGAGTTTAATTTGCGGGCAGAGTTCCAGCATCGCTCTTGGGAAAGATGATGATGATGATGATGATGATGATGATGATGATGATGATTGTTATTGTTATTATTATTATTATTATTACATTGATCTGTCTCAGTCATATCCTTGGCTTTGGCGATATGAAAATGAATGAGGTATGAGCGATGCTAGTAATGCTATTTCTTATGCAGCTAGTGTCTGTTATAAATGGTGTGAAAATGTTGCTCATTGGGTCGGTTGATTGGTGAATTTCAGTGGTTTTGGCTAACTGATATGTAATAGCAACTTAAACAGTATTATAAATAAATAAATAAATAAATAAATAAATAAATAAATAAATAAATAAATAAATATGAAGGAATACTGGGCCAACAGGAAGGCTCAAGAGGCCACTAAGAACACAATCCAACAACTAAGTAGTTCTAAATCGAATACTATGAAGTCGAAATCACAAGAGTTTAAAGCAGGAAAATAATGTGGATGGTAGAGCATTTCCTAAATCAGACACACTACCCACTGATGTACCAAAGCAGAACGGTGTCAGGTGAGGTCCGCAGAATTCAACAGACGTCTCGCAATATGTGAGCTCCCCAAGGGAACCTTCATTATCAATTAATAGCTCCGAGATCCCACGGCTTTTCACTTACATACTTAATCTGTGACAAGGTGAGGAAAGAGTAAAGGTATAATTGAGAGGGGATAGCGAAGGCCGACGCATATAGCTTCTTTCTCTAAAGTGTGTGAGCGTATTACAAGACATTTTGTAGCTGAGTGCAATTACAGAGATGTCGAAAGGGAGCCAATTGATCTGAAAGAGAGACTCTTCCAAGAACTCACAAAAGGAGCGATGAAGTGTTCTATGACGAGCTCGTTGAGAAATTAAAGCAGCGCAATATTGCTCACGTGCAGACGTGTTCCAAGTATTGGTTGTCTATCCATGAAAGAACGGCAACACTCCCGTCCACAAAGTGTGAACGATTTCTTTATTATGATTTTGATTAATTAATTAAATTAATCACTCTCTTTAACGTTAATCTCGTTAATCTCGTTGACGTTAACGTAGCAAGGAATTGTGGTTTTTGGTTTAGAGTCAAAAGGGTTAAAATTAAGTAATAGAATTTAGTTATTATTCATAAATCGGCCTACATAATACATTCTGGCGTTCACTCAATTTTCGATTACCGAGCTCGATAGCTGCAGTCGCTTAAGTGCGCCCAGTATCCAGTACTCGGGAGATAGTAGGTTCGAACCCCACTGTCGGCAGCCCTGAAAATGGTTTTCCGTGGTTTCCCATTTTCACACCAGGCAAATGCTGGGGCTGTACCTTAATCAAGGCCACGGCTGCTTCCTTCCCACTCCTAGCCCTTCCCTGTTCCATTGTCGCCATAAGACCTATCTGTGTCGGTGCGAAAAAAAAAAAAAGAAAAAAAAAAAGCAATTTTCGATTGATCCAGTGTCGACCACGGCGTTTATCCCTTTGCACCAGTTGTCCACTTCACATCCCAGTAAGTCCCAAAAGTCACGATGCCTATTCTTTTCTTTCGTTTTTTGCTAGTGGCTTTACGTTGCACCGACACAGATAGGTCTTATGGCGACGATGGGATAGGAGAGGCCTAGGAATGGGAAGGAAGCAGCCGTGGCCTTAATTAAGGTACATCCCCAGCATTTGCCTGGTGTGAAAATGGGAAACCACGGAAAACCATCTTCAGGGCTGCCGACAGTGGGATTCGAACACACTATCTTCCGGATGCAAGCTCACAGCCACGCGCCTCTAACCGCACGGCCAACTCGCCCGGTGATAACTGTTCTGAAGAGTTTCGTTTGTGCGCTTCATCTGGTCGTAAACCCATTTCTTCGAGATCTTTCTTGACGTTAACGTACCAGGGAATTGTGGTTTTTGGTTTGGAGTCAAAATGGTTAAAAATGCACTTTGTCCATCGGGAGTCGTCCATCCGTAGCAGGTGACCGCAGAAGCCCTGCGGTTGCGCACTGTGTCCGCGATCTTCTCTTAGAGTAGATTTCTTGTCTGGATTTTCTTATGTACGTTCCGTTTTTGTAGTTTGGGCCAAGAATCTGACCGCTAATGCCTCTGTATCTAGTTCGTTTAATTGGATTCACTTACTAAGGTATTTAAACTTGCGCATAAAATTTATTGTTCCATATTTGGTGTTCAGTTGGGTCGTGTTGTCTTCGATCAAATCAAAATCTGTTTATTTGAAAATGAGGTGTCTATCTCGGTGGCAAATGGTACACTAAAATACATTATTGGCAAGCACTAAATTTTAAATTAACAAGAGAAGAAGAAAAATTTCCTATAATACAATATTATACAATTTACACGAATATTTTTTTTCTATTAAACACACACCTCATCCTTAATAAATGTATATTGTTTACAAAATTCTACTTATAATATCTCCTGTACTTACAATCATAGTCAACTCATATACAGTATGTGGAGTTACTTCAAATAATACTATACAACTGGTATAAGATTAAAATTTACATTGCATTTATTTACTTATTTTCAACCATTTTGGAACCTAAGTAGCTTAACGACCTGCTGCGTCTTAACCAGAGCCCCTTTTGCCACCTCTTTTCAGAGTTCCTGAAGGGCCTTCACAGCTACCGTAGCGGTCCCAGGGCCCTCGAAGTCCCCACTGTACTTCACCCCTACAGGCAGTCCCCTACTTTGGCTGTCCAAACTCCATAGACCAGGGGATGGAATTAATTTATTCACACACATTTTTTATTTACACTGACTGACAGAGCAAATGCAACACCAAGGAGGAGTGGTTCGAAAGGGATGAAAGTTGGGAAAAAACAGAGACGGCACGGACGAATAATTGATGTTTATTTCAAACCGATATGCAGGTTACACAATGCGCACGGCATCGACTCAGTAGGATGTAGGACCACCGCGAGCGGCGATGCACGCAGAAACACGTCGAGGTACAGAGTCAATAAGAGTGCGGATGGTGTCCTGAGGGATGGTTCTCCATTCTCTGTCAACCATTTGCCACAGTTGGTCGTCCGTACGAGGCTGGGGCAGAGTTTGCAAACGGCGTCCAATGAGATCCCACACGTGTTCGATTGGTGAGAGATCCGGAGAGTACGCTGGCCACGGAAGCATCTTTACACCTCGTAGAGCCTGTTGGGAGATGCGAGCAGTGTGTGGGCGGGCATTATCCTGCTGAAACAGAGCATTGGGCAGCCCCTGAAGGTACGGGAGTGCCACCGGCCGCAGCACATGCTGCACGCAGCGGTGGGCATTTAAAGTGCCTTGAATACGCACTAGAGGTGACGTGGAATCATACGCAATAGCGCCCCAAACCATGATGCCGCGTTGTCTAGCGGTAGGGCGCTCCACATTTACTGCCGGATTTGACCTTTCTCCACGCCGACGCCACACTCGTCTGCGGTGACTATCACTGACAGAACAGAAGCGTGACTCATCGGAGAACACGACGTTCCGCCATTCCCTCATCCAAGTCGCTCTAGCCCGGCACCATGCCAGGCGTGCACGTCTATGCTGTGGAGTCAATGGTAGTCTTCTGAGCGGACGCCGGGAGTGCAGGCCTCCTTCAACCAATCGACGGGAAATTGTTCTGGTCGATATTGGAACAGCCAGGGTGTCTTGCACATGCTGAAGAATGGCGGTTGACGTGGCGTGCGGGGCTGCCACCGCTTGGCGGCGGATGCGCCGATACTCGCGTGCTGACGTCACTCGGGCTGCGCCTGGACCCCTCGCACGTGCCACATGTCCCTGCGCCAACCATCTTCGCCACAGGCGCTGCACCGTGGACACATCCCTATGGGTATCGGCTGCGATTTGACGAAGCGACCAACCTGCCCTTCTCAGCCCGATCACTATACACCTCGTAAAGTCGTCTGTCTGCTGGAAATGCCTACGTTGACGGCGGCCTGGCATTCTTAGCTATACACGTGTCCTGTGGCACACGACAACACGTTCTACAATGACTGTCGGCTGAGAAATCACGGTACGAAGTGGGCCATTCGCCAACGCCGTGTCCCATTAATCGTTCGCTACGTGCGCAGCACAGCGGCGCATTTCACATCATGAGCATACCTCAGTGACGTCAGTCTACCCTGCAATTGGCATAAAGTTCTGACCACTCCTTCTTGGTGTTGCATTTGCTCTGTCAGTCAGTGTACAATAACCTGCACTTGTCGAATGCCCTCTAACATTTCATTTATTTTCTCTGTTGATGTTCATTCTCTTCTTGAATATCTGTACAGATTTTGGAAAAGGATCAAACACTACCCCTGGTAAACTGTTCCACTCCTTCACGCCCTTCCCAATGAATGAAAATTTACCCCAATCGCTTCTGCTAATACTAGCGCGTGGTGTCAAGTTCCTTCAGATTCTAGCTTCTTGCTTCACGAACTGAATGAACAGGCATATTGGTATCACCTCACAGTGGCATTACCCGTAAATAAAATATATATCGAGCTGAAGGGAATTGCAAAATACTCGTTCATCATACTACTTACTTCTTCCTATCTCTATGCCCTCATTTTTCGAGAGCCATGCCTCTTTCTTCTGTAGTATGGCTAGTGGATACGATGTTAAATCCCATTAGCCTTAACATCAACATTCATCGATACGGCGCATGGTGATTCTGAGTAATTCTCACCTCTGTTATAAATACCAATCTAGGTGAAAGAACTAGTTTATGCTACAAGTTCTTAGAAAACACTTTTCCTGCCTCTCCAGAACATTTTTGTGATTAACCTCAATCTGCTTGAGCTCTGGTTTGAATAATTCAATACTCTGGTCCTGCTCATCATGTAGGGCATCTTCGCTGGTGCTGGCAAGGTGCCGGACACTTGTGTACAGTTATGATAGCGGTCGAGTGAGAACGAACCTGGCCTGTTGACATCACCGCCCTCCATAGCGGCCGTCATCGTCAAAATCGCATATATTCTAAAACATCACGGATTATATACTACTACTCGTATTTCCAGGTATATGGAACGCGTGGATAGACTGGAGTTGTGGATAGTTAGTACTATTTTTACATGCAATAACCAAGGAAAATGCAATTAATATTAAGCCCCGCACAGGTTTGGTAAGAGTTAAAACTCTGCGCCAAAATGGAACCATCGTCGTGATTTCTTAATGAAATCACCAGCTATTTATTTATGTAAAGATAAACTATTAGTTGTTAGAGAAATTATGATATTAATTATTATGTAGTGATCATTTCAGCTATGAGCCTCCGTGGCTCAGACGGCAGCGTGTCGGCCTCTCAAGGCTGGATACCGTGGTTCAAATCCTGGTCATTCCATGCGAGATTTGTGCTGGACAAAGCGGAGGCGGGACAGGTTTTTCTCCGGGTACTCCGGTTTTCCCTGTCAACTTTCATTCCAGAAACACTCTCCATTCTCATTTAATAGCATCTATCAGTCATTAATAAATCACCTTGGGAGTGGCGACCCTATTGTAATAATAGTTTATATATGGTTCATTCATTACATCCCTGACCCGGTCAAAGACTGGAAAACAGGTTGCAGGTTTTCATTTCATTTTCGGTTTCAGCTATCGAATATAACCACACGGAGCAACAGCCCCGAAGGGCTTTGGTATAGCAAGCGACTGCTGCTCAGCCCTAAGGCCTGCAGATTATGAGGTGTTGTGTGGTCAGCACGACGAATCCTTTCGGCAGTTATTCTTGGCTTTCTAGACCAGGGCCACCATCTCATCATAAGATAGCTCCTCAACTGTAATCACGTTGGCTGAACCAGCCCTCAGATCCAGATAGAAATCCCTGGTCTGGCCGGGAATCGAACCCGGGGTCTCCGGGTAAGATGCAGGCACGCTACCCCTACACCGTGGGGCCGGCCATCTGCTATCGAATATGGTGGTCTGAAACTTCCGACCAGTAGGCCTACTGTCATTAGTATTCGGCAAAGATAGGATAGGAAGGGATTATGACTGAGAAGGTAAGTGGCCATGACGTGAATCGACCCTTTCAGTCACGAATTAATTTTAATTCAATAATTCATTCATTTTTACAAGATTACTGAAATAGTGTCATAGGGAAGTGTTTCTAAAATTTTTGAAGAAATCTGATCGCTCGTTTTTGAGATACATGATGTCTATGATCGTATAAAAAATGACAAAGTGTTAAGGTACAACGTCGGCAATTGGCTGGTGAGTAAATGGGAAACCTCAAAAAGCTATTTTCAGGACTTTCCTTCAGCGGGTTTCGAACTAGGCCTGCCAACTGTCCTGAAATGGCCTGGAATCTCTCGGAATAAAATGTCATCTCGCGTCTCCGGGAGAAAGATTAAATATCTCCTGGAATTATGTATGTCACATCCTCTAATAATTTTATTTCTCCACCGGGCGAGTTGGCCGTGCGCGTAGAGGCGCGCGGCTGTGAGCTTGCATCCGGGAGATAGTAGGTTCGAATCCCACTATCGGCAGCCCTGAAAATGGTTTTCCGTGGTTTCCCATTTTCACACCAGGCAAATCCTGGGGCTGTACCTTAATTAAGGCCACGGCCGCTTCCTTCCAACTCCTAGGCCTTTCCTATCCCATCGTCGCCATAAGACCTATCTGTGTCGGTGCGACGTAAAGCCCCTAGCAAAAAAAAAAAAAATTATTTCTTATTTTATTTTTCAAACAATGTATTCGTTCACCAGAGGTTGCCAGATTGAGTTACACTTGTAATTATTATTATTAATAATGAATAATAATAACAATAATAATCATAATAATAATCAGGTTGAAAGTCATTATTGTGTCCACGTCATGGTCTCATTTAAGCATTATGTTCTTAAATAGTTGATGAGAGTTTCAGTTCAATATTGTGTGTGGACAGTGGAGCTAACATTAATTATCATTATCATGAGCGAAAGAAAAGAGAAGGAAATACCACTGCATGTTTCATGATGAATGAAAAAGTTCATACGATAGATTAGTAAAGAAAGGTGAGTTTGAAGCAGAATATATTGACTGTCGTCAAAGCTTTACAGTGAAGTTCGAAGGTGCCATAATTTCTGATGCAAGTTTCTTTAAACACCAGTGGTATGAGAAACGAAGAAAACTAAGTGCTGCTCACATTTTTTAAATAAACCATAAATTATCTTGCGTAAGATTCAAGGACTCTAGCATCGCGCAGAAAATGCCATTGCGCACCGCTAAATCAAGAATGCTTGTGAAAAATGTGATGGCGCTAGAACCACAAGATAAACTCAGAAATTCTTTAGATTTAGAATGGGCGTACTATTTTTACAGGGGCTGCCTGGCCGAAGCGGCAAAGGCGTGCTCGGTTCACCCGGGAGGACGTGGGTTCGATTCCCAGCCAGGAAGTCGAAAAATTTAAGGAACAAGATTTTCACTTCCGGAGGTGCACATAGACCTGAGGTTCACTCAGCATACACCAAAAAGGAGAACCAGGTTAATTCTTTGGGGCAAAGACTGTGTGTTGTATTTGTTCCAATGCACTTCCCTTCGTATACACACAACATACCATACTGCCCTCTACACAGGGTTGGTGTCAGGAAACAAGCGTAAAACAGGACCAAGTCCACATATCGTCCCTACTCTGGCAAACTAGCGAATCTGCAAATTGTCAAAAGGTTAGAGGAGTTGAAAGAGGTTGTGATTACTCATGTCAAATCAATTTTTTATTTAATGATCGGTTTTATGTGTTATTCATACAGAACGAGCTGCAAATGTGAGACTTTGTCAGAGGGTAGACAATATAGATACAGATTTCTTAGTTTGTCACTTTCGCTAGTTTGCCAGAGTGGGTACGATATGTATTCGCTCCCGCGGTCCCATCAGGGTGTGGGGAAAAATGGAAGTAGTAGTAGTTTACATACGTTTTGACAGTGCCCATTTTGATTGGGTATTGTAATCTTTCTAATGCCTATTTAGGCGCATAAAAGATAATTTTTAATACTTAAATGTCCTCAGCTTAGTTGTGAGCTAGGTCAGGCATCGTCAATTGGCTCCGCCTCGACGGTACGGAGTCGAAATTTCACATAATGGTTGTTATTCTATATCCTAGATGTGAATAATGAAATATTTTAAATTATTTTCATACCTAGGAGGTTTAAATGAGGAAAACATAAATATGCATTCCTCAAAATCCGTCTGACATACAAAGATACCATTTTACATTGTGATCGCTTCTATGTCCTAGATGTTAAATAAGACTAGGTTTGAAACAAATCCACCCCTCACGGGGGTTAACAAGGGTTAAGACCAGACATCGCAAAAATTCACTCCTGTAAATCCGCTTAACGTACGAAGTAAAGGAGAGGTTGTATACGTCTCTGGTATACTCTGGGACAAATGATGACGACCTTGCCTCACACCACTACTCTCCAGCGGTTTGTAGGATTTACTACGCTTACTGTAGCCGAAGTTGCCAAATGGTCTACTGCACTCGACACGAAGGAAAGGTAAAGACTGAAGAGAGTGTGGAAGAAAGTGGCTTGACAACCTCTACACCAAACAAGGATCACTTAGAACTCGTTAATTCAGCAGAGTGTGATTGACCGCTGGCTTCCAGCTCGCTTCCAGGAACTGAGGCCGTCATTTTTTTGCTAGTTGCTTTACGTCGCACCGACACAGGTAGGTTTTATGGCGACGATGGGATAGGAAAGGGCTAGGAGTGGGAAGGAAGCGGCCGTGGCCTTAATTAAGGTACAGCCACAGTATTTGCCTGGTGTGAAAATGGGAAACCACGGAAAACCATCTTCAGGGCTGCCAACAGTCAGGTTCGAAACCACTATCTCCCGGATGCAAGCTTACAGTTGCGCGCCCCTAACCGCACGGTCAACTTACTTTTTCTTATTTTTATTAACGATATTGGTAACTTACATCTCAGAGGTAGATTATCACTTTTTGCAGATGACACCAATATATTCTATACCGGTGATACCATTCAAGAACTTGAACAAAATATGCAGCATGATGCAAATTTAATTGAAACGTGGTTCCGTAAAAATCGATTAACAATCAATCTGACAAAAACCAATTATATTTTATTTCATAAACCTAAAAGTAATAATTTTTTAGATTTACACTTGACGTTTTTTGGGCAATCAGTGCCTAGAGTAAAGGCTGCTAAATTTCTTGGACTAATTATTGACGAATCACTAACGTGGAAGGATCATGTTGAATCTATCTGTGACAAACTGATCCCAGCTATTGGCATTTTAAATAGACTGAAATACAAAGTTTCTCATGATTTATTGAAAAGTGTTTTCCAAGCGCTAATTGAGAGCCATATTACTTATATGATCCATGTATGGGCATGTTGTACTAAGGAATTATTCGCTAGAGTTGTTATGCTGCATAAAAGAGCATTGAAAATACTTTTTAAATTGCCTCTGTTGACTCCCACTGAACAATTGTACAGACTGTGTAATGTTCTCTCACTTGATAGCCTACGACAGAAATCTTCGTTGGTTATGATATATAAAATTATTCGTAATTTGGCACACTCAAATACATCATGTAAAAAAAATTCAGTAATTCACAATTATAATACAAGGAATGCTAATAATATCCACTGCACTGTCATCCATTCAAATAAATATGGAATTAATTCCATATGGCATTATTCTGTTAGTCTCTACAATAAACTGCCGGAAGATATAAAGAACGCCTCTTCAATAAAAATGTTCAAAAAGAAGTTAAATAATTATCTTAAGTAGAAAAAAATGTAAATTTAACGAATTTTGAAACTGACTTTTACATTTTCTTTCTTGTATATTTAGTAGTTGGTGTGACTGCTTGTTTACTCTTACAGTGTATCATTATGAAACAATTCAATTATATAAAACAAAACATATACCGGTACATATGATTATTTTATAGGATATATTAATATGTTATGAAACTAACGTAACATATGTGTGATATGTAGTACTTAGCTCTATTCATGTAACCAAAATTACTATTAACTGATTTGATGTATCAAACTTGTATTACTGGAGTGTATTAATTTACTTTATAAATACTCTGAAGCCATAATATCAGAATGTACTGCACCACAGCGAGCTTTAGCTCAGGTGCCTCAGCTAATAAATAAATAAATAAATAAAAAAACTCGCCCGGTCTCTTCGAACATGTAATGTCCTCTCCCGTGCTACTACTGCCTACGACACGCTCACATATGGACATACCTTGTTTAATGGTTCTCCCGGTCATCTCTTCTCGGGGCCGATGACCTTCAATGTTAGGCCCCTTAAAACAACAAGCAAACATCTCTTCTCGGCATCAGGTGCTGTACCGGCGAGCATCAACTTGCTCCGGGCCGCCTGTTACGTCACATCGCCACATCACACCTGTCAATCTACAATTCGTGATACTTCCAGTATGTTCCACACGCCAACTCTCTGTGCTATATAAAATCGCATTTTTTTGCCCGACTCATCGGGCCGGGATTCGATTGTGCTCGTGTCTGGAGGTTCTTAATTGCTTACTTCGCAGCGCGCTACTCACGCTGGTTTTAACTGGACCTCTTTCTACACGGCAGATGGTGAGCTAAGAATGTTACCAAAATTTTAATATCTTTTCGATGGCCCTTCAGGCCCTTTTGGTATTTTCGCCTGGCCATTTAAAAACTTTGATATCTTTCCCCTGTGCCATGGCAACAGTGTTTTATCATGAAGATTATGAGTGGCTGAAAACGCAGTGACTGACTCAGTGGAACGTTCCATCCATCCTTAGTGTTTCCCCCTTTGGGGTATTTTGTTTCTTTTGTGCTTATTCCCGTTTAATTCTCTTCCCTTTTTTGTTTCCGGTTTTCGCCTCCCTTATCCCTATCCTTTTCTCATTCTGGTTCGCTTTTTGGGGGTTATTAATCTTTACTTTGGTGTCATTTGTATTCGATTTTGCATTTATTCTCTGAAATCCATGTTCAAAACAAAAATTTGGTGGTTCAAAACAAAAGAAAACATAACTAGTTGTGTACTGACTTTTATCTTTTCTTGGTGTTTCAATCTTTCCTTTCTTGGTCTTACTTCTTTGTAAATGGTCTTTGCAATACTACAATATATCCATTTATTAAATATTTTTACTTGTTTTGAATCTACCACGGTCCTCTGATTTCTTTCACACGCTTCCCTGGCATTATCCTTTATAATCACAATTATTAAATTGTCACAATAAACATCGATGTTTTCGAAGACTTTGGTATGGAGTATAAGATCCCCATGAGTGTATAGGACGGACACCGGAATTTCATGATACGAGAACCGGATAAGATGCAAAGGAAAACGGCACGATTTGTTCTGGGTGACTTCTGGGGAATGAGGCCTCATATGCTGCGAGCAGACGAGACAAAATACCCAGTCATTGTTACTATCGGAATGTGCTGATGTAGTGATGTCATCCCTGTTCCTTCGTTGTGAGACACTTTCTCAAGACTGGAAATGCGCAGATGTAATTTCTATCTTCAGGACAGGGAACAACAACGAAAACAACAACAATAATAAATTGGCTCTGAACTTTGAAGTAACAAAGAAAAATACAGAAATATAGTTTCTGTAAATGCAGCAAATTGTACAACATTTTTCTATCAATCGTGTCTACCAGTATCCGAAGGCTCGCGTAAGCTACCAGTACTGCAGTTTGGGAACCTCTGCGGTATGTAATACTTGGTAATAAATTCTATTTTAACCCTTTCAGACCGAGTACGCACAATTGTGCGGGTTCGTATTTTGTTTATCCCTGACCGTATTTTATGTTTTTTCGGCGCTAGACCGGACTGCAGTGATTGTGCGGGACACGTGGCGTCTATTTCAATTGTTTTTAGTATGCGCTTGACCGCCAGGGCGAAGGAAGAAGAGTTTAAAAAGCACAGTTGATCGGCGAGATGGCGAGAAGCAGTAGTGCCAAAAGTAAGCATTTATTTATTGCATTTATTTATTGCGTTTATATTAATCTAGAAGCTTTACTGAATACCGGAATATATTCAATGAAGTGTGTACATTGGTTAGTGAACGCAAATTTTGAAGATACATCATCGTATGTGATACAACGAAGTTTTGAATTTTGATACGCACAATTGTGTGGGTCCTTTTTTTTCGGATGTTGGTTTTTATTTTGTAAAATAAACTATCAATATGCGTATTAAGGAGCATTTTAGTTAGTTTTTGACATACAAACAAAAATTCACGCCTCCTGTCTTCTTTCAGGTCTGAAAGGGTTAATGTTATTTGTATATTTATGTGTAAAAACGCATTGTATAAATACTGCTGGTTTATAAATTCATTTCCTGTACGTCACCCCTCTTACGAGCTTTGAGTTTTGGATGATAAACAATATTGTTACGTGCCAGCCCTGTGGTAGCCTCTTTCGGTACTTCCTGTAAGGGAATATTGAGTCAGCCGACCGGGGAGCTCCCAGCCGGCCTGGAGGGCATGGCTGGCCTTTTCGTGCATTTGTCTCTTCGTCTGGATTCCCGTGTGGTTCTGGAAGGTGCAGCGAGAATATTCCGTCTCTTAGCCACATCGCAAATATTTCGGTACACATCAACCGAGCTATAAAAAGGAGGCTAGCCGCGAACCGTCAGTCAGTGTGGGACTCAGTTCTGGAGTCGGAGTTGGACTCGGTGTGTTGGGGCTCGGTGGCTGGGCTGAGGGCTACAGAGGTGTTGACTGTCGCTAGTGTCCCACCGAGGTCTGAACGAGAAGTTGTTGCTTCGGAGTGTGGAGTTAGTAGCTGGACTGGGACGGCTGTTGGCTGTTGTTACGTACGGAACGGAATGCGGTTTATACTGCCTTAAGAGTATTGTGCGTGTGTGTACTTCTGTGAACTGAGGACCGTCGTAGAATCAACGATTGGACCAGCTATCGTGAGTGTAATTGGAACAGTGTTAATGGTCGTTGTAAGGAGTAATGTCCTGCTGTTTAACACTGTTTAGTTGTTGCCGTTTAGTTGTTCACTGCATTTGACTGTGCGAATGACTGGACTGTCTCTGGAATTGAATCAAGGAAGTGTCATTGTGTGTTGTGCGGCCAGTAGCCCTGTGTTCAAACCTAGCGGTCTGCACGCAGTTATTGTAGGGGATGACTGACTTGTGAGCGCGAGTGAAAGGCCTGGGATTACTGTCTCCCAGGTAATACTAACGAGCCGGACTCCCTGCTGTGTGAAAATAACAGACACTTTTAATTAGACAGCAATTAGTAAGTAGTGGTCGGTACCGAGCTCGATAGCTGCAGTCGCTTAAGTGCGGCCAGTATCCAGTATTCAGGAGATAGTAGGTTCGATCCCCACTGTCGGCAGCCCTGAAAATGGTTTTCCGTGGTATCCCATTTTCACACCAGGCTGTACCTTAATTAAGGCCACGGCCGCTTCCTTCCCACTCCTAGTCCTTTCCTGTCCCATCGTCGCCGTAAGACTTATCTGTGTCGGTGCGACGTAAAACAACTAGCAAAAGTAGTGGTCGGTCATGGGTGAATAGAATTATATATGTGTGTATTTACTGGATCACCCTGAAATAAATTAAAAGAAACTGTCGGTATTTTATTCGTAACAATATCAAGTATTTAGTAACCCACATAGCTGCTTTGGCCTCAATACAAGAGTAGACCTTTATTCATATATCAGTCATCTCGTGGAAAGACCAGACAATACTTTTTTTTTTTTTCTTTGTAATGTTTTTGCAGTAACCTATGCTCTCTATCCTTTGACATGAACATCATAAGTCATTTCGTCATAACACTTAAGAAATAGCCATATGTTGCTTCCAGATTATTAAAGAATACAAAACAGTCCCTGGTAAGAACCAAGTAAGTTGAGTTATCTTGTTAATATTCTGAATATTGTTAATAAAAGTGGCTTCAACCAGGTAAGTCAATTTGTCTTATGTGCAATATATATTTTTTGGTTATTGTGGAAGTGGATATTATTATCTTGTAAATGAATTATCGGAGTGAATTTACACAGCTTCTTCTGTTAAAGAGAACTATTACATCTTACTAGCTAACAATACATAAATGTGTCTTACACGCTTTGGTTTTCACTGGTCCACATAAGAAAAAGATACCTGGTCAATATCGCACAAGTCAGTTTCATTCACGATCCAAAACAGACACTTCACTAATTTCTTGAATTAAACAAAATCCAACCAAAACCATTATTTAAAAAGCTGTTTAATATATCGCACAATGGTTTGACAACATTTGGTGAATCGATGATTTCGTATCGATTTAAAGAAATGCTTTCCGTAAGAACTTTAATTTTTTTGACTTATCTTGTTATTCCCTGGGATGAGTGTAATTTTTTTGGAAAAACAAAAATATGCTTTATATTATCCTGTGTGTAATTGAATTTAATCAATACGACTTACAACTTGTTATTTTCAGTCCGATTCTTGAATGTTTTATTTGCTAGTATTACATCCGCATGCTGATTCTAGCGGTGAGTTGGAGCGATATATGAACCTTCCTTTGATGTGTTAGATGTTAGTGCAGCATGGTCTAATTCGCAGTTTGTCTACCCTTGAGACAATTCTCAAGTAAGATCTAGGCATTGTCAAAGGATAAATTATGATGATGTGGTTTACTTGAAAGGAACCAGGCTAATTACTGTACGTGGTAAGTTTGAAAGTTGCTTCACATCGATCATGCTGCAAAGTTCCTGACGGGATAATGGGAGCACTTAAAGATACTTGCTTTATAGCTCATGAATATAGCAGATTACTGAGACATACTTGCTTTGAGCTTGAGGTTCATTCTGAACCACTCTAATGTTAAGTCCAGGCTTGCACTTTATTAAATTTACACTTTGTTTAGTTCTTTGTGGACAATGAAAAGACTCTCAAATGTGTGTACACCTCTTGCATAATAATTTAAGTGTCATTTGTCTAGTGTCCCTTTTGTGTAACTCACAGTCTTATGAGACTTTCGCCTGCCGGGCTGAGTGGCTCAGACGGTTAAAGCGCTGGATTTTTAAGCCCAAGTTGGTACGTCTGATCCTGGTTCACCGAGCTCGATAGCTACAGTCGCTTAAGTGCGGCCCTTATCCATTACTCGGGAGATAGTGGATCCGAACCCCACAGTCGGCAGCCCTCAAGATGGTTTTCCGTGGTTTCCCATTTTCACACCAGGCAGATGCTGGGACTGTACCTTAATTAAGGCCACGGCCGCTTCCTTCCCACTGCTATCCCTTTCCCATCCCATCGTCGCTATGAGACCTATCTGTGTCAGTGCGACGTAAAACAAACTGAAAAAAATAAAAAATAAAACGTAATTAAATATTTTTATTGGACTCACTTTTAATATCAGTTGTATTCAAATTGCCGTTGCACTTGCAAAAATCGTTATGTGAAATATTTTAGCCTAGAACTTTGGCCGGTACGGTTCAGTCATCTAAGATTCCATATAGTGCGACAAGGAATTATTGCTCTTCATAATATATGTGCTGCGGGTCAGTATTTCACCAAAATATTATCACATAGCGGTTTTCGCAGGCGCAACCGCGAAATACTAGTGTATGAAATCTTGCACATATCATCGATTTATTGAGGAGCAGCAGTGATCTCGTTGCGCACACGCAGCTGCTTGGTGCTGAGTTAATGAATAATGAATGTAAGATATGTCGTCACCACGTTCCACACTCAGCCGTTTATCTCCGAAACGCGTGGCGGATTCTTATGTGGAAAATATGGTTGTGTTTCTTCATTCAAGGCATCAATTTTCAGTTTTGTTTCATTTCACAACGGAAAGCTCCTTTAACTACCAAGCCCAATGACGACAGAAGTTCTAATCTACATTCCAAATCGACTTGGTTATCACATTTACCTTCCGAACCGTTTCAAAGATGTAACAAAATTTAAACTAGCAGTTACTCAGTCAGACAATCATTATATAACTTTTTTAAAGAAGCAATTTATTAATATTGTTTGCAACATCACGAATGAATTTATTCCAATGTTATTTCTTCTTTCTTATTGTGATTTCAGAAATCTAAGGATGTCTGCTTGACAAGAAGAAACGTTTAAAGTATTAAAAACACAACGGTTTCACCTAATCGATACTGCTTAAAGATGTAAACTTAATTATACATATTAGGATACAGTAACCATATCTGCATGAAATGGGTCCGAGATCATGACGGCGTAGAAGGAAATGAGAGACCTGATGAACTTGCCAAAGCAGCTACTACTTCTTCTGACGCCTTGTTGATATATGAAAAGTCTCCTCTCATGTAAAAAAGGAACTGAGGGAGTATACACAAGATATGTGGAACAACCAATGGATCACCAGCAATAATGGCTGGCTAACAAGAGAGTTGTTCTTTCCAAATATCCAAGACAGATTACAAAGTAGGTTTTTGCAACATGAACACATTACAACTCAGTTTTTGACAGGACATGGAAAGTTTGGATCATACTTCGAGAGGTTTGGAATCAGTGTACAGAAGCCCTACACTTGTACCTGTGAAATGCAACAAACTGTTCCTCATCTCTTATTTGAGTGTCCGATTTTTAACAGGAGTAGATATGAATTATTAATGCATTTAAACATGTGTAATATAGAATACCAAGCACCTCTCACTATGGTATTTCAGAGAAGATGTTGTTATAAAGTGTTTGTTAAATTTCTCCATCTAATTTATAAGTCATCTCTATTTTAATTGAATTGTCATGTATTAACTTAGTCTCACTATCTATAACCCTAATATACTACTTGTAAAATAGGGTTTGTAATGGGAAATTCAATAATAATAATAATAATAATAATAATAATAATAATAATAATAATAATAATAATAATAATAATATGTATTTTAAAATTAAGATAACAGGGACGTGTCCCTATTAATTATGTAATAAGCCTAAACATAAGCTGAAGATGTCTACAAAATCTCACGCGTGCAAACTGAGGTGCAGAGGTCCTGTGCACAGTGCATCGGTCCCACTCGGCTCGGCTCGGACCAGCGCTTCGTCTCGGGGCGACTCGGCTAAGCTCGCCTCAACTCGGCTCGGATTTGGAGCGCTAGGGAGCAAGTGAGGAAGGGGGAGGGAGACAGGTGAAGAGAGTGAGACAGGCGTAGGGAAAGAGAGAGACAGCGTTATTGCTCCAAATAGAGGAGTGGGGGTCTACAATCTGGCCAACCAAGCGAAGTCGTCTTTTCAACCTTGCACCGCACAATGCACTGGTGCATGCACCCTGAGAGGCACTGAAGTAGACGAAACATGTCTTGAAGATTTTTAATTTGCCTTAAGCAAATAAACAGTATCGATTAGGTGGAACCGTTGTGTTTTTAATTCTTTCAAGTGTCTAACATCGATACGGAAACTGCAAATGATTTGCTTGCAAAGAAGAAACATTTCATTCATCGTTTAACACCTCATTTTACTTCAACTTGAGTTGCTTTTTGCTTACATTTTAAGTTACGGGATTTCATATTCACGTTGATATTTTGTTATGAATACCTTTTTTTAAGCGTTTGGCTGCACCTCCTTTTACGCAGAATAGCCATGCTGACATCTCCGTAGAAAATTGTATTTCATGGTTATAACTCTTGAGGCAAGGCTGAATATTATTTATGCTGTACACGCTGTATTAAAATATAATACAAGCCTGAAGTAACTTTGCTGCCGCTGTTATAAATCATAGCGTTTCTCGGAAACAATAACTGCAAGTGACAGAGTGAGGTGGCGAGGAAGGTGAAATATTACACGTCTTCCACCATGAAGTGGAAAACTGAATATATACTGTATCCTATTTCAGTAAGGCCTTTCTAGCGCAGAAAGGATGCGGTGCGCGCAGATACGTTAACTTGAACAATACCTTTTTATTTTAGTCTTACAATCAGATTTATGTCGTACAGACACAGATAGGCCTTATGGTGATGATGGCGCTTAATTAAAGTACAGCCCCAGTATTTGCCTGGAGTGAAAACGGGAAATCACGGAAAACCACCTTCCGGGCTGCCGACAGCGGGGTTCAAACCCACTATCTTCCGAATGCAAGCTGATAGCTACGTGACCCAAACCGCACAACCTCTTGCTCAGTAACAGTACTTTCTACATACATACATACATACATACATACATACATACATACATACATACATACATACATACATACATACATGTATATACACAGTAAACTTATGCCTTTCAGCGTTCAGTCTGCAAGCTTTGGTAAATTAACTAAGCGCTTGCACAGTCCTCTATTTGTAACTAGCTCTGTGGCTTTGTTTAGTTCCACATCTCTGACATTTAAATAATGAAGAACTGAGCCTAACCATCGTCGCCATGGTCTCCCTCTACTTCTCTTACTTCCCATGGCCGAGCCCATTATCCTTCCAGGTAATCTATCCTCCTCCATTCGACTCACATGACCCCACCACCCCAGCCAGTGTATACTTAGAGCTTCATCCATCGAACTGATTCGTAACTTACCCCTTATCACCTCATTCGGAGTATCCTCCTGCCATTGTTCCCACCTGTTTGTGAAAATGCAAATCCACAAATGAAACCATCATCTAACGGGGAGAATGATAATTGTGCCGGCTGCCGAGGCCTGTCGCACTCCCGTGGGGCTATGATTAGTGACTGATAGATGAAATGAAATGATATTGGAGAGTGTCGCGGAAATGAAAGATGACAGGGAAAACCGGAGTGCCCGGAGAAAAATCTGTCCAGCACAAATCTCACATGGAGTGACCGGAATTTGAATCACGAAACCCAGGGGTGAGAAGCCTGCACGCTGCCGCTTGAATCACGGACGCTACTCCCATCTGCTTGATAATATTATTCCCACTGTTTTCATATCTCTTTTTTTCCGACTTATGAATAAGATATTCTGTGTCCCCTCAGCTTTCACTCCCGTACAGCAAAGTCGGTTTGAAAACAGAAAGTATAGTTACATCCGCGAACTTACTTATTTCTTACAGAATACTGTTGATCGTATTACGAGTTGACTGCATTAACTTTGATGCACTTTGATTCAATCTCACTTACTATACTACCATCCTGGGAGAATACACATCCTAAATACTTGAAATGATCTACCTGTTCTAGTTTCGTTTCTTCTACCTGACATTCGGTTTTCTTATGTTTCTTCCCTACTGACATCGCTTTATTGTTGGAAAGGCTAATTTTCATATATTTGAAGCAACTTTTTCTAGCTCCAAAATATTAGACCGCAGGCTTCTAGTGCATACATCATAACTCCATGAGACGTTTATTACAACGTTTATTCATAATTAATTCCTTCCGTATGTTAGAACGGCCCGGAAAATATTTACAATAGGACTGACGAGGGACTGACTCTTGTTTATGAACATCACAACAGATGCTGCAAATTGCCTCATCTGAAGAAATAAAAAACTGAGGATCCAAAAGTCCTGACTTCACTTCACTCAGAAACCACCGGCAGAACTCAATACGCGAAGGTTCGTCTGGACGCTTTGACGCATGCAGAACAGTAAATTTGTAAGGATACAGACGCAGGTCCTTTTTGATAATGTTTCGACACGAAGATCTCTTAATTCTAACTTGCAAAGACAAATGGCTTTGGGATTTCGTCGGAGTTCGTTTCATTCTTTTCTTCACTCGAACAATATTTTCTGGTGTTCAAACTCTTTTCGGATAGATACGGTTTTTATTCGCTACAGAGCTCGTCTAATGTCATTTTGCCACTAAGTTTTGGATAGTATGATTCAGTAGTCCATAGGGGCCGAACTTAGAAGAAAGCATAATCACAACTTCACCGTCTTCATTGTCTTCTCTATATCCCCAAAGGCAGCTATGGCAGTTGAAATCCTCCAACTTCAGACTTTGCTGGAAGTTTTGCCAAAACACTTCCAGTCTTATACTCTTGCGCAAACAGTTTCGCACACGTTTTCCAGGAATCGTGCTTCGCATAATACTGGACAGTGAACATGCGCTGTTTTATCGTGAGCACCATTTTGTGTTGCAATCAACTGGTCACTAAACACGTCTGCTCCTCTCACTCATTCATACGTAATGACACAGTGACGTGCTCGGGAGATGCGCACGCGCAGACATGTGACAGCAACCGATTGGTGCATCAAAATCACGCCTTCCAGCATTTCCTGTGATGGGAAGTTCTCTTGATCATTAACAAGAGTCAATTCTGTGACAGTCTTACACATATTTTTCGAGCCAATTTTGCTCACCCTGTATAAGCTGAAATATCCTCAATCTTGAATTCTGTCCGTTAAAAACTGTTCAGTGACTGCGAAATCATAGCTATTTTGGGGACGCCAAATAATGATATTGGGAAATTTGGACGAGTCATTCACTAGATAAGGACTCAGCCAGGATAATCAGATCTCTTTCCAAAGTACAGTCGCTCAAAGGAAGAATGAGCGCATGATATTGTACAAGTTCGTCGCAGGTACACTTTTCTCAGAAACAACTGACCCCATAGATACAATGTTTGTTTTGGGTACCTACAGGATTTGTATCTTCATGGGGGGTGAATCACATTTTGATAATAATTAAAATTAAAACTACCGAGCGAGTGGCTACGCGGTTTGCATTCGGGAGATAGTTGGTTCGAACCCCACTGTCAGCAGCCCTGAAGAGATTTTTAGAGGTTTCCCATTTTTACTCGAGGCTTGCCTATTTTAGCCAAAATAAATGCCTGAATTTCCGGGCTCTATTCGTAATATATAGATCGCGCAGAAACGCTTCGTTATTTCACAAGTATTTTAAAAATCATTAAAAATAACAGGAATGTTGTCCCTATTCTGAACATAAAATGTCAAGTAGATCTGGAGTAAAGTACATGGGAAATACAGCTGAACGATAAACGGCCGTTTGTAGCGATCGTTTGGAATAATGAGCAACACCTTTCACTTTGACTGTGTAACATACACAAGTTTTATGACGTACACCATTGACACATAGTATCCTGCTTCGAAGCACTTTTTCATATTAATATTGTACAGTTCCTCCACAGTATTTCATAGTTTTTGACATTTGTTTAAAAATACTGTTCAATCTATCAAAACACATTCCATAATTTCGATGAGACTCATCTATACGTTCAAGCTAGTCTATAGACTATGAAACACGGGTAACAGCTGGTGTACCAATATAAGCACAAATATAGCAACATGTCGTAGTAAGCTATAAGATAAAACGCATCTGGTTAGACTGGAGAGATACAACTCCCACAAGATTAAGGCTTTTCTTTCGGCAATTATGATAAGTCCAGACCTCAATGCCAAAGATAAATAAACAGCCACGCTTTCATCTTAAGCCCATTCTTAAGTAGTTTCTTCTTACCCTCCAACGGATTATAACGAATCTGTTCAAACTATCCAAGAAGTTATTCGACGAACTTCCACACCCTAGAAATTTACATCGGTGACTGAAGCTCTTCAATCACCATTGAAATCGTACGATGAACTGCCACGTCTTGAACTGTATAGTTACTCAGAAACAAAGAGCACAAGCTATTGGATGTTCTTCGAATTTAATATTTTATCTTTATTTTAACAATCTGCTTTACGCCGCACATCTTATGGCGACAATGAGAGAGAACTGGCTAGGAGTAGGAAGAAATCGACCATGGCCTTGGTTAAGGTACAACCCTATTTAATTGTTTTCAGAGGGTAAGGTGAAGTTTGTAGCATCTATGCCAGAACACGAACTCATGTACGCGCCTTGAGAGACGAGAAAATTTCTATTTTTCTATATTCGAGCGATCCAGTTTGGTAAACTGCGGTGCCCAAATTTGCGGACAGCTTGACGATTATATTATTATATTTGATCAAGTTTTAAGTAAGATCAGTAAAATAACAAATGGCGTCAACTGCGAGGCAAACGGAGTCAGTAAAATTACAAATGATCTATGTATATTATGAACAACAAAGGTGAAAAGAGTACAGCCTTGCCTAACCCCTGTAACTACTCTGAAATAAGAACTTATTCCACTATCAATTCTCATGACGCTCCGATTGTCAACATTAAATACCTCTGATTGCCTATAATAACCTCGTACTTACTGCTGCTCGAAGTAATTTATACTGTACTATACCAGCGGAATCACCCACTCTTCTTACACATTTTTCTTGTGTTAATGAAATTCATAGGCAAACCACTAGCCATGCGCTGTAATTTCACAAGTTGTATCAAACAAGACCTATCATGCAAGTACTTGTCCAGCCGGCGTTAAAAAGAAAAGAAACGACTTGAACCTATACCAGTTAGAAGATGCATGGTAACTACCATTCTCCCTTATATTCACCACGTAGTCAGGAATCACTGCTCTTAATAGGAGACAAGAGCTTGATATAGCATCAAATAAAAGTGTATTCGAGAGGTGTGTAAATAGTATCTTAAAGATAAGTTGATGTGAAGGGATTATACCGCCATCTTGACCCACGACGACTTGGCTATGAACATGGACATTCTCATGGTTTTCTATTTGGACAGTTATTAGTAGGATGTGTACCTGATCTTGTTATATTTTGTTATGTTTGTTATATTTTATTATGAAAGTTTACGTTTGTCAAATAGTCTGTTGACAGTGCAAGTGAAATTTGCTCAGTGTAGCTGTATCTTGTGCTTCGTGAATAAATAAATAAATAAATAAATAAAAATAATAATCGCATTTACTTTCTCTTTAAACAATAATTACTACCACCAACAATCTTGCTGGTGCTTGTTGTTTTAAGGGGCTTAACATCGAAGGTCATCGGCCCCCACCAACAATCATCACGTTCCCGACATCAAACGCGTAGAATTCTTTACTTACAACCACCAGATAAAAACAAGAAGTAGATATAAATATATAATCTTCCTGCCACAAAACAGAAATCCACGACAAAAGATATGAACTAGAGCCATGTATGACAGAGTAGGAAAACCACAAGTTAAATTAAATAGCCTGCCGCCGGCTATATCGGCAAACCGCCAAACGTTTCTGTGAAGCGGTATTGTATACTACACCAGAGAATGAAAATTCTGGTCGATCTGTATACTGTATATTCAGTCCCTTCTGCCTGCGTTAAATATGTCGCTTCAGATAATACCTTTGTTTGCCGTAGAATCGCACCACCACCAACATAGCAGTATGGTATTGTGACTCTTTGTTCTAATTCAATTCCGTGTGAGAAAATAAATGTCTGTCTGTCTGTCTGTCTGTCTGTCTGTCTGTCTGTCTGTCTGTCTGTCTGTCTGTCTATCTGTTAGGTCATCAGCCCAGAGGCTGGTTGGATCCTCAAATAGCACCACCCAAGGTTATGCGGTTATAAGGAAACCCCAAAAACCAATGGCAGCACCAAAATGAGGCGTACTAGGCAAGATGAAGAGTGAGGTAGTTTGCCATTGCTTTCCTCACTGGGTCAGAAAGTACTATTGCAGCACGACTAACCCTATGAGCAGCACCTTTCATAACACTCAGATGCACTAGTCATACTCTGAATGTCATTACTCAGCACTACCCATACCCCAGCAACTTCCATATTGTCACAGCCATGGATGTTGACTGGGACTTCGGTGGAAGCTACACTTTACTCTGGCCTGTGCCAAGAGAAGGATGCAAAAGTACTATATCCATCAAGAAAAGACAGCAGGTAGAAAATAAATGTATTTGAATCATTATACTACTTCTTCATGAGCTCTCTTCCAGTATATTGGGGTCGACACATGATATGAACTTGGTCCAGTTTTACGGCCAGAGGAATGAACTATACAAGTTAAAATCCCGTGGCGTTGTTAGGAAAGATGTCCTTTGGTCTCCGGTGAAATGAAATGGTGTATGGGTTTTAGTGCCGGGAGTGTCCGAGGACGAGTTCGGCTCGCCAGGTGCAGGTCTTTTGATTTGACTTCCGTAGGCGACCTGCGAGTCGTGATAAGGATGAAATGATGATGAAGACGACACACACACACACACACACACACACACACAGCCCCCGTGCCAGCGAAATTAACCAGTGATGGTTAAAATTCCCGACCCTGCTGGGAATCGAACCCTGGAACGCTGTGACCAAAGTCCAGCATGCTAACCGTTTAGCCATGGAGCCGGACTTTGGTCTCCGGTACCGAAGGCTTAAGGTTTCATAATTACCTAGGTTGGCACTTAAGGAGATTGAAGCTCTGATGGAGCTGGTCATGTAATTTAGTGACAATGTGGGTGATCTTGCTCTGAACGATATAGAGTTGGTATCTCTCATGCAGATCACATTTCTTTTAATACCACGAGCACCTACCAAACAGCGATGCGCGTGGTTTTGTGCACGCTGTATCTTTAACAGATGTGACATCACTGCGCCACTCCAAATAGGGCTGGCATACTGTAAGGTTGGTCTTATACAGCAGAAGCTGGTTTTCTATCGTCACCCCACTGTTGGCTCTTATCATCGGCATTAATTTGGAAAGGGGCACATTTGCTTGCGCAGTAATGTGCCCTTTTAAGGCAACAACTGCGATGATCTCTTCTTTCTTCTGTGCGCCGGCTGCTCCTGTAATAAATGACATGTAAATAATACTCACCGCTGCATGTAGACTCTTCTTTCTCAGTCGTGCCCGTCCGTTATCCCCGGAGAGGCCACCCGCTGATCAAGGAGTGAGGAAATGAAAAGAGGGGGGGGGTAAACTAACTAAAAATGACGGTACCCAAGACTGAATTAAAATTTAAATAAAAGATTGATTTATTCAAATAAAAAAAATGCAAAATGCTAAAAGTGAGCGTAAACTGAACTAGTGAAAAATGTAAACAAGATGAAATAAATAAATGAGACTAATAAAATTAAGATTGAGGATCTGCCTTACAAAACAATCATAATCTGCCTAAATCAACTGACTGAAGGTCAAACACCATAATTAAAATAATCCAAACTATGTTGACACTGTCTTCAAGTTAATAAAATGACTCAGTTTAAAACTCTGGTCAGAAAGACCACCTTCTTGGAATACAGAATTGCATTACGGAGAAAATATCTCCCAAAATAAATTTAAAAGTAATTAAATCACAATAAAGTAAATTAAATTTGTTATGTCATCAAACCACTGACTTATAGGAGTTATCAAATGTTTATCACATGTAGGTCATTTGGTAAAATACCCAAATTTAAGATCATGGACTGCACGAAGCAAGTGTATCACTTAAGGAATAATTCGAAGAAAACAGAACAGCCATGAACATCACACTTCATCTCTGACATAACCATTGTCTTATTCAAACACCTCATGGTTAAACAAAATTAATTATCGAAACATCACTCTGAGTGTATCCAACCACTCATCTAAATTTTAAACTTCATTTGCATGTCTGTGATAGACTGGACTTCTTAAGAATAAACCAAACATTAGGCCAAGTGCCTGATGTTAACATTATCGAATGACAGCGATCCTTGTACATAAAAATTTCTATTGACCTTGCCGCTAACTGCATTTCATTATCAACTCATAGATTTTGTGGTACCACCACTAGATGGAGGCAGACACTATCTTATTTACCATACATTGCGGCAGTTTTATACAATTGGTTTATTTAAAGATCGCTTCATTTCTAAATAAAAATGTAGTGGATTTTAAAAGAAAGTTTGGTAATTACTTAAATGCCTGGTATGAGCATACCACTACTATTGTTTCGACCGTGACATAGTCGATGATCCATAAACCTAACATCTGAAATCTTATTTACATCATTACGTTAATTAACGGAGAAACACTGCTCCGACAAAGAAACTACAGAAATCAAAACAAACTAGCCTATCTACTCCTATCTATTTACAACAAATCAAATATAAATAATTGACATACGCTTGCGTCCCACAAATAAACGGTAAGAAAATACAATCAGAAAGGAAAACAAATAAGCAAACCTAGATCCCACCATCGCGGCCGACTGGAAGTTAAAAGGATGGAATGCGCAAAACAAACTCGGAGTCTCCAGAAAAATATACCCCGCTGCGAGTAGCAAAATATTGCGAATTTGACGGCAATCTCCCACCTCAGACGATAAATGTCTGGACATGATACTATTTAACCTTGATGGACACATTACTGTTATTTCACGTCATCCGTGATTCTACATAATTATTCAAAACACATTGACTCGTCGCTCTGTTCACATTGTACACTGGCTAGCATTATTTTTCGAGCATCTACTCTCCCTGGAATTATTTAAACAATTACAGGCTTCTGCCTGTAGTATCATAACCCATGTCGTAACACATTTAACACTCGTGGTTAAATTCTTCATTTCACAATTCTATTTACTCATTAATTCTCGACGTCATTATTATCCATTATTCTCACAATACAGCCTCGCTCGTATCCGGCGGGCAAATATCTGTCGTGCACATTACGGCTTCTTACGACAATTCAAGACATGGTCCAAATATCATATTTCCATCATCAACGTAGATCATCAGGGATATTAATCATCTAGCTCGATCTCTCGATCATTGACTGCTTAACATATCACAAAAATCTCAGAGCTGACTCATCAATGGCGCTCACTGTTTCTAATATAAAAAAAAAATAAATGACGAGATTTGCCTCTCAAAACACAGATGTTGAAACATGCGTAACCGCAACTACACAGGAATAAAATACTCGCGTCTACCAAAAATCGTCGCAAAAATACACGGGATAAGTACAATCAAAACCGGTCATCTGAAGGATGATTCCGCCACATAAAACAAGCTGAAATGCGCAAAATAGTGAAATAAACATAGAAAACGCGGCGGCGTCTACAACATCAAAACTCCAAAAAAAGTGACTCAAAGAAAAAAAACTACGATCTAAAAACATGATGAAAAATAATAATAAACTGGCATTACACTCGTAGATCGAAAATCAAAGCTGCCTAACTGTCAACGTGACATACTACAGAAATCAACCATAAATACACGCAGACAAACATCTACTTAAACAAAGTGCACAAATAATCCTAGCTGAAAGTGCAACATAAACATTATTATTATTATTATTATTATTATTATTATTATTATTATTAGCAGTATTATAAAACTGTGAATTATTTACAACCCTACCTTGTACTCTAAACTACATTGATCATCGATTTGCCACGGTCCTACATGTTTATTTACATTATTTAATGATGCTTATACCTGTGATGGTGGAGGCAGGTCGGCTCGCCCTCCGGCCCCGGTCATGGTGGAAATTAGAATTCCATCTTCAAGCTGATGTGGTATTCCAGATTTTTACACACGCAAATTTGACACATTTTTGCCATGCCGTGACACACGTTTATATTAGCACAAAACACTCGCATTTCTCTCACTCCAGTGAAAGTTAGAAGATGCCCCTGCAGACTCCTGTTGTGAAGCTGGACGGTCGCCTCGCTATCTACCTGGAAATCACCTGTTGGTCTGCTCGCCTCTCTCAGCTTTGTTTACACTCCCGCTTACAGAACATTAGCCCCACGGGACATAACTGTTTCCTCAAGGTTGACTATTGCGGCCTTCATTGAAGAAAGTCAATCTCCTTCCTGTCTGTCTTTACTAGTTTCTGCCCGTAAATATCTCGCTTGCCAAAACAGTTTATAGAATGGTAGAAACAAGCTAAAATACAGTTTATCTTGTGGAGGAAACTTTATGGTGATAACACATGTGACGCTACCAGTTGGTTAGAAATGTTTTATGTAAATATGCTGAAAACATGGACTTGTTCCTCTCGACTAGTAATGTGAGTTCATTTAAGTTGAAAGTGTAGCTCTTGCCTACTCCCCTTGCATTTACAGTAAAAGTCTGTTAAAGTGTTCATTTTCTGAAATGCTATTCTCCCAAATAAATAATATAAGGCTTTCTAAAATGCCTACAAGTGTCTAATCGCTTTCTTACCAGCCAAAAGCAAATCTGACTAATAAAATTAGCTGACACACTCTGTCACTCTGTCAAACGTAGATACACTGAGATTATTACAGAATTACTGCGAATTAGTCAAAACACACTGTCAATACTCAAGCCAAAAACTGAGAATTCAGAAACACTGAGACTTACAGAATCACTGCCAAGACTCAACAAAACAACTGAGAACTCTGAAGACACTGAGGATACTCAAAACAACTGAGAACTTGGAATGACTGAGAGTTCGACCCTCTGGTCACTGGTTTTTGTAAAGATTTCTCCCACCACCTGAAAATAGTTCCGTGGAAGGGATGTGGCGTAATGATCTAGTCCTCGGGAGCGCTTTCTCGTACATCCGTAGGTTATGGTTTTCAAAATTCATATGCAAAACTTCCTAAATTTTGTCTGACTCACATGTGATATTGCGCCGCGGGAAATGATCACAGGATAATCCACACGACGGCGCGCGTCACTGGTGTTATTTTCTTCCGGTGGATGGCTTCATCCTGCCATGACAGCTCCTCCTTCCGGGTCCTGTTACTCCTCCGTGTGAAGTTGAATTTTATCAATTAGGCACTAATTTACCACAGATTCGCACTTGATAATTCACCAAATATTATAAAGAAGTCAGGACACTGTTTTTCACTACCACACCGGGCTTCAGATCGCGAGATACTGACTGTAGATTTCCCGCTGTGACAGTTCATTCAAATTTAGAATTTTCTGATTGGCTGAGACTTTCGCGCTCTTCCAAACGTGGCTGCTTCCATTTCCTCCCAAGGATTGGCGGTTATTGTCGTTGTCCCCTATTGTCCTAGCCAAGTAGGTCAGGCTTCAACGCGTGCTTTTCTCGTGAGAACGAACAGCAAGTCGCCCCTCCTAGGCGGTGTCATAAAATTTATTGGAAGGAACCCTAAGGATGGTTTACAAGTTGGTCGTGCTTAGAGAAGAGTTTCAAGGATTCTCCTCGCCGTCAGGCTGGCGCCAGAAAGTTCCTTTGTGACTGCTAGTTTCACAGCCTCACTGTGGTATCTCATATGTGAAATATTCAATTTTTAATCGTAAATTAATTAGGCAAATTCGCTTATGGGTGCAGTAATACATTTAATATGATCGACAAACGGTAGTCTTCTGTCTATGGGGACACGTAGATACACTGACTGACAGAGCAAATGCAACACCAAGAAGGAGTGGTCAGAACTTTATGCCAATTGCAGGGTAGACTGACGTCACTGAGGTATGCTCATGATGTGAAATGCGCCGCTGTGCTGCGCACGTAGCGAACGATTAATGGGACACGGCGTTGGCGAATGGCCCACTTCGTACCGTGATTTCTCAGCCGACAGTCATTGTAGAACGTGTTGTCGTGTGCCACAGGACACGTGTATAGCTAAGAATGCCAGGCCGCCGTCAACGGAGGCATTTCCAGCAGACAGACGACTTTACGAGGGGTATGGTGATCGGGCTGAGAAGGGCAGGTTGGTCGCTTCGTCAAATCGCAGCCGATACCCATAGGGATGTGTCCACGGTGCAGCGCCTGTGGCGAAGATGGTTGGCGCAGGGACATGTGGCACGTGCGAGGGGTCCAGGCGCAGCCCGAGTGACGTCAGCACGCGAGGATCGGCGCATCCGCCGCCAAGCGGTGGCAGCCCCGCACGCCACGTCAACCGCCATTCTTCAGCGTGTGCAAGACACCCTGGCTGTTCCAATATCGACCAGAACAATTTCCCGTCGATTGGTTGAAGGAGGCCTGCACTCCCGGCGTCCGCTCAGAAGACTACCATTGACTCCACAGCATAGACGTGCACGCCTGGCATGGTGCCGGGCTAGAGCGACTTGGATGAGGGAATGGCGGAACGTCGTGTTCTCCGATGAGTCACGCTTCTGTTCTGTCAGTGATAGTCACCGCAGACGAGTGTGGCGTCGGCGTGGAGAAAGGTCAAATCCGGCAGTAACTGTGGAGCGCCCTACCGCTAGACAACGCGGCATCATGGTTTGGGGCGCTATTGCGTATGATTCCACGTCACCTCTAGTGCGTATTCAAGGCACGTTAAATGCCCACCGCTACGTGCAGCATGTGCTGCGGCCGGTGGCACTCCCGTACCTTCAGGGGCTGCCCAATGCTCTGTTTCAGCGGGATAATGCCCGCCCACACACTGCTCGCATCTCCCAACAGGCTCTACGAGGTGTAAAGATGCTTCCGTGGCCAGCGTACTCTCCGGATCTCTCACCAATCGAACACGTGTGGGATCTCATTGGACGCCGTTTGCAAACTCTGCCCCAGCCTCGTACGGACGACCAACTGTGGCAAATGGTTGACAGAGAATGGAGAACCATCCCTCAGGACACCATCCGCACTCTTATTGACTCTGTACCTCGACGTGTTTCTGCGTGCATCGCCGCTCGCGGTGGTCCTACATCCTACTGAGTCGATGCCGTGCGCATTGTGTAACCTGCATATCGGTTTGAAATAAACATCAATTATTCGTCCGTGCCGTCTCTGTTTTTTCCCCAACTTTCATCCCTTTCGAACCACTCCTTCTTGGTGTTGCATTTGCTCTGTCAGTCAGTGTATTTTGTTTTCTTAGTCCACCTGATGACTTTGCCAAACATTACGGACGCGGTATCAGCGAGAAGGCGTTTCGTAAAGATCGTAGCGCTACTTTTCGAAACGTTAATTTTGATTCTCCACTTCTCTAACCAGGATTCGAGACGGAGGATATCGGTGTATATATCCACAAATGATATCGCATTCGTAGGTTTTGGCATGTCAGTCATAAATGGATTGAAAATTATAAGCGGGATAACACAGCCCACCTCTATAGGGCGACAGATCCTTGTCGAACTCACGTGAAATATCAAGAAAGCAGACTGATGTGTGTCGACGGTCATTCAAATTTTTCGTGATCTCCTCCATTGGGCGAGTTAGCTAGTGAGCAGGAGACTGGTGAAGCCTGAAGCCGAACTGTTCGTCATTCGTTATCTTTAGGTCTTCGATAACAATGTTCAGGCTGGTTAGGAAGGAGGTCTGGGAAAGCTTGGAAATTATACTGAGAGGGCAATTGGGCGATAGTTTTGTGGGAATGTTTTGTCTTTCAGCTGTTTAGGAATCGTAATTACTTTCACAATTTTCCAGAGGTCAGGAGATGGACAAACCGGAAAATTGTGTTACAACATTTAGTCAAACATACCATCGCCTTTCTCGGAAGGATCTTAAGAAAGGACGTTGACACGATGTCAAGTCCAAGAGATTTCCTGTTCCTGAATCGTTTGATAGAGGCGAACATTTCGGCCGGCGTAATGAACTTAAAGTCCTGAGGATGGAAGGAGGTTAGTCTCGTCAGTCTCTATGGTTGAATATGTACAGCGAGCCTGTCGGTCACATTATATACCCGCTTCATCAGCCCGCGTCACGGAGCATACGTCAGTGCGCAGAGAGCACTTCCATCCAGCAGGTGTTCATATTAATGTGATTCGACTATATATATATTTGTTTTAAAGTAAGTGTAAACACTCACATGTTGTTCCTAAGCACAGAGGGAGTTTGATGCGTAGTACGGGCCGCGTAGCTGTGAGCTTGCATCTGCGGGATGCTGGATTCTAATGTAAACCTGAAGATGGTTTCCCATTTTTGCACTAGGCAAATGTTTAGGCGGATGTATCTTATTTAAGGCAACAGCTGCTTTCTTCCCAGTCCTAGCCATTTTCTATTTCACCATCACCGAAAACGTAATCTGAGTTAGCGATGTTAAAACCTCTTGCAAATAAAAAATGTTTAATTAATCCTGACATTTATTGACACGGTCAGTTACAACTCCCAGTTAATCCTATAAATTACCTTTTACTGTGTTTGTAGCAGGCCCCTTCACCTTATGCCAACCAACCATTCACCGTAGCTTTTTTTAATTTATCAATTATGTGCCTTAACTTCTTTAATATAGTATCTCGAAAAGTGTCCTCATCTCTTTCTGGAGGTTCGATGTTAAAATTTAATTTGGACTTTCAGGAAACTAAAGCTCACCACAGGGTGAAAAAAAACCCCGCTTGTTCTAGAGAACTTATGCTGTTTTGTTTCTGAGCCTCAGTTTCGAAACCCCACAGCTCGTCACTCCTCTACCCCGGGAGTTTAGGGATCTTGGGGGTTCTCTGGTATCACCGAGCTCGATAGCTGCAGTCACTTAAGTGCGGCCAGTATCCAGTAATCGGGAGATAGTGGGTTCGAACCCCACAGTCGGCAGCCCTGAAGATGGTTTTCAGTGGTTTCCCATTTTCACACCAGGCAAATGCTGGGGCTGTACCGTAATTAAGGCCACGGCCGCTTCCTCCCCATTCCTAGGCCATTCCTATCCCATCGTCGCCATAAGACATATCTATGTCGGTGCGACGTAAAGCAAAATAGGTTCTCTGGTATCATGATATTTTCAAAGGTGCCGGGAAGTGCCTCTTTAATTCATGTCTATTTTTATTTTATACCTACTTTTACAGATCGCAACACTGATTTCCAATTGCTAGGATAGATTCTACTTATTTCACCGTTGAATTTCTAATTTCGAACAGTTGAGAACGAAGTTGCTGGACACACTGTACATTCCTAGAATCGAAAGAACCAGTATGTTTACAAGCATATAATGAATGTCTATAGCTGATGATTAAGTGTTTGGGAGGGAACCAGTTGCCTCGACCTTACGTGTCCCTCTTCTTACCTGTCCAGTGAATATGAAAAATGTGGTTGTGACCTCCCGGGTCACAATCGTTTAGGTACTATCACGGGGGTCTTGGGGATTGATAGGCGAGGGTGCCGTGCGTTTGACTCGTAGGTCAGGAACAAATCAAAGATACTAACGAAGGAGTCGGGAACAAATCAAAGATACTTACGAAGGGGTTCTCAGCATCACAGTTAACAACATAACTACATAATACTTCATCTAATTTACCGTATGCAATATTTTTCAAAAATATTTTTCGAGAAATACAATTTGCTTTACGGCGCACCGACACAGATATGTCTTATCGCGATGATGGGACAGGAAAGGACTAGGAGTGAGAAGGAAGCGGCCGTGACCTTAATTAAGGTACAGCCTCAGAATTTTCCTGTTGTGATAATGGGAAATCACGGAAAACCATTTTCAGCGCTGCCGACAGTGGGGTTCGAACCCATTGTCTTCCGAACGCAAGCTTACAGCTGCGCGACCCTAACCGCACGGCCACTTGCTATGTTGAGAAATTATCTCGAGGTCAAGGGACAACACGGACTACACAAGCCCAGAGTCAGAGACGTCGTACTTCTACAAGAAAATATTAGACCCAGACACATGTGGAAGAGAGCACGGGTAGACGTAATACGGAGCGGAAGAGACAACAAGATCAGAGGTGTCATTCTCCGCCCACATGATGGAACCAAGATCAGCCGATCTATTCAGCTGGCCATCCCTCTGGAGATTGATCCGGGTGGGGAGGATGTCACGGATTGATAATCTTTGGTGTTCTTGAACTTTGGACAAAATATCGATATTTAGTCTAAAGTACAGAAACACCAAAGACTTATCAATTTGTGACAGGCTTGGTAAGTATATTTCTCGAAATGTTGCTATACATAAGGGATAATCTTAAATTATCACCGGTTTAAGAGACACCGGATTGTTAGAATTTCATCCTGAAAGAGAGTTTTTAAGGTCATAGTGAATCTACCTACTCGAGTCTTTCATATTTAATAAAATTTGATAGCATCATAGTTTCCAAGGATTCGCGTGGTAACTTATAAGTTGACATTTCAAGGTGATTAAATATGAAAGACTCGAGTAGATAGATTCACTCTGAAGTATATCTCTTAATCGCACCATTCAGTTTAAGAGGCCAGTCTGTAGGAAGTAGGAAAAAGAAAGAGCGTTTGTTAAACGATTTTAAGTTCGTCTGATAATATAACATTACGTGGTCATTTTCCGCTAAGTGACCACAACCTAAGTTTCAGGAGGTTAAACATGAAACAAGGAACTTAAATGATGAAATAGAAGACCTTTCTTTTTCCCACACCTGTGGGTTCGCTGGTGCGAACTGCGTCGAACATGTGGATTTGGCCCTGTTTTACGGCCGGATGCCCTTCCTGACGCAACCCTACCTGGAGGGATGTAATCACTAGAGCTCGGATGTTTAAGACCTAACAACAGCCGAAATAAGCAAGCAAGTATGACCTAAAATGTGACGAAATATGACCTCAAAATTGACGAATTATGAAGCAAAATGACAAAATATGGTCCGAAAATTACAACTCTAAATATGGCCATTTGAAAATAAATTATAAATCGAAACGGAATTCCTTTGATACATATCGATGGATTACTTCTAAAACCTCGTATCTCCCAATGCACTTCCTATCCATTTTCTTCCTTAAGACTGGTCACGCCTCCCAGCCACACATGGATGTACAGTCCATCAGAACAATTTTTCGTTGGGATTATTTTCCTATGGTAGTGTGTAAAGCAAAATTAATCTTAAATACATTAAACTGTAGGAGTGCTTAAATTTGTTATGAAAACAACATCCCTACAATACGGTGTGGTAAGGTCCATTTTCCTTTATACGTTAGCATAGGAAAATGAACACTACGAAAAAGGTTCTGATGGATTGCATATAAATATGTGGATGGGAGGCGTGACCAGTCTTAGGGAATATAATGGATAGGAAGAACATTGAAACATACGAGGTTTTAGAAGTAAACCGACGATATTTGTATTTATTCTTACTTTCATATTGATTTTCTGAATATACATCTTTAGCAGTTAGAACTTAGAAATTAATCTACTTTTAAAAATATTTTGGAACGTTTAAGCTCAGAGTTCATTAATATTATTCAAATGCGTTGAAGTTTAATTTGAGTATCACGAAACGAATTAAGTAGATGTCTTTCAATACATTACGGTAGGGCGGCAGAGCCTATGGTGCAAACTCACATACGTTTTTCTTTCTTCTCCGCTGGTAGAATTGAAGTGTATGACAAGGGTCATGTTTTGTGAACACTTGTTCGCATTCGGTAAGTTGAAGATGATTTTGCACAGCTACAGCTGTCATCAAACCGCCGAAATTTGACGTTTCTACAAAAATAGCTCAAAATATGACCTTATGACGAAAAATAGCCAAAATATGCATTTGTATGACAAATAAAGATCACTTAGTTGTGACCATATTCACCTGATTTGCACCAAAATCCAATCAGGCAAGAAAATAGAGACTAAGAAAATAATATTACTTTTCCTAAACATCCGAGCCCTAGGAATCACTATTGCGTGTTTCTGTGGCGGTTGGTAGTGTAATGTGTTGTCTGAATATGAAGAAGAGAGTGTTGGGACGGGCACAAATACCCAGTCGCCGAGCCAGAAGAATTAATCAGAAGCGATTAAAATCCCCGACCCGGCCGGGAATCGACCCCGGGACTCTGTGAACCGAAGGCCCAGAATGCTGACCATTCAGCCAATGAGACGGACATGAGATAGAAGAGCAACATTGAAATTTTTTTTTTTCGGGGAGGAAATGACTAGTTAAGTCAACAAAAGCACTGAACCGTTCAGGATTTGAACCTCGGCTAGTCACATGCGAGGGATAGCACATCTACAGTCTGCGCTATAGTAGAACGGTCGAGATATATACTTTCAGATGTGAGAAAGTGTTGCCATATTGTGTTAGTACATTTCTCTTACGAAATAATTTTCTTCGTAGATACGTCAACATTTCTTTTACCAAGGATTCGCGTAGTATACGCTGTATAGAAGAATGTTTGGTCATGCTGTATAGTTTTATTATCATACTTATTTCTATTGTGCATTTCTTACATTAAAAGTTGTAATGTAAGGCATTAAAATATACAAAGGAAAGTACTACAATACACGAAAAGGTTTATCCGGACAAACTTGGTTTGATGGGATTGAAAGGAGGTGGGGGCGGGGAGGAGCGTCCCAGTAAGCATTGACTGTAGAGTAGTGGCAGTGAAAGAATGTTGCAATGTCGATGTGAATATCGTGCTATTTGTTCGGGGACTTATTGTCGATCAGTGGTTTGATGAAATGGCTTCTGTACCGGGGACGGATTGTCGACAACAGACACCATCTTCCATTGGTACAGAGATTTCCGGAGAACAATTTAAAATTGAAGGTGATCCTCGCTCTAGACGACCCCCTGAATCTCTCACTGAAAACAACATTGAGGCCGTGAGGAAAATTTAGCAGTAGGACAGGTGTCTGATATATCAACAGATAGAAGAGACTTTGCAGATCCCTCCATCGTCTGTTCATAAAGTTCTTCACCATCACCTCAATGTTAGAAAGCTTTTCACTTTTACAGGAACACAAGTTACAGGTGATGAAACCCGGCTTTATTATTACGACGTACCGCCAAAAGCCCAGAACAAGATGGGGGTATTTGAGGACGGGAATTCTCCTGTGAGTACCAAGTAGTCAAAATCGATAATGAAGTTTCTTGAAGGGTCAGGACTGAATGTGTTTGATGACCCTCCATACAGTTCCTATCTTAGTCAATCTGAGTCGCTCAAGTGCGGCCACTATCCGGTATTCGGGAGATAGTGGGTTCAAATTCCACTGTCGGCAGCCCTGAAAATGGTTTTCCGTGGTTTCCCATTTTCACACCAGGCAAATGCTAGCTGGGGCTGTACCTTAATTAAGGCCACGGCCGCTTAATTCCTACTCCTAGCCCTTTCCTGTTCCATCGTCGCCATAAGACCTATCTGTGTCGGTGCGACGTAAAGCAACTTATAATAAAATGCTCAATAATACTGCGGGCCCCTCCCAGAAGCAGAATACTGATACCACTTATAATCGCGTGAACACACATCTCTGTTTAAAATAAAAACACCGGACGAGTTGGTCGTGCGGTTAGGCGCGCGCAGCTCTAAGCTTGCATCCGGGAGATAGTGGGTTCGAACCCCACTGTCGGCAGCCCTGAAGATAGTTTTCCGAGGTTTCCCCATTTTCACATCAGGCAAATGCTGGGGTTGTACCTAAATTAAGGCCACGGTCGATTCCTTCCCTATCCCATCGTCGCCATAAGCACTATCTGTGTCGGTGCGACCTACAACAAATTGTAAAAAGCAGACTAACAGAGATTTATTGAAATAATTCCCGGAAGTATAATAATAATAATAATAATAATAATAATAATAATAATAATAATAATAATAATAATAATAATAATAATAATAATAATAACAGTTTTACGTCCCAATGACTTCTGCGGTTTTAGGAGATTCCGAAGTTCTGCAATTTTGTCCCACGGAAGTTGTTTTACCTGCCGGTAAATCTACAGAAGGCCAGACTTGGAAGCAGGTTGATGAGCGCGTGTACCTTGGATATAGGGTCAAAGTTCCAAGGAGCAGAAGTAACCAGGAGCGATAGTTGAGTTGGGCTACTTTCGGAAGGCTTCGTTTCATCCTCGAAGACAGAAGCATCCTATAGGTCATTCCACGTTAAGAAAACAGTATTGCGCTTATGACAACAGGGTTACCATATCGAACGGTTCTGCTCAATTCCGTCGCGGGAAAACGGCGGCACATAAATTTGTGAAATTCAGTATTTAAGTTCTAGATAAAAATAGGAATAAACTAAGCTGAAATTATTTTTATGAACTAAAGGGGACGACGGGTTACAAGGGCTATTTTTGGTTTGTACGGAATCAGAGGTAAACTACGGCACACAAAAAAACCTCGGCATGTAAGTGTAAGGCCAATTGGAAAGAAGTAGAAAAATAATATTTTTTATGGGCTCGAGGGGTGAGGGATGCATTTGGGATGCCTTTAATAAAATTTATCCAGACAACGCGGGGTACTACTGTGATGTATCAATAAAATAAAAACAGTAAAAATTAAATGTGGTCGTAAAAAGAAAGTGGTAAAATTAAAACGCGCTTAAGAAAGAAGAACTAAATAACAAAACCAAGCACAAATAAAATGTACGGCAATTCCTTTTATCATTAAAAGTTATGCCATAACCTATCGCTGCATACCAGAACACCAAAATCTTCAAAAACAACTTCTGTACAGTACGAAAATAATAGAACACACACAAATACACTGACTGACAGAGCAAATGCAACACCAAGAAGGAGTGGTCAGAACTTTATGCCAATTGCAGGGTAGACTGACGTCACTGAGGTATGCTCATGATGTGAAATGCGCCGCTGTGCTGCGCACGTAGCGAACGATAAATGGGACACGGCGTTGGCGAATGGCCCACTTCGTACCGTGATTTCTCAGCCGACAGTCATTGTAGAACGTGTTGTCGTGTGCCACAGGACACGTGTATAGCTAAGAATGCCAGGCCGCCGTCAACGGAGGCATTTCCAGCAGACAGACGACTTTACGAGGGGTATGGTGATCGGGCTGAGAAGGGCAGGTTGGTCGCTTCGTTAAATCGCAGCCGATACCCATAGGGATGTGTCCACGGTGCAGCGCCTGTGGCGAAGGTGGTTGGCGCAGGGACATGTGGCACGTGCGAGGGGTCCAAGCGCAGCCCGAGTGACGTCAGCACGCGAGGATCGGCGCATCCGCCGCCAAGCGGTGGCAGCCCCGCACGCCACGTCAACCGCCATTCTTCAGCATGTGCAAGACACCCTGGCTGTTCCAATATCGACCAGAACAATTTCCCGTCGATTGGTTGAAGGAGGCCTGAACTCCCGGCGTCCGCTCAGAAGACTACCATTGACTCCACAGCATAGACGTGCACGCCTGGCATGGTGCCGGGCTAGAGCGACTTGGATGAGGGAATGGCGGAACGTCGTGTTCTCCGATGAGTCACGCTTCTGTTCTGTCAGTGATAGTCACCGCAGACGAGTGTGGCGTCGGCGTGGAGAAAGGTCAAATCCGGCAGTAACTGTGGAGCGCCCTACCGCTAGACAACGCGGCATCATGGTTTGGGGCGCTATTGCGCATGATTCCACGTCACCTCTAGTGCGTATTCAAGGCACGTTAAATGCCCACCGCTACGTGCAGCATGTGCTGCGGCCGGTGGCACTCCCGTACCTTCAGGGGCTGCCCAATGCTCTGTTTCAGCAGGATAATGCCCGCCCACACACTGCTCGCATCTCCCAACAGGCTCTACGAGGTGTACAGATGCTTCCGTGGCCAGCGTACTCTCCGGATCTCTCACCAATCGAACATGTGTGGGATCTCATTGGACGCCGTTTGCAAACTCTGCCCCAGCCTCGTACGGACGACCAACTGTGGCAAATGGTTGACAGAGAATGGAGAACCATCCCTCAGGACACCATCCGCACCCTTATTGACTCTGTACCTCGACGTGTTTCTGCGTGCATCGCCGCTCGCGGTGGTCCTACATCCTACTGAGTCGATGCCGTGCGCATTGTGTAACCTGCATATCGGTTTGAAATAAACATCAATTATTCTTCCGTGCCGACTCTGTTTTTTCCCCAACTTTCATCCCTTTCGAACCACTCCTCCTTGGTGTTGCATTTGCTCTGTCAGTCAGTGTATTATGCAATATACAGCCAACTCTCACTCAACACAAGTACTCATTGATTTAAAGCCTAAAAACACACACGCAACAAATAAATACTGTAGATGACTTCCCTACAGAAGTGAGCTGCCGATGGTTCACAGAGTGTGGGACTACGCGATGCTTGTACCAGAGCAACACAGAAGGAACACGAAAAAAGGCAACGAAGCGCTGGCTGTTCCTGCCACTGTGCTTCCTCCCTACGAATATATTTATGAAAAAATAGAATGTTATGCAGTTATTTTAATAACTCACGGGCAAAAGTGCCTCATCCCTTTTATATCTTTTATAATACAATACAAAGTACAGCATAATATCCCTTAATCACGAGGAATTATGGAGGTCTCAGAGGGGGTGTGTCCACTCCTTGTAGGTCCATAAGAGCAATACTGTTTTCTTAACGTGGAATGAGCTATAGTAAATCTCTAGAGGGAGGTATTCAACGCATTTATCCTCCCAGTTACAACCGATGATCTGGAAACAATCGCGGAGACTCGACGTAACGCCAGCTGACTACAAGTTATGTAGCGGGCCACGGAAAGGTTCTCACTTCGACGCAGAAAACCTAACAAGGAAATACGAAGAATCAGGACGAGTGTGGTGGTGCAGCGCATAGAGGAAATGGGCAGAGCATGTCACGAGACAACATGGAAGCCGATGAGCCACCAAGGTATTGACACGGCAACCGAGAACACGGTACAGTGTCGCAGTTACGGTGGGCTGACAACATCCGAAAGACTGGAGGAGAAGAACTGACTCAAGATAGCACCAGACCGAGATGCATGGAGAAAATTGGAAGAGGCCTACATTCAGGAGGGGATGGCCACAGGCTGAAAGAAGAAGAAAAAAAATCTAAATCTATCGAAATGAGCTCCTTCGAATACCACCAAACTCAGCCTGGATCGAAGCCGTAAACATCTGTGCCACCCAGCTGGAAAATATATTTTGTATTCTTCTTCCTCTTCTTATTACTTATCGTTAGGGCCATTAAGGACCACGAGATCTCAACTGTTTGTCTTCTTGAGGGTTCATCAGGTTTTCATCCTTTCGGAGTGAGCTTTCTTCCACGCATCAGCTATGGATCATCAACATCATCATCATCATCATCATCATCTTACGACAATGCCTTGTCGCTTCAACTATGTATGACGATCCACTGCCATCCCCTTCATTTCGCGTACGAATCACAACCTATTTCATTGACGGTGTTCTCAATATATGATTCCCATGGTCGTCTCCTCATTCTTTTCCCCAGGCTTTACCTTCAATAATTAACTGGAGAAGAGCGTCGTGCCTGAGTATGTGACGAATGAACTACAGTTTCATATTCTTGATCATGTTCTGAAGACACAATTTTTCCTTGATTTTTTAAACGAGGTGATTTGACTTTCTGTCCCTCGAGCTTGTTCTGGTTATCCTTCTTCAGAACCACATTTCCACGGCCTCCATTCTTGCTTCTTCCAGTTGACACAAATATGTCTTATCACTGGAGGTCATCTGAACTTAGCAATCGTTGATGGATGGCCACAGCCGAAACACATATTTATGATCATTTTGATTTTCGCAAAGGGAAAAGTGGTTTCTTTTTCCCTAGAGTTCATGTTTCTTTCTTTTTTTTTTTTTTTTTTTTTTTGCTATTTGCTTTACGTCGCACCGACACAGATATGTCTTACGGCGACGATGGGATAGGAAAGGCCTAGGAATGGGAAGGAAGTGGCCGTGGCCTTAATTAAGGTACAGCCCCGGCATTTGCCTGGTGTGAAAAATGGGAAACCATGGAAAACCATCTTCAGGGCTGCCGACAGCGGGGCTCGATCTCACTATTCCCCGATTGCTGGATACTGGCCGCACTTAAGCGAATGCAGCTATCGAGCTCGGTTGTGTGTACAGTAGATACGGAGGAGTGTATTAAGACCAACAAACGCACCAGTCCCCAAACCGGAGGTATTAACCAGACGCGGTTAAGATCCCCAATCCAGTCGGGAATTGAACTTGGGATCCTCTGAGCTGAAGACCTCTACACCGAGCATTCAGCCAAGAAGTCGGCATATAGCTCTTTTAACAATGTATCTTCAGTGAAGTAGCACCAACTACTATGCAACATTTATAGGCTATATAATAATAATAATAATAATAATAATAATAATAATAATAATAATAATAATAATAATAATAATAATAATAATAATAATAATAATAATAATACTTAATTTTTCTCACCCCTTTTACTTGAAGAAAAATATGCTTGTGATAACTAGCACTCGACTTGATTAAAGCAAAGTCACCTCCGCACAGGCCATGAAGGCCCTTGGAGGAGTGGAAGGTAAAGGCTTCCACCATTGTTAACCTCGACACGTGATGGGGTAGAGTGGTTAGCTCTACGCCCGGCCGCCTTTGCCCCCAGGAATTAATCTGGTACTCATTTTTGGTGTAGGCTGAGTGAACCTCAGGGCCATATGCACCCCCGGAAGTGGAAATCTCGTTTCTTAAATTTTACGACTTCCTGACGGGGATTCGGAACCCACGTCCTTCGGGGCGAACCGAGCACACCTTTACCGCCTCGGCCAGGCAGCCCCTCGACTTGATTAAGGTAAGTATAAAACTATAGTTATTTGGTTAGGTGTAAGAGAAGGAAAATGGCAATAATTATGCCAATAAAGACTGTATGTCTATCACCGACTGGCAGTGTCGCGAGACAGTAGCTCTCTAAATCCGCCAGGAGAGATGCTTCAAGGGAAATGTAATTTGAACACGCTTGTGAATTAATCAAGCTATTTTTATAACCACAAAGTTATAGGATGGGGTATATAAACCTCTTTGCTCGTTGGTATTCATATATTTAAATTAATCTTCTTACGAACTTCGCCGACTCAAAGCAGTACCAGGAACACATCTCACTGGGTAAGCGATCTTGTTACTTTTGTGTTTGACCTTCTTGGTTCAGGTTACTTATTTATAATCCTTCATTCATCACTGTTGAAATCCCAGGAAACGTAATTACATGGACCATCCATCATCCTAAGCGGGCGAGGAGATGAAAGTCTTTACGTGGGGAGCTTCTTAATCTCCTAGCAGCGGATTATATTAGTTAAACATTGTTCGTTTGCTGAGAGCAGTTGGCTAGCCGTTGGCGTTTAGGACAAATTAGCTAAAAGTAATAAGCTCTCTCGAGACTCGAACCTCAATCCTCGAAGACGGCTATTGCAGTTATTTTCCTACAATTGCCAGCACTTTAGGCCTACACCGTTTAAATTCGCAGCACTATCTTTCAGTGACATTGGCAATACAGAGTGTGAAAATTACCCAACAAAATTTCAAGATGATTTTCTCATATATAGAGAAGAAGAAGAAGAAGAAGAAGAAGAAGAAGAAGAAGAAGAGGTTATGTCAACATAGGTTTGGTAATGACTAATTTCTGAGTTATACAGTTCTGAAACTTATCTTGTTAGTATCCTCGAAAGCGGCAATTTTCTCGAATGGTTACGTGGCGAATCGTATCCACGAAATTTCACTGTAATTTTTATGCCAAACGGAAGATAATAATTGCTTTTACTCAAGTAAAGTTTTGGTCTAAAAACACTCAGTGGATCAAGCTATTTCTTTTGAGGTAATAACTACTTAAATTGGTAGAATCTGAGATAAGTTATGAGTACATTTGTCTCCATGACGAAGATCTTTGAAGGACTTTTTAACAGTTCGGCGCGTAGTGTTGTTCCAAGGAACGTTTCATTCAATTTCTTTGTGTGATGTATTTTCAAGTGTTTTTTGACATAATATTACATTCTATTACCACAACAGATCATGCGCTTTATATCATTAACTCGGAACTTTATAAATACATCCGTGAGGTTAGTAACGAACACCACCATACTTTGCACATTGCGGGCGGAGCCAGCGGGAAACTGCTAGTTTAAATGAACTAATTAGGATTTGTACCGTTATTCGCACAGAAATTTGTAATGAAATACATGTTTACCTCATGAATTTATGCGAATTTACATTCTTGTACTCAAACGTTTAATAGGGCATGATAAACTGATATTATTCTACGAAAGCTCGTGGCAGTAACGCGAAGTACGATAAAGCTGAGCAAAGTGAAGACAGAATGTGGACGATTAGAGAATTTATTATAGGGTACAATTCCTGGTTCCAAAGTTGGGCGATATTCTCTTTGCTTCTCGGTTGTTGTTTCTCCGACCATCGGAGTAGCGTTGTGGCTGATGATAACGCCCCGTATTATACGTTCTATCCAAAGAAGTAAAATGGCTCATCAGTTATTCCCGTTAACCCACCTTGAAGTGACATGCACCAGCCAAGTGGAGTGTTCCACGGGACTTGGACCAAAAATCAAATTTTTCGTAAGCATCTCCCTTATTATCTGTCGTACGATATGTACGTATACGGAATAAAATAACAGAAATAACATTTTCTTAAACTTTTGTTATGTAGCCTACAGTCCTTTGATAGGCTAACGGATATATATTGGGAATAATCTGTCCACAAACGCTAACTCCAAGTGATACCTTGACGACATATGCACCTGATAACACAGTCCTGAATGATTAGATCACAAATAGCACCGAAAAGGTACACGTAAGAAAAAATTTTGGTAATTGATTTCCATTAAGGCTGGTAGATTTCCATTAAGGTTGATCATGCATAGTTTGTGGGAGTGTAAAATCAGTTTCGATCTTCGTATAAACCCCCAATCCTTTAAGGGATTTTAATAATATTGGCCCTAAAACCTACCCAAGGACAAGTGGATTCTAAATATGAAATTTGGTAGAATTATATCCAGTATTTTTCCAGTTATAAGGACTCAGACAAACAGACACCAAAGCCAAAAAGATATGCAGATGGTCATTATTACACCTGAAACGGATACCTGTACGAAAATTTCGCCAACATATTTAATGTACAGACACACGGTCATCACGATATATATATCTTATCTTACTATATACACTAGTGTCCAAAAGTTAAGCATAAGTTGTGAGTAATCAGGGCAACAGGAAATAGACCGCAAATCGCACGACATATAAACCTACCAACCTTACGTGTTCGCTCTGTATTGGGAAGGAGTGTTCCCTGCTTTGACTAGCGGCGTAACCGCAAGGTAAACACAGCCAGTGCCTGCGCCCCATATTCCCACAGTCGTGTTTGCCCTGTTATAGTGTGCGGAGTGTAGCCTCGTGGTGAATGTGACAACATAATGGCACAACGACGCCATTTGGACTCCGTTTTTCAGGGTAGAATACTCGGCCGCCTGGAAGCAGGCCAGACACAGATCGAAGTCGCCGTATCCTTGAATGTGCCACAAAGTGCCATTTCCAGGCTTTGGGGACGATTTTGAGACACAGGAGTTGTTAGTCGTAGGCCAGTACACGGTCGACCAAGCGTAACCACCCCACAGCAGGACCGATATCTAGCTTTAACCGCCCGACGAAATCAGAGTGCACCTGCAATACAATTGTCAGCGAAGTTTCCAGCCGTCTCAGGGGTTGCCGTTTCCCAGAAAACTGTGTACAGGAGGCTCAGAACAGCAGGGCTGTTTCCTCGACGTCCAGCGGTGTGCGTCCCGCTCACTCCAGCACAGAGATGGGCTCAATTCCTGTGGAGCCGTCAACATCGAAACTGGACCATGCATGAATGGAGGCATGTGCTCTTCACAGATGAATCCTGCTTCAGTTTGCAGAACGATTCTCGTCGCACATTAATCTGGAGAGAACCGGGTAGCCGGTACAACCACAGGAACATCGTTGAATGGGACCAGTATGGTGGTGGTGGTGACATGGTGTGGAGCGGTATTATGCTGAATGGCCGTACGGACCTGCACATCTTCATGGGTGGTCCGAGAAACACAACGCTCGGCGATACAGGGATGAGGTACTGAGGCCATATATTTGACTCTTCAGAGGTGCGGTTGGTCCAGACTTCCTCTTAATGGAAGATAATGCCCGACCACACCGCGCTGCTCTGGTGGATGTTTTTTGGCTGGGGAAGACGTTCATCGCATGGACTGGCCAGCGAGGTCTGTTGATCTGAATCCTATAGAACGTGCCTGGGATGCATTGGGGAGGTAAATTGCATCCCGTCAGCCTCCATCAAGGACCCTCCAAGACCTTCGTATTGCCCTTTCGGAGGAATAGGATCGACTGCCACAAGACCTCTTGACCATCTGATAGCATGCCACGTCGCTGCGAAGCATGTGTGGCCGTTAGGGATAACTGTACACCCTATTAACAGCATATTTTATTGTGGAAGACATTGCCAAGTTTTGTCAGTTGTTGTCAAAGGTGTACCTTAGCTATTTTTTTTGCTAGTTGCTTTACGTCGCACCGACACAGATAGGTCTTATGGCGACGATGGGATAGGAAAGGCCTAGGAGTTGGAAGGAAGCGGCCGTGGCCTTAATTAAGGTACAGCCCCAGCATTTGCCTGGTGTGAAAATGGGAAACCACGGAAAACCATCTTCAGGGCTGCCGACAGTGGGGCTCGAACCCACGGTCTCCCGGATGCAAGCTCACAGCCGCGCGCCTCTACGCGCACGGCCAACTCGCCCGGTACCTTAGCTATCAGAACCTTTCTGATACTGTTTTATGGACAAATTTTGAGACATATGGTGTGTGATTCAGCTTCCGTTTGTTCAGCAATCCGTCTGACATTCCTATCAGGTGGTATGGCCTCATTTAGTGATTATGCTTAAATTTTGGACACTAGAGTATAAAATGGATGTATGTGTTTGTGTGGGTGTGTAAATGACACATCTCATCCTAAACCACTGGAGCAATTTTAACCAAACTTGGTACACTTACGACTTACTATCTGGATACGAGCACTATGGCGGTAAGCCATCCCTAGCACCTTTAGTGGTGGGGGCTCAGGGGGCTAGGTATAAAAATAACCGAAAACAGTGTCAAATCCACAGTTTTAGGGATCGCTGACATGAATAGTGACACTCCGGATTTAAAAAAGACTAAGTTCAGCCCCCTTTCGGGTGGGGGGTGAGGGAGAGTGCGATAATAAAAATAACCGAAAATAATGTCGAATCCTTACTTTTCGGAGTCGTTGAGATGAATAGTAACACTCCGGATGTTTTAACAGTCCAATTTCGTCCTCCTTTTGGGTGGGGGCGGGGGGGGGGGGGCTGTGAGACATAAAAATAATCGAAAATAGTGTCGAATCCATACTCTTCGGGGCCGCTGAGATGAATAGTAACACTCCGGATATTTTTAAAGTACAAGTTCGGTCCCCTTTGGGGCAGGGTGGCGTACAAATATTACCTACTATCTGGAGAAAATACTGTGGGGGCAAGATGCCCCTAGAACTCCTAGGGTAGGTGGCAAAATATAATCTATATTAATAAATAGAAGTCGGTTTGGAGTGATCTATATATACGGTACTGTATATATATAAATTCAGGTATAAAAATGAAAATAGACGTGAATTAATGAGGCACTTCCAGGCATCTTAGAAACTTAAAACTTGGCACCAGAGAAGCTACTGACTTCAGGATCTCTAGAAAATTAGAAAATTCTCCAAATTCCCTGAGGGTGACACGCTGGGCTTTTCAAATTTGGGGCTCAGCTTAAGAACGCAGCTGGATATATTTATCCAAAACGATAACCTATAGGTTTCATGGACTTGAAAGTTTTCTGAAAGTCCTAATTTTAAACCCCCTCCCCCAAATCAAGATGGTGGCACAATCTGCCAAACGGGATAGAAAATTGAAATTTGGCAAAATTCTAGCTTTTAGCCGGTAACCGACGGAAAAATTACGAGATGTTTACATTTTTCATTTTTCACCCCCCTCCGAAAAATATAGAAATATGGAGACAATTTTAATGACGGTACCGACCTTCCTTTCGAGGTATTTGGTGGCTAAACGGTAAGTCGTATCACAAAACGGATGACACAATCTCTGTTATGTTTGGAGTTATCTACAACTTTGGTCCTACGATTTTTTTGTCGTATGTCTCTCTTCCTTATACGTTAGATTTGGTTGTATATCTCGATTGTACGTACTTTTTGTGCTTTTCACACGTATGTTTCTTAGTTTGACGCACTTATAGGAAGGATAGAATCATCAAACTTGGCACGCACATGGACATGATCGATGGCCATATATGCGCCAAATTTCATTATTGTAGCTGTCACATATGTATCGGAAAACTCTATCCAAATTTTGCTCCATTGAACGTTACTAAATCTAACCCATAGATAGGGTGTCGTAGGATCAACCACTTCGACCATTAAAAGTGGCGTGTTATGGTGCAATCCGTGAGTCGATATGACGTACTGTTTTCAGCAGTCAATCTGTAAATGAAGCTCTGCAATATTGTAAACTGCATATATTTTCGTATGTCGATTTTTATATATATTCATTGAAGTCGACTTGTAACGATCAAGAAAGGGGATATCTGCCCTTATAATTAATACTTTACAAATCGATAGTGACTGTCAGTAGGAGGGCGTCTGCTGTTGTAATAAATACTCCCCACATCGACTTTAACTGGCAATAAGAAGAGGGTCCTTCTCCAATTCCTGTGTAACTGGCATTAGTAAGGAGGTCCTACCATTGTAGTGAATAATTCTGTTCTCGATTTGACTGGCAGGAGGAACGGGAGCATGCAGTTTTGTTCAAAACTCTCCTACCCGATCGTGTCTGGCAGCAGGCAAGTGTGCCCGCCATTAAAACAAATTTACCCATCTAAAATGTGACTGGCATTAGGCAAAGTGGCCTGCTATTATAATTGAAACTCGAGTGTGACTGACAGAAAGCTGACTGGTATTAAGAAAAGGGTCTGCCTTTATAATTATAACAGCACAACTGAATTTGACTGGCAGCGCGGAAGGTGCTTACCATTGTAATAATAAAAACTCCTCATCTGTAATGTGTCAGGAAGTAGGAAAGGGAGAATGTCATTTTAACGAAAACTCTCCAAATCGATTGGGACCGCGCAGTAGGCTGCTATTGTAATGAAAGCTTCCCAACTCGATTATGAATGACAAGTGAACCTGACGTTATCATCACAACTCCACAACTCTCACTTTACATTGGAAATAATGTATGGAGACCTCCCCATGGTGTGTTTCGGATAACACTAAGACATTTGTAATTTACATAAATCTTATTCACTGCGTGTACAGTAATTTACTAAGATATCCGTATACAAATTAGAATACCATAGCGAATCACGGGCACATTTGATCCTGCTATTTGCTTTACGTCGCACTGACACAGATATGTCTTATGGCGACTTTGGAATACGAAAGGCCTAGGAATGGGGAGGATGCGATCGCGACCGTGGCCTTAAATAAGGAAAAGCTTCAGCATTTGCATGGTGTGAAAATGGGAAACCACACGATTTTATTTATGTACATTAAATTTAATTACATGATCAAAGTGTTTGAGCACTTTAATTAGTGCGTTGTCTAACTGAAAACAGAAATCAGAAATCACGCCAGGCATCGTTGAAAAATATGATCCATAAATAATCCTAATAATAATGTTTCATGAGCAAGAGAACAACCCTGGAAAAGGGAAGTTCACTTACAATGGCAGTTAAAAAAATGTTTTCTCCGTGTTCATATTGTCCCCTTCAAATTTGGCTATCATTAGATTATTTACGACAGGTCGACATTAAAAGTTTTTTTGTTCACCGGGAGTTGTATTCATCATTTGGAAAGCTGTGTGAGCGCACCAAACTGTTTTTTTCTGTCATTCAGAGGGACAATGTATTGATCCGTCTTCGATTCAGTGCAGGGTAAATCACGTGACCAGCCTGTGTCCTCAAGCGAGGCACGCGCATGTCGACCTGCGCTGCAAGCAGGCAAGCATCTAGAAGTCACGACCAATTACAAGAGACCCCGTGAACCAATGATCGTCTCAAAAAACAAGCACACCCCCCCCCCCCCCGCCCGAGCGAAAACTATAAAACGTCATGTTCACAATAAATAAATCTCTACTCTGATTAAACCTACTCCGATCTGAACTCTCTGGTCTACGCTCTGCTGGTGACGATATTCATCGGAACCACGTGGGAGAATTCCACTCTGCTAATTTAGTGCAGTTTTACTATAAAATCTTATGGACTGAACTTCAACATTAGTGATCCAAGTTAAGTTTATTTTTCCACGAGAACATTAAATATTCCAGCGTGTGTGTGCAGATTCTAATATCTGTTGCATTAGTTACAGCTTACATTACTGACACGTGGCGAAACTCATCCCAGCGAATCGGCGTGTACTTCGAGAAAGATTCTTCCTCTACAATGTGCAACATAATTTCATCGTGGGACGTCTACTGCCGTGTCTCCATGACTTGCTAAGCATGTAAGGCATCTCTGGCTGGAGCAGGTGACTGACGAGAAAATGCCGGAATGACGAACCTCAACCTGGAATCGAACTTCAGCTAAACTTGAGTACCATTTTAACTGTTTGATATCTTTCTCATCTTTGTAAAACTAGATGATCTTTCTTCCCTAAATCGTAGTTCTATTAGTGTTTGTAGTAGATTGAGTTATTTTCATTTTCATTTCTCGAGGTGTCATGATAGTTGAGTTACGTGTGTGTGACTGAAGTTTGAAATCTATTAGATTAGCTGTTGTAGTCTGTCTTTGAATGAGTTCTCCTACGTAGGATTTAGACATATTTAAAAATCACTGACCACGCGATACATTTCATTTGCTTACGTGTGATAATGGAATAATCTTGATTGGAGTGATATGTAAAGTTTTGTAAGATAGGGTCGAATTTAGTGTCATTTTAAGTTTACTTGCATTCTTTCGGATCGAGTCATCTAATTTCGCGACATTTCAGGAGGACTGATAGATCTAACAATCACTAAAATAAGAATAATTTAAGTAAAAGATCGGGTTAAGAATCGAATTAAACGGTCGTGGGCTATAAATTATCTTAGATTCCTTATATGTGATATTTAATGTGCTCAGTTCATAATGCGCCTGGAATATTGGCTGCCATGCGGGATATTAATTGAATAATTTATTATTGAATGATTTGTTGCTTGTGTCTTTGGGAGCACAATGTGATTTATAATAAAGTGCAGCACACGTTGAATACATTTCATAAATAGGGAGTAATAATAATGTGATTAAGGCTCACGAACGCTACACCTGCGACTTGTAACCCATGTGATGGTGATGATTATGAAATTCTATTAGAATCTTCAAGTTAATCTCAGAAATTTAGGTGGATCTTCGTTGCTATTTAATGAGTACTTCATTTCAAGTGATACCACAAGTTCGATCACTAGCCACTAATTGGATTGAGAACATTTCCAGACATTAGTTCATCCTCCGGATATTATTGACGCGACCATGCTAAAAATAATTAACTATTTCATAATGTTAGGATTCGTTGTAAATATTGTGTATATAAAAACACGTGTTACCTTGTGTGAATGTGGTGTGTGTGTTGTAATTAGGAATATTTTCATGTTTTCGATTAGTTAGTGTAATTTAATCTGGTCGTGCGTTTATCGCAACGGCACGGATTATTTTCAACGTTGTTTTGCCACCATGATGACTTGTTTAGCGTATTTTAAGGAACAATTTGCTGAGAATAACGTCGAGTAAGACCAGGCTAGGATTTAATTTGTACTTACCAAAGATTTAGACGAAAGATCGTCTCGTTCATTTCCAGCAAAGGCAAGCGATTTATAAATCAATCCTTAACTGACTCACACGTGGTTATGAGAAAATTTTCACCGCATTATATTAAAATTTCCAAAATATTTTCACTGACTTGAAACTTTAAATGCCATGCAAGTATAAATTTAATATCCACAAACGGCATAATTAGCTTGAACTTAAGTGATAACGAGTAATGATGATAATAATTAATTGGTTGATTAATTTATTGGAAGAATGTGTGCCATAATTACAATGAGAATTATTTAGTGAGATATACTAATTTGTAAACTCCATCGTGTGATGATAAAAGTAAATGCTACACAGATATGATTGGAAATTAATAATAATAATAATAATAATAATAATAATAATAATAATAATAATAATAAATTAATTATAATCTTGGATTCAATCCAGATTTTCCATCAGAATTCCTACTGGTGTTATTAATGGACGTTACATACCTTAGTTAATGAAATTCATCAGTATTTTAACATTGGCCACGTGTTGAGAGTGCAATAAACTAATGGAACCTTAAGTTAATTTTATTATGAAATAATAAGCGAGATAGCTGCCTACTAATTTTGTGTAAATCCTCATTGAAGTCTCAGGATACTTTCATTTAAAGAAATATTTTAAATTTTGAAGGCAGTGAAGGCCTAATCTTTGGTTAATGTTTATTCCAGAACATTACCATAAAGCTGGAGGACGAGGATTATGTTTGATTGGTTGTTAATTGCTACAGGAAGTCCAGACATTATAAAATATCATTGTATTTAATCCCAGCAAGGATATTTTGTGTTCATTGATGCTTATGTCAATAAATGTAATAGTGTTGTTTTTAATTTTTTTTGCTTGGTCGTCACCCCTTTTTCCCTTAAATGCCTCTAAAAACGGAAAGCCAGGAACGAACGGCCCACCCCGGGATCTCTCGCTCACTGGCTGGGCTTAGCTCGGCAATAATGGTGGCAATATGAAACCTGTCCTAATATCATTAATGGCAAAGGATGTTCAAGGAACCGAGGCTCGTTGTTCTCTTCGAGTATCAAATCAATATCAATTAGAGAGCGGAAATACGAGTATATGATATCATACAACTGTATTAATAATAAAGAGGCACTCTAACTAGCGTAAATAATGACTTATAGCATTAGTTAGATTACTCGTGCTCCACTTCACAAACTACGAAATAGAAGGATGGTTTGATGCATGATGGGAACATTCTTTTAACCCTTTCAGACCGAGTACGCACAATTGTGCGGGTTCGTATTTTAGTTATCCCTGACCGTATTTGATGTTTTTTCGGCGCTACACCGGACTGCAGTGATTGTGCAGGACACTTGGCGTGTATTTCAATTGATTTTAGTATGCGCTTGACCGTCAGGGCGAAGGAAGAAGAGTTTAAAAAGCACAGTTGATCGGCGAGGAGCAAGGAAGCAGTAGTGCCGAAAGTAAGTATTTATTTACTGCGTTTATATTAATCTAGAAGCTTTACTGAATACCGGAATATATTCAATGAAGTGTGTACATTGGTTAGTGAACGTAAATTTTGAAGCTACACCATCGTACGTGATACAACGAGGTTTTGAATTTTGATACGCACAATTGTGTGGGTCCTGTTTTTCGGATGTTAGTTTTTATTTTGTAAAATAAACTATTAATATGTGTATTGAGGAGCATTTTAGTCAGTTCTTGACGTACAAACAAAAATTCACACCTCCAGTTTTCTTTCAGGTCTGAAAGGGATAAGAAGATGTACTGCTAGATATTAACTCTAATCATGGTGAAACATGGGAAGGAGTGCTACATTAAGTGGGGGGGGGTTACATTTGAAGCGTGCTGTGTTGCTAAGACGGTAAAGCCCTGGCCTTTTTAGTCCAAGTTTGATCACAAATTCCTTCCTCTTCTTCTCATCACCATCACATTACATTTTAGTTAAGGTCAAAGGACGATGAAAATCTTAACCACTCCTTTGGCTGTTTGTGTCTCAGAAAGCAAACAAACTTGTAGTTTTACGTGAGTGTTGATATCGTAATCATAACCATGGGACCTCCAGTTTAACATATAATCCGAACCACGAGGACGTAACTCTTTATTTCTAAAATCAGGATACGAAACATGGCCGTCTTGGTCAGAAGCCAATGACAGTCCCACTCGGTTATCACGCTCTTCCTATTCATGACAAGAGGAGTAAGAGGAAGGCCTGACCGCAAAGATAACGATAATCATCATCGGCAGCGTTTTCAGCGAGTGGGTAGGGTGTGCCCGGGCCAATCCAAAATATTCATTTTCGAATTTCTAAAAAAAAGGGAGTAGCAGAACAGAAACTAGCATGATTAATACGTAACGATGTAATTTTACTTTCTCAAGAAAATATACAATATTCGGTAGGAGACGAGTAACAGGTTTTCCACAGAATATAAATATACGTTACACCGTTTATGCTCCTCATCCTTCCTCTGAGATCAGCAAACTACTTATATATAGTGCCCGGATTCTTATGTATCCGACTCATTGGATGAATGGTCAGCGTCGAAGCTTTCTGTTCAGAGGGTCTCGGGTTCGATTCCCGGCCGGGTCAGGGATTTTCTTCGCCTCTGATTCATTCTTCTGACTCGGGGACTGGGTATTTGTGTTTGTCCCAACACTTTCATCTTCATATTCACACAACACACTACACTACCAACCACCACAGAAACACGCAATAGTGATTAGGCCTACATCCCACCATATAGGGTTGGCGGCCGGAATAACATCCGGCCGTAAAACAGGGCCACATCCACATGTCCGACACAGTTCGCATCCGTGACCCCACAGATGTGGGAAAAGCGGTAGAAAAAGAAGTGCCCGGATTCTTACGTAATTAGATATTCCATTTCTTAGCCTGTAGACAACTGAAAATGTCGACGAATTGTGTTTCTGACCTGTGCTTCATTTTACAAATGTTGGCACATTCTTGTTTATATTACATAATTTTTACATATTATATGAAGAATGTAATTTTTTGTACATATCTAGGTAATTATTCAAAACAATCAAAAATTGTGTCAGTTCGTTTAATTTTCGGACTATAGGCCTAGTAAAATAATTGGCGAATTTCATCGCGTGTAGAATATATTTAAACTGCTAAACGTTGGCTTTAATATTCCTATAAAATTGGGATTTTTTAACCTTTTGTCTATGAAATACGGTAGGTTCGAATGCTTCAACTGCATGCAACAGCTCTAATCCTTTCTCAGGATCTGGGATGGATGGGTGCATTTTATTGGTCAGAGTTTCTAACAAACTCAATGCAGTCTTGAAGCAAAATCTAGAAGCTTCCTATCTGTTTGTAAAGATCATTATTGGTGGACAAGAAGAGCTCCCAGAAAATATTTCACCGAGCTAGTTTTATCTTTTACAATATTCACCGGTGACTTCCTGCGATGTTGAATGGCCCTTCTCAGTCTACAAGAGAATTTTATTGGGTCAGCGCCAAAACATTACAATCGAAAACATCGATGAGTACTTAGTTATAAACTGCGCATTACGACGAAAATGTTACAATACTATTTGTGTTACTTAAGAGGGTCGTAAAGACAGATTCTATATTAACTTTATTTAGTAACATATGTTCCAATTTCAGAGAATGAGGGCAACAGGAAAATAGTTACAACAATAAATTGTGTAATATACACTGACTGACAGAGCAAATGCAACACCAAGGAGGAGTGGTTCGAAAGGGATGAAAGTTGGGGAAAAAACAGAGACGGCACGGACGAATAATTGATGTTTATTTCAAACCGATATGCAGGTTACACAACGCGCACGGCATCGACTCAGTAGGATGTAGGACCACCACGAGCGGCGATGCACGCAGAAACACGTCGAGGTACAGAGTCAATAAGAGTGCGGATGGTGTCCTGAGGGATGGTTCTCCATTCTCTGTCAACCATTTGCCACAGTTGGTCGTCCGTACGAGGCTGGGGCAGAGTTTGCAAACGGCGTCCAATGAGATCCCACACGTGTTCGATTGGTGAGAGATCCGGAGAGTACGCTGGCCACGGAAGCATCTGTACACCTCGTAGAGCCTGTTGGGAGATGCGAGCAGTGTGTGGGCGGGCATTATCCTGCTGAAACAGAGCATTGGGCAGCCCCTGAAGGTACGGGAGTGCCATCGGCCGCAGCACATGCTGCACGTAGCGGTGGGCATTTAACGTGCCTTGAATACGCACTAGAGGTGACGTGGAATCATAGGCAATAGCGCCCCAAACCATGATGCCACGTTGTCTAGCGGTAGGGCGCTTCACAGTTACTGCCGGATTTGACCTTTCTCCACGCCGACGCCACACTCGTCTGCGGTGACTATCACTGACAGAACAGAAGCGTGACTCTTCGGAGAACACGACGTTCCGCCATTCCCTCATCCAAGTCGCTCTAGCCCGGCACCATGCCAGGCGTGTACGTCTATGCTGTGGAGTCAATGGTAGTCTTCTGAGCGGACGCCGGGAGTGCAGGCCTCCTTCAACCAATCGACGGGAAATTGTTCTGGTCGATATTGGAACAGCCAGGGTGTCCTGCACATGCTGAAGAATGGCGGTTGACGTGGCGTGCGGGGCTGCCACCGCTTGGCGGCGGATGCGCCGATCCTCGCGTGCTGACGTCACTCGGGCTGCGCCTGGACCCCTCGCACGTGCCACATGTCCCTGCGCCAACCATCTTCGCCACAGGCGCTGCACCGTGGACACATCCCTATGGGTATCGGCTGCGATTTGACGAAGCGACCAACCTGCCCTTCTCAGCCCGATCACCATACCCCTCGTAAAGTCGTCTGTCTGCTGGAAATGCTTCCGTTGACGGCGGCCTGGCATTCTTAGCTATACACGTGTCCTGTGGCACACGACAACACGTTCTACAATGACTGTCGGCTGAGAAATCACGGTACGAAGTGGGCCATTCGCCAACGCCGTGTCCCATTTATCGTTCGCTACGTACGCAGCACAGCGGCGCATTTCACATCATGAGCATACCTCAGTGACGTCAGTCTACCCTGAAATTGGCATAAAGTTCTGACCACTCCTTCTTGGTGTTGCATTTGCTCTGTCAGTCAGCGTACTACACGACTTACCGGCACCGCGGTGTAGGGGTAGCGTGCCTGCCTCTCACCCGGAGGCCCCGGGTTCGATTCCCGGCCAGGTCAGAGATTTCTACCTGTATCTGAGGGCTGGTTCGAGGTCCTCTCAGCCTTCTTCTTCTTCTTCTTCTTCTTCTTCTTCTGGTTCCTATCCTTTCCGGATGTTTTGCAACCGTCTTGGCTGTGCTCGTCCTGTCACTTGCGGCTCGATAAAGCTCTGTAGAAGTTTTAGACACGTACTGATGTTCTTAAGCCAGCATATTCTTCTTCGGCCAACGTTTCTTTCTCCTGGAATTTTTCCTTGCAGGATAGTCTGAAGAAGATTGTATCTGCTATCGTTCCGCATGATGTGGTCCAGGTACTGGATCTTTCTTGCTTTCACGGTTGTCAGTACTTCTTTCTCTTTCTTTATTCTTCGCAGAATCTCGACATTTGTGACATGCGATGTCCACGGTATTCTTAACATTATTCTGTATAGCCACATCTCAAAAGCCTCCAAGCGATTACGCAGTGATTCTGTCAGAGTCCATGTTTCAACACCATGGAAGAGAGTGGAGAACACATAGCAGCGTAGAAGTCTGATCTTCGTCGACATTTCTAACCCGTGATTCTTAAACAGATTACTCATCTTATTGAAAACAACCCTGGCTTTTCCAATTCGGGTCTTCACCTCATCAGAAAGATCCCATTGGTAAGTAAGTAAGTAAGTAAGTAAGTAAGTAAGTAAGTAATTCGTCTTTATTCGTGGCGAAGTTAGGGCTCAAGGCCCTCTCTTACACTTAACCACAATATTTAAAATGATTAACGTACATATAATATTTAAATACAACAGATCTTTTAAAATAATATGGTACTAATAGAAAATTTGGAGATTGTAATAAAAAACTATTATAGAATGTACAACACTACAATCTAAGTGTACATGATAATAAATATAAAACTAACACTAGTGATAATAAGAGACGGAAACACAGAAAAAAAACCTATAACTGGTAAATATATTTCTAATTTTTATGAATATATGCTCATTCACGCACTCATTCACACTACACACATCGAAAAGTCAGCTAGAGTTATTCAGAAAGTGATTTCGGCAATCCATCTTAAATCTCCTACGAGAACGCAAATCCCTAATGGTAGCAGGTAGGGTATTCCACAGCCTCGCGGCAGTGACTACAAAGGAGCGGTTGTAGGTCCTGGAGTGACTGAGAGATATTGTTAAACAGGAGCCAGATCGTGTATCGTGGTTATGATAGGAGGAGAAGTAATTAAATTTTGAAGAGAGATAATTCGGTCATTTATCGTCGTACCAAGATACGTGTATTTATGAACTTGTTCAATGCTGTTCTGGCCTATCTTAAGATGACATGCAAGAACCCTGTTTTTTACTGATCATTGTTTTCGTTTTTTGAGTGTTGACATCTAGACCATATTCAGTATTCAGAGCTCTTTAGTGTAAGTCTATCTTCAAGGTACTGTAAACTATCCTCACTATCAGAAAAGACGATTGTGACGTCGACATATCGATGTTGTTGATATATTTGCTGTTTAAGAGCACTCCCATCTCCTCTTCATCAAGAGCTTCCTTAAAAATGCTTTCTGAATAGATGTTGAAAATCAGTGGGGATAATGTACAACCCTGCCTTACACCTCGTAGAATGTCTTAGCCCTCCGTATTTTCCCTGTCCAACCTCACAGAAGCCGACTGGTTCCAATCAAGGCACCATACCGCTGGCTGCGAAGACATGTCCATGCGCGTACCGCCATGTTGCGGGCGCTCCTCAGCTTGACGCGGAGATCGTATGGAATTCATGCTTTAACTTACATTTCGCATACATGAAAACATTCGCCTTATAAAAATTACAGCCTACACTGACTACCGTGTATACACGCAATAAATATACATATCAAGACTGTGGTAATATTAGAATAAAATTCTGTATAAAAACTGAACAATCTACACAAATTCTTTGGATAGCCTATGGCGCACCAAAAAAAAAAAAAAAAAAAAAAAAAAAAAAAAAAAAAAAACCTTTAGCAGACTGAATAACAAAACTGAAAAATACACTACTACAAAAATACACTAGCGGTACCTCGGAAACGATCATGTCGCTCACTTTAATAAAAGGGTCATGTATGTAACTGATGTGTTTGAACATTGTACGTATGGCAAGGAGGCCAGACTCAAAGGACGAGAATCACGTGGTAATCTGTCTCTTGAGAAACCTAGGATCAACAATTATTTAGCTTTATTGAAAATATGAAGACATGTTCAAAACGCGGTCTACAACTTAAGTATGATTATATATCGTGAGATAAAAATTACCTGTATCTCAGCAGACTGGAGAACACATCAATTAAATATTTACAAACTTCTTAACAGTGCAGTAATCTTCAGTATCAACAAAAAAGGAAACCTGTGAAATAAAATATTTCTATAAAAGGTACATAGCTTATGTTTCCTCTCAGATAAGTAATTATTGCAAATTTTACTCAATTGTCTGAACAGATTGTTTAAAAAGTACATGACTGCAGAAATCTTTCTAAAATAATCAGACCGAGCTCGATAGCTGCAGTCGCTTAAGTGCGGCCGGTATCCAGTATTCGGGAGATAGTAGGTTCGAACCCCACTGTCGACAGCCCTGAATATGGTTTTCCGTGGTTTCTCCATTTTCACACCAGGCAAATGCTGGGGCTGTACCTTAATTAAGGCCCCGGCCGCTTCCTTCCCACTCCTAGCCCTTCCTGTCCCATCGTCGCCCTAAGACCTATCTGTGTCGGTGCGACGTAAAGCAACTAGAAAAAAACAGAATAATAATAAAAATAATGAGATACAGGTTTTTCATTTTCTGCGGTGTAGGGGTAGAGTGTCTACTTATTACCCGGAGGCTCCGGGTTCAATCCCCGGCCAGGTCAGAGATTTGTACCTGGATCTGAGTGCTGGTTCGAAGTCCACTCAGCATACGTGATTACAATTGCTGAGCTATCTGACGGTGACATAACGGCCGAGAGGGTTCGCCGTGCTGCCCACATGACACCTCGTAAACTGCAGGTCTTCAAGCTGAGCAGCGGTCGCTTGGTAGGCCATGGCCTTTCGGGCCTGTTGTGCCATGGGGTTTGGTTTGGATATGAAATAACGTCATTGGATGAGTAGAAGTTAAATGATCATGTTTGTGTGATTTGGATTTAGGTAAATGCTGCCTGACATTCGTTACACTGATGCTAGTCTTCTATTGTGTATTTCTTAAAATGAAATTAATGTCAAGGGTTAGTTTGAGTTTCTCTGCGTGGTTTAGGCTTAAGTTTTATTTTTGCAATTTGCTTTACGTCGCACCGGCACAGATAGGTCTTATGACGACGATGGGATAGGAAAGGCCTAGGAATGGGAAGCAAGAGCCCGTGGCGTTAAGTAAGGTACAGCCCAGCATTTGCCTGATGTGAAAATGGGAAACCACGGAAAACCATCTTCAGGGCTGCCGAGAGTGGGGTTCGAACCCACTATATCCCGAATGCAAGCTCACAGCTGCGCGGTCCTAACCGCACGGCCAACTCGCTCGGTTAAGCTTAAGTAAGAATGTTATCATTTAAGATGTAAAACCCTCCTCATAATATTATCTTCTTAGATACTACTACTTTTATAAACTCATTTTGAATTAACATTATCTGAGCATATAAAAATTGAAAGTGCGTTCTAATTTTTCTCTAATATGAGCACCATGATTTACACCAGAAAGAAAATAAAATAAAATTGAAAGTAAAGCACTTGCAAACAAAAAAAGATTAATATCATACCGAAAAGTCAATTTGATTAGCGTTTCCTAATGCAGACTAGGATTGACAAGATTGTAATGAGCTTTGTTTAGACTTTATATTGTCAGATTTTTCTGGAATAGTGTATTAACAGTGTATTCTTTTATTATTAAGCAAGTGGGAAAATTGGAGAAATTAAGACATACGGTACTAATAAATCATTTTTCAGATATTTGATAAGTTGAAGCAATACCTTACCCTAATATTAGAAGGTTTTATCAAGTTGTATGAATCTTATCTTACGGATTCTAGGCCCAGGTTTATCAAATTTGTAATACCGCTACACAGTTTGTATGAAAAATATGTAGTCTGTTTCAGAACAGCTTTTTTGTTCTAAACAATTATCCCCGATGAACTGGAAAAAGGAAAACAAGAAAAAGAAGCCTAAATATTCTAAATTGCACATCCAATGCGTTCTCTGAATCAACCACCCTATAAGTTGTTTAGTTCTCGATTATGGTAAATTAAAGTTATTTTTTAACAGTTCAATTTCTATTCACATGTGAAAAGAAATACCAGATCCCTTCTGATAGCAGTCTGTACAAATGAAGGCTGCACACGAATTCACCCTCGTGAATATCTTTCCATTCCACAGGTAATGCCTAACGTTAGGCCTAATATTGCCGGTCAATTTAACTAACGTAATGTATCAGCTCCCACATTCCTTGAAAATATTTGACAATATATTATCACTCCGTCACCTATAATACCAGACCGGATCCACTAACAGGCATGATTGAAATCGAAAACATGCACAGGTCTGTAAACATCACCACGTGCTAGCCATGCATTCGAAGCTGAAGCGCCCGCAACATGGCGATGCGCGAAAGTGTTCAATATTCCGCTTAGCATCAGCGCGCTCTGTGAGTCTAGATAAGTAATATTGAAGTCTTTGGTTCCAATATAAGTTTACTGTTATACGCAGGTCCTTGTCATCCAAACCAATGCTTTTTAAGATTTCAACGACCTTCTTGTGATTCACTCTGTCGAAAGCCTTCTGGTAATCAATAAAACAGGCATAAATGTCGCAATTCAAGTCTCAGCCTACGTGATTACAATTGAGGAGCTATCTGACGGTGAGATGGCGGCCCCGGTCTGGAAAGCCAAGAATAACGGCTGAGAGGATCCGTCGTGCTGACCACACGACACCTCGTAATCTGCAGGCTCTCGGGCTGAGCAGCGATCACTTCGGGGATGTTGCGCCATGGGGGCGGGGGTGGGGGGGACTACACTATTTACAGTGCGTAACATTTTTTAAAAAATATTTGAAGTATTTTGATTATAGGGCCTGTCTTTAATATAATTATTCAACACTGCTGTAGACTATATAAGTTATCTGAAGCAACAACGATAGCTTTGTCATAAAATATTGGGGTATTTAAAATAATTTTACTGTCTCATATCATAAGCATGTCATTGTAAAAGGAATATAACAACTTTTTTTTTTTTTTGTAAACTACTATTACATATGTTATGAATATTGCATATTTAATTACATTTAATTACATATTTCACTGACATTTACTACATTTTATGTAGGTACATATTTTTCACTTTTATATTACACAACGTTCAGGATCCTACTCAGATACATAGCCAGTGCTCATTCGTCAAAATTACGCGTAATCATTATGACAACCGGATGGGAAATTCCAGGTTTTTTGGAGCTTTCGTCAAATAAATCCAAGTGGCATCAATTTTCTTAATATTAATATTCGTAGCATAACGTTGTGGAATTCCAGGTGAAAGATTTATTAAAAATTGCGTCACACATGTGGATTTGGCTCTGTTTATGGCCGAATTCCCTTCCTAACGCCAACCGTATATGGAGGGATATGATCACTATTGCGTGTTTCTGTTGTGGTTGGTAGTGTGGTATGTTGTCGGAACATGATGAGGAGAGTGTTGGGACGGACACCAACACCCAGTCCCAGAGCCAGAAGAATTAATCAGAAGCGATTAAAATCCCCGACCCGGCCGGGAATCGAACCCGGGACCCTCTGAACCGAAGGCCAGTACGCTGAACATTCAGCCAACGAGTCGGACAAAAGCGCAATAATAATAATAATAATAATAATAAGACAAACACTAACGGGCACAAAATCTAAAGTGAAATTTATGGGAGAAATTTCAGAACCCTTCGACATTCAAACAGGTGTGAGACAAGGTGATGGACTCTCTCCTATTCTGTTCAACGTCGTCCTAGACAAGGTTATGGAAGAATGGGAGAAGGAACTCAAGAAACGTGAATCTTGGAAACCGATCCGATTGGGCTTTCCCAAAAACAACCTCTACGTACCATACCTTGCTTTTGCGGATGATCTGGCGATTTTAACAGAGGATGAGGAAACTGCCATCAAGCAGCTTGAGATACTTAAGGAATCTGCAGAAAAAGTGGGACTACAGATTTCATTTGAGAAAACTAAATTCTTCTGTTCAAAGACAGATATCACGAGCCTGAGAACAAAATATGGTAAAATCGACCGGGTCTCGTACTTTAAATACCTCGGAGAATTCATCGAACCGACAGGCCTTGAGAAGATCTCGCAGCAAAACCGTCTCCAAAAAGTCAAGAAGGCATTAGGGTTAGTTCAAGACATCTACAATAAAAAATGCATGTCAAGACAGACAAAAATTCGGCATTACAACACAGTCATAAAACCAACAGTCCTTTACGCAAGTGAAACATTGTCACTTAACAGTAAACAAGATTTAGAAGAAATAAAAAAGCAAGAGAGGAAGATCATCAGGAAAATCCTAGGAGCAAGATATACCCAAGATGGTTACAGGCTACAATCAATCAAAACAACAGAAACAGTTTCAAACATTGAAATTGACATAAAGAAAAGACGAATGAAATTCTTTGGACACCTCACAAGATTACCAGAAAATCGACTGTCAAAAAGAATATTAAATTATGTTAGCTCACTTAAGAATTCAACACCTTGGCTGGACGAACTTCGAAAGGACCTCAAAAACGCAAACATATGTGCAACAAACATTTTAGAAAGAGACACCTTCAGACACAAAGTCAACAAGTGGGAAGTTACATCAGAGCAACCAAAGCAAAAACAGTGCAGACCGAAATGGTCGGAAGAACGTAAACAAGCCTTCTCAGAGAGAATGAAAGCCTATTGGAAGAACAAGAAGAACCCAAAGAAAGCTTGATTGAGTTGTTTGCTTAACGTCTTCCATTATTGGGAGAATACGCTAATAATAATAATAATAATAATAATAATAATAATAATAATAATAATATAGTATGAAATACTCCGTGGCCCTCAGGAAGCAAATATCGTCGTAAGAGAATGGTGAAAGAGAGGAACCAGACATGAGTAACTAGAAGCAATGCCAGACTTAGCTCGAGTCCCGTGATTTCTACACTTGTCTCGAAAGTTGTGAGGTCCGTGGGGGTAGGGCAGGAAGTTATGCACGAGAGATGTAAATTTAATAGAGAATGCTACCGGTATAAAAAAAAAGTGATCGAGATTTCATAGAGAGGAGTATCACAGAGATTAAGCAGTTGGGATTATTATCTTTAACGAGCTTGTTTATAGGCAAGGCCAGTCTGTTTGTTCAGCGCTATGCATATAAAGAACACATCAATTATTGAAGCTAAGATTCTTGTTGGTAATAGCAGCCAATTAGGGGGCACTTTACTGCCGATGGAGCTCCTACTGGATTTGCTATTATCGAGCTATTAAAAAGCGAGTAAGGAAAACAAGGGCATATCTAATCTGGGGTAATCAAATACAGGGGGTGTTATCTCCATATAACTACTGCCGTTGTCGTCTCCATAAACAAACATGCTTCTCTGCATTTCCATTCTTTGCCCTTTACTGTTGTTGATGCACTTCAAGGGCTTGGGACGTCCATCAGGTCCATGTGAAAACAAGATCACAATCGTGTTTAAGAACATGAGTTACCTTTCACTGCGTATATTTTAAGACATATTTTGTTTTAAATTCTTCTAAGTCTCCATAAACAAACATGATTCACTTCAGTTACATTCTTTGTCCTTTACTGTTGTTGAATCACTTCAAGGGCTCGGGACGTCCATCACCTACGGTGGTGATGTGAAAACAAGATCACAATCGTGTTTAAGAACATGAGTTACCTTTCACTACGTTAGTGGCTTTACGTCGCACGGATACAGATAGGTCTTATGGCGACGATGGGATAGGAAAGGCCTAGGAGTTGGAAGGAAGCGGCCGTGGCCGTAATTAAGGTACAGCCCCAGAATTTGCCTGATGTGAAGATGGGAAATACCGAGCTCGATAGCTGCAGTCGCTTAAGTTTGGCCAGTATCCAGTAATCGGGAGATAGTGGGTTTGAGCCCCACTGTCGGCAGCCCTGAAGATGGTTTTCCGTGGTTTCCCATTTTCACACCAGGCAAATGCCGGGGCTGTATCTTAATTAAGGCCACGGCTGCTTCCTTCCAATTCCTAGGCCTTTCCTATCCCATCATCCCCGTAAGACATATCTGTGTTAGTGCGACGTAAAGCAAATAGCAAAAATGGGAAATCACGGAAAACCTTCTTCAGGACTGCCGACAGTGGGATTCGAACTCGCTATCTCCCGGATGCAAGTTCACAGTCGCGCGCCTCTAACCGCATGGCCAACTCACCCGGTACGTATATTTTAAGACATGCTTTGTTTTAAATTCTTCTAACATATCCTAAATCGAAGTCTAAAATTAAAGCATTTTTATCAATATCTACCTGTGGTGGTTGATAGTGTGATGTGTTGGATGCATATTGAGAGGTGTGTATTGGGAGGAACACAAACACCCAGTCCCCGAGCTAGAGAAATTAACCCGACGCGGTTAAAATCCCTGGTCCAGCCGAGAATCGAACCCGGGGCCCTTGGAACCAAAGGCCACTACACTGACCCATCAGCCAAGGAGCTGGACATCTTCATCACTACCTACGTAAGAGGAACTATTTCTGTCTAAACAATTGTAAGTGTTAGATCGATCGAAACTCACCGAGAAATTAACAATTCACTCTTTTAAGCGTTACGTGAACTGTTCAACTCATAGAACCTTGTACACTATACAGGGCAAGGTTTTTCTAGAAGTACCGAGCGAGTTGGCTGTGTGATTACGGTCGCGCAGCTGTGAGCTTGCATTCAGGAGATAGTGGGTTCGAACCCCACTTTTGGCAGCCCTGAAGATGGTTTTCCGTCGTTTCCCATTTCACGCCAGGCAAATGCTGGGGATGTACCTTAATCAAGGCCACGGCTGCTTCCTTCCAAATCCTAGCCCTTTCCCATCCCATCGTCGCCATAAAACCTCTCTTGTGTCGGTGGACTGATCATAATATGAAGATGAAGCTGAAATTCAAGAGGACAAATCGGGACAAACGTTCGTTTCTATGAAGAGGAATTAAGGATTGGTACAATTTACTAAGGGAGATGTTCGATAAATTTCCAACTTCTTTGGAATCATTGAAGAAAAGACTCTGGGCGACAGACCTAACGCAGATCAGTGGTGATTAAAACATAGATCGTGCGTATATTAATGAAGCCCATTTGAATTATCTTTCTTGTGCGAGAGTTTTAACACCTACTTTTCACCGATGGTGGTGGTGTACAATATTTTTTATTTTCACAATTTACTTTACGTCGTTCGCACCCATACAAGTAGGTCTTATGGCGATATGGAGGAGGAAAGGGCTAGGCGTGGGAAGGAAACGACCGTGGCCTTAATTAAGGACCAGGCCTGGCAATTTGGCTGGTGTGAAGATGAGAAACCACGGAAAACCGTCTTTAGGGCTGTCGACAGTGGGGTTCGAACCCACTTTCTCCTGAATACAAACTGAGAGGTATGCGACCCAAACTGCGCAACAACTTGCTTGACGATCATTGTTTTAAGAGGAAGTGAAAATGGACAAAACTATCCTCTATTAACACTAATCGGTGGTAGAGTGCGCGATTCATGATCACACATTCGCGGGTTCGATCCCGGGCGAGGAAGACGTTTTTTTAGAAGTCAGTCAAAAATCTTGGCTCTCCATGTCATTGTTCTTGCCATGTTAAATATCTCTGGTAGCGTACTCTTTATCATGCGACAGAATTATATTAACTCAGCCATAGTATCCGTTCCCGTAGGATTCTGCTTTGGTTGGTACATAGCAGGATAATTAGAATGTTGAAGTGCCAGTTAGGCCACCTAGATGGCACCACTTCAGAAGGTTGTACCACGGAAGCTGAGTCTATATTCTTCTTCTTTTTTCTTCTTCGAATAACCCATTTAGAGCGTACGATGAATCAACTTCGGTTACTTTTCATAGTGTTCGATTTCCTTTGCTTCCAAAATTCCTTCATCCTTCGAGAGTGTCGTTCCTTCTCTTCTCAAGTCCACTTTCTTCTAGTTGTTGGTTTCTTCCGCTCCTGAAACGCTGCCTTTTGAACTGCTTCTCTAAAAAGTGTTTTGTTTTTTATTGTATCTGTTTTAATTCCAACATTTTTCAGGTCTTTCTCAATTACACTGAACCATGTGGGTTTAGATTTGTAACTATGCAGAAAGTTGAAGATGTGCTTGGTTAGTCTGTTGTCATCCATTCTGTGAACGTGTCTTCTTTTCCTCATTACGTCAGTTAGTTTTTCAATTTTCAAATAAAGCTCTCTGTTTGGTCTGCATTATTATTTTGTTTAGCTCCCAGTATTTTTCTCAAAATTCTTCTTTCAACTTTCTCTAGTTTTTTGAGATCTCCAGTTCTTGTTAGTTTAAGTGTTCCTGTCGCATATAAATTTTTAGGTCTGACTACTGTTTGGTAGTGTCTCAATTTTGTGTTCCAGGATAAGGATTTTTTGTTATATACATTATTAGAGGTAAAAGGAAGAGGTCTAATTGTAATAATAATAATCATAATAATAATAATAATAATAATAATAATAATAATAATAATAATAATAATAATAATAATAATTGTACTGGGAGGTACACCCCAACGCCGCGCATTCAAATTCTGCGCCTAAATGAACTTCTCTATTGGTAAAGCAGTGAAAATGAAACTACACCAACTTAGAAATGTAATCAGAAGATGTCACCACTAAAATATTAGGTAATTTTGTTATTATGCAGTTTCCTAACCTGGGTGAATTTCTACTTGTTTTGTTTGACATTCATCAAGAAGTTTGGACGTTCTTCCACAGATGACACCAATAAAAACTATGATCATGCACCCTGGTGCGAAGTGAAAGAACCTATAATTTAAAGAAGTTTTGTATTTCTAGTTTTTTTAACTAATTGATGTTCATTTATTTTTGGGTTGGCAATATTTACCTTTTCTTTCCGCCAGTTTTGAATTCAACCAATTACTAATTTCTGTAATTAATTTTCCACCTATCACACGCTTCTTCTCCGATTCTGAGTGTTACTTTTGAAACCTACCAATAAAATTCAGAGGGTGTGTCTTGATTAATCGTGAATGATCTCGAACCTTTCCTGAGGGTTTATAAACTGCGGCTTTTCTCGTTTCTTGGCCAATTGATCGTCATCTTACTGAGCGTGTGTGTGTCAAAGCGGGAGGCGGGCGGCCTCTTTCTTCGGTCTGCAGTACATCTACAAGGTAATGGCTACATAACAGAACCTCCCTCTACTCAGTTGACCTCCTGAAGCTGTGAGGACCCCGTTCCAGGCCTCGTACTACTTTTCAAATATCGTGGCAGAACCGGAAACCGAACGCGGAACTCCAGGGCTGGCAATTAATCACACTAACCACTACACCACAGAGGCGGACCTCTTCAGTGATGCCTAGGCTATCTGTGACAGCTGATGGTCAAGCTGTTCGAGATTTGATGATGATTATGATGATCATGCTTGTTGTTTAAAGGAGCCTGACATCTAGGTCATCGGCTCTTAATGGTACGAAATGAGATGAAATGTAATGGCACTGTAAAAGTCCAATATTCACTCAATGACCAGAATTCAAAACATGAGGATGAAGAATGAATGGATGAATATGAATTTAAAATAATCAGCTGATCCTACTCACAATATTGAAAGTTAAAACTAATTCCAAAATGGATCCACTGAGTAGAATTCAAAAAAGATGTCGATGAGTAATGATTATGAACTTCAAAAACAATCAGTGGATCCCAAAAACTATCTTAAAACAATATTATTACTGACTAAGGGACTGCTTCCGATGATGCTTATCGTCTAAATGGGTCCAAAATCCAGGTCAACGGCCCCTCATAATGGTACTTATCGCTAGTAAAGTAGAAGCAAGGTATTCCTCATGTTACGGTATTAATCAAAAGTAGCGTAGACTCACGACGTTCCACACATTATGGTACTACTCACAAATATTATACGTCGCACAGGTAACGCAGACTTATAGCGTTTCTCAAATACCGGCGCCACTCATAGGCAACGCAAACCCATGGTGTTCCTAACATAGGTGTACTAATCATGGGCGCAGGAATTCCCGATGTGTTCCTCACACAGAGGTTACTAGTCACAGGTAACACAGACCCACGGTGCCGCTCATATATTGGTACTAATCACAGACAACGTAAGCCCGTGGTATTCCACATATAGTGGTACTAATCAAAGGTACTGTAACCCCACAGTGAACCACTCTCTGCTGCTACTCATCACAAACCTACTGTGTCCCTAACACAGTGGTACTACTCGCAAGTAAAGGCGACTCATGGTGTTCCCCGTTTGATGATACTAATCACACGTAGTTTCACGGTTATAAATTCAATCATCCCTTGGTCACCCCTTTTAGTCGCCTCTTGCGACAGGCAGGGGATACTGTGGGTGTATTTTTCGTCTGCGTCCACCACCCACAGGGGGTAAAGAGAGAGAGAGAGAGAGAGGGGGAAAAGGAAAAATGAAGTGATCAGTCATTTCGAAAAATGAAATAACGAACGAAGAAAGGCAAGGGCCACGGCGTGAAAATAAAAGACTCTCTAGGCCTTGAATGCTCGAACACCATCGGGGTAGGAAGAAAACAAGAGTTGACCAAGGGAGGTCGGACAAGATAGATAAAAGTGAGGAGCTTGGCACAAGTAAATGGAAACAATGCCAGTGCTCATCTAAGGGCCGCGTGGTCGCCAATCCACGCTCCCAAGTTAAGAGCCCCTGCGGCCCCTTTTAGTCGCCTCTTACAACAGACCGGGGATACCGTGGATATATTCTTCATCTGAGTCCCTCACCCACAGGGGTTGTGTTCGCGATTTAAGCAACCTTCGGGCTGATGACATGACATACGCACGATCATCTTCAGTTTCGGTTCTTCCCCTGTATTTGATTTTAGAATTATTGAAAACGAACACTAAATAAAACATATGGTATACATGTGTTCGCCTTTTTTAAAATCCAAAGTTTACCAACAAAAAGGAAAAACAAAAGGAGAGAGTAACCTTTTATCATTCTTCATTGCTACTATTATCAGATGAAAGTTGACGCGAACTTAAATCATGCACGCAGAAATAAATTTACCTTTCCTGGGTTGCTTGTGATACGCAGCCACGTTAAATCTAATAACCACGCGCCGCGTGCGGCCCCGTGACTTTGACAAACATTATCTAACAACGAAACCTCTTTCTAGAAACAGATAATAACAGCATTTTCTGGACAATTCGTAACGAGCTTTCCAGGTAGTGCCGTGAGATAAACTGTCAACGACTTGCTAATTGTTCTATCTCTTCCAAGAACAGACCAAGAAATATGATAGGTGACTTTCGTAACAGCTGACCCTGGATAACAAAACTAATTAGCAAAACAAACAATAATGTTATTTCTTCACTGTGTTTTTAATTCTTCTTCGTTAAACCTGAGCGGACATTTCAGCATATTAGAGTCAACTTGCTGCCAAGACGTTGTGCAACTTATCTATAGATGGAGTATAATAGAATGGGATCCGGCCCCGCGGTGTAGTGGGCAACGCGTCCGCCTGTCACCCGGCGGCCCCGGGTTCGATTCCCGGCCGAGTCAGGGGTTTTTAATTGTAAATGATTAATATCCCTGGCCTGAGGGACTGGGTGTTTGTGCTGTCGTCCTTATGTTCCTTTCCTCATATTCAACACTTTACACTTCCGCCATTTCCAAATACACGCCCCGAATAAAAAGAAAAAAGGGAAATGAACCTCTGCTAAATTGTGTGCTCTTTCCATTGGATCTTCTGCTCCTTTTCAAATCTTGCCTCCAGTTATAATAATAATAATAATAATAATAATAATAATAATAATGGCGTTTGGCCGGGTGCAAGTTTTTCGAGGTAACACCCATTAGCAGTTTGCGCATCTGTGAGGCGGGCCAAACCTAGGATGAAATTAATGTTAAAGATAGCACAAATACCCAGTCCCCAAGGGAAAGGAAATAACCTATGAAGGTTAAAATTTTCCATCCGGCCGGGTATCGAACCCAGGACAACCGATTAGTCGCGGAGCCGGACTCTTCCCTGCTGAGAAGAGTTAATTCGGCGAGATAACTAGGAACGCATTTTGTGCTCTTTTGGTTATAAACAAGGAGTTATTTTGATTATAGTGTTGAAGTAGGAGAGGACCCAGGAACTGTAGGTACCATCATTTTTTCTGTTATTTAATTAACGGCCAAGAAGCCTCCGTAGCTCAGGCGACACCACGCCGGCCTCTCATCGCTGGGTTCCGTGGTTCAAATCTCGATCACTCCATGTGAGATTTATGCTGGACAAAGCGGAGGTGGGTCAGATTTTTCTCCGGGTACTCCGGTTTTCCCAGTCATCTTTTATTCCAGCAACACTCGCCAATATCATTTTATTTCATTTGTTAGTTATTAATAATTGCCCCTGAGGAGTGCAACAGGCTTCGGCAGCCGGCATAATTCCTATCCTCGCTGCTAGATGGGGCTTCATTCATTCCTGACGCGATTGAATGACTGGAAACAGGATATAGATTTTCATTTTCAATTAACGGCCAGGTGGTGGTGGTAGTGGTGGTGATTATTGTTTTAAGAGGAAGTAAAACTGGGCAACATTGCTCAATTAACGGCCGCCTAAAAATCTGTTCTTTCTTCTACATCGCAGCAACACAGATAAGTCCTACGGTGACGATGGGATACGAAAGGACTAGGAGTTGGAAAGAAGCGGCCGTAGCTTTAATCCAAGTACATTAAAGGTACACTTACCTGGTCGGAAAATGGGAAACCACGGAAAACGATGATGATGATGATGATGCTTGTTGTTTTAAGGGGCCTAACATCGAAGGTCATCGGCCCCTAATGGTACGAAATGAAAGAACAAAAATTTCAAAGGCATCCACTGACCAAAATAAAAATAAAATATGTCATAAAGAATGAATGAATGGATGGACAGGAGCCCAACAAACAAACAAACAAACAAACAAACAAACAAACAAACAAACAAACAAACAAACAAACAAACAAACAAAAACCAGTGGATCAGACTCAAAACAGATCGAAAATAACATTATTACCGACCAAAGAACCACTTATAAAGCACAATGATGCTTGGTGTCTAAAGGGGGTGCAAAATCCACGTCTAAAGCCCCACAGAATGGTACATGTCGCGAGTAAAATAGAACCATGGTATGTGTCATGTTGGGGTATTAATCAGAAGTAGCGAAGACTCACGGTGTTCCACAAAAGATGGTACTACTCACAAGTAGGCCTATTGCAATACGCACAAGTAACGCAGACCTATGGTGTATCTCACACAATGGCGCAACTCATAGCCAGCGCAAACCGAGAAGGTTCCCCACCTAGGTGTACTAAATACGGGCGCCGGTATTCCCGTGGTGTTCCTCACATAGTGGGTACTAATCACAGGCAACGCAGACCAACGGTGCTGCTCATATAGTGGTACAACTCACAGGCTACGCCCAGACCCGCGGTGTTGCTCACATGGGTACGACGCACGGGTACTGGAATCCACCAGGCCAGGCTTTTACTGCTACTAATCACAAACCTATTTCGTACCAAATTTAGTGGTACTACTCGCAAGTACAGGCAACCTATGGTGTTCCCCGCGTGATGGTACGCTTCAAAATTAGTTTCATGGTTCTAATTCAGTCAGCCCTTGGTCGCCCCTTTTAGTCGCCTCTTACGACAGACAGGGGATACCGCGGGTGTATTCTACATGTGCGTCCCCCACCCGCAGGGGGTAGTGTGTTTGGTCCGCGAGAGGTATTTTATTTCCCTCAAGTCCGCCGGCAAGCCGGTTAGGATCCCCCTATCCGCCACCTGGGACGCGCCGCGTGGGAGTATCACCTCTCCCCCTGCTACGCCATCGTAGTAGGTTCGTGGACCACGGAAAACAATCTTCAGGGCTTCCGACTGTGGGGTTCAACTCACTATATCTCGAATTCAAGCTCACCGCTATGCGCCTCTAATCACACGGCCAACTCTATAGGTCTTCTTCTTCTTCTTCTTCTTCTTATATTGCATTTGGGAGATATCCAGGTGGCAATTTCTGGTTTTCAATAACATTTCATGTGGCTATTGCTAGCCTGTTGCAGCCCTTCTTAGGCGAAATTGGTGCACTCGTCCTGAGGTGGTGCAGCTCTGTTCAGGCACATCCCCAATGGAAGTGAGATGCATGCACTAATTTAACAACATACCAGACCTCCTGTCATTCTTAAATCTCTGGCAGTACTGGGAATCGAACCCAGGTCTCTGAGAACGGCATCTAATAATGAAAACCGTTACGCTACGGAGGCGGACTATGTATGGTTACAGTGGCATAGCAACGAAATTAAATGAAAAATTGCGTGACGACTGGAGTAAATCGCGCAGGCTATGTATATGACATGACGACTGGAGTAAATCGCGCAGGCTATGTATATGACATGACGACTGGAGTAAATCGCGCAGGCTATGTATATGACATGACGACTGGAGTAAATCGCGCAGGCTATGTATATGACATGACCACGTCCACGTGCCGAATCTAGTGAAATGAAGCGCATGCCTCGAATGTAACAAGTTGAATGAATACAGCGTTCGCTCTGTGTCACCACATCGTCGCGGCTACACTGGACAAGCGAGGCGTAAATCACAAGATAGCGGCGAGTACGACGTCATGGCTGCGTCGGACGTACTATGTTCACATTTTTGGGTGCATTTCTCTTGAACGGATGGAGAAATCTTGCTTATTCTTTCACCATCGCGTTTCTCTTGATGAGTTCTGTGTATGTACGAAATTTCAGCGATATGCATAAATAAGAACAGAGACACAAGCCTCGACGCCCACTTTTACCCTTAAGATCCAGTTTTCACGCGGAATTAGAAACACAGTATTGTCACAAGTAATGTGTTAGCAACTCTTATGGAGTGTACGCATATACCTGAAACAAATCAAACGACACGTCAGCTAGCAACAGCGAGCGCACGATCGGACTGTGCATCGCAAGTGCCGTGTCACCCCGCGCCTGATGGGTAGGGGAATGAAGGGGTGCGTTTGAAACCAATGAGGCATCAAGTTAATGACAGTAGCTAAGTAACGGTGTGAGAAAAATTGCTTCGTGGATTGTAGTCACAGAGAAATAGGTTGGTAGAATGAGGTCCGATTTCGGTGCACGACGGTTCATTACACATACTCCTTCGGGTGAAGAACTTGTCATGTCAAAAACTACAACGAAAAAGTGCGTGAAAATATGATATTACGAGAAATGATATCTTAACAATCCTCTCGGTCATTATTCTTGGCTTTCTAGACCGGGGCAGCTGTCTCACCGTCAGATAGCTTTTCAATTCTAATCACGTAGGCTGAGTGGACCTCGAACCAGCCCTCAGGTCTAGGTAAAAATCCCTGACCTGGCCGGGAATCGAACCCGGGGCCTCCGGGTAAGAGGCAAGCACGCTACCACTACACCACGGGGCCGGCAAAAATTACTTACGGGTATAATAATTTCATAAGTTCGCATAGTACTTCATACGAAATTTACAGAAAATAACTTAACTCATAAAGGACCTCGAGTCTATTCTCATCGCATTAAAACACACCAAACCACACATTCGTGTTAGATTATGTGAGCTTCTAAATTAGTTGTACCTTTAAATATACTTAATGATGATGATGGCGACGATGATGATAATGATTGTTGTTTTAAGTGGCCTAACTTCCAGGTGATCGGCCCCTAATGGTAAGATATGAAGCGAAATTAAATGATAGATTAAACATTTCCACTAACTAAGAATTAAAAAGAAAATATAATGGTGACGAGAAAGATAGTTTGAAAGTAGTCAGATCGAACGAGTGGCTGCACGGTTTGAACCACGTAGCTGTCAGCTTGCATTCGGGAGATAGTGAGTTCGAACCCCACTGTCGGTAGCTCTGAGTACGGTTTTCCTTTTTCACACCAGGCAAATGCTAGGACTGTACCTTCATTCAGGCCACGGTCACTTTCTCTCCACTCCTAGCCTTTTCCTATCCCATCGTCGCCATAAAACCTTCTTGTGTCGGTGCGACGTAAAGCAGACTGAAAAACAAACAAACAAACAAACAAACAAACAAACAAACAAACAAACAAACAAACAAACAAACAAACAAACAAACAAACAAACAAACAAACAAACAAACAAAATTGTGCGAACATTTGTTATTCTACTATCTAAGTAACAAATTTCATCTGCCCCATTTTCCTTATCTAGTATTTCCTCCTTCACCTTACTTTATTCGGCTGCATTTGTTAGTTTCTTCGGACATATTCTCGCCTTCCTGTTGCTATTTCTGCGATATCTTGATGGATGCGATACTTTTGCATCTGTCTCTTGGCATGATCCAGAGCAAAATGTAGCTTCTACGGAAGTCCCAGTCTCATCCATAGCCTTGACTGTGTGGATGGTTTATAGTCATCATACAGTGACAAAGCCATACTAGAAACACTGCTGATGATTCAGAATACAGAAATAAACAGGTACAAATACAGTCTGTAATGCGACAAATTTTAATTCATTTTAATATTGAATACTGTTGTATCTAGGATGGAAGGTGCTTAGTTATGGGTGGTGCTGGGTAATGACATTCACAGTACGACTAGTGCGTCTGAGTGTTATAAAAGGTGTTACTCATAGGGTTAGGCGTGCTGCAAAAGCACTTTCTGGCCCAGTGAGGAAAACAATGGCAAACAATCTTCCTCCCCACCTTGCAAAGCACTCCTCATTTTGGCGCCACCGCCATATTGTGCGGTTTCCGCATAGAGTTTGATGGTGCTATCTGAGGAATCAACCAGCCTGAGGGCTGATGACCATACATATAGACTCCTTCTCGGTCGGACGTAACTGGTGATTTCATGCAAAATTTCCTTTCCGTAACGTACAAAACCCAATAATAATAATAATAATAATAATAATAATAATAATAATAATAATAATAATAATATACGTAATTAGATGTAATTTATTTACCTACAAAGAACCTTTAATGATAATTCAAATGAAGTCCTGCGGTGGATATTTCATCTTCAAGAATTTCCAGATAATGTGGCAGGGTGTGGGCACATAGCCCACTCCTGTCGCAGAACGCCAAGGGGTCTGCCCACGGCTTAACTTCTCCATTCGACAGACGAATCACCACCAAAAGTGTCATATACCCTCGCTCCATATGAATACTAAGGAGAGGTTTGAAACTGAACCACCGGGCTCAGTGGTTCAGACGGTTGAAGCGCTGGCCTTCTGACCCCAACTTGGCAGGTTTGATTCTGGCTCAGTCCGGTGGTATTTGAAGGTGCTCAAATACGTCAGCACCATGTCGATAAGTATATTGGTATGTACAAAAAACTCCTGAGGGACAAAATTACGACATCTCGGCTTCTCTGAAGAACGTCAAAAAGTAGTTAGAGGGACGTAGAAACAAAAACATTGTTATGCAACTGAACCCAGGCTTTTGTCACACAATCTAGCGATTAGATAATGTACACCACCACCTTTCCTACTCAGCTGGCCAACAATGGTTAATCACGGTGTCAGACAGAATTCTGTTACTTTGTACATAATAACATCATCTGCAAAAAGCCCTATCTCTGATTCCACTTCTTTACACATATCATCGTTACATATAAGAAAACTTAAAGGTCCAATAATACTGCCTTGAGAAATTCCCCTCTTAATTATTACAGGGTCAGATAAAGCTTCGCGTACTCTGATTCTCTGAGATCTATTTTCTAGAAACATAGCCACCCATTCAGTCTCTTTTGTCTAGTCCAATTTCACTCAGTTTTGCCAGTAGTCTCCCATGATCTCCCCTATCAAATGCCTTAGATAGGACAATAGCGATACAGTTCATTTGACCTCCTGAATCCAGGATATCTGCTATATCTTGCTGGAATCCTACAAGTTGAGCTTCAGTGGAATAACGTTTTCTAAACCCAAACCGCCTTCAGACCATAGAGACTTGTTACCTTAATTATCGCCAGCAGGTAGGCTATAGAATGTACTGAAATTGAGTTGCTTCATCAAAGTTGGTCACGGAGTGCTTCTGCTGAAATGCAAAAGTAAGCGATAGATTAAAAAAAAAAATGCAAACTGTGGAACTGAGAACAAATGACGTTATAATGAACATTCTGCACTTCAAATGGAAGGCTCTTTGTGCGTAGTGTAAAACCCCCACTGAGCGCACTGACGCAGAATTTATATGGCACCTTTTGCCAAAGAGATGTATCACACAGTGAGGATAGCAAAGGGTTTAATAACGGAGCGCTTATTTGAAGTCGTATTGTTTGCTATAGCGACGTTGAAATAAAAATGAAATGTCGTATGGCTTTTAGTGCCGGGATATCCCAGGAAGGGTTCGGCTCGCCAGGTGCAGGTCTTTCTGTTTGACACCCGTAGGTGACCTGCGTGTCGTGATGAGGATGAAATGATGATGAAGACAACACATACACCCAGCCCCCGTGCCATTGGAATGAACCAATTAAGGTTAAAAATCCCCGACCCGGCCGGGAATCGAACCCGGAACCCTCTGAACCGAAGGCCAGTACGCTGACCGTTCAGCCAACGAGTTGAATGTGGCGATCTCTCTTGTTTGATGACGCAAACGTGTCGGTGTCAAGCCTGCAATGCAACGGTCTGCTCAACTCTGGGAATTGAGGGTTCAAGGAAAAACATACGTTACTGCTACCCATATTCTGAAATGGTTTCGCTAAACAAAACAACAGGACTACGGTTTATGCACGCACATGTGGGTTAGCAGGAATTTGCGACGTAGTGCTTCAGAACACAAACTGCCGGCTTGGCATAACAGTACCTAGAACGATTCCAGAAACCAATGTTACAACTACCGTATTGAGAAATGAGGGCTTTCAGGAAGAACGGTTTACATGATAAGGTCGCGAGAATTCCATGCTGCAATCAACGGAAGGATTGTAAACATAACAGGGTTATAATGAAGCGAACTTTTGGTGTATTATATGACAGAGGTGATTGTTGTTACTGTTGCTGAATAGAAAAGATTAGAATCAACGGCGCCCATACACGGGGGCCAGGTGGGGCCGCCCCCCCGCCTCCCCCCCCCTAGCTCTCAGGGAAAGGCAATACAAGTCGCCATTTACCTTCCAAAATATTAAAATTAGTACGTACCCCCAGGTCTAGCCCCCCCCCCCCCCCGCCTCTACAAACAGTCATATGGGTATTCGCTTATTGCAACCCAAATTGTTTTGATAAATTTTATAATCTTTATTAATATTGTTAATAATTTTTTTCGTAATGTTCTTAGTTTTATGTCCCACCATCTACTTTCTTACGGTGTTCGCTGATGCAGAGGTACCGGCATTTTGTCCCGTAGGAGTTCATTAACTTGCCAGTAAATCTACCGACACGAGGCTGACGTATCTAAGCACTTTTAAATACCACCGACTGAGCTGGGATCGAATTTGCCAACTTGAGCTTCGAAGGCCAGCGCTCTACCGTCTGAGCTACCCAGCCCGGCTATTATTAGTAATTATTACTAGTTTACATTACACATTATTATTATTATTATTATTATTATTATTATTATTATGATTATTATTATTATTATATTCACACTGTCTCCTACCGGCAGCTTCGCCCGCGCAGTCATAATTTCCACATTTTAAATCAATGATGCTAGATAGAATAAAAATGCATGGGATTCAACGAGCGGAAATACATTTTTTTCAAACTTAAGAATTGCTTATTATTATTATTATTATTATTATTATTATTATTATTATTATTATTATTATTATTATTATTATTATTATTATTATTATTATTTCCTACTTTCTACAGCTTTACAAGAATCCTCCTCAGTAGCCAAATTTAGCGCAGGGGCTTGGTCGGATTTGGGAGCAGCTGCCCCAGTCAACAATTGACTAACTCTATTAGACATATCTGACAGATGTTCGACCAGATGACTAGCATCCTTAGCACGATAATCCTTCAGCTTTAGGGACAATAAGTCCCTAGCTCTATTGTAGAAATGAAAGAGTCTAGCCTGGACTCTCTTAAGTTGGTTAGGAGATGGATCACTCACTTCAAAAAAACTCACTACAAACGCTAGCTCAGTGGTATTGTCTGTGATGGTGGATAGAACCACATCAATTTCTTTTTCCCCCAAAATTGGGATACAAATAGGCAGTTCTAAGGATTCTTTAAGTTTGGCAATATCTGCCACAACCGTGCCTCCAGATTGGATCTTTCTAATGAGGAGTTCATAGATCAATTCCTCCTTGCGCAAGCACCCGGGAGCGAGGACTTCGCGAGGACCAGACATGTTGACAGAAAAGTTAATAATTGGGAAAAATTCCCAGCAACCGAGAAAATTCTTAGAGTTCTGAACTGATCCTACGTTTAGCCGTCAAAAAGGGCTTAATCTAGGCCCATTCAACCACGCTCTGCTACCACTTGTTCCGGGGCATCCGTGGAACGCAGAGAGGTGAATGAAGGTGTGGCTTAAATGGGTCTAAATGCGATATCAAAAATTAATTTAAAACTTTAAATGAAGGTTATATTTCTTTTAGAATCTCAAACTTAACAACAATTTTTTCAGGTACTGGTAATCAGGTACAGAATAACAATAAAGATACAAAGTAGAAAACCCAAGGATAGGTAGTTTACAAGTTTTGAGCTTCAGGTTTCAAATTTACAAGTTTCCACATGTAGAATTTAGGTAGATAAGTATAGAAATCTCCCAAAACACCATTTAAGAGCACTTTGCTCCAGCGGTTACAAAAACAGCCTTCCAAAGGCACCCCCGATATTACAGTAATCACAGAAAAGAGCGTGCATGCTCTCCAACATTAACCAAGGAGACTGCGCTCCCAATTTCTTACAAAATCTTACGAATTTCTGGCCTCTCTAGGCCCAACTTGCAATTTTACAATTTAGTACACAGGGGTAACTAGTACCCAACCTACTGAGCCTTCGTGGAAAAAGAACAGGTTAAATTACTAGCCCGAACACAAAATGAATGGTGGCGTACACTTGCGCTCCTACAAAATTAAGTATAAATTCGTAATAGGGCTCTCGGTCCGATGATTCAGGGGCTAATCCCAAGCTACAGAGGTGAATCGAATGAAGGTTAATTTAATGCTTTACGGAAAAGAGAAACAGTTACAAAATCGTAGTCATCTCACGATAAATTGAAGGGGAACTCGAGAGGGTAACACACTCTCTATCCCCGATTTACAGTTAAGGACTTTTATGAAGTTTACATTAAAAAATAAGACTATTACATTTCAGAATGAGATGGTTACATAGTTAAAGTTTAGAACCTTCCCCTCAGATAAGTTTGCGGAGACAGCTACAAAGATAAACAATTGGTGGCCATTACCTGGGCTGGTGTTCTGCCTGCCGAGGAATGAGGCACCCAGCCTCCTGTCTTAACACACACACTCAGAACTTCGACGATCAATGAGACACGGAAACTAGAAAAGGTGCAACTTATATAACCGAGGGGATTGTTCGAGAAGGCTCTGGACTAAATCCGCACACACCTTCTCATTTTTATTGGCAGAATCAAAAGTTACACCTAAAAACCAACCAGAAGCCTGTGATAGGCTGAAAAATAATTACAGAAATTTTTTTATTGGCCAGACACCAAAGCTGGTGGGAAGAGAAGGAAGAGTTGCAAACCTAGAAATATATATATAAAATGAAAGTTAATTTACTTGAGAAAACCTATAAACTCAAAATTTCTTTCAATAACAAATTATTCCACCTTGCACCAGAGTACGTGACCTCGGTTTTTGTAGAGACCTGTGGAGAAAAGTTCAAACTTCTTGATATACACCAAAACAAAACAAAATAAACCAATCAGTTTAAGAAATTTATGACAACCTTCTCAGTTATTCAGTAATGACATCTTCTGATTATCGTCCCAACTTCATACATTAGCTGTTTCACGTCTTGTTTGATAGATAAGAGTTCTTTAAAGCGCTTCTTTTCAATGTGCGGAGATGAGATGTACCTCCCGGTATTATTATTATTATTATTATTATTATTATTATTATATTATTATTATTACTATTATGGAGGTTTCCGTGGCTCACAGAGGGATAAGAAGAACCTGGGTTGAATGGCTGGACAAGGAATTCACTAGAGCAGAATTTAACGTAACGAATTTGGGAAATTTTACTTCTTTCCTTTTCCTGAAACGCCTCGAACTTTCCGCGAGAGTATATAAACTGCTGATTTTAGGGTCTCCGGGCCACTTCTGTTCCATCTTTTCGTGTGTAAAGTACATAGCAGGGGGCGGGAAGCGCCTCTTTCTTCGGCGGCAGTCAACAACCAGGTAATGGCCGATTAATTACTTCTTTCTTGCTTGCTCAGCAGTTTAACTCTCGGGGCGGGTCCGAAGTTTTTCCATTATGTAACCTTCCTTAAAATGTAAAGAAACTTGTATCTATTCTATCTTTTAAACTACATATTGGGATAGAGAGTGCTTAACCCTCTCGAGCTCCCACTCATATTGTTTTGAGGTGAACTTATTTTCTCAACCTGTTCTTCCTTAACATTATGTAAATTTGTTTCTTTTCTAAAGTCACCTCCGTAGTATGGGATTAGCCCTTGCATCAGTGGCCTACAGCCAAATTAGGTTTTGAAACAAATACATTAGGAGTGCAGATCGCCTCCTCTCAAATTGTTATTTTAGAGGTCATGTAATTACCTTTTTTCATTTAATAGACCTCAGTAGGTTGGGTATGTTACCCCTGTGTCTATGTCCTGAGAGGACAACTTGAAGGTGGAGTTTGGTGTGGCCTTTGAGAGGCTTAAAGTTTGAGAGCGTGTGGCTCTTTCTTGAAAATTAAGTGTTGTATGCCTCGAGGAGGCTTTTCTGTGTAATTTGGAGCAAGTGCTCTTGAACATGAATGGGGTTTTCGGCCCCTCTGGTAAAACTTATTTTGGAGTAAAGTTGGGCTAATTGCCCTAGAAGTGTGAATTCGGGGCTCGAAGCCCAAATACTGTAAATACTGTAATTGCACCTTTTGTTGCCTTGCTACTCTGTACCTGCCGTAATTGTTATTTCTTAATTTTGAAAAGAAAATATAACCTTGTTAAATTTTAAATTAATTTTACTTTCGTAGCTTGAGACCTGTTCACCACCCCGCACCTTCTTTCACCTCTAACTACCACAAAAACACGGTAACAAGTGGTAGCAGAGCGTGGTTGAATGGGTCTCATTTTAGCCCCTTTTGACGGCTAAACATTGTTTTGATCCGAACTCTAACCATTTTTTCAGTTGCTGGAATTTTTTGAGTTTTTCAAAATTGTTCTGTCATCATGCCCGGCCCTCGCGATGTTCTCCATCTTAACTATTTGCGCAAGGAGGAGTTGATCTATGAATTGACTATTAGAAATGTGCAATCTGGAGGCACGGTTGCAGTAGACACAAACAAGCTTAGAGAGTCCCTTGGTTTGCCCATTTCCATCCCCACCTTGGGAGAGAAAGAAATTGACGACTCTCTTTCCACGATCGTCGAGAATATTACTGGGCTAGCATCTGTAGTTAGTTTTTTTGATGAAAATGATCCTTCTCCTAATCAAATTAAGCGTGTGCAAGCCAGGCTGTTTCATTTTTCAAATAGAGTTAACGATCTGTTGTCTCTAAAGCTGAATGACGTTCAGAAGAAGGAAGCTAGTACGCTGCTTGAAAATATTTCTGAATTATCTAGCAAGGTCACTCAATTGTTAACTGGGGAGGTTCCTCCCAAAAGCGATCTACCCGCCACAGTGAATGTAGGTAGCGAGGAAGAGCCTCCTAAGGGAGAAGTAAATAGGAAAACCATCGCTGCTCAAACAACCTCTACCCCATTGGACGAGTCTGAACGCCGTAACTCATTAAATAATGTACGTTCTGAATTAACTTCCTTGCCACTGAAACCTTTACCTACTATGTCACCCGGGTTCAGCAATTTGCCTCATCCATTGGCAATGTTGCTCAGAGGTATCTCTAAGTTTTCCGTTAATACCACCAGTGAAGTAATTTCCTTTTTAAGATTTTTAGTTGAATTTCAGGATCATGCCCTTGTGGTTTCTCTTTCTCCATGTCAAATTTTGCAAATCATCTATCCTTATGCAATTGGTATTCTCTCTGACAAAATAGTAAGAGCCATAGCCGAACAGTCATCTATTGAATATTTTCATGCACACTTGCTTGCAAATTTTATTCCCGCCCGCGCGAGGTCATCTCTGATTCAGAAGGACTATTATCGAGTACAGAGATTGGATGAAAATCTGGCTGATTTCATACAATACATTAAGTTTTATACTAGGGTGTTTGCCCTTCATTTTCCTGAAGATCAGATTGTACAGGCTATTGTAGAAGGAATTTCACCACTCTATAGGTCAGGGATGGCGAACCTATGCCACGCGTGTCATTGGGTGACACGCGAACACGATTTCGGTGGCACACCACATGACCATCTTAACATTTTTATGTACGTTTTGTACTCTAGACTATACATATCTCGTCCATCGTATAGTCATAGTGTTTCAGGTTTAAGAAATAAATACCGAATATCTAAATTCTAGTTCCATTCGAACGTGCATTATGGCAACACTACAACACCCACAGGTGTCAGATGCAGCCGACAAGCCGTTCGCTTACCCATATCAAGTGAATTAGTGACGTTTGGCTTGTGTGTGGTTGCCAGCATCGGGTAATTTTTCTTAGTGAGTAACTGTTTATTGTTGTGAATTTTGTAAGACAAATAGTTGCCAAGAAATTATCCCAATATTGAGATATGGAGAAAGTATCGCACTTTATTTCAAAACCTCATATTGAACAAATGAGTTTTTTCTTTTTTGAGTGGTTAAATATTGACAGTTTAGAAAGGGAGTTGACTGAATTTTAAGAAAGCATGTATGGGTGAAAAAGTTCGTACAACTTGATGAAGCATTAGTGAAAATCGGGTGTGCTGTGGATGGTGAATACTCTCTCCAGAAGCCAAAGAACTTAATACTTGAACAGTGGAACAGTCTCCCACAAAAGTTTTCGGCCATGAAGAAACTTGCTACAGCGATACTTACTTTGTTTGGGTCATCATACGCCTGCAAGCAGATATTTTCTACAGTGAACGTTGTAAAAACAAGTTATGAACCTAACATAAATGGCAAAGCTACTAAGTATTTCTGCGGTATCCGCAAAATACGACCATGAAACATGCAATCAAATGCATTTGGTATTTTACAATATATATATGTAATATCATCTTATGAAACACAATTTGGAATTAGTGATGGAAGTCGGTGGTGGCGGTGGTGAGTAGGGGCGGGGGTTGTATCCATTAAAAACGAAAATAACAAGTGGCACAGTAAACAGTTGAGAATAATAATCCAGACCTAAAATGGCCCACTAGTTGGAAAAGGTTCGCCATCCCTGCAGGCACTGCTCCTAAAGGGAACCAAAAACGCAGAAATAGTGGCAAAATAAACAGGGGCATAAATGTCCATACTACATGGCCTTAATAGTAAACAGAAAAGGGTTGCACATAATCGGCCATAAACAAAAGGCAAGGAGGTGAAACACCTGCACTCCTTACAGAAATTGCTAAAACCGTAAGTGGGCTTGTGTCCCAATGATACAGAGGCTAATGCTCTACTACAAGGTGTGATTAAAGGAGAAATATTTAACACCGAGATGAGATTTACAAAATTTTGAGATTGAAAACTTTAGTCACCCAGTGCAAGGTTGAATGGGAAACAGCAGAGGGTCATCACTCTTGTTCCCTTACATTACATATTTTCCAGTAGACAACGGAAATAGAGTTCTCAGGCTTCGCCGATAATCCTATATTAAAATCATCAGTTTACAAAATTACGTTAAAAGGAAAACGGTTGAAACCTTCCCATCAGGAGCTATCACATGACTAGGTAAATTCTGCCATTACCTTGTGTCGCTGGATCTTCCTCAAGCAGGTCTTGCCCCTGCCTCCTGGGCTCGTGTCAAGTCGCACTTCCAACCGCTGGAGCAATTCAGACAACTCGGCCCAAAAGTGCCCTGCTCTTATAGTTCCATCAGGGGAAGCTTCCAGAAGACTTAGCTGATTGGCTGGATTCCTGTATACACCTTCGGTTTTAATAGGCTAGAGTACCTATTTACAAGCCTCTGATAGGTAGATTACAATAGAGGAGGAACCAGCAGAGGTGTTGATAACTTCGGTACATTACAAAATCCTCAGGAAAGGTTTACCAATAACAAAATTGAAATATCCTAAGCTCTAGGTTAATTTTAGTCCATAAGAGTGCACTAATAAATCGATAATAGAGCCATATTAACAGTAGAAGATGAAATTTCTTGGGAGTATGCAAGTTCAAGTCCGTTGGCATAGATGGCCGTAGAGAAAGCGCGCAGTTCAAATAGCTGGGGAAGGTGTGCCCCTAGTACAATTATTATTATTATTATTATTATTATTATTATTATTATTATTATTATTATTATTATTATTATGTGCGTATGGACCCAATGGATCACGCAAAGCTCTAACGATTCTGTTTTCTGAGTTGCCAAACAGCTCTCATCCTTTCTCCGTGGATCCTTTTTCGTTCTTCTGTCCACTTTGCTCCAGTCTTCTTTTTCACTTCGTTCTCTGGTTGCACTTTCCATCCATTAATTTTTTTCCTATAAAGGTTTCTGTCCGCGGTGTCATTTGGGTTTATCTGGGCTTTTTCCAGATCCTTCTTCACTTCCAGTACCCATGGAATATTTTTTAGATGTTCTATGTAGGTGAGAATCTTGTGTGTCAGTCTACTTGCCGGCAATCTGTGGACGTGCCCATAGAATTTCAGGCGTCTTTTACGGATGTCTGCTGCAATGTTGGAATGCTCTTCTGTCTCTTTGCGTGACCTCAGTCTATATCCATCTTCTGTTTTTCGGGGGCCGAGAATTTTCCTCAGGATTCTCCTTTCTTCTTTTAAAATATTTTCTAGGTCACCTTTCCCGTTTAGTGTAAGGGTCTCACTGGCATATAAGACTTCGGGCTTTATTACTGTATTATTATTATTATTATTATTATTATTATTATTATTATTATTATTATTATTATTATTATTATTATTATTATTATTTGGCTCCTTTGCTGATTAGTCCGAATCGTGGTCTGTGGCTCAGAGTGTCACGAGTTCGATTTCCAGCCGGATGGGGAATTTTTAGCCACATCTGATATTCCTCTGGCTCGGGAATTGGGCGTTTGTGTTCATGTCAATATACACCTTTACACACATACACAACACACCACGCTATCAAACAGCTCACAAACACGCATGAGTGAATATGTCCCTTCACATGGGATTTGTATCAGGAAGGGCATCCGATCATAAAACAGGCCAAATCTCCATTTGCACTACAATTCACACCCGCGACCCCACCAGGGTATGGGCGAAGAATATAGGGAAAGCGAAAGTGAAAGAGGAGAGATAATTAAATAGAACAGAAAGATTTCCTAGGCTTGTGATTCTAATACCGCTGTGATCGGAAGAGTTTCCCACTGCAGATGTATAAAAGAGAGGAGCCCTGTACGAGTTAATTCCAGACTCAGCCGATTCTCTGAGGTCACCTGTCCGCTATCATAACCTGTGAGTGCCTGAAGAGTCTGCTGTGACTCTACCATACTATTCTGTTATGTTATGAAACTTCCGAGGAGCTTAGAAGATTTCTCTTCTCTGTCCATAATTTCGAAACGTGGTGTGTATGCATGTGACCATGTGTACAAAGGATGTGGCTTGTGTTTAACATCAAACTTGGTAGGTATGTGAAACAGAACAGACTTCCAGGAAGTCTAAAATAAAGAGCATCTAGCCAAGAACAAACGAGGAACTGGGCCAAACTCGACCGTCTAGCCACCTGTTGGACGTAAGATCTTATCACAACGGAGGTTGATCCCTTCAACTAACTATACAGGTTGTTTTAGGAGGAATAATAAAGTCTCAGACGGCAGATGCATGGACTATTCCGAGTAAATATGATGTCTCCATTTTTCAATGTTTGTTGTCGTAGGTTTGTGCATCAATAAATGCAGCGATAAGTAATTTGTCTTGAATTGTTGCACTTTTCTAGGATTTTTGGATCAATAAATATATCAAAAGCCATTTGAATAAAATAGTGGCGAGGCTAAAAAGAAAATATGATTACCTTACATTGCATTGTGTGCGATGACTTGAAGCTTGGCTCCTTCAGAAAATTACATATCCAATTCTTCTACGATCGAATAAGAAAAAACTCTCTTCATTCTGAAGAAGCGTTCTTGAACGTTGATATTTATCGGCTTTCCTATAAAAGAAATAAACTGTTAAACAGACCTATAACATGATGATGAACATTCATTTTCACACCCACACAGAATACAGGTAAACGTATGTAGGTAACTCATTTATCTCAGAGCACACTGACAGCCAAATATATTTCTTATGCAATGAAAATTGAAACGTTATATTTTGTCTTCCATCTGTTACTTTAATATGTAAGTGTGTAATCGGTTTCCTATCTTTGTAAGCTCATTTTGTTTTATACGTCCACCGAGAGAGTGGTTGCGTGGTTTGGGTCACAGCTGTCAGCTTGCATTTGGGAGATAGTGGGTTCGAAGTCCGCTGTCGGCAGCCCTGAAGATGGCTTTCCGTGGTTTCCCATTTTCACACCAAGCAAATGCTGGAGATGTACCTTAATTAAGGCCACGTTCGCTTCTTTCCCACTCCTAGCCCTTTCCTATCTCACCATAAGACCTAACAGTGTCGGGTTTTAAAAATATATTTTAGACTGTTTTACTGATTTTTTCTCATTTTTCTAATTCTTTATTTGTTTGTATTATATTTTCTGTTTAAGACACACATTTCTAGTCCCCGGGCCAGCGGAAGCAACCAATTAAGGTTAAAATCCCCGACCCGGCCTGGAATCGAACCCGGTGCCCCTTGAACCAAAGACCAGCACGCTAATCATTTAGCCATGGAACCGGACAATGTGAGGTGAAGCATCCTGTAAGAAAAGAATCATACGTCTGAAGATAAAAACGGTTTCTCTTGTAATTCAACAAATAACGACCTTAATGTTCTTCCAGTATGAGTCATTTTACACAAAATGTTATGTAAAAACACCACACTATTTCTTTTTTTGTTGTTGATGGAATTGACGCTCAGTAGTGAAATACATCACCAGCACATCCATATTAGGCACAGGGCGCGAACAGAGGCCTTGATATGGTTGCGGCCAACTCGTTGGCTGGATCGCTAATCCCCATTCCACAACGCTCCCGCAGCGCAAGCTGAGGCTAGCGCCACAAGCCTCAAGTACTGAGCTTTCTTTACTGGGTAGGCTGGAATGTCACAGTAATGAACCTAACTTAATGCCGAAAGTATCTGAGTGAAGCCAAATGTTATGATACATCTTTATTACGAAATCATAATGATATTAGGTAAAATAAGGGAAGGATTATGATGAAGATGATGCTTGTTATTTAAATAGGCCTAACAGCTAGGCCATCGGCCCCTTATAGTATGAGGTGCAACGAAACGAAACGATAATTAAAACTTTAAAATGTATCCACTGACTAAAATCTAAAACGAAAGATGATGCAAAAACGACCATGAAACCAAAACAATCAGTGGATCCAATTCATAATGCCTTATTTTCTGACATGAGCTTGTTGTTCAAAGGGGTCCAAATTCCAGGTCATCGGCCCCTGATCATAGTACTAATCACTGGCAACGCAGATCCATGGTGTTCCTCGCATAGTCGGACTAATCACAGGCCACGTATACGCATGCCCGGTGTGGTACAAATCTTGCCATACCAAAGCAGTTGATGTAGCACTCAACGAAACCTGCCGCATTATTACTGGATGTTTGAGACCTACACCTTTGGAAAAAGTGTATTGTCTTGCAGGGATAGCACCTCCAGATATACGCCGTGAAGTGGCAGCCAAGAAAGAAAAGAGAAAGGTGTTGACATCGGAAGCCCACCCTTTGTTTGGATATGAGCCACCACGCCAGCGGCGTAAGTCTAGGAAAAGCTTCTTGAGAGTAACCGAAACACTTGCAGGAACAGCGCAGCAAGCAAGAATTCAAGAATGGCGCGTCAGGAGTCAACATACGAGGATCAGTCAATGGATGACCCCAAAAGAGGAACTCCCTCCTGGCCATGTCACAGATTGGGTGAATTGGAGAGCACTGAACAGACTGCGCTGTGGTGTTACGCGGTGCAGGGTAAACCTGAAGAAATGGGGTTTCGAAGTGGACAGTACCTTGTGTGTATGTGGAGAAGAGCAGACCACAGCCCATTTGCTGCAATGCAGTTCATGCCCATTCAGCTGCACAACAGAAGACCTGGTTAAAGCGAAGCCAAATGCACTTGATGTTGCAAGGTTTTGGGCTCACATAGTTTAATGTGGTTCTTCGCCATTGGAGTATTTATATTATGCTTTATGTTTTTCCTTATCTTTAATTTTAAACTTATGTATGCTTCTGACACGATATAAATAAATAACTAATCATAGGCAATATTGGCCTACGGTGTATCAAACATTATGGTACCACCAACAGGCTACACATAATGGTACTACTCTCACGCAACGCAGACACATGATGTTCCTCACATAGTGGTACTAATCACGGGCAACGCTTAAACCTGTGGTGTTCCTGACATAGTGGTACTACTCACAGGCAACGTAGACCCATGGTGTTCCTCATATAGTGGTACTACTCATAGATAACGCAGACCCATTCTGCGCAGAGTGGAACCAACACATTCGAGCGCAGCGCTCAGCACCTTCCCGCGAGACCTAGTCTGTGCAGCCAAGCGCCCACTCCCTCGCCTTGGTGGGATGCCTAGACCCGTGGTGTTCCGCACATAATGGCACTGCTCCTAGGTAACGTAGACCAATGGTGTTCTTCGCGTAATGATACTAATCACAAGTAGTCTTGTGGTTTTAAGTCCACCATCCCTTGGTCGCCCCTTTTAGTCACCTCTTACGACAGACAGGCGATACCATGGGTGTATTATACGTCTGCACCCCCACTCACAGGGGGTATTTTTTGGACAGGCTAATCGCTAAAAAGACTCTTAATAGCTTCGGGATGAGATAAAACTGCCGCCCATTTTGTAGGGCTTTTCCATCAATAAATACATGAACAAGTCATTTTGTGTCTGTAATCATTTTGGCAAAGTTGTTCTTATGCATGCCATGGAAAAAGCTGTAATTCCACACAGACTGCACACTGGACACTTGCTTATATGTCCTTTTGTACTCGACAAAAATCCATACTCATCATCATCATCATCATCATCATCATCATCTGTTTACCCTCCAGGTTCGGTTTTTCCCTCGGACTTAGCGAGGGATCCCACCTCTACCGCCTCAAGGGCAGTGTTCTGGAGCTTCAGACTCTTGGTCGGGGATACAACTGAGGAGTATGACCAGTACCTAGCCCAGGCGGCCTCACCTGCTATGCTGAACAGGGGCCTTGTGGAGGGATGGGAAGATAGGAAGGGATAGGCAAGGAAGAGGGAAGGAAGCGGCCGTGGCCTTAAGTTAGGTACCATCCCGGCATTCGCCTGGAGGAGAAGTGGGAAACCACGGAAAACCACTTCCAGGATGGCTGAGGTGGGAATCGAACCCACCTCTACTCAGTTGATCTCCCGAGGCTGAGTGGACCCCGTTCCAGCCCTCGTACCACTTTTCAAATTTCGTGGTAGAGCCGGGAATCGAACCCGGGCCTCCGGGGCTGGCAGCTAATCACGCTAACCACTACACCACAGAGGCGGACAAAGTCCATACTACTCTCCTGGAATTCCAGTTCAAGTTGTCTCATACTTCGTTTTACCTCATGTTAGTTCTACAAAAGCCGAAAGTGAGTGAACACTGCAGGAAAACGGCTCAAAATCATTTCTTGTAAGTAGGTATTTAAGTTCAGGGATATCGAGAGATTAAACTTCTTCCTTTTCTTCTTTTTGTACCGCTTTCCCCACACTTCTGGGGGTCACGGATACGAACTGTGTCGCACATGTGGATTTGGCCCTGTTTTACGGGTGGATATCCTTCCTGACGCCTACTCTATATCGAGGAATGCGTGTTTCTGTGGTGGTTGGTAGTGTAGTATGTTGTATGAATATGAAGAGGAAAGTGTTGGGACAAACACAAACATCAAGTTTCCGAGCCGACCCAGCCGGGAATCGAACCCGGGACCCTCTGAACCGAAGGCCTCAACGCTGACCATTCAGCCAAGAAGTTGGACAATGAGAGATTAAACTTAAGTTTTATATTATATGATTAGTTCACAACAACGTACCAATATTAAGGGGACCAGACGAGAAAATGTCGAATTTCTCCGGTAATATTGTCTGTATCGACAAACATTACATAACAACAACTACTGCGTAACAGTTATTAAAACCTGCGACTCGGACAGAATTTCGAAACGAATACCATAAACTTAATCACTTTAGTGGCTGTTGCGTACAATATTTTATTCCATTCTATAGTGAATGTACTTATTTTAAATTAAATATTTAATTATAATTAACTCTGATTCGTCACTGCGCGAATCATCAAGGCTTGACTCATACAGTGGCGTTCTGTTGTAATTTAGTGTTGTTTATATTGGTGTACCAACGGCCGTAGCCGTGTTGAAACACCGGATCCCGTGAGATCTCCGAAGTTAAGCAACATTGGGCGTGGTCAGGAGTTGGATGGGTTGCCACGCGCTGTTGGTGGGGGTAAGGGAATGTAGGAGCGGAAAGGACCTGGCCACCCTACCGCACGTAAACTCCGGCTCAGGAACACCTCTGCGGAGGTTCGGACCTGCCTTCGGGCAGAATAACCTTTACCTTACCTGTGTTGGTGTGCGCTAATTCAAGTTGGGATTGAAAAATGCACAAAGTTGTAGCTGCTGCTTTATATTAGGGACTTGCAAATTTACGCTCTGGAACGTCATGTATTTAGTGTGCGTGAAGTTAATCTGTTATTATTAATATTTTGAATGATTACCGATAGCAGCGAGACTTGTAATCAAAAATTGCCTCATAAATGTTTGTGTATGTTTTCATACGTATTTCGTAGTGAGTTAGTTACAGATGATACACCACAGGCACAAAGATTGAGCTTTCAACTTCTAATATTATAAATAGTAAATAAGACTAAAAATGAAATTCTATACTATTATAATTGTTACATCCTACAAAGTCATAAGAATGTAATATCTTATTTTCTTTCTCTCAACAGTGATTTAATTACAATACAGCCGCCTCTTGCTCTTACTATAACGTGTATTATCGATTACAGGACAAATTCCTCTGAAAAGACTAAAACACCGCCAAATTCTTTGAGTTTCAAGAACATAACTATTACTACTCAAGTAACAATATTTACAATTGGAATAATAGGGTATCTAATCCTAGTTTATAGTCCAATTTTCAAAGCTTCATATACTAGCCTTAAGCTCTCCATAAATTCAAAATTCTACCTTAAAAATTTACATTTAAACTTATTAAAATTTACTAACTCCTACACTAATAATGTTTACTCTAACCCTACGTATAACCGCGGCGGCTGGCACGACTTTAGCCGGCTAACTGCAATATAACATTTGCTTGTCGTCTATTACAAAATCTACAAATTCAAAACAGCTTAAATCAAAATTTAAAGAAATTTGAATTTCTGCTTTGATCAGTTGCTCATTAAACTCAAATTCGATACCAATACAATAGCATGCCCACTCGCCCAGTTATTAATTTAACGTTCAGCACTCAACAATGGACTGATGACGTAGACAGCGGTACCAAGAGCGAAGTAATACAGTGCTGCAGAACGTGAACAGTGTTACCTACACAATCAGTTTTACCGCTGATGGAACTCTTTACATTAACCAACATCTATAATTTAGTATAAAACTAAAACGAATTCCTGGAAAACAAACCGAATTCGGGACATTTCACATCCCGAAAGGTTTTGATATGGGACGCGATAATTTTTGCTTAGAATCGGGAAAGTTCTGGGATATTTCGGACACACACAGCACTGTCTCTGAGGCCTTGAGTGCTGGTTCTTAAGAGAATGAAAGTAATGACTGGATTGTTTTTGGTATGGTGGTACTTATTTAGTTGGTCATGATTGGTCAGTTGGCGCCTTTCAGAGTATGGAATAGGGGCTGGGGTTAGATTGTGATTTTAGGTCTCTTGTGACGGAGACCTTCTGTTTCACAATTCCCGATCTCTCTGGAGAGGGTTTCTTGTTTTTATTGAGCTTGGGATAGAAAACCAAGGTTTGCTTCTTTATGCGCTCAGTGATGAGAGCAACATTCTGCTCTGTGCCGGGCTGAGTGGCTCAGACGGTTAAGGCGCTGGCCTTCTGACCCCAACTTGGCAGGTTCGATTCTGGCTAAGTCCAATGGTATTTGAAGGTGCTCAGATACGTCAGCCTCGTGTCGGTAGATTTACTGGCACGTAAAAGAACTCCTGCGGGACTAAATTCTGGCACTTCGGCGTCTCCGAAAACCGTAAAATAGTAGTTAGTGGGACGTAAAACAAATAACATTATTATTATTAACATTGTGCTCCTTGTGAAGATCTGAATTCTTAAAGCAGCAAGGCACCCTGGGACTCGCTGCTCTTTAACCGGATGCGTCTTTGCTGCACTGCCCCAGATAGGATTGGAGAGTCGGGCGAATAGTCATCTTGTTCAACAGGAGCATGCCTTCTTTCAAGGTTGCCGCACGTTCCGAAATGCGTTTGACAAAGTGTGGCACCAAAGGTTGATTTACAATAGACATCTTCTTGGTTTCCCACATCATATCATTATGCGAGGAGATAAATACTGTGTTAGGAATGAACTCGATGGATGAAGCTGCTGTACGCATAAACAGAATTCTGTGGTGGGGTAATCTGAGACGAATGGAGGAGGATAGGTTACCTAGGATAATAATAGATTCGGTTATGGAGGGTAAGAGAAGTATAGAGAGACCAAGACGAGATGGTTAGACTCAATTTGCAAAATAGAGGTAAGAGGTATAGAACTCTGAGGCCACAGAGCTAGTTACAAATAGAGAATTGTTGAGGCGTTTAGTAAATTCACAGAGGCTTGCAGATTGATCAGTCAATCAATCAATACTGATCTGCATTTAGGGCAGTCGCCCAGGTGGCAGATTCCCTATCTGTTGTTTCCCTAGCCTTTTCCTAAATGATTTCAAAGAAATTGGAAATTTATTGAATATCTCCCTTGGTAAGTTATTCCAATCCCTAACTCCCCTTCCTATAAATGAATATTTGCCCCAGTTTGTCCTCTTGAATTCCAACTTTATCTTCATATTGTGATCTTTCCTACTTTTATAAACGCCATTCAAACTTATTCGTCTACTAATATCATTCCACACCATCTCTCCGCTGACAGCTCGGAACATACCACTTAGTCGAGCAGCTCTTCTTCTTTCTCTCAATTCTTCCCAACCCAAACATTGCAACATTTTTGTAACGCTACTCTTTTGTCAGAAATCACTCAGAACAAATCGAGCTGCTTTTCTTTGGATTTTTTCCAGTTCTTGAATCAGGTAATCCTGGTAAGGGTCCCATACACTGTAACCATACTCTAGCTGGGGTCTTACCAGAGACTTATATGCACTCTCCTTTACATCCTTACTACAACCCCTAAACACCCTCATAACCATGTGCAGAGATCGGTACCCTTTATTTACAATCCCATTTATGTGATTAACCCAATGAAGATCTTTCCTTATATTAACACCTAGATACAATGATCCCCAAAAGGAACTTTCACCCCATCAACGCAGTATTTAAAACTGAGAGGACTTTTCCTATTTGTGAAACTCACAACCTGACTTTTAACCCCGTTTATCAACATACCATTGCCTGCTGTCCATCTCACAACATTTTCGAGGTCACGTTGCAGTTGCTCACAATCTTGTAACTTATTTATCACTCTATAGAGAATAACATCATGCGCAAAAAGCCTTACCTCCGATTCCACTCCTTTACTCATATCATTTATATATATAAGAAAACATAAAGGTCCGATCGCTGAAAGCATAAGAGTCTACTATAATAAAGATTTTAAAAATATTCATTTACATTTTCACATCGTTTCATTGTTAATAAAGAACGTCTTCTACTCGTGATAATTTCATGGGTACTGTTTTAATTGCAGTACATAAATAAATGTGATGTCTACTGATAACAAAACCTCTAGCTCGAGAAATACCAGCACATGGCATGCACATGGACGTAGTAAACGTTATATCGATTGTTTTCCTCAGAAACTTCACGCGTGTGTGAGCTGTACGAATGAAGGTCATGGAGTTTTCTGAAGCGAGGCGGCCGTGTAGGTATTTCCGTGAATTGTGCGCTATTATATCGGTCAGTAGGCTCGTAATTACCTCCCTTACCAGAGCCCCGTGTGAAACAGCGTACAGCTTAATGACGGGGTGACACTCTACTTGTCAAGGTACACACCCCCTGCAGTACCTGAATAGCAGAGCATGAGACATACTGTATGTGCCTATCGACTTTTAGTTACAATTGAAAGAGGCCCTACCAAGATTTTGAAAAGAAATAAATTAATTCGTGAATAATTCCATTTTTTACGGCCCCTAGACATTCGTACACAACACAATGTTAAGAATTCGTGTTTAATTAGAATATTATGGTATATTGTTTATTTCGCAGTAAAGCTATCATATTAAAACTCTCACCATAATTATCATGATTATCATCATCAATGTCTAAAGACAATGTCTTGTCTTTGCAACCATTGTTCTCTTTCCTCAGCTCCTCATTTCATTTCAGGGTAGGAATCATAATGAAGATCTGTGCTCAAGTCTTGAATGAGTGTTTTCTTCGTTCATCCTCGGCATTTCTTCCCCGTGATTTTTCCTTCCAGCAGATTGGTAAGAAAGGTATTATGTCGCAATATGTGGCCAGCGAATTTAGCTCTTCTCCTCTGTATCGTTAGCGTCCCTTCTCGCTTCTGTTGAATTTCTTGCAGAGCACTTTTGTTTCTCTTTTCAATCCATTTCATCTGTAGCATTCGTCTCCAGACCCACATCTCAAATGCTTCCAGTCGTTTCCAGCCTTGATCTCTGATTGTCCAAGATCCACAGTCATACAAAAGAAATCACAAATTTCTTCCTAATTCCAAAATCTAAATTTGCACTCTCATATTGTCCAAAAATTATGTTTAAGGATGATGGAATGCTACCTGGGTGGAAGAGAAAATTACTGTAGAATCGTGATAGCGCTGGAAAAGGAAATGTAGTGATTGGGGAGATAAAAAAATATTCAAGCCCTTGGCCGCCTGAAGGTGTGTTCCTTCTTTATCCTTCAAAGTAGCGAACATCGAGTTTTGGTAATCTAAAAATACACTGAGTGGCCAGAAGTCATGAGAAGACACTGAATGTGATATTAATAACGAGTACCTCTTCTGCGAGCCCTCAAAATGGCAACAATACGGCGAGGCATCGACTCTAGAAGGTGTTGGAATCGTTCTGGAGGGATTTGGACCCACGCATCTTGCACTGCTATCCACATTAGTCTTGTGTAGTTGGTGTGGGGTTCAGGGAGCGTACACCAGCATGGATAGCATCCCGGTAATGCTCGACTTGATTAAGATCGGGGGATGTGGAGGGCCAATCCAAGGTCGTGACTTCACTGGAGTGCTCCTTCAACCACCTGCGTGCCACCGCAGAGTGGTGACATGGTGCATTGTCCTGTTGAAACATGGCATTTCCATCAGGGTACTCTATATGATTTTTCACGAGAGTTTAATCCTGATGTAAACAAGGCATGTCCACGCCTCAGCCAAAGAAAGAGTTGTGATTCGCTGAGCGTGTAGTATCGACCTCCGCCCCGTCAACGTCTCGCGTTCGGACATACAGTGCTGCGCATATTACCTAAAATAGACGAGGAACAGTTTTTGAGCTGTGCGAAACTAAACAGAGGGATCTAAAGGGAGATCTACTGCTGAAGATTAGGGCCTACGTTATTTATTTATTCATTTCTGAATATTAAAGAAAGCTATCGTAGGCTAGAACACCTCTTGCTCCATTTCTCTCACTGTGAATACTGACACTGACAGCTGCTGCAAGATGCAACACCTTATCTCCACACTGTACAGCTTGGGACTTTCCCTCGCTATGAGAAGACTTCCTGCATTACACCACGCCTTCTGCCTTCATATCTCGTTATTTAATCACTGTTTTATTTAAAAAAATTATAGACACACACCGGTATATATGACAACCATATTTTAATTTGATTACGTACTCTTTCAGACTATATAAATGTAATAAACTAAGATAAAATTAAATTAATGCCACGTACTAATTTTCTTCGAGCTCGCATACAGTCCAGTGAGTGCGACGGTTGCTTCTCCAATCAACTACGTCTGTGTTCACGTGCAAAGCAAAGGTGCTCCGCCTATTTGTTTACATCAGGATTAAACTCTCGTGAAAAATCATATAGGGCCAGAGATGGATGTAGATGATCTGAAAGAATGTCCAGAGAACGTGCACCTGACAGCGCTCCCTGTAGCCGGACAATGGGGCCTAATTGCGACCATGATAATGCTACCCAGACCAGAACTGAGCCACCTACCACCTGAACACAACCCTGTAGACGCGCAGGATCCATAGCTTCATGGGGCATGCGCCACACTCTCACGCGCCCATCAGCTCGATACAACTGGAACCGCGATTCATAGGAGCATACCACACGCTGCCACTGTTCCGTGGTCCATTGCCGATGTTCGTAGGCCCATGCACGTTGTTGAGCTCTGTGTAGAGGTATCAGCAAAGGGACACGAGTTGGTCGTCGGCTGGTGAAGCCAATGCGGTGCAGTTGCCTCCTTACAGTCCTGGTAGAAATGGGTTCCTGACTCCCAACATTCAACTGGGAGGTGATCTGACTCACAGTAGCCCGTCGAGCGCTCAGTATGGTTCTGCGGTTTCGACGTGAAACACCGGCGGTCGTCATGTGCGACGGCGGTTTACGCGGGTGGTAACGTTCTCTCTGCAATATTGAAGATCCATCCTGGACATTGCTGACTTCGGAGACCGGAATTCGCGTGTAATCTCTGCAATGCTATGACCCATGCGCCGTTCCCGTGTTCAAAGTCGCTTAACTCGCGACGTGTTGCCATCTTCATGACATTAGTGTCTGTGACAGACTGGCCGCAGATAGCCGCAACGCTCAGGGGTCATACACGGAACAATTTTCTAATGAGCACGCTTGTCCGTGGATTTTGGACACTCAGTGCATACTCATTAAGCCTAAACCCTCATCTCCAGGTGGAGTTGATTGACAAGTATCAGCAGATGAAACGATCTATTCCTCTGGCTACTGAATGCTTGGAAGTTGGGGCAAGAGTACACTTGGTAAAATATCCTGATGGGCGCGTGAGAGTGTGACATATGCCCCATGAAGCTATGAATCCTGCGTGTCTACAGGGTTGTGTCCAGGTTGTAGGTGGCTCAGTTCTGGTCTGGGTAGCATTCTCATGGTCGCAATTAGGCCCCATTGTCCGGCTGGAGGGAGCGCTGTCAGGTGCACGTTCTCTGGACATTCTTTCAGATCATTTGCATCCATCTCTGGCCCTAGAGTACCCTGATGGAAATGCCATGTTTCAACAGGACAATGCACCATGTCACCACTCTGCGGTGGCACGCAGGTGGTTGAAGGAGCACTCCAGTGAAGTCGCGACCTTGGATTGGCCCTCCACATCCCCCGATCTTAATCAAGTCGAGCATTACTGGGATGCTATCTATGCTTGTGTACGTTCCCTGAACCCCACACCAACTACACAAGATCAATTTGCAAGATGAGTGGGTCCAAATCCCTCCAGAACGATTCCAACACCTTCTAGAGTCGATGCCTCGCCGTATTGCTGCCATTTTGAGGGCTCGCGGAGGAGCAACTCGTTATTAATATCACATTCAGTGTCTTCCCATGACTTCTGGCCACTCAGTGTATTTTTAGATTACCAAAACTTCCAGATGGATGAAGCGACAACGGTTAGGCTCTGTTACCGACCCAAAATAAATACGAGAATGTACATACACTGCTATGATTTACGGTAAGTGCTTGCACTACAGTGTGGTGTGTCAGGATATAATTATTGTAATTTCCTCGTTAATGACCAGCAAGCTTTTGAAGACTTACTGGTTGATATGTTTACATTCCTTGTCCGTGGGGTGCCATGACTTTCCCAACTCGAGACACGGTGTTTTCAACTCTCTGTTTTAACTACTAAGCCTACGAGAGCGAGCAGCGAGACTGGACAGAAATGCGCGCAGCTGTGCAACACTGGAGACCTGACAAGTGAGCCGGCTTCAGGACAGGCACGCTTTTGAACTACTCCACGTGGACTGTCACTGAAGAAGCAAGCATGCTATAGGCCAAGAGCCATCTGCTATTGGTCACAACAGAGGCGACTATAGACAGACATAAATCTGGCTACTGTCGGGGGTTGCTACCGCTTGACGTTTGAATCGCCGGTCGTTAACGAGGAAACTGAGAGAACTATACCTGCTTTTGTTTTCAGTACAACACTGATGCAACTTGGTTCACCTACATTGCAAAGTATATTGGTTTACTTAAACTCTAAGGACCGGTTTGAATTCGATTTAGGGTAAGTACAATGTGTGATATTGTCTAATTCAAATTCGTAGGTAATACTAATTTTTTCTTCAGCCTTTATTAGAATTAAGCACGTTCTACAATAGTAGACCGCCTGTTGCCAATTCTTGATGGATACAGTACTTTTGCATCCATCTCTTGGCACAGACCAGAGCAAAGTGTAGCTTCCACCGAAGTCCCAGTCTCATCCATGGCTGTGATAATATGGAAGCTGCTGGGATATGGGTGGTGCTGAGTAATGACAAACTTTAAAATGTATGTAATTTTCTATTGTAATTCTTCCTGAACGCCCATCAAAATGTGACATTCTGTCCAGGGTCGAAAGTTACCTCTGGATTGAGTACCGTAATTAAATAAATTCAAAATATAAGAATAAAATTAATATAATTCATGATTTATTATTATTACTGAATATGCTAGGATTTTTAAAAGAAAATTTTCAATATCATGCTAATTTAGAAAGCGGCAAGATTTTGAATATTTCAAAAAAGTTACCAAAACATTTTGAAGTCATATTTATTGTCACACTTTAATACGTTTTAGGTCATAAAAATCCGAGCCCTACGGATGAGTAAAAGGGTACAGTTTTCGGTCTGGGACTCTCATCTACTCACTCTTCCCCCCCCCCGAAAAAAATCAGGTTTCAGGTAGAGAAAATAAAAATCCTATTATCATTGCCCTCGGACTATCCGTTTATAGCACAGTTCATCCTGGATACCAGCTTACAACGGACTTGTAAAGCCTTCGATGAATGGAGATGAGCCAATATCTCATTTTACCATAATTTATCAATGCGGACCGATTGTCACCATATATGCTTTTGATAACTCTAATAATCCCCAAACCGAGCTCGATAGCTGCAGTCGCTTAAGTGCGGCCAGTATCCAGTATTCGGGAGATAGTGGGTTCGAACCCCACTGTCGGCAGCCCTGAAGATGGTTTTCCGTGGTTTCCCATTTTCACACCAGGCAAATGCTGGGGCTGTACATTAATTAAGGCCACGGCCGCTTCCTTCCTATTCCTAGGCCTATCCTATCCCATCGTCGCCATAAGACCTATCTGTATCGATGCGACGTAAAAACAAATAGCAAAAAAAAAAAAAAAAAAAGTAATAATAATCCCCTAGGACCATAATCTCTCTGTAAGGCTAGCATGTCTTCCTTAGCATCCTCCCTTGTAGACCGCTAGTGATAAATCGGGTAGAGTGATCAAACTTAATTAGTTGCTGGAACTGCTGGCTTTGATGATTTTGCGGTGTTGTGTGGGATGCCCGTCTGGACCAATCGGGAAACTTTGCCGGTTACATTAATGAAGACAACGGATCAGAGGGAAATGTTGGAGTGCTATTGACGGAATTCTAATTAATGACGATTGCGTGGCGATCACTCAGGAAATAAAACACATATAACCCGGACGCGACTGCAGGCTGATAATTAAATCCCATCACTAATTAATAAACACGATCGTGTCCATGATGGCGAGTTTAGTTGTTTTTAAGGGTCATATTTTGAGGTCATCCCCTTTCTAATTCCATGAAATAAAAATTACAGTTACAGTTTACAAACAGACTCAGTTAGGTATCCAGATGAGGTTGACATAGTCGGTGGAAGTGATATAACGATCCCTTATTTCAATGGAAGTGAAAAATAAAAGAGGATAAAACTGATTAAATATAGTTAAGGCATTGATTTGTTTAGGTTCAGATAATAATAATAATAATAATAATAATAATAATAATAATAATAATAATAATAATAATAACAAAAAATTGCGTATGGTCTCCGGTGAGGCCCGGGGCAGGTCTTTCGATTTGACGCCCATAGGCGACCTTCGCGTCGTGATGAGGATAAAACGATGATGAAGACAACATATACTTCCAGTCCCCGTACTAGGGGAATTAACCAATTATGGTTTAAATTTCCAAAACTGCCTGAAAACGAACCCGGGACTCCTGTGACCAAAGGTAAGCACGCTAACTGTTTAGTTTTAGCCATGGAACCTGCCACAATAATAATAATAATAATAATAATAATAATAATAATAATAATAATAATAATAATAATAATAATAATAATAATAATAATAATGATAATAATAATGTGATGTATTAGTTGACGCTACCAAGGAACAAGCAAAGAAATTGCAGAAAGCGATGAGCTCTTGCATCCGCTTTACATTTAAGTACAGTATGCCACACATATCACCCCCTATTAGACACTCGGCTGGTTAAAGATAAAGGAAATTATATATGTATACATTGCTATTTGCTACACTCATCTACCATCTTTTAAATGAAGCAATCCAGCAGTATCTTACCTCAGATCTTAGCTACCTCTGCTCCACTCATCAGCATTACACTCGATCTACCTCCTCTCTTACTACACCCGTAAATAGTACATTTCGGCCCTTTCGGTTTTGTCAATTCCGGGATGAAAATACTTCTCTGGAATGTTGAAGGATTAAGATCCCTAACGAAAGCTCAGGAATTCTCTTTAATGGACCACGACCTATTAATAACCACATAACTTTTCTTCTGCAATCAGTGGACATCAACGGCTATTACTCTGTGCATGACTTAGCAGAGGCAGGACACGAGGGGAGACCCTCTGGTGGAGTATCATAGTTTTATAAGCCATCCCTTGGCCAACGAGTTAGCAAACGTATCGCAGAAAACACCGTGATCGCTATATTCGAACAATTAGCAGTCATCGGTATGTACATGAAACCCACTGCTACAACTGAGGCCGTCATAGAATCTATCTTACACGCCCTTCAGACAGTTGATACATCCATTCCCCTAATATTAGCCGATGACTTTAATGGTCGCAAAGACAAACCTGACAGAAATGCTCTCGCGGTCTTCCAAATGCTAGCCTCCTGTGGAGGGGGGCGGTAGAATAACACCCACGGTAACCCCTGCCTGACGTAAGAGGCGACTAAAAGGTGCCCCAGGAGCTCTGAACTTTGGAGCGTGGGTTGGCGACCACGGGGCCCTTAGCTGAGTCCTGGCATTGCTTCCACTTACTTGTGCCAGGCTCCTCACATTCATCTAACCTATCCGACCTCTCTTGGTGAACTCTTGATCTTTTCCGACCCCGACGCTATTAGGTTGCGAGGGCTAGGTAGTCTTTCATTTTCACGCCCTTCGTGGCCCTTGTCTTTCTTTGACCGATATCTTCATTTTTCGAAGTATCGAATCCCTTCCATTTTTCTCTCTGGTTAGTGTTATATAGAGGATGGTTGCCCAGTTGTACTTGCTCTTAAAACAATAATCACCACCACCACCAGCAGCAGCAAGGAGGTACTACCAACCTATATTGCTCACAACGGATCCAGTATGATAGACTTAATATTTTATAGAGGAAAAAAATAAAGCCACAAAATCAGAAGCGCCAATGGACGTCCATACGTAATCACATACCGATCCACATCAATTTCTTCTATATAGACTTAATAGAACCCAAAAGAGCAGTGCAAAGATGGACACCTCGCCAAATCAATATTAAGGTGCTCAATGGAAATCTGGACAGTGTAACAATCAAAGCACTCATTCAGACTGGAAATATTAGAGATGCTCGAGGAATCTCTCATTAGATCAACCAGAGAGAAACCGCCAAAGAGAATAAGCAAACCTTGGTTTCATGAAGAATGTTACATCCTAAGAGAATCGACACTAGATAAATTGCACAAATGGAGAGAAACACAAACAGCCGAAGCACTGACAGAATTCACAAAGAATCCTAGTGAAAGAAGAGTTTTCAGTATGCCAGAAAGAAAGAGCTCGAAATCATAACGGAAGCGGAAAACACTCATAAAATACTGGAACCTCGACGATGTAACAAACTCTCAAGTGCCGATGGAGATATGGACACAACACTTCTCCAGGATCTATAATAAATCACAAATGTCCGAAGTGCAAAACGAACTCACAACAGAAGATAGTATCACAGTAGTCACAACAGAAGACGTCTGGGTGGTATTCCAGCAAGGGAAACCGCGAAAAGCAGCTGGTCCCGACAACCTAACCAATGAAGTCCTAAAGGAGTCGCTACCATTCACTATCGAGCTCTGGACTGCTCTGTTCAACGAAAGCATCAAAGAAGGAAATCTCCCTGGAAAATCAATTGTCCAGATTCTGTACAAGGAAAGAAAACCGAAAGATGTTCCAGATTATTACCGAGGAACTGCGCTTGAATGCGCTCCCTTCAAAGTTCTCTCAAAGGTTATATCAACACACCTCCTACCATCAGCCGTAGCACATATGCCAGAAGAACAGTTCGGTATTATACCCGACAAATCCACACTCCAGGCCATTAAGAAAATACTTGCGAACATATGGGGCGCCACCAGTAAAACAGGAGGATATTTACACGTCGCCTTTGTAGACATCACTAAAGCCTTCGATAGTGTGAATCGGAGCATCCTGATAAGGAAACACTCTGCCATTCTAGGACAACGAAACCCGCTCCCGCAACTAATCGAGAGTATACTAGCGTTCAATCTGATATCAGTCACTGATAGAGTAAGTCAATCTAAGCTCATACTCCAAACAAACGGGGTTTTCCCGATGTTATTTAACATGCCAACTCATGTCGTAGTCAGAGAAGTTGCATAAGATGAAGTATCAATGATCCTTTTCGTAGACGATATGGTTTTTCTTTCGAAAAGAAGATCTGCCCTGCACGTAGGATTGACTAAGCTCTGTAAGTGGTCGCAGGAAAATGAATTAGTGATAAACACCAACAAAACAAAAATCATGTTCAGGAGAGGAGGCGGTATCTCCGAACGAGACAACTTACACTGCGGTAGCGACAAGATGGAGTTGGTAAACTCTTATAAATACCTAGAACTAACCCTTCAAGTCACAGTGAAAGCATTCTCGAAACTACAGGAGCAAGATGCAGCGCGGCAGTAAGAGCCATCTTTGACATAAAAAAAACATTGAAAATCTTTTACTTGACATAGCTCTAAAACTTTTTCACATTAAGATTGCCCCTATAGCCTGTCACGCAATCACCAAAATTTGGATCCACCTAACTCCCGCCAATCCGAGAAGGCTGAAGGCCGTGAAATCAACCTATCTACGGAGAGCCCTTCAGGTATCTCAAACGATAAGGACCAGACTCGTTTATCTAGTAGCAGACACAGACTTCTAGTTGCTTTACGTCGCACCGACACAGATAGGTCTTATGGCGACAATGGGACAGGAAAGGGCTAGGAGTAGGAAGGAGGCGGCCATGGCCTTAATTAAGGTACAGCCCCGGCATTTGCCTGGTGTGAAAATGGGAAAACACGGAAAACCATTTTCAGGGCTGCCGACAGTGGGATTCGAACCTACTATCTCCCGAATACTGGATACTGGCCGCACTTAAGCGACTGCAGCTATCGAGCTCGGTACAGACTTCTTCATCAGGGAAGTAGCAATAAAGAACAATCTGCCGCAAACCCCAGCATACGAAACCCATATGAGGGAACGGGAAGAGAAAGCCGGCCATGAGCACAGATAAATGGAGGGCCCCTAACTCCCCACTGTAACAAGTGTAAGTGAAAATGGCAGCGCATGGATTTCATTTCAGAATCTGCTTCCAGGGAGGATTTCATCAGGCGTCATCTCATGTTCCTGCACTCTACGTGGACAAATCTGTGAACAGTATCATCTACTCGATTGCATAGCAAGGACAAACTCGCTGACATTTTATGCAGATGATAAAGAATTTGTGTAATATACGAACCTCATGTACACATTGTGTTTAACAAATGTTATTAAATCGTACATCAGTGTATAACCGTTCATTCCAAGTGTCTGATGCCAGGTTATGGAATTCTTTCCAACTAGGAGTTAGGAACTGCACATTAGCCATTTTTAGAATATCTTGTGGGGATTTGCTTCCCCTGACCTTAGGTTGTATGAAAGCATGGGTGAATGTTAGAATGAATGATGTAGTACTGAAGTATTTACATAAATGTATAAGTTACAAGTATTAAGATGCACTAAGTCGTGTAGAAGATTAGTTTCCTAACGCTAGGACCAGTGGTGTATATTATAACTAGGGCCCGGATTGTTAGGTTTTAAACTATTTTATTCCTTGCTAGTTAACTGCAGTATTTTAACTTACTTATCCATTTCGTTACCAATGGAGTAAATTACTCGAATCTTATAAAACCTAAAAATAACTAAATAAGACGTTAAAACCTTAAAAAACATAAATGGGCTATTCAAGACAGTATTACGTTATTTTGAAATAGAAGTACCAAATATTAATAAAATTGAATGATTTTTTTAAAAAATAAACATTATTCAAGACTTTTTGAAATGACTTCATGGTTTGGAACTGGAAGTGGTTTGTAAGTATAACTAGTGCGAGCGAAACAACGTGATACGATACTATTCCACTAGGGTACAGCACAAATCAAGAGACAACCCCCTGGCGTTCACTGACCTGTATCTAGCAGGAACAAGCCCGCCTAACTTGCCAGCTTCAGTGCATCTCTCATTGTGTACGGTCGACTACCGCCAGCTACGGCGCTGTTCACTGTTTAGCTCTATACACATTATTATGCGACAGACTAAAATTATTTTTCCCTATAAATCAATTTATTATTGAAGGCTGTTTAAGAAGCTTACGCATCTCAGAAGTAGCGATGCCTAAAGGCAAGTCATCTCGAAGTTGGCTGATTCGCCAGTGGATTGGTAACGATCCGGACTTTACTACAGATGGCAAAATTATATTTTGTCAAGTCTGCCAAAAGCAGGTAAGGAATTATTTAGCATACCTCCAATAAAAAAATCCCCATTTCTATAATGAAAAGCAAGTTTTTTTTTGCCATTTGCTTTACGTCACACCGACACAGATATGTCTTACTGCGACGATGGGATAGGAAAGGCCTAGGAACTGGAAGGAAGCGGCCGTGGCCTTAACTAAGGTACAGCCCCGGCATTTGCCTGGTGTGAAAATGGGAAACCACGGAAAACCATCTTCAGGGCTGGCGACAGTGGGGTTCGAACCCACTATTCCCCGATTACTGGATACTGGCCGCACTTAAGTGACTGCAGGTATCGAGCTCGGTAATATCCGTTTATGTGAAGCGCTGGTTTCGGCAAACGTGCCGTGGAATGCGCTGACCATAGTTTGCACCGTCCGAGATGCTCTTCGCATTCTTTGGCCAAGAGAAAAGCAGGATGGCAAGTTTTTACTTCTTTTGAGTGATAGTGCGGCATATATGACCAAAGCTGGTGAAGTATTGAAGAGTTTCTGCCCTAACATGCTGCGTGTAACTAGCATAGCCCATGGCTTACACAGATTGGCTGAAGAGGTTATAAATAATTTTCCATGAGTAAACAGTATTGTTTATTCTGTGAGAAAGGTGTTTCTTAAAGCTACTAGCCGCATTTTCTCATTCAAGGAAATGTTGCCTCAACCTCATCTTCCTCCCAAACCCATCATCACTCGTTGGGGGACATGGCTCAATGCAGCCCTATACTATGCCAATCACTTTGAAGACATTAAAAATGTTATAAATTCTTTTGATGTCGATGATGCACTCTGCATAGCGAAGCTCTCACGAACAAGAGCGCTGTTTCACTTGCCTTCATTAGGCCACACTTTGCTGATCTTCCTGCAGCTATTGAGCGTGTTGAGTCGGCATCGTTGCCATTAAAAGATTCAATAGAAGTTGTGGACTCCATTTCGAAGAAGGAAATACCAGGACCAGTGGGTGAAGCCTATTCACTCAAGCTCACCAAAATTCTACAGTGGAACCCTGGATTTTCAGCAATGAACGGTGTATCTGCAATACTTCAGGGAGAAGAAATTGCTGGCGAAGTACCATGGGGACCGAGAGCTATTGCTTCAATGAAGCTTGCTCCAAGGACTTCTTGTTGTGTGGAGCGTACATTTTCCTGCTATAAGAATATTTTGAGAGATAACAGAAAAAAGTTTTACTCTGAAAAATCTGGAAATGTATTTAGTTGTACAATGTAACAGCAAGTGAAAACTGTGTTCTGTGCTTCTGAAAATGTTTCTTGATGCATTGGAAGTGACAAAAATTTAACCTACATGAACCATTCATTGTATTTGCGCATAAATATTTTTTGTTATTTTTAATTTCAGTTGGTATGATGTGTTTGAAACGTTTTTATTAACCCATTCTGTCCCATATTTTGAAATGAGTGGTATAGTTTTGTACTAGAGAGGCGTGAAGGTTACAATAAAGTACAAAAAATTTGAATGAATAGTATAACTTTAGTAATGATTGAAATGATCATTAAAAACTATTTCAGGAAGATAAAAACCTAAAAAACTATTCTGAGCTATTAAAAAAACTAAAACGTGGTTTTTAAGAACCTAAAAATCCGGGCCCTAATTATAACACACTTGTTTGCTTTTAGATATTGTTTTAGAATCATCATTAATACCCACTGTCATCCAGTTACATACAAAATGTTGTCAACATGTTATTAAATACCCCCTCTTTCACAGCCGATTGTTTGTTAAAACCTGTTCTCCCCATCATCATCATCATCATCGTTGTCATAATCATCATTTTATAAATTTGTAAAAGAAGAAGGGAAATTTAACCGTATGTAACGTTCCAGACGTTACAGTGTAATTATGTTAATTTTATTATGTGTAATTAATTCAGGAATTTAACATCATGATATTTATTTGGTATGTAATTGTATTATAATTCATGTTTAATCATTTGCTCACTATCATTTCATTACTTTGTAACTACGACTTATAAACGAGGGCTGAATATCCTAATATTCACTTAGATTCTTGCGACAGTTGGTTAAGATTAACTTGCAGTAAATTTCCTCTATCTTGCCACATCACTGAGGAGGAAGGGAGGACAAATTTAGACATCAAGTTCTGAGAAATGCGAGCACGTGTTCACGCGTCCTAACGTAAGCTACCGTATTTCGACCAGAATTATTCGAACTGATCAACGCCTATATTTTCAAAGGAGCGTCATGTTGCCATGGATACTGAGTGAAAGGACGAATAGAAGAACAGTTGATATCATGGTTTTGGCCCGTCAACTCTAATATCTAGAGTGGGGAGAGAAGTGTCATCTGATTGGACCACGTGGTAGCGGCCTATAATTAGCGCGAGAGTAGGTTATAAAAGGGAGTGTTGGAGCTCGTGGCTGGACTGATTCACTTATTCTGCTGACTTATTGTCTCTCTACAACGTCTTATTCGCTCTCTACATTATTCTACGATCTTCTACGAGGCTTCTACATTATGTTCTACTTGATTCTGCGTCTCGATACTTAGAAATTCTGAATGAGGTGTGTATAGCCACTCTCATGAGGAAGTACGTACAGCACGGCTACAAGACCGGTTTGAACCAGTCTAAGTCAATAGATAGTTTTAATCTAGATAGAAATGAAACTTCAGAGAACATTTTCAGTAAAGTTGGAAGGATTCTTAATTGAGTATCCTCTCCATATAACCCAAGGTGGTTCTTCTAACTGTGACATAGGGCTTATCTCCAATCTATGGGATAAAGCATAATAGGGAGTGTTAGTTTTGAAGTCATCTTCCAATTAGTGGTGGGTGCAATTGGCAAGGCAGGAATGGTACTGAGCTGCAGATGAAGAGATATCCAAGACGAACGGTGATGTTCCCGCTACAAGGAGGGAAGCTTTCCAAGGACCAGCAGAACAAGACGACATGGTGAGCAAGCGAGTTAAAGATATTGCAAGTTTTCGCGAAGTAGAGTCATTCAATTTTTTATTAAATTCATTTTCTATTTTAAATTCAGTTCTCGTTAAACCGTCGTCATTCATCTTAAATATAATAAATAGTATTTTTCTAGTTCATTGTAATCAATCTGCCTTAATTAGCCTTTTGATTTCTAATTCTCCTACTTAATGATTAGTGTACTATCACCTCACCCCTGTGATAAGAGTCTGCCCAAGCTTGATTATAAATTTTATCTTTAAGTCCTCAACTTAAAGATTGGCGCCCTTTGCTTGCTTGGTTGCATTTCTCATTTGATGATGGTTCTCCGAGAGGGGAAGTCACATAAATGCCGCTCCAACGTGTGGCGAGAAAATCATTAAGTACGGAGCAGTTAATGACAGTAACGATATCAGAATTCGTATTGTGGGCAAAATTAGGATATCCACGTTTCATTAAGAGTGTTTGATTGTGGGAAGGGTCATGGCTGATCAGACGAAAGAGGAGAGGATGTTGCGCAGTGGACGAGCGATAAAAGGCAATAACGTATTGAGTTCAGAGGAAGAGTTGTGTAGTCTTGTAGAGGAAATTGAAGATAGAAGTGTAAGTAGTATGGAGAGTGAAGGCAAGCAGAAAGAAGTCAGTATGGAGTCAGATGATAGTAGGATGGGGGGCGAAGCGGAAGTCAATACTAACAATGAAAGTAATAATAATGATCAGTTAATGGGAATGATGCAGTTAATGTTAAGTAAGATAGAGGACACTAAATCTGAGCTTAAAAGTGAATTGGAACAAATTAAAACAGATGTAGAACAAAATAACACTAAAATTGAGAGTATTAAATATGAACTTAAAGAACAGTTAGAGCAAACTAAAGCTGAATTAAGTAGGGAGATGAGGGAAAATAAGGAGGAAGCGAATCGGAGAATGGACGAACACAGTAGGCAGTTACGCGATCTGGTAGTAAAAAATGAACATTTTAATAAGCGATTAGAGGACCAGGAAAGTGAATATGTACGGCAAGGGAAAAAGGTAGAAGAAAAGTTTGCGGAACAGAGAAGTGAATTCCTGGAATTAATGGGGAAGGAAAACAACTCTACTAGGGAGGAAGTAATGAGGCAGGTCACTAGTATTGATAAGAGAGTTGAGACTCAAAGAGGGGAAATACGGGTATTTAAAGACCACGTCCAACAAGAGATTGACACGGTAAAGCTTAGAATAGAAGATGAGACCCGGGCAAGTGAAGAAAGGTTTACGATAGCTGAAGAGAATAAGATTGAAATTAGGACATTGAAAGAGAAGCAGGTTAATTTGGAGAGAGAAATTGATAGGAGAGACAGAGATGTAGAATGCCGGATGGAGAAAGCAGAAAATAAGTTAAAACAGGTGGCAAAGGATAAACAGGTTTTCACGGGAAGGCAATGTCTAGGAAATAGCTACATTAGGGAAATTGAACTACCTAAATTTAATGGGAAACAAACGAACCCGCTAGATTTCCTTAAGATGATAGAGAAACGGTTTGAAAAGCGTCTAGAGGAAGGGTCAATGGACTGGGAAGACGTTATGGAAAATATTGACCATGCTTTTGTAGGAGAAACTCGGTCTTGGTTCATGGTATATAGGCAAACGATGACGAACCTGAAAGAATTCAGAAATAAATTTAGAGAGAAATTCTGGAATGAAGCGATACAAGCTAGGGAGAGAGAAAGGGTGGTATTTGGGAGGTACAAACAGCATGAGGGAGTTACTATGACCGAGTACTTCCTGGCACATGTCATGATTTGTCAGAACTTAGATGGTATAACCGAAGGGTCTGATGTAGTAAGACTACTTTTAAGACATTTTCCGGACAGGGTGAGAGAAGCGGCCTGCATGCAAAAAGTTGGAACTATTCAGGAGATGGAGAACCTACTAGGCAGTTTTGATGCGTTAGGTAACCTTAGAAGTAGAACGGAGAATATTCAGAACTTTAGTCATCACAACGGAATGAGACATAACGGTAGTACACAGAATTACGAAGCTCGCAATCAGTTCAGACCTCAGCAGAACAGCAGGAGAGGAGCATCTGAATATAGGACAGGAAATTCCCAACGGAGGCCAGAGCAATGTACTAATGAGTCCAACGTCAATACACAAAGGGAACCTTTAAACTAACGAGAGGCTGTAATGTTAGGTCAGAATTCCAGCCTAGTAAGAAGGTAGCGAAGTGTCTTGCCATGAAAGTGTTACCATATGACCTAGATGTTAGGGACGATTTGTTGTATGAACCCGAGCAGAATAATGAAGAGTCAAGTAATAAAGTAGTCAATCCCGTTGTTAAATTGAAAGTCTGGGGGGCGTGGGTTAAAGTTTTGATTGATTCTGGTAGCCAAATATCATGTATTAGTTCTCAGTGGTATGAGTCATTAGTGAAACAGGGTATTCAGTTGGAGGAAATGCCTGTTAAGTCTACTTTCATCATTACGGCTGTTGGAAAGAGGTCTAAGCAAATTTGTAAACAAGTAGCTGTCCCGATCTGTATTAATAATTTTATTAGCGTTCAGATATGTTTGGTAATTCCGCATTTAATATTTGATCTTATCTTGGGATCTGACTGGTTAACGTTAAAATTGGCTCAGTTAAATTACAATGATCTAGTGCTAAATTTGAGGTGGAATAATGAGGATATTAAGGTCAAGTTTGAGGAGGAAATTCAGAGGAAAACGGAAGTTAGTACAGTGTGGAGAATGAGAGAGGTTTCTAAAGTAAATGAAGAGGCTAGAGAGGGCCTGAAGTTGTGTCAGTTGTGGATTAATGAGGATAAAATATGTGGCTTGAAAGAAGCCGTAAGTAAAAATGAGTTGAATGAAGTCCAGGAGGACAAGTTATTTGAAGTGTTATGTGAACACGTGGAGATTTTCTCCGAGAAACCTGGTGTTACCCATCTGTATGAACATTCTTTTTCTGTGCTGGATAAGACTCCATTCAGCGGACCGCGATATCCGATACCACACAAATATGCAAAAGCCGTAGAGGATCAAATTCAAGCTATGTTAGCAGACGATGTGATTGAATTATCAAACAGTCAATATGTTAATCCCTTAATTGTCGTGCCTAAGTGTGATAAATCAATACGTCTGGGTATTGAAGGCGAGAGCGTAGTGAGAGCATTAGGTTTGCCTGAGGAACCCCCTCGTAATGCTGAATTTTACGTCCGACTGGCACGGGAGAACCTGATTAAATCTGGAGATAAACGTAGAAGGCAACAGAAACGTAAGGTACTGGATAACTTTGAGGTAGGTGATATGGTTTTGGTGAGAGTTCCCATGTTGTCAAATAGTGAGGATAAGGTAACGAAGAAATTTTTTCTTTTATATCAAGGCCCGTATAAAGTACATAGAAAACTTGGACCCTGTGCTTACAAGTTAGCGGATGGCGAGAGCGTAATGAATGGTTCATATAACATTAGTAGTTTAAGGAGATACCTGTCGTGCGAGGTGGCTGAACCGGATTGTGAGATATAGGTCAGTAACTCGGGGAAGTTGCTACTTGTTATGTCAGACTACGAGCGGTATGTGGTTACGTCTCAATTGTGGTGGTATTTCCTAGTTGTGTTTGTAAACAAGGGAGATGTTTTGTGTGTAGCGGTAGATTTACGCTCGTTCATTAACGATAGATCATCTGTTTTCCGTATGTGAGGCCATGGAATTTTATATATATTTGTTTTCTGAGATGTTACATAAGGCTAATTAAAGCTGACGACGGCAAATAATTAATTTTCCCGTATGTGCATTTCTAACTTGCAATAATTTTACCGTGAGCTTAAATCACGTGTGTATTTGTGTGAAGTGTCTTACATCATGCTTCAAGATAAGGCTGAAACATTCGAAAGAGTGATAAAAGTGTAAATTGTTTGTATCATATGTTTTCCATTTTTTTAATGTAAAAGATTGGAAGAGAACGTGTTACTGCTATCTAGCACAGAATGTCGGAAAGATGGGGAGTCAAAGGACAGATAGACACTCGGCAGAGTTTGTAATCTGAATTGTATATATTATGTTATATTCTCTAGGGTAATCTTGTTTTTTTTTACAAAAGTGAAAAGTTGCTCATGATGGGCATAATTTAGCATCTAAACCTCAAGATGAACTGAAATAACAGACAGTCGCAATGGGAAGCAGTCTAAGAGAGATATGGAAAGAGTGAGATATAATTAAGTGTATGAAAATAATGTCGCTCGTTATGGGCAGGTAATAGAGGTATTTCAAGTCAATGTGGGAGTAAGTGTGTGAGTTCTCAACTCATGTAATATTTGTTAAGAACTCATGGGGGCGTATGTAACGTTCCAGACGTTACAGTGTAATTATGTTAATTTTATTATGTGTAATTAATTCAGGAATTTAACATCATGATATTTATTTGGTATGTAATTGTATTATAATTCATGTTTAATCATTTGCTCACTATCATTTCATTACTTTGTAACTACGACTTATAAACGAGGGCTGAATATCCTAATATTCACTTAGATTCTTGCGACAGTTGGTTAAGATTAACTTGCAGTAAATTTCCTCTATCTTGCCACATCACCGAGGAGGAAGGGAGGACAAATTTAGACATCAAGTTCTGAGAAATGCGAGCACGTGTTCACGCGTCCTAACGTAAGCTACCGTATTTCGACCAGAATTATTCGAACTGATCAACACCTATATTTTCAAAGGAGCGTCATGTTGCCATGGATACTGAGTGAAAGGACGAATAGAAGAACAGTTGATATCATGGTTTTGGCCCGTCAACTCTAATATCTAGAGTGGGGAGAGAAGTGTCATCTGATTGGACCACGTGGTAGCGGCCTATAATTAGCGCGAGAGTAGGTTATAAAAGGGAGTGTTGGAGCTCGTGGCTGGACTGATTCACTTATTCTGCTGACTTATTGTCTCTCTACAACGTCTTATTCGCTCTCTACATTATTCTACGATCTTCTACGAGGCTTCTACATTATGTTCTACTTGATTCTGCGTCTCGATACTTAGAAATTCTGAATGAGGTGTGTATAGCCACTCTCATGAGGAAGTACGTACAGCACGGCTACAAGACCGGTTTGAACCAGTCTAAGTCAATAGATAGTTTTAATCTAGATAGAAATGAAACTTCAGAGAACATTTTCAGTAAAGTTGGAAGGATTCTTAATTGAGTATCCTCTCCATATAACCCAAGGTGGTTCTTCTCTAACTGTGACATAGGGCTTATCTCCAATCTATGGGATAAAGCATAATAGGGAGTGTTAGTTTTGAAGTCATCTTCCAATTAGTGGTGGGTGCAATTGGCAAGGCAGGAATGGTACTGAGCTGCAGATGAAGAGATATCCAAGACGAACGGTGATGTTCCCGCTACAAGGAGGGAAGCTTTCCAAGGACCAGCAGAACAAGACGACATGGTGAGCAAGCGAGTTAAAGATATTGCAAGTTTTCGCGAAGTAGAGTCATTCAATTTTTTATTAAATTCATTTTCTATTTTAAATTCAGTTCTCGTTAAACCGTCGTCATTCATCTTAAATATAATAAATAGTATTTTTCTAGTTCATTGTAATCAATCTGCCTTAATTAGCCTTTTGATTTCTAATTCTCCTACTTAATGATTAGTGTACTATCACCTCACCCCTGTGATAAGAGTCTGTCCAAGCTTGATTATAAATTTTATCTTTAAGTCCTCAACTTAAAGATTGGCGCCCTTTGCTTGCTTGGTTGCATTTCTCATTTGATGATGGTTCTCCGAGAGGGGAAGTCACATATGAGTTCTTAACAAATATCACATGAGTTGAGAACTCACACACTTACTCCCACATTGACTTGAAATACCTCTATTACCTGCCCATAACGAGCGACATTATTTTCATACACTTAATTATATCTCACTCTTTCCATATATCGCTTAGACTGCTTCCCATTGCGACTGTCTGTTATTTCAGTTCATCTTGAGGTTTAGATGCTAAATTATGCCCATCATGAGCAACTTTTCACTTTTGTAAAAAAAACAAGATTATCCTAGAGAATATAACATAATATATACAATTCAGATTACAAACTCTGCCGAGTGTCTATTTGTCCTTTTACTCCCATCTTTCCGACATTCTTTGCCAGATAGCAGTAACACGTTCTCTTCCAATCTTTTACATTAAAAAAATGGAAAACATATGATACAAACAATTTACACTTTTATCACTCTTTCGAATGTTTCAACCTTATCTTGAAGCAGGATGGAATACACTTCACACAAATACACACGTGATTTAAGCTCACGGTAAAATTATTGCAAGTTAGAAATGCACATACGGGAAAATTAATTATTTGCCGTCGTCAGCTTTAATTAGCCTTCTGTAACATCTCAGAAAACAAATATATAAAATTTCATGGCCTCACATACGGAAAACAGATGATCTATCGTTAATGAACGAGCGTAAATCTACCGCTACACACAAAACATCTCCCTTGTTTACAAACACAACTAGGAAATACCACCACAATTGAGACGTAAACACATACCGCTCGTAGTCTGACATAACAAGTAGCAACTTCCCCGAGTTACTGACCTATATCTCACAATCCGGTTCAGCCACCTCACACAACAGGTATCTCCTTAAACTACTAATGTTATATGAACCATTCATTACGCTCTCGCCATCCGCTAACTTGTAAGCACAGGGTCCAAGTTTTCTATGTACTTTATACGGGCCTTGATATAAAAGAAAAAATTTCTTTGTTACCTTATCCTCACTATTTGACAACATGGGAACTCTCACCAAAACCATATCACCTACCTCAAAGTTATCCAGTACCTTACGTTTTTGTTGCCTTTTACGTTTATCTCCAGATTTAATCAGGTTCTCCCGTGCCAGTCGGACGTAAAATTCAGCATTACGAGGTGGTTCCTCAGGCAGACCTAACACTCTCACTACGCTCTCGTATTCAATACACAGACGTATTGATCTATCAGACTTAGGCACGACAATTAAGGGATTAACATATTGACTGTTTGATAATTCAATCACATCGTCTGCTAACATAGCTTGAATTTGATCCTCTACGGCTTTTGCATATTTGTGTGGTATCGGATACCGCGGTCCGCTGAATGGAGTCTTATCCAGCACAGAAAAAGAATGTTCATACAGATGGGTAACACCAGGTTTCTCGGAGAAAATCTCCACGTGTTCACATAACACTTCAAATAACTTGTCCTTCTGGATTTCATTTAACTCATTTCTACTTACGGCTTCTTTCAAGCCACATATTTTATCCTCATGAATCCACAACTGACACAACTTCAGGCCCTCACTAGCCTCTTCATTAACTTTAGAAACCTCTCTCATTCTCCACACTGTACTAACTTCCGTTTTCCTCTGAATTTCCTCCTCAAACTTGACCTTGATATCCTCATTATTCCACCTCAAATTTAGCACAAGATCATTGTAATTTAACTGAGCCAATTTTAACGTTAACCAGTCAGATCCCAAGATAAGATCAAATATCAAATGCGGAATTACCAAACATATCTGAACGCTAATAAAATTATTAATACAGATCGGAACAACTACTTGTTTACAAATTTGCTTAGACCTCTTTCCAACAGCCGTAATGATGAAAGTAGACTTAACAGGCATTTCCTCCAACTGAATACCCTGTTTCACTAATGACTCATACCACTGAGAACTAATACATGATATTTGGCTACCAGAATCAATCAAAACTTTAACCCACGCCCCCCAGACTTTCAATTTAACAACAGGATTGACTACTTTATTACTTGAATCTCCATTATTCTGCTCGGGTTCATACAAGAAATCGTCTCTAACATCGAGGTCATATGGTAACACTTTCATGGCAAGACACTTCGCTACCTTCTTACTAGGCTGGAATTCTGACCTAACATTACAGCCTCTCGTTAGTTTAAAGGTTCCCTTTGTGTATTGACGTTGGACTCATTAGTACATTGCTCTGGCCTCCGTTGGGAATTTCCTGTCCTATATTCAGATGCTCCTCTCCTGCTGTTCTGCTGAGGTCTGAACTGATTGCGAGCTTCGTAATTCTGTGTACTACCGTTATGTCTCATTCCGTTGTGATGACTAAAGTTCTGAATATTCTCCGTTCTACTTCTAAGGTTACCTAACGCATCAAAACTGCCTAGTAGGTTCTCCATCTCCTGAATAGTTCCAACTTTTTGCATGCAGGCCGCTTCTCTCACCCTGTCCGGAAAATGTCTTAAAAGTAGTCTTACTACATCAGACCCTTCGGTTATACCATCTAAGTTCTGACAAATCATGACATGTGCCAGGAAGTACTCGGTCATAGTAACTCCCTCATGCTGTTTGTACCTCCCAAATACCACCCTTTCTCTCTCCCTAGCTTGTATCGCTTCATTCCAGAATTTCTCTCTAAATTTATTTCTGAATTCTTTCAGGTTCGTCATCGTTTGCCTATATACCATGAACCAAGACCGAGTTTCTCCTACAAAAGCATGGTCAATATTTTCCATAACGTCTTCCCAGTCCATTGACCCTTCCTCTAGACGCTTTTCAAACCGTTTCTCTATCATCTTAAGGAAATCTAGCGGGTTCGTTTGTTTCCCATTAAATTTAGGTAGTTCAATTTCCCTAATGTAGCTATTTCCTAGACATTGCCTTCCCGTGAAAACCTGTTTATCCTTTGCCACCTGTTTTAACTTATTTTCTGCTTTCTCCATCCGGCATTCTACATCTCTGTCTCTCCTATCAATTTCTCTCTCCAAATTAACCTGCTTCTCTTTCAATGTCCTAATTTCAATCTTATTCTCTTCAGCTATCGTAAACCTTTCTTCACTTGCCCGGGTCTCATCTTCTATTCTAAGCTTTACCGTGTCAATCTCTTGTTGGACGTGGTCTTTAAATATCCGTATTTCCCCTCTTTGAGTCTCAACTCTCTTATCAATACTAGTGACCTGCCTCATTACTTCCTCCCTAGTAGAGTTGTTTTCCTTCCCCATTAATTCCAGGAATTCACTTCTCTGTTCCGCAAACTTTTCTTCTACCTTTTTCCCTTGCCGTACATATTCACTTTCCTGGTCTTCTAATCGCTTATTAAAATGTTCATTTTTTAACACCAGATCGCGTAACTGCCTACTGTGTTCGTCCATTCTCCGATTCGCTTCCTCCTTATTTTCCCTCATCTCCCTACTTAATTCAGCTTTAGTTTGCTCTAACTGTTCTTTAAGTTCATATTTAATACTCTCAATTTTAGTGTTATTTTGTTCTACATCTGTTTTAATTTGTTCCAATTCACTTTTAAGCTCAGATTTAGTGTCCTCTATCTTACTTAACATTAACTGCATCATTCCCATTAACTGATCATTATTATTACTTTCATTGTTAGTGTTTACTTCCGCTTCGCCCCCCATCCTACTATCATCTGACTCCATACTGACTTCTTTCTGCTTGCCTTCACTCTCCATACTACTTACACTTCTATCTTCAATTTCCTCTACTAGACTACACAACTCTTCCTCTGAACTCAATATATTATTGCCTTTTATCGCCCGTCCACTGCGCAACATCCTCTCCTCTTTCGTCTGATCAGCCATGACCCTTCCCACAATCAAACACTCTTAATGAAACGTGGATATCCTAATTTTGCCCATAATACGAATTCTGATATTGTTACTGTTATTAACTGCTCCGTACTTAATGATTTTCTCGCCCCACGTTGGGCGCCATTTATGTGACTTCCCCTCTCGGAGAACAATCATCAAATGATAAATGCAACCAAGCAAGCAAAGGGCGCCAATCTTTAAGTTGAGGACTTAAAGATAAAATTTATAATCAAGCTTGGACAGACTCTTATCACAGGGGTGAGGTGATAGTGCACTAATCATTAAGCAGGAGAATTAGAAATTAAAAGGCTAATTAAGGCAAATTGATTAAAGTAAACTAGAAAAATACTATTTATTATATTTAATATAAATGACGACGGTTTAACGAGAACTGAATTTAAATTAGAAAATGAATTTAATAAAAAATTGAATGACTCTACTTCGCGAAAACTTGCAATATCTTTAACTCGCTTGCTCACCATGTCGTCTTGTTCTGCTGGTCCTTGGAAAGCTTCCCTCCTTGCAGCTGGAACATCACCGGTCGTCTTTGATATCTCTTCATCTGCAGCTCAATACCATTCCTGCCTTGCAAATTGCACCCACCACTAATTGGAAGATGACTTCAAAACTAACACTCCCTATTATGCTTTATCCCATAGATTGGAGATAAGCCCTATGTCACAGTTAGAAGAACCACCTTGGGTTATATGGAGAGGATACTCAATTAAGAATCCTTCCAACTTTACTGATAATGTTCTCTGAAGTTTCATTTCTATCTAGATTAAAACTATCTATTGACTTAGACTGGTTCAAACCGGTCTTGTAGCCGTGCTGTACGTACTTCCTCATGAGAGTGGCTATACACCCCTCATTCAGAATTTCTAAGTATCGAGACGCAGAATCAAGTAGAAAATCAAGTAGAAGCCTCGTAGAAGATCGTAGAATAATGTAGAGAGACTCGCAGAAGCGAATAAGACGTTGTAGAGAGAGCCTCCAGGAGCTCCAACACGTCCTTTTATAACCTTCTCTCGCGCTAATTACAGGCCGCTACACGTGGTCCAATCAGATGACACTTCTCTCCCCACTCTAGAAATTAGAGTTGACGGGCCATATCCATGATATCAACTGTTCTTCTATTCGTCCTTTCACTCAGTATCCATGGCAACATGACGCTCCTTTGAAAATATAGGCGTTGATCAGTTCGAATAATTCTGGTCGAAATACGGTAGCTTACGTTAGGACGCGTGAACACGTGCTCGCTTTTCTCAGAACTTGACGTCTAAATTTGTCCTTCCTTCCTCCTCGGTGATGTGGCAAGATAACTGAAATCTACTGCAAGTTAATTTTAACCGACTGTCGCAAGAATCTAAGTGAATATTAGGATATTCAGCCCTCGTTTATAAGTCGTAGTTACAAAGTAATTAAATGATAGTGAGCAAATGATTAAACATGAATTATAATACAATTACATACCAAAATAAATATCATGACGTTAAATTCCTGAATTAATTACACATAATAAAATTAACATAATTACACTGTAACGTCTGGAACGTTACAACGTGGTTTTTAAGAACCTAAAAATCCGGGCCCTAATTATAACACACTTGTTTGCTTTTAGATATTGTTTTAGAATCATCATTAATACCCACTGTCATCCAGTTACATACAAAATGTTGTCAACATGTTATTAAATACCCCCTCTTTCACAGCCGATTGTTTGTTAAAACCTGTTCTCCCCATCATCATCATCATCATCATCGTTGTCATAATCATCATTTTATAAATTTTTAAAAGAAGAAGGGAAATTTAACCGAAACAGACTTTCAACGTTTAGGTCGTGTTTCGTACATGTAGTACGTGTTGAATGGCCAGCCGGACACCAGTGGGATCCGAACCCACGACCTCCCGATTTCGCGTCGGGTGCTCTACCAACTGAGCTATGGTGGCCTAGGCCATCTTTGTTCTGTTTGAAAGGATCTGAGCTACAGGTCTGGCACTGCTGCTAGCACACTGTAGAGTGCGTTTAAGTCGCCCGTTGTGGGGCATGTCAATGAATATTGAATTTTCATGACCGCATTGTAATCGAAACAGACTTTCAACGTTTAGGTCGTGTTACGTTCGTGTGGGGTTCGAACCCACTATCCCCCGAATACTAGATACTGGTTGCACGTAAGCGACTGCAGCAATCGAGCTCGATACGTAAGGCTTTGTAAACCTAATATTGTTGAGGTCGGAAGATATCAAGTGTTGACCACGTGAAGTCGGATAGGAAAAATGAATGTGAAGAGCCTGGCACAAGTAGAAAAAAGCAATTACACAGCTACAATAAGTTTATGTTCGTCAAATCATACTCCCAGGTTGTGAACCTGCGGTGAGGGTATCGGACTCACTCTGGCTCTAATTTAGTATTATCTGTTGCTAACTAAAAATAATTGTGCTGTGAGCTTGCATCCGGGAGAAAGTGGGTTCGAACACTATTGTCGGCAGCCCTGAAGATGATTTTCAGTGGTTTCCCCATTTTCACACCAGGCAAGTGCTGGGGCTGTACCTTAATTAAGGCCACGGCCGCTTCGTTTCCAGTCCGAGCCCTTTCCTATCCCATCGTCACCATAAGACCTATCAGTGTCGGTGCGACTTAAAGCAAATTTGTAAAGAAGAACTGTAGAAAAAGAAAGCTGTTCCACATTTCTTTGCCAAGGCTAATCGATTCTTATGTTGGGTGGGTAATGGACTGACCGTGAAAAAGAAAAAGAATGTCCTGACATGCGATCGACAAGGGCACGTTAATTTACGCTTACGAGTTTAAAATGTATTGCTCAACTTCGCAAGACGATCAACGCATGAGGAATACACTTGCACTTTCTATACCTGAAGTGGTCTACTGGACAATGGCCGAAATATTGTGAATCGCCTTGGCATTGCCATCCGTGGCTCAGTCGGCAGTGCGCCGGTTCTTATGGTTTTTCTAAATTTTCCAGTTTAAATTCAAGAAAATGACTTAAGGAAACATATAAACATGAAATGAATGGTTAACATGAACAAATATAGAAGTTAATAGGACCTGTTTACCATTAAATACACCCACGTGTATTTGGAAACCATTATTCAAGGCGATACATAATATTGTTCTGTCATTTCAACACACCTACTAAAAGTTAAACACAAATTATTTCATTTCTACTTTCATTTACCTACTTAGCCTGATATTGAGTGAGATATCTCTATTCACGATAATATGTGAGCTTACGTCATTTGAACCTGTCCAGCCTTCTGATTTAAAGTCAGTTGAGTGTATAATATATATAGCGCACACCCTCATCATGGCTACTTTCTTCTTATACACGAGAAACGCTTATAAAATTTAATTTCATTGTTATTTTATAGAAACCCTACATTTTGAATTTGTATTCATTTTCGCGTTTTATCATGGATTCAAAAGCCAGCCAGCCAGCCAGCCAGCCAGCCAGCCAGCCAGCCAGCCAGCCAGCCAGCCAGCCAGCCAGCCAGCCAGCCAGCCAGCCAGCCAGCCAGCCAGCCAGCCAGCCAGCCAGCCAGCCAGCCAGCCAGCCAGCCAGCCAGCCAGCCAGCCAGCCAGCCAGCCAGCCAGCCAGCCAGCCAGCCAGCCAGCCAGCCAGCCAGCCAGCCAGCCAGCCAGCCAGCCAGCCAGCCAGCCAGCCAGCCAGCCAGCCAGCCAGCCAGCCAGCCAGCCAGCCAGCCAGCCAGCCAGCCAGCCAGCCAGCCAGCCAGCCAGCCAGCCAGCCAGCCAGCCAGCCAGCCAGCCAGCCAGCCAGCCAGCCAGCCAGCCAGCCAGCCAGCCAGCCAGCCAGCCAGCCAGCCAGCCAGCCAGCCAGCCAGCCAGCCAGCCAGCCAGCCAGCCAGCCAGCCAGCCAGCCAGCCAGCCAGCCAGCCAGCCAGCCAGCCAGCCAGCCAGCCAGCCAGCCAGCCAGCCAGCCAGCCAGCCAGCCAGCCAGCCAGCCAGCCAGCCAGCCAGCCAGCCAGCCAGCCAGCCAGCCAGCCAGCCAGCCAGCCAGCCAGCCAGCCAGCCAGCCAGCCAGCCAGCCAGCCAGCCAGCCAGCCAGCCAGCCAGCCAGCCAGCCAGCCAGCCAGCCAGCCAGCCAGCCAGCCAGCCAGCCAGCCAGCCAGCCAGCCAGCCAGCCAGCCAGCCAGCCAGCCAGCCAGCCAGCCAGCCAGCCAGCCAGCCAGCCAGCCAGCCAGCCAGCCAGCCAGCCAGCCAGCCAGCCAGCCAGCCAGCCAGCCAGCCAGCCAGCCAGCCAGCCAGCCAGCCAGCCAGCCAGCCAGCCAGCCAGCCAGCCAGCCAGCCAGCCAGCCAGCCAGCCAGCCAGCCAGCCAGCCAGCCAGCCAGCCAGCCAGCCAGCCAGCCAGCCAGCCAGCCAGCCAGCCAGCCAGCCAGCCAGCCAGCCAGCCAGCCAGCCAGCCAGCCAGCCAGCCAGCCAGCCAGCCAGCCAGCCAGCCAGCCAGCCAGCCAGCCAGCCAGCCAGCCAGCCAGCCAGCCAGCCAGCCAGCCAGCCAGCCAGCCAGCCAGCCAGCCAGCCAGCCAGCCAGCCAGCCAGCCAGCCAGCCAGCCAGCCAGCCAGCCAGCCAGCCAGCCAGCCAGCCAGCCAGCCAGCCAGCCAGCCAGCCAGCCAGCCAGCCAGCCAGCCAGCCAGCCAGCCAGCCAGCCAGCCAGCCAGCCAGCCAGCCAGCCAGCCAGCCAGCCAGCCAGCCAGCCAGCCAGCCAGCCAGCCAGCCAGCCAGCCAGCCAGCCAGCCAGCCAGCCAGCCAGCCAGCCAGCCAGCCAGCCAGCCAGCCAGCCAGCCAGCCAGCCAGCCAGCCAGCCAGCCAGCCAGCCAGCCAGCCAGCCAGCCAGCCAGCCAGCCAGCCAGCCAGCCAGCCAGCCAGCCAGCCAGCCAGCCAGCCAGCCAGCCAGCCAGCCAGCCAGCCAGCCAGCCAGCCAGCCAGCCAGCCAGCCAGCCAGCCAGCCAGCCAGCCAGCCAGCCAGCCAGCCAGCCAGCCAGCCAGCCAGCCAGCCAGCCAGCCAGCCAGCCAGCCAGCCAGCCAGCCAGCCAGCCAGCCAGCCAGCCAGCCAGCCAGCCAGCCAGCCAGCCAGCCAGCCAGCCAGCCAGCCAGCCAGCCAGCCAGCCAGCCAGCCAGCCAGCCAGCCAGCCAGCCAGCCAGCCAGCCAGCCAGCCAGCCAGCCAGCCAGCCAGCCAGCCAGCCAGCCAGCCAGCCAGCCAGCCAGCCAGCCAGCCAGCCAGCCAGCCAGCCAGCCAGCCAGCCAGCCAGCCAGCCAGCCAGCCAGCCAGCCAGCCAGCCAGCCAGCCAGCCAGCCAGCCAGCCAGCCAGCCAGCCAGCCAGCCAGCCAGCCAGCCAGCCAGCCAGCCAGCCAGCCAGCCAGCCAGCCAGCCAGCCAGCCAGCCAGCCAGCCAGCCAGCCAGCCAGCCAGCCAGCCAGCCAGCCAGCCAGCCAGCCAGCCAGCCAGCCAGCCAGCCAGCCAGCCAGCCAGCCAGCCAGCCAGCCAGCCAGCCAGCCAGCCAGCCAGCCAGCCAGCCAGCCAGCCAGCCAGCCAGCCAGCCAGCCAGCCAGCCAGCCAGCCAGCCAGCCAGCCAGCCAGCCAGCCAGCCAGCCAGCCAGCCAGCCAGCCAGCCAGCCAGCCAGCCAGCCAGCCAGCCAGCCAGCCAGCCAGCCAGCCAGCCAGCCAGCCAGCCAGCCAGCCAGCCAGCCAGCCAGCCAGCCAGCCAGCCAGCCAGCCAGCCAGCCAGCCAGCCAGCCAGCCAGCCAGCCAGCCAGCCAGCCAGCCAGCCAGCCAGCCAGCCAGCCAGCCAGCCAGCCAGCCAGCCAGCCAGCCAGCCAGCCAGCCAGCCAGCCAGCCAGCCAGCCAGCCAGCCAGCCAGCCAGCCAGCCAGCCAGCCAGCCAGCCAGCCAGCCAGCCAGCCAGCCAGCCAGCCAGCCAGCCAGCCAGCCAGCCAGCCAGCCAGCCAGCCAGCCAGCCAGCCAGCCAGCCAGCCAGCCAGCCAGCCAGCCAGCCAGCCAGCCAGCCAGCCAGCCAGCCAGCCAGCCAGCCAGCCAGCCAGCCAGCCAGCCAGCCAGCCAGCCAGCCAGCCAGCCAGCCAGCCAGCCAGCCAGCCAGCCAGCCAGCCAGCCAGCCAGCCAGCCAGCCAGCCAGCCAGCCAGCCAGCCAGCCAGCCAGCCAGCCAGCCAGCCAGCCAGCCAGCCAGCCAGCCAGCCAGCCAGCCAGCCAGCCAGCCAGCCAGCCAGCCAGCCAGCCAGCCAGCCAGCCAGCCAGCCAGCCAGCCAGCCAGCCAGCCAGCCAGCCAGCCAGCCAGCCAGCCAGCCAGCCAGCCAGCCAGCCAGCCAGCCAGCCAGCCAGCCAGCCAGCCAGCCAGCCAGCCAGCCAGCCAGCCAGCCAGCCAGCCAGCCAGCCAGCCAGCCAGCCAGCCAGCCAGCCAGCCAGCCAGCCAGCCAGCCAGCCAGCCAGCCAGCCAGCCAGCCAGCCAGCCAGCCAGCCAGCCAGCCAGCCAGCCAGCCAGCCAGCCAGCCAGCCAGCCAGCCAGCCAGCCAGCCAGCCAGCCAGCCAGCCAGCCAGCCAGCCAGCCAGCCAGCCAGCCAGCCAGCCAGCCAGCCAGCCAGCCAGCCAGCCAGCCAGCCAGCCAGCCAGCCAGCCAGCCAGCCAGCCAGCCAGCCAGCCAGCCAGCCAGCCAGCCAGCCAGCCAGCCAGCCAGCCAGCCAGCCAGCCAGCCAGCCAGCCAGCCAGCCAGCCAGCCAGCCAGCCAGCCAGCCAGCCAGCCAGCCAGCCAGCCAGCCAGCCAGCCAGCCAGCCAGCCAGCCAGCCAGCCAGCCAGCCAGCCAGCCAGCCAGCCAGCCAGCCAGCCAGCCAGCCAGCCAGCCAGCCAGCCAGCCAGCCAGCCAGCCAGCCAGCCAGCCAGCCAGCCAGCCAGCCAGCCAGCCAGCCAGCCAGCCAGCCAGCCAGCCAGCCAGCCAGCCAGCCAGCCAGCCAGCCAGCCAGCCAGCCAGCCAGCCAGCCAGCCAGCCAGCCAGCCAGCCAGCCAGCCAGCCAGCCAGCCAGCCAGCCAGCCAGCCAGCCAGCCAGCCAGCCAGCCAGCCAGCCAGCCAGCCAGCCAGCCAGCCAGCCAGCCAGCCAGCCAGCCAGCCAGCCAGCCAGCCAGCCAGCCAGCCAGCCAGCCAGCCAGCCAGCCAGCCAGCCAGCCAGCCAGCCAGCCAGCCAGCCAGCCAGCCAGCCAGCCAGCCAGCCAGCCAGCCAGCCAGCCAGCCAGCCAGCCAGCCAGCCAGCCAGCCAGCCAGCCAGCCAGCCAGCCAGCCAGCCAGCCAGCCAGCCAGCCAGCCAGCCAGCCAGCCAGCCAGCCAGCCAGCCAGCCAGCCAGCCAGCCAGCCAGCCAGCCAGCCAGCCAGCCAGCCAGCCAGCCAGCCAGCCAGCCAGCCAGCCAGCCAGCCAGCCAGCCAGCCAGCCAGCCAGCCAGCCAGCCAGCCAGCCAGCCAGCCAGCCAGCCAGCCAGCCAGCCAGCCAGCCAGCCAGCCAGCCAGCCAGCCAGCCAGCCAGCCAGCCAGCCAGCCAGCCAGCCAGCCAGCCAGCCAGCCAGCCAGCCAGCCAGCCAGCCAGCCAGCCAGCCAGCCAGCCAGCCAGCCAGCCAGCCAGCCAGCCAGCCAGCCAGCCAGCCAGCCAGCCAGCCAGCCAGCCAGCCAGCCAGCCAGCCAGCCAGCCAGCCAGCCAGCCAGCCAGCCAGCCAGCCAGCCAGCCAGCCAGCCAGCCAGCCAGCCAGCCAGCCAGCCAGCCAGCCAGCCAGCCAGCCAGCCAGCCAGCCAGCCAGCCAGCCAGCCAGCCAGCCAGCCAGCCAGCCAGCCAGCCAGCCAGCCAGCCAGCCAGCCAGCCAGCCAGCCAGCCAGCCAGCCAGCCAGCCAGCCAGCCAGCCAGCCAGCCAGCCAGCCAGCCAGCCAGCCAGCCAGCCAGCCAGCCAGCCAGCCAGCCAGCCAGCCAGCCAGCCAGCCAGCCAGCCAGCCAGCCAGCCAGCCAGCCAGCCAGCCAGCCAGCCAGCCAGCCAGCCAGCCAGCCAGCCAGCCAGCCAGCCAGCCAGCCAGCCAGCCAGCCAGCCAGCCAGCCAGCCAGCCAGCCAGCCAGCCAGCCAGCCAGCCAGCCAGCCAGCCAGCCAGCCAGCCAGCCAGCCAGCCAGCCAGCCAGCCAGCCAGCCAGCCAGCCAGCCAGCCAGCCAGCCAGCCAGCCAGCCAGCCAGCCAGCCAGCCAGCCAGCCAGCCAGCCAGCCAGCCAGCCAGCCAGCCAGCCAGCCAGCCAGCCAGCCAGCCAGCCAGCCAGCCAGCCAGCCAGCCAGCCAGCCAGCCAGCCAGCCAGCCAGCCAGCCAGCCAGCCAGCCAGCCAGCCAGCCAGCCAGCCAGCCAGCCAGCCAGCCAGCCAGCCAGCCAGCCAGCCAGCCAGCCAGCCAGCCAGCCAGCCAGCCAGCCAGCCAGCCAGCCAGCCAGCCAGCCAGCCAGCCAGCCAGCCAGCCAGCCAGCCAGCCAGCCAGCCAGCCAGCCAGCCAGCCAGCCAGCCAGCCAGCCAGCCAGCCAGCCAGCCAGCCAGCCAGCCAGCCAGCCAGCCAGCCAGCCAGCCAGCCAGCCAGCCAGCCAGCCAGCCAGCCAGCCAGCCAGCCAGCCAGCCAGCCAGCCAGCCAGCCAGCCAGCCAGCCAGCCAGCCAGCCAGCCAGCCAGCCAGCCAGCCAGCCAGCCAGCCAGCCAGCCAGCCAGCCAGCCAGCCAGCCAGCCAGCCAGCCAGCCAGCCAGCCAGCCAGCCAGCCAGCCAGCCAGCCAGCCAGCCAGCCAGCCAGCCAGCCAGCCAGCCAGCCAGCCAGCCAGCCAGCCAGCCAGCCAGCCAGCCAGCCAGCCAGCCAGCCAGCCAGCCAGCCAGCCAGCCAGCCAGCCAGCCAGCCAGCCAGCCAGCCAGCCAGCCAGCCAGCCAGCCAGCCAGCCAGCCAGCCAGCCAGCCAGCCAGCCAGCCAGCCAGCCAGCCAGCCAGCCAGCCAGCCAGCCAGCCAGCCAGCCAGCCAGCCAGCCAGCCAGCCAGCCAGCCAGCCAGCCAGCCAGCCAGCCAGCCAGCCAGCCAGCCAGCCAGCCAGCCAGCCAGCCAGCCAGCCAGCCAGCCAGCCAGCCAGCCAGCCAGCCAGCCAGCCAGCCAGCCAGCCAGCCAGCCAGCCAGCCAGCCAGCCAGCCAGCCAGCCAGCCAGCCAGCCAGCCAGCCAGCCAGCCAGCCAGCCAGCCAGCCAGCCAGCCAGCCAGCCAGCCAGCCAGCCAGCCAGCCAGCCAGCCAGCCAGCCAGCCAGCCAGCCAGCCAGCCAGCCAGCCAGCCAGCCAGCCAGCCAGCCAGCCAGCCAGCCAGCCAGCCAGCCAGCCAGCCAGCCAGCCAGCCAGCCAGCCAGCCAGCCAGCCAGCCAGCCAGCCAGCCAGCCAGCCAGCCAGCCAGCCAGCCAGCCAGCCAGCCAGCCAGCCAGCCAGCCAGCCAGCCAGCCAGCCAGCCAGCCAGCCAGCCAGCCAGCCAGCCAGCCAGCCAGCCAGCCAGCCAGCCAGCCAGCCAGCCAGCCAGCCAGCCAGCCAGCCAGCCAGCCAGCCAGCCAGCCAGCCAGCCAGCCAGCCAGCCAGCCAGCCAGCCAGCCAGCCAGCCAGCCAGCCAGCCAGCCAGCCAGCCAGCCAGCCAGCCAGCCAGCCAGCCAGCCAGCCAGCCAGCCAGCCAGCCAGCCAGCCAGCCAGCCAGCCAGCCAGCCAGCCAGCCAGCCAGCCAGCCAGCCAGCCAGCCAGCCAGCCAGCCAGCCAGCCAGCCAGCCAGCCAGCCAGCCAGCCAGCCAGCCAGCCAGCCAGCCAGCCAGCCAGCCAGCCAGCCAGCCAGCCAGCCAGCCAGCCAGCCAGCCAGCCAGCCAGCCAGCCAGCCAGCCAGCCAGCCAGCCAGATGTGTTGTCTTCATTATCATTTCATCCTCATCACGACGCGGAGGTCGCCTTCGGACGTCAAATCAAAAGACCTGCACCTGGCGAGCCGAACACGTCCTCGGACACTCCCGGCACTAAAAGCCATACGCCACTTCATTTCATCATGCCGCCATTTGGCGTGATTAAAGAACACTCAGTCAGACTTGTGTCGCACATTGCCATTAAATCCCAGCGAGACATTTCCTCAACCGTATTTTTTGGTTTGTGGCATTGAGACGCTTAAAACGAACTCTGCCCAGTCCTGAAGTCAAAGAAGAAAGTAATTTTTGCTATGGGCTTTACGTCGCACCGACACAGATAGGTCTTATGGCGACGATGGGATAGGAAAGGCCTAGGAGTTGGAAGGAAGCGGTCGTGGCCTTAATTAAGGTACAGCCCCAGCATTTGCCTGGTGTAAAAATGGGAAACCACGGAAAACAATCTTCAGGGCTGCCGACAGTGGGATTCGAACCACTATCTCCCGAATGCAAGCTCACAGCCGCGCACCTTAACCGCACGGCCAACTCGTCCATAGCTAAGTATTCGATTAATTAAAACATTTAATTGATACCTTAAGATATTAAACTGTAGATAATTTAGTGTATATTTAACTCTTCATGTAGGTGTATGTATGGTCGGACAGAATAGCAGGCTTCATAGCCTGAGTCCCGCCATATAAAACAATAAATAAATAAATAAATAAATAAATAAATAAATAAATAAATAAATAAATAAATAAATAAATAAATAAATAAAATCCAAGTCGAGATGCGCTGTTACTATCTCAGTCAACTTAATTCGCGCAGTCAGTCGGGACAGCTCAACGCAGCCTGTTGTATTGTACGAATGTGAGATCTAGAACGTTTATAAAATGGATCATAATCGTCTCCCAATTTTTTAAAGGAAGAATTTTGTGGATGATCTTCGATAAAGAATGCGAAGACTAAAGAGCAATGGATATTGTACAATCGTGAGCTTTATCAAATATATGAAGACCAAGACAATATAAGCCGCATGAGCAGTAAATGTCACGTGCGTGCGGAGCATACCCCATGAATGGATCGTGAAGCTGATGGATTTTGTTCCGTATAGGAAGAGATCTTTGGGGAAGACCAAGAAAATGGTCGATGTAGGAATAAATGAAGACCTGAGACTGATCGGCAAGGGGAATGCCTGACAGAAGAAAGCAAGGGATTGGACACAGTGAACAAGTCTTGTATCTGCACGCAGTCTACTGGGCCTAATCACATGGTCATGACTGATGATAATGTTGATGACGTGGCTCAAGAGAGGCCTGGTGCAGATCTTTTTTTCAGTCGATGCCCATGGGTGCTCTGCGCGTATGTAAGGATGAAGCCTAAGATGAACTCTAATGTTGAAGACGGCATATACACCCAGTCCCCGAGCCAGAGGAATTGAACAATGAGGTTAACATCCCCGACTCGGGTCAGAATCGAATCCGGGATCCCTTGGAGCAAAGGCCAGCATGCTAACCCGTTATTCACGGAAACATAGCGATGACGGTTATGATGATCACGATCATGATGATGATGATGGAATATGTTACTGTATGTTACTGATAATTTCGAGTCATCGATTGCTTTGGGCGCAGGAACATGACTAAAGTGATGGTTGAAGTCAACATAAGAATTACCAAAGGTGACATTGCGAGAAAATTATTGTTGTTCGCGCCAGGCTCAGTGGCTCGTGTGCTAGAGCGCTGGCTCTTTGAATCAAGGTTGATGGGTTCAATCCGTTACTCAGTCTGGTGGTAGTTGAAGGTGCTCAAAAACGCCAGGCTCGAACCAGTAGATTTACAAGCACGTAAGAGGCCTCGTGTGGGACATAATTTCGGGCACTCTACGTTTACGAAAACGGATAACATTTATTATTATCGATAGTAGTAGTAGTATTTGCTTTACGTCACACCGACTTATGGTGACGATGGGAGGGGAAGGGGCTAGGAGTGGGAATGAAATGACCGTGGCCTTAATTAAGATACGCTGGTGTGAAAATGGGAAATCACAGAAAGCCATCTTCAGGGCTACCGACAGTGGGGTTCGAACCCACTATCCCCCGCAACCACCTGCTCGGATTATTATTATTATTATTATTATTATTATTATTATTATTATTATTATTATTATTATTATACCTGACAAATAGTAGGGGTGTACGTTAATTAAGTCCACGGTCGCTTCCTTCCATGTCCTAGCCCTTGCCAGCCCCAATGTTGCGACGTTAAGCCACTAACAAAATAAAGCTTCTAATGTACCAAGCCCATATAGGTGGGCGTCGTGAGCTGTCGCTCGTAAATGCAATTTAAGGGAAGACACGGCAGGAAAGTACATTTCAGGATGAATCGAGGGAGAAATGGTGATCAATTTGGATGAGGGCGGGGTCGCTAAGGTTTGTGGGTGTGTCTAGCTAAGGAGCTATTCGGCCTTGTGACTCATCGGCTGGCTAAGAATACAGGAGATGGTCCGTTATTCTACCCGGAGGAGAGAATGAACAGATAGTGAGCTTACAGTGACGCACAATTTGGGGAGGCTTTTACCTCACCCCCATCCGAGCGAAGTTGAAATTTTGATATGATTCTGTTATGTTACAAAAGTTTAGTTAATTTTCTTTTTACCCTAAGTTTCATCAAATCTGCAGCACAGAAGGAAATGAGTAGACCAGGGTAACCGATTGGACGCTGCTATTATACATGTACATAGCATCCCCGTATTTTATTTATTATTACGCCTATTCTGTATCGAATTATTCATTTTCATATGTTAGAGAAGATGGAAAGTTGTCCATGGTATGTGTGTATACAGTACTTGGGAAATCAACGCGAACTATAACCTGGAAAGTTGCTCGAGTCTTCGACGAGAACGTAACGCTCGCCGAGTCTTGAGAGTGGCAAGTGCACGGATGCGATTCTGGTATCAATCCACCTGTAAGCGCGGGATTTTTTCTCTCTCTCTTAATATATCTTAGGATTAAATATCATTTACGCTGTGTATGTCATGGCAAATTGAAGGGGAAAGCTGAAGACCCACGCAAGCGCGTGTATGATGTAGTCAAGGATCAGTAATCAATAATCCATTATCAAGTGTGTATTATCAATGGTTCATTGGCAAGAGTATTCTTTGTCCAGCGTACAGTATCTATTGGCCATTTTTAAATTTTTTATTTAATTTGATTTATTCCGTGATACAGGATTTTTATCCCAGTTACAGCAGCAGTCTTTGTGATACTGAGTAACATTACAAATAATTATTACTAGGCATCTGATATGTAGACCTGCAAAACCGACAAGGTAGTGCGTTTCAGGATGAAAGTGGACGAATTATTTTAATAGTGCATTAAAATCACGTTGTATTTGAGATTAATTCATACATTTCATATTTCGGATTTACTGTGCATGTTTTCGACTTTTAGTATGCCAATTTTAACATGTTTTAAAAGCAGTATTCAAGAAAATGTAAAGTAATTAATGTCATGAACTCTTGCGAAATGAGTGGGCTTGTTCTGAATGAACATTACAGCTGCGGTTAAGATGTCAAGGAAAAATTAAGACAGGAACACAGCGAGCGCTCCCGAATTTAAGTACTGTTCTGTCACATTCGTAGATGTAGAGAGATCATTCTAATGACACAGATTTATACCAGAAAACTTGGAGAAGTTTGTTGTACTGTACTGCAACGCAAATTATGGACAGGAAAAGTAGGGTGTGCAGTGTAAAGTGAAAGAGGAATGTGATTTAAGTGTGTATCTTCACGTTTGTCCGCCTCTGTGGTGTAGTGGTTAGCGTGATTAGCTGCCACCCCCGGAGGCCCGGGTTCGATTCCCTGCTCTGCCACGAAATTTGAAATGTGGTACGAGGGCTGGAACGGGGTCCACTCAGCCTCGGGAGGTCAACTGAGTAGAGGTGGGTTCGATTCCCACCTCAGCCACCCTGGAAGTGGTTTTCCGTGGTTTCCCACTTCTCCTCCAGGCGAATGCCGGGATGATTCCTAACTTAAGGCCACGGCCGCTTCCTTCCCTCTTCCTTGTCTATCCCTTCCAATCTTCCCATCCCTCCACAAGGCCCCTGTTCAGCATAGCAGGTGAGGCCGCCTGGGCGAGGTACTGGTCATACTCCCCAGTTGTATCCCCCGACCAAGAGTCTGAAGCTCCAGGACACTGCCCTTGAGGCGGTAGAGGTGGGATCCCTCGCTAGGTCCGAGGAAAAAACCGAACCTGGAGGGTAAACAGATGATGATGATGATGATGATGATGATGATCTTCACGTGTGTTTTCTTACAACCTAACTAATTATGATTTATCATGGTGTGTATTGATTAACACACTTTGTATTATCTAGAAGACGTATGCATATGTTTTAACAGTTGACACCGACAGAGTGATACGTCTCACAAAATATGCACGGATTGTTTGTACAAGTGGAACAGTCGCAGATGTAAGTAGAGTGCGATTTTTTAAATACATTTGTTTATTCATGATCATGACTTCATGTACTGGTGTGAGTGAATCGCGCGAGTCTAGTAAAGGAATCTTAACACTTACATTTAATAAACGTGTTTAACAGCACGAAAATAAGTGCATACTTAAGTACATATTTCACCACTTTTAGCAGCATAGTTGCATGTTTATATTGGTGATTATACAGTATATAATCTAATTATTACTTAATATTACCTAACACAACATAATTAGACCTATATAAATAAAGTTGTAGGGAGTCCGCTGTATGTAATTTCGTTTGTTTTTACATTTTTTTCAGATATTTATCCGATTTAGTTCCTCTCAAGAACTTGTAAGTGTTTTTTTTTAAGCTTTCGTGTCCGTTTGTCGGTCTGTTCCACAATCACGGTTTAACGTCTTGATAGATCTCTACCAAACTTCATATTTGGAGTATACTCATACAAGGGAAGGTTTAGATATGCATGTCATTTAAAAATCACTGAACAGACAGGGGGTTTATAGGAAAACCCACAACAGTTTTTTTTCCATTTACTCTTATACTATTGATTTTCTGTAAATTCCGTTGTCAATATGTGAGATGTCCGTTCATTTTAAACAAATTTTATTATGAGCATGATTTCGCTTACACTTCAAATGACGGAGAAAATTACTCATTTCTGCGGGAATCATGTTCTGCATTGAGTGATCGACAGCCAGACAACGAACCTACCGTTACTATGGTAATGTGTCTCGTTGCTTGCCGCCAGGGAATTAACGTAATGCCATGTTCATCAACATTCCTGTAAACTCGGGATTGTTCCTTCCGTAGAAGGCGAGAGGGACGTCAAGCTGCCATTCTTCGGTATATTTGCGGAGTACCGTTGGAGGTTACAATCGTCTTCGAATAACACTTAGGGGGTGTTGTTAATATTTGAACAGTACCGCGAAGTGTAGTCCATCATTTCACACCGTAAGGTGTTTTCTATCATTTGCTATAATTTTTTCTGTATTTATCTTCTACTTCTGTTTTCCGCTTTAATTTCTTGCCTCTGCTTTGCCTCTTTAGGCTTAAGTAATAACACCGTACAATTAAAGGAGGCAGTGTGGAACAGGACTACTTGGAGAGCGCTAATTCATAGAATCGCCGATGGTCGGATTCGACTAAATGGATGACATCATCATCAATAACACCATGAGTTATCTTCCTTTCTGCTTACCTAAGAATCCCTGCGCTTATACTTCTCCTCTGTAACCGCCTTCTAATATTCGGAATTTAGTGAGAGACATTTCATATTCCAGTACATCCATTTGGTATTAACATATTTGTCTTGTCCGGCTGTCCTCACTTATAATCCTATTTTCTAGTAATGTCAACTTTCTTAACTGTATGAACTTATTAATTAATTACTCCGTATGTATGCGAGTGCTAATCCAGGAACCTGGGCACTCTTTCCGTTGAGGAAAACATCCAAGCTCTTCAAATGTATAACATTTTGGCCCAAGAATATACCGAAATATGGAGTCAGTTTCAATGAGGGTGCAGACCTTCCTTTCGGGATAATTGGTGGTTAAATGGTAAGTCGTATCATAAAACAGACAGCACAATTGCGTTTCAATTTGGAGAGATCTACAACATTGGTCCTATGACATTTTGTCGTATCTTGATCCCTTATACGGTAGATAGAGCTGCATTTCTCAATTTTAAGTTAATTTTGTACTGTTATCGTTTGACACACTTATAGGAAAGATAGAATCATAAAATTTGGTACGAACATTAACACGACATATGTTAGCCAAATTTTATGATTCCAGCTGCCACATTAGTATCCGAAAAATAAAGTAATATGTGAAAACTGCACTAAATTTCACCCTACTCAATGTTTCTAACTCAATCTAACCCATTAATATAGGAGATACGAGAATATGTCGTAGGACCAACCATGTGCAACATAAAAAGAGGCGTCTAATGGCGGAATCCATTTCTTGATAATTATGTATGACGTAACGTTTAAAAGCCGTAAATCTCGGTCTGCACTTATAAACGTCCCTATGCTTATCTACATAAATAAAGTTGTAGGGGATCTGCTGTCTGTAATTTCGTTTGTTTTACGAATTTTCAGATATTTATCCGATTTAGGTCAACTCAAGGTCGTATAAGCGGGTTTTAGCTTACATGTCTGTTTGTCCGTCTGTTGCACCATCACGACTTGATAGATCTCTACCAACATTCATATATGGAGCATACTCATCCAGAGTAAGGTTTGAACATGCACATGGTTTAAAAATCACAGAACAGAATTGAGATTTATAGGAAAACCACAACAATTTTCTTCCATTTTCTCTTTGCTATTGATTTTCTGTAAAATCCGTGGACTATATATGAAACGTTCCTTCATATTAAACAACTTTTGTTATGTACTTAATTTCGTTTGGTCACTGGAGATGCTTTCCCTTGAGGGAAAATTCCAAGCTGTTCAAATGTATAACTCTTTTGCCCGGGAAAACATCGTAATATAGAGGCAATTTTAAAGATGGTGCAGACTTTCGTTTCGGGGTAACTGTTTTCTAAACGGTGTCATTTCACAAAGAAGATGACACAATCGCCGCTCATTTTGAGGAGAACTTCAACTTTGGTCCAATAACTTATCGTCCTTCTCGGTTCTTTATACGTTAGAGAGCGCTGCATTTCTCGATTCTAATCAAATCTCTCCAACTCGATTTTGACTGGCATTAGGAAAAGTTCCTCTCATTATAATGAAAACACTCCATCTCTAATATGAATGGCAGCTAGCAAGTGAGCCTGCCATTATAGTAAAAACTCCCGAACTTGATTGTGAATGGCAATAGAAAATATGGCGGGCCATTATCATCAAAACTTCCCCAATGCGCACCTTACAATAGAACCAACGTATGGAGTCTTCCCCGTTTTGTTTCAATTGTTATATGCTAGCCCCGTGGTAGTCCCTTTCGGTACTTCCAGGAAGGGGCGAGTAGCTCAGACTACCTGCGATCTCCCAGCCGGCTTGTAGGGTGGGACCGGCCTTCCCGTGTATTGTTCTCGTCGCGTCGGCCGGCTTGCCTGTGAGTTTCATGGAGATTCAACGAGATTGTTCTGCCTCTAGTGACATAGCGAAATTTCTGTGTCAAATCACGTGAGCTATAAAAAGGGAGGCTAGCCGCGTACTGGCAGTCGGTGCTGGATCGGGGTCAGTGTTCGACTCCATGGTGAAATCAGTGAGAGACTCAGTGCGTTAAGGTTCGGTGGCTGGACTGAGAGCGACAGAGGTGTTGGCTGTGGCTAATGTCTGACCGAGGTCTGAACCAGGAGCAGTTGGTGTGGTGTCGGAGAGACCAGTGTGTGTGTGTGTGGACTGGAGACGACAGAACGGAAGGCTGTACTGTGTGTTAGTGTATTTCTGTGGACTGAGGCAGAGCGAGGGAAATGTCTATCGCGAATGTGAAGTCATCATGTGTCGTGTAGTTAGCGGCACTGTGTTCAAGTACAGCGGTCTACGTACAGCGGCTGTAGGAGGTGACTGGACTTTAGGAAAGTGAAAGTAAAGATTAGCGTCCCAGGTAAAGGAACGGACTGGACCCGTGGTGCGCCATAAGGTAGAGAAACTTGTGAATAGACTTGTAGTTAGTGTCGCCATTCCTAACTGGTTAGAATTGTGTGTGTACATTTACTAGGCCATACTGAATAAATTAGAGTAATGAAAGAGATAGAGTTTTATTCGTAACGCTATGATAGCGCTAAGAGACTTGCAATTAAATATAATCTTACTCTTCTTCTTTAGCGTTTGTCCCTCCTGGTGGCAGGATCCGCTGTGTAGATTCGTTGTCTCCATTTAATTCGGTCTCGGGCCATGTCTGGATGTAGTCTTACAGCTTTCATGTCGCTGTGCACTGTATCGGTCCATCGCTGTCTTGGTCGTCCCTTGGGCCTTTTTCCAGCGACTTCCATTGTATACGCCGACTTCGCCAATGTATTGTCTTATGCACGCAACACATGCCAAAACCAGCGGAGACGGTTTCCCTACATGTTCTTCTGGATCGGTGCAACGCCAAAACGTTTCCTAATATAATAGTTTGAAATATGATCCAGTCTATTGATGCCAGCTGTCCACTTAAGTATCTTTGTCTCCATGACGCTTGTTCGACGTTCTACCTCCTTTATAGCTGGCCAACATTCGGTGCCGTACAGAGTGATAGGACGGATAACAGTCCGGTAGATCTTAGATTTCAGATGGTCCTTCATCCGACGGTCACAGGTGACGCCCGTTGTCATTCGCCACTTCAACCAGGTTGCGTGTATCCTTGTGCTTACCTCGTCAGTGAGTCGGCCATCGTCAGAGATTGTGGAGCCAAGATATTTAAATTTCTCTACTCGTGGTGGATCTTCACCGTCAACACGGATGGTTCCACCTTCTCAAGGATCTAATGTCATGTATTCTGCCTTCCTTTTGTTGAGGCGCAGGCCTTTTTGCGCTAGCCGGATGTTCCACTCTTCTGTTAGGCGCTGGAGATCAGGCTTATTCTCAGTAGCCAACATGGCATCATCAGCATAGAGAAGTGTCCATGGTATTTGCTTGTGCAGAACTGATGTAACAGTGCCCATCACAGGAATTAGAAGCAGTGGTAATGAGGTAGAGCCTTCGCGGACTCCTACAGCGATGCAGAATCATCGGACGCTCCTGCGGCAGCTTGGACATAACTCCTTGGTTCTACGTAGAGCATCTGTACCTACTTAACAAGGTGCTCTGGAATGCTATGTTCTCGTAGCGCTAACCAGATTAGGTCATGTGGCACCCGATCAAAGGCCTTCTCAAGATCCAGAAAAGCGAGATGAAGCGGCTTATTCTTTTCACCATGTTTCTCAACTAACAGCCGTGCAGCGTGGATTGCATCTGTTGTGCCACAATTTTTCACAAATCCAGCTTGGTTCGTTGTAAGTTTGGCTATCTCGCGAATCCTTTTGTCGAGAATACATTCGAAGACCTTCATCACGTGGCTCAGAAGTCTGATCGGGCGATAATTAGAACAATCGGCAGGACTTGCCGTCTTCTTGAAGATTGGTACGGTAATGTTCCGTCGCCAATCTGATGGTATTTGACCTTCTCTGATGATCTAGTTGAAAAGCTGTGTTAGCCATACTGCCACATCCCACCGTTGGCAACACCAGAACTCTGCCGGAAGATCATCGGGGCCGGTGGTTTTTCCTAGTTTCATCTCCTTCAGAACAGCCTGGACTTCGGAGATGTCAATTTCCTAAAAATAGCTCCGCTATAATTCTCGCGCTTTCTTCCAGTCGACCAGCAGGTCACATGTTTCATTATTGATGCCATAAAAACATTAGACGTCTTCCGTTTTGTGGTGCCTCGATTTGAGTATCCGATAAATGTGCCGCTCGCCTTCGCACGTGTCAAGTTTTGCATATATATAGGTCTATGTATCCGTTTGCTTTTGTTACGACAATGACCTTCTTCGCTTCACTACGGGCTGCTTTGTAGGCATTCCAACGAGATGGTGTTTTATCTGAAAGATACTCATGATGCAGCTGTTTCTTCTTCCACACTGCATCTTTAACATTGTCATTTCAAACCTACCTGTCTTTGTCAATCCTTCGTCGTCCTGGTTTAGTTGTCCGACTCGTTGGCTGAACGGTCAGCGCACTGTCCTTCGGTTCAGAGGGTCCCGGGTTCGATTCCAGGCCTGGTCGGGGATTTTAACCTTAATTGGTTAATTCCAATGGCACGGGGGCTGGGTGTATGTGTTGTTTTCATCATCATTTCATCCTCATCACGACGCGCAGGTCACCTACGGGTGTCAAATAGAAAGACCTGCACTTGGCGAGCCGAACCCATCCTGGGATATCCCGGCACTAAAAGCCATACGACATTTCAAGAATAAAGCGTGCGACTCTATCGTACTCACTAAGGATAAAGTAATTTACTTAGGAATCTGTATACAAGGTAGAATACCGTAGCGAAACACTGGTACATTTGCTAGTATTATCTAAACTAATCTAATATAATTTATGTAATCTAATATATCCTGTTATTATGGGCTTGGGCTTACAAGACAATGTTAAAAATAATTTAATGTTATTTGCTTTACGTCCCATTAACTACTTTTACGGTTTTCGGAGACGCCGAGGGGGCGGAATTTAGTTCCGCAGGAGTTCTTCTACGTGCCAGTAAATCTACCGACACGAGGCTGACGTATCTGAGCACCTTCAAATACCACCAGACTGAGCCTGCCAAGTTGGGGTCAGAAGGCCAGTGCCTCAACCATCTGACACCATCCTGTCAAAATGGAATTTAGGACTCATTAGTCGGCAATTCCAAGTTGCTCACTCGCTTGCACTCATAAAGTGGCAGATTATCACACTAACCACCACACTACAGAGGCGGAAAATGACCAACGACCGTATGGCAGAGTGGGACGTAACAAGTGATATGCATGAACAGTCGTATTCTTTGAAATGCCATACTGGACAATTTTTCACCAGATTAAAGAGATAAGTAACTATATAAAAGTATGTATGTATGTATGTATGTATGTATGTATGTATGTATGTATGTATGTATGTATGTCCAGCCCTTGTCCCGTTCCTTTACGGGGTCAGGTATGAAATGAGATGAATCTTCGTAGCGAGTTTTATAACCGAATATATACTGTATATGATATTAGGAGGAGAGGGGGCGAAAGCCGATGCCGGCACATAGTCTACCCCAGTCGAATAGCATCAAGAGGTTTGTTCAATGCTTGACGTACTCATCCAACGGACGAATCACCATACACAGCGTCATAGACCCCCACTCCATACGAGCACTGCGGAAAGGTTTGAAATTTAGTCCAGGTTTTTGACACGCAATCTAATGTTCAGAAATTGTATACCAACACCTTCCCTACCCTGCCGGCTAATATTCAGATGGTGAATATTTTTCGAGCAACGGGACTCGAACGGGCTAACCATGGTGTCAGACCGTATAGATTTCAACGCCTTAACGATCATGGCCACCAGGCCACCAGTAAACTCTATACGCAACAGAATACATTTAAAAATGCAGTTAGTTGATCATAAATGTGTACCTCCCCCATTAATGGGGGTCGCATTTTGACGGCCAGTAAAATATGAAAAAGTCGATAACCATTTCATGTCGTACAGTGAGTGAAAATAGTGACTAATGGAGCAGTTTGAACAGCTGTTGAAACGAATCACAGCACAGCCCACGTTGGGCGGGTCCCCTAGGTTTTGACATTTTTACTATCTTGAAGGAGGCCTTGTTCGTAGAAGAACTCCGTCCGCCAGCCGGCATACCACACAGATAGCTCGCTATTAATAGACCTGCCTTCTCGGAAACTACCTATGACCCAGCGCCCTCGCTGTATTGTTGTCGGAGGTACTACAAGACACATCATTAAGAATCAGACTCCCCCACAACTATGCCACCGACGTGATGCCGATTTAGAGCCAGTTCTTTTTTTTTTTTTCCTCTTCCGTTGGATCACTATTCTTATTATGTGTGTTCTTGGAAAGCAACGCCCTTTCCCACCTCTGGCTGAGTTGAAACGTGTGGCTGGTCTCATGTCCAACACGAGTGAAACGTTTTCTTTTTAACTGGGCATAAACTAACGGTAATGGAGTACTTTGAAACAAAACACATCAATTCTGGAAAATTAAACTTTATGAAAAGGGTCAGAACGTCATTATTAAAAGAAATAGTAATTGTTTTTATGACTTGATGCATAGTGTAGCTGATCAGGCTGATCGAAACTGACGGAGTCGGCGAGATTAGTAAACTCCTAGAATTTTAGTTGGTGATCTGAAGGGAATATTACATTAAAAAGTAAAATCGTGTTCTCATCCCGAGGTGGTGCATCTCTTTCCAGGTGCACCCCCAATGGAGGTGAGCTGCATGTACCATTTCAACCACATACCAGTCCTCCTGCCATTCTTAAATTTGTGGCTGCACTGGGAATCGAACTCGGGCCCCCGAGGACGGCAGCTAATAACACTAACCGTTACGCTACGGAACGGACAATAATACAGTTACATTTCTGTAAGTCAAACGTCTTTAACCCTCAAGCACACGCGCCAGATCTTAGGACGCAGGCACACGCGTAAGGGTGCTTTCCATCCCACATGCCATTGTATTGTAAAATATGAATTACTGTATTCATTGGAAATTTTAAGATAAATTATGTAAGAATGACTCTTTCTGCAGGGATCCAGCCAGATAGGTACAAGAAAGGGGAGAGCACAGAAAAAATATTTGTACGTTTCTCTAGGAAATAAAATGACCTGGGGTGGATTCCACCCCATACGCGTGTGTTTGAGGGTTAACTCGCATTTTCTCTATCTCAAAGGAATTTTTGCTTCCCGACGAGATCCTATATAATTCATGTGTTATATATTTTCGATAACTGGAAGTTCTATTACAGGAATTTTTCGATATGTCGAAGGATATTTCAAGCCACGTATATGCAGAACATTTCGCTTATATACACTTGCTTATCTTTCTTCTTTCTAATCCGTTTACAGCCGAGGGTTAATTTTTCCCTCGGACTTAGCGAGGAATCCTACCTCTTTCGCCTCAAGGGCAGGGTCCTGAGGCGTGACACTTTGGGTTGGGGATGAAACTGGGCAGGAGGACCAGAACCTCGCCCAAGCGACCTTATCTGCTATGCTGAACAGAGGCATTGTGGGGGCATGGGGAGATCGGAAGGGTTTAGACAACGAAGAGGGAAGGAAGCGGCTGTGGTCTTAAATTAGGTATCATCTCGGCATTTGCATGAAGGAGAAGTGGGAAACCACGGGAAACAACTTCGAGGAGGGTTGAGGTGGGAATCGAATCCCCTTCTACTCAGTTGACCCCCCGAGGCTGAGTGAACCCTTCCTTGTCCTCGTACCTCTTTTCAGATTTCGTGGCAGAGCCGTGAATCGATCTCGAACCTCCGGGGCTAGCAGTTAAGCACCACTAAGCACAGAGGTGGACTCACTTGGTTATCCCAAGATAAAATTAGTTCTTATAGAGGAGACTTACATTATCGTCTCCTTATACATTTTTTTCTTTACAATTGGTTTTACGTCGCACCGACACAGATAGGTCTTATGGCGACGACATGATAGGAAATGCCTACAATTGGGAAGGAAGCAGCCGTGACCTTAATTAAGGTATTGTACCGTTCCCGTCTGAAATACAGTCTACCGGCGCCAATCGGAGAGCTGCGTGTTCGGTTCTTAAAAAATTGATCGGGCTAAAATAAATTTAAAGATCTCAGGATAAAACAATACCATGGGTATATGAACGGGAAACAGTATCATATTTCCGAAATAAAATACAAAATAAAGGGGTAAGATGGATTTATTAACTAATAAAACATTATTGAAATTCGAGATAAACAAAAATAATTAAAATATGGCTCAAATAAATGCCAAAAAAAATTTAATATGTGCCGAGCACATAATTAACATAAATTTACAACAAATTACAAAGGACGGGCAATGTCCCGTTTCAAAATGAAAACATTTACAAAATCAACGCAACGACCTGGGGAAGAAATTCACACTTCGCTTCGACCTACGCAGTTAAATTCATTTTAACGCATCCTGACGGATATCATTTAAATTATAATTACAGGACATACCGCGACAGAATAAAATTATGCTAAATCCGATCCATAATAAAACTATATATATACATCACTTTTCATCAAATCAATATTTCAGGGACCTTAGCTTACATCTACACTGAATTTACTTAACAGACCGTTCTGTTATAAATTGGATGGCTTAGAAGCCTGCTTCCCAATAGAATGAGTTTCGGACTCATATTTAAGAACAAATCTTTTTCAACGCTGGCCATGACATAATCAACAACAATCCAAGTAACACAAATTAATACAAAAAAACACTCTCGGAGAAACCTGTAATGACATGCAATAAAAAAAATAATATCATCTGTGTATTCAATATCTGAAATATAAACAATAAGATACTAGAGTCCTTCATATAAAAAGAACGCCGAACTCCAGGCTCAGCCTTCCGTCTGTTGATCTTTCACTAGCACGCTGTAATATAAATCACGGAACACTTCTATGCGCCTGCTATGAAACATCTTACTTCGCCAGAAAAGACTCTAACTAATTGGTTTGGTAAATCTTGCCTGAGAAATTCTAATATGTTTGAAAACATAAATTACGCTGCCATTCACTTCTCTGTTCATTTAATTAATACAAGGCCTCAAACTCAAACAATGGGACCCATACACATTCCTATGGCCTTAACTACATATTCCAATATAACACGGCTTGCAGATATGATACTCAACACATCTGGCCTAACACTTTGGGGTCCGTGAGTTCGATTCTCACAATCATAATGAACACTTGAGGCAAATCAAACCTCTCTTTTTCCATGCAGCTGACACCATTATATCTTTCCGATATTCACATATAGTAATCTCAGTTACAGGCTAATCTTGCCTTTTTCTCGTAAAAACATAACTCAATACCAATTAGCTAGTTCTCTCTGCGGATCTAGAAGATATTAGTTCGACGGTGCACGTATACGTTGGTCATTACTGCCATGTATTCCTATAAACGTGCTACATGCAGGAAAAAAAAATACCTTGCTAAATTTTATTCCCAGACCAAACTTTAGGCTGTGTAGCCTTCATACTAAAAGAGTCTACATCTTGTACCAAAATGGAATACACAGTTACCTCTAGACATATATATCCTCATCTACACCTAATCATTTCCCTCTTTCCCATCTTATAAAAAGGTAATAAAGTAAAATATAAAAATCAGGGTTCCAAACATGCATTTCCCTGAAACATGACACTAATCTATAAAAATACAACATAGCTCAGTCACAACAAGACTGACATTTACATTTACATTACATTACACTGGGATCGAATTAGCCTAATTCCTTCTATCTAAGCATGCCTATAATTAAAAATGAACTTAACTGGTAGCGTCTCAGTTTCTTCATGATTCCAGGCCACAGCGTCCAGCAAATTACGCCATTATTGCACCAAACTGCATGGCGTTATCAAATACTCTGCAAGTCTCTTCTTCTCTCTTCATCATTATGTAATAGTGCTTCGCACACACCATTTAATTGTACCGATACGATGACGACGGTTCGTACAAGTTCTTCGCGAAACCGAACGCGTACCGGACACAGTATTTGCACAAATCGTATGCAAATTACGCATACACGGGTACGGAAATTTCGACAGTAACTATCGTTTTATTGATATAATCCCGTGTCACCACCGCACTTTGACATACGTGATACCTGATATATTTATATAGCAAAGGTAATTGCTCTGTTAATATACTATGCACACTCGTAACTGCAATCTATCACTTGCATTCATGTAATGCATATTTTCAGAAAAGAAAACGTTTCAGCTTCACAAATTTACTACTCATATGTTCAAACTGGTCACTTAAAAAAAGTTACTTTCCTATACCACTGGCTTAATATCAAAAACACCGACCCGCGCGGTTCACACTTCAAAAGCAGAGAGACTTTCCATTTCCAGAGGCTACTATATACACCAAGCTCCCGGTATTAGTCATGTCTTAGGGGATTCCACTGACGCGATGACGTTGCTGCTCACCCACTACTCTGCAAAGCGCTGATTCAATAAAAATATGTTGATTACTTTATTAATTCAAATTAAGTATTGCAACTGTCTACAGGTAGTTCTTTTAATGTTTAACTGGCTTCTATTTTATATTAAAACCGTGGAGTCTAGCTTTATAACAAATTGCCTGATAAAATAAAGAGTAGTACAGCACTGTAAATTTAGAAGTTGGTAAGACTGACTTAATTTGTTTTGTAAATCCCTTCATTCTGGCATACCACTTCCAGGGCTGTGATTGGTTCTTTTATAATCGGCCGCTCTCAAACACTCTTGTGCATCCCCGAGTGACTCATACGGAGTACGCGACATATTCACTGTTGCTATGCTTAGATAAGAAGCTATTACTGATGTCACCCGATGACGGAATACTGCATTACGCAACTTCTAGGTCGCATCATGACTCCCTTCGAATATGAACTGAAAAATATTACAACATATTATATAATTGATATTTGGGGCATATATGATATGGCACAGTATACCCCCAGTATTTGCCTGGTATGAAAATGGGAAACCACGGAAAACCATCTTCAGGGCTGTCACTATCTCCGGCTGCAAGCTCACAGCTGTGCGCCCCTAACCGCACGGCCAACTCGCTCGGTTATTTTTATAGAACATTGAGCACTCAGTATATTTTACTCAGAGTGTAATTTTTTATTTGTCCGACTCGTCCACTGAATGGTCAGCGTACTGCCCTTCGGTGAAGAGGGTCGCGGGTTCGATTCCCGGCCGGGTCGGAGATTTTAATCGTTTCTGATTAATTCTTCTGACTCGGGATCGGGGTGTTTGAGTCTGTTCCAACACTCTCCACTTCATATTCAGACAACACTGCACACTACCAACCACCACAGAAACACACAATAGTGAATACATCCCTCCATTTATACGGTTGGCGTCAGGAAGGGCATCCGGCCGCAAAACAGTTCCAAATCGACATGTGCGACGCAGTTCGCACCCGCGACCCCACAGGCGTGGGGAACGCGGTAGAAGACGAAGAAAAAGAAGAAGTGTATTGTTTGACTTGCCGTATGAACTTCGCAACCTTGAGTAGCCACGTACCACAGTAGCTTAAAATCCTCCTCTTTTAGACCACTTCGTGACATCCAACTCGTCGTGTACAGTACGGGGTGACAAAGGAGCGTAGCCATGGGGTGGGGAAGGCTCCCACCCCAATGGGATTTTTACAAAAATAAAATAAACAGAAAATGACAATAAACGATACACTAAATAAACATTCAGAGGCATAATCGTAGAACCAAGAGATCTGTAATTCACTTGTATCAGTGCCCTTATAATGACAACTCATTCATGCACCTTCATTATGTTCTACCATCATTTTGTAAATATAACCCCTGCTCCTTCCATCGGCCGATCCTGACTATGCTACTGGGCCCCCGGTGACAGTCCTCGGTTGGCGAGGGCGCATATTGCGCTGCTAATCTCTTAAGGGGCCCATAGACGTGCAATATTATTATTGCGCAAAATGGATTGTACAATATATTGTTAGCTGCCCACAGACGTACAATATTATTGCACAACAATCGGGTTTGTGCAATAAATAGAATCGTGTGGAGATAATATATTGTGCAAAGCGGTCATAGACGTACAATATACGTGGCAATGTATAGTTAGTCCATTCCGGTATTATGTTTGGTGAACACTCGTCTCTGTATCATGAAGCCGCTTCATTTCCTTCCGGAAGTCTGTACGCAGAGAACTGATTTTTTAAAAATAACTTCTTGCTTGTCGTCGTTCGGGTATTTTTCGCGATATTTCTCAATAAGCAGCTCATTCTGTTCACCTTTTTAAACGCAATTACTGTAATCTTTGCTGTTAACGTCCCATGGAGCCGGAAGGTTTCGATAAACTCCAAAATAAATTTTTTCACCACCTGTTTGTCTGCCATCACGATACGTTCTCCCCCGCTTGTTGATACCAACTGGCGGGAGGACGCGATATTACACAATATTGCCAACACACGGCACAGTACTTTGCGATTTGCGCAATATATTTCAAATTTTTTTGATTTCGTACAATATATTGCACAACCCTTCAATATTAAATACACACTATCAATTATATTGCACAAACCCCGATATTGCGCAATAATATTGCACGTCCGTGGGCCCCTTTATTAGAGAATGTTGTAGTGAGTACACGGTTACAGAGAACCAACGCAGAAAAATTACAGATCTTTTCAAAAATAGGAGTTGTAAGTATTTTAAAGTCAGCCTCTGTGGTGTAGTGGTTAGCATGATTAGCTGCCACCCCCGGAGGCCCGGGTTCGATTCCAGGCTCTACCATGAAATTTTATTTTTTGCTATTTGCTTTACGTCGTACCGACACAGATAGATCTTATGGCGACGATGGGATAGGAAAGGCCTAGGAATGCGAAGGAAGCGACCGTGGCCTTAATTAAGGTACAGCCCCAACACTTGCCTGGTGTGAAAATGGGAAACCACGGAAAACCATATTCAGGGCTGCCGACAGTGGGGTTCGAACCCACTATGTCCCAGATGCGAGCACACAGTTGCCCACCCCTAACCGCATGGCCAACTCGCCCGGTACGAATTTTAAAAAGTGGTAGGAGGGCAGAGACGGGGTCCACTCAGCCTCGAGAGGTCAACTGAGTAGAGGTGGGTTCGATCTCCTCCCTCCCCCCCCCCACCGCTCAGCCATTATGGAAGTGGTTTTCAGTGGTTTCCCATTTCTTCTCCAGGCAAATGCCGGGATGGTACCTAACCTAAGGCGACGGCCGCTTCCTTCCCTCTTCTTTGTCTATCCCTTCGAATCTCCTCCACGATGCCCCTGTTTGGCATAGCAGGTGAGGCCACCTGGGCGAGGTTCTGGTCATGTTTCCCAGTTGTATTCCCCGACCCAAAGTCTTACGCTCCAGGACACTGCCCTTGAGGCGGTAGAGGTGGAATCCCTCGCTGAGTCCGAGGGAAAAACCAACCCTGGAGGGTAAACGGATTAAGAAAGAGAGAACTATTATAAAATGAGAATGTTGCTTCTTATGTCAAAATGAAACTTTTAATACGATATCGAATAATATTAACATACAGTAGATTAAAAAAAGAAGTGTCAAAATTAGGAAGTAAATAACAGTACAACTGATATTTTTGTGGACCCGTAGTAATATGTACGTTCTTCTATACCTCGAATTGTCGATAACTCGAAGTATTTTCAGCTTGCATAGGCACTTCGAGGTATCGAAGTTTGACTGTGTTAACTCCTAGAGTTGTCCTGCAGTTACTATCCATGGAATCTCCGAGGAATATTGTAAATTGCAGCACTATATAGCAATGTGAACTTTTCATACAAATTGATCATACAAATATGATCGGTAAATAGAAATATATATCCGCTGCCATTTCTTGATGGATGTAACACTTTTTACATCGGTCTCTTGGCACAGCGAAGTGTAGCTTCCACCGAAGCCCCTGTCCCCTTTATGGCTGTGACAGTATGGAGGCTGCTAATGTATGGGTTGGAGCTAGGTAAAGAGATTTGGAGCTCGACTTGCACGTCTAGATGTTATGAAATGTTGTTCTCATAGGGTCGGTCGTGCTACAATGGCCCAGTGAGGAAAGCAATGGTAAATTACCTCACTTCTCATCTGATTTGGTACGCCTCATTATAGCGCCGCCTATGCTTTTTGTGGTTTCCTTTTAATTTTTATTTGTACAAGTTGCTTTACGTCGCTCCACAGACAGATCTCATGGCGTCGTTGGGATTGGACAGGGTTAGGACAGGGAAGGAAGCGACCATGGCCTTAATTATGGCACATCCCCAGCATTTTCCTGGTGTGAAAATGGGAAACCACGGAATACCGTCTTCAGGGCTGCCGACAGTGGGGTTCGAACCAAATATCTCCCGGATGCAAGCTCACAGCTGCGCCCCTAACCGCACGGCCAACTCGCTCGGTGGATTGCAGGTTAATGCATGGTTACGCGGCCTCGCTTCCAGCTATTCTCCTTTCCATTTTACCTATGGGTTGAAACCACTATCCAACTGTTTACTTCATCATACATATTGTACTGGTCTTCTGAACCTTAGCATTTCATAGGTAAAGACGGAAAGTCTGAGTGGAATCATCTTCTGAGACATTTCTCCACTCCTTCGGAAGTGCTGATTTCCTGCGAGGGTCGTTTGTGGGTGGGCACATATGTTTGAAAGAACTGGAAGACAGTTCAATGGAGCGGGTCTCATCGTGTCGCTGACAGTCCTTTGGCAACTCTGTTTTAATTGTACATCAGCCTTACTGGTGCGACTGCTGCCAAGCTAAACAAGTGAGCAGTACTCTGCTGCAGAATAAACAAGAGTAAAGTAAAAACGTCAAAATAATAGAACAGTAGTAGTTTGTACACGTCCATACAATAGCGTACATAATAAATGGGTTGTGCTACAGTATAAGAAACTCTGTCCTAATGTTGAGCATATTTGAAATCAGACGTCGGGAGGTGGGGGTCTGGTTGGAAGTTATGTTGTTAAAACGATGAAAAAGGGAAGAAGTATGGAAAAAAAATTCACATGCATTGTTGGGTTGTTGGTGAAAAACTAACGCCATTCGACTATCGCGCGATCCGAAGTATGGAAAAATAATAATGATGTATGGTCTCCGGAGAGGCCTGGTGTGGTTCATTCGACTTGACACCATGGGCGACCTGTACGTATGTAAGGGTGGGATTCTACTTAGAATGAAATCTAATGTTGAAGTCAGCACACAACCTAGTCTCCGAGGGAGAGGGGTAACTCAATGAAGTCCTAATACCCGACCCAGGCGGAAATCGAATCCGGGCCCCTTGAACCACAGGCCAGCACGCTAACGAGTTAACCACTGAGTCGGACGAAGAAATAAACAATCTGCGTATACATGCTGTATGGATAGTCCTTGTTGAGATACAGCACTGAAAATAATACATTATATTATAATTATTATTACAATTATAATTATTATAATTACAATTCTTATTATTATTGTTACATTTGGCAGTGGACTTTGCTTTGTTTCGAGCCCAGAATTCCCTTATTCTTTCTGAGTGGCCCTGCTTGCGTTTTTCTGTCCAAGGGACACCGTATCTTCTTTTCAGTTGTTGGTCTCGATTTAGCCCATTCTTCGGAAGAGATCTCTGTAAAAGGCGTCTTCGGGTTATATTTTTAGCATTTGAAGGTAGTGTTTGTTGTTTCTAAATCAAGGCATGGTAGTTTCAGATTTTGAATAAAACAGTGAACGTTTTTGTCAACCTGTTTCCCCCCATTCGTTTGAGGTGGCAGCAAAATCGTGCCCGTATATTGCGGATTGTGTCTAATTTTATCTATTTGGCTACAGACTTCCTTGTTGGATTTTTCAAAAATGGAAACCATTCTTGAGATTGGATCCCAAGTTACCTTCAAAGATACTGCGCTCCTTTCTCTCCAGTTATCCGAAGAGTCCTTCATAGGCATTTATGGATAGGGTTTCTGCTGAATACTTAACCACTGGCTTCAGAACCGGTTCTTAGTGACGGAAATTAGTGTTTAGGGAAATACATATTTTGTTGTTGTTGTTGTTGTTGATCGTGCGTGTCGTTTGATAAGCTATTTCAGATTTTGCAAGTTCGTTCCCAAAGTGCTTCCTTGTTCAGTCTATTTTTTTATTATGATCTCGTGGAGGTATTTAAATTTTTCTACTCAGCTATGTTTCCATATTTCGTGCGGAGATTATTATTATTATTATTATTATTATTATTATTATTATTATTATTATTATTATTATTATTATTATTATTATTATTATTATTATTATTATTATTATTGTACCGGGCGGTACACCTCCGCGCCGCTAATTCAAACATTGCGCCAGTTGAAACTCCTCTACTGGAGGAAGCCTGAACTTTAACAACCATGTTAATTCTAAAGTTTCTCAGAAGATGTCTCTACTGTAAATTTTGTAGTGTTCTGAACTATGTCAATTTCGAGTCGTGTTTGTCTGCTCCATAGCAAGAACTTTGAACATTCTCTAACAGATGTCTCTACCAAAACTGATAACGCTCTCTGGTGTAAAGGAATGAATTGTCCGGAAGAAATTTAACATTCATAAGTTTTGTTTTTGCTAAATTTTGTTCTGTGGTTTGAGAGTTGGCAATATAATCCTTTCTTTCCGCCTGTTTTGAATGTAGCCAATCAGGAATTTCTGTAATTTATTTTCCACCAATAAGGTGTTTCTTCTTCGTCTGGTGTATTAGTTTTTGCTGTTATCCAATACAATTTTGTGGGCGGGTTGTAATCATTCATGAAACGTCTCGAATTTTCCGCGAAGGCATATAAACTGCTGATTTTCTGGTCTCCTGGCCACTTCAGTAACATCTTTCCTAGTGTGATTATGTAGCAGGGGGCGGGAAGCGCCTCTTCCTTCGGGCATCAGTTCTTCCATAAGGTAATGGCCTTTTAATAACTTCATTTCTTGCTAGCTCAGCAGTTTAACCCTCGGGGCAGGTTCGAAACTTTTATCATGTAACCTTCCTTTAAAATGTAAAAGACACTTGGTATAAATTCCGTCTCTTTAACTACAAATCGGGATAGAGAGTGCCTAACCCTCTCGAGCTCCCTCTCATATTGTTTTTGAGGTGACTACGTTTTCATAACTATTTTTCTTCGCTTCATAATGTAATTAATTTTCCTATCGTGTCACCTCCGTAGTATGGGATTAGCCCTTGCATAAGCGGCCTAAGAGCCAAATAGGTTTTAAAAAGGTGTATTAGGAGTGCAAGTTACGCCTCCTCTCAAGTTGGTATTTTGGGGCCATGTTATTGTCCTGTTTCTTTAGTGAATAGGCCTCAGTAGGTTGGGTAATTTTACCCTTGTTCTTGTGTGCCTGGAGGGCAGCTTGAAGGTGGAGTTTGGTGTGGCCTTTGATGGGCTTGAACTTTCAGAGCGGGTTTGCTCTTTCTTAACAGCAGATTTTCTGTGTGCCTCGAGGAGGCTTTACTGGGTAATTGGGAGCAAGTGCTCCTGGACATTATTGAGGTTTTCTGCCCCTTTGTCAAACCTTGTGTATAAGTAAAGTTGGGCTCATTGCTCAGGGATTGTGAATCTGGGGCTCGAAGCCCAAAATCCATTAATAAACTGTAATTGTACTTTCTTAACTTGTTGATATATAACTGAGTTCCTGTTATACTTGTTATTTCTTGACCTTGAAAAGAAAATATAACCTTTGTTAAATTTTATATTAACTTTAATTTGGTAAGTTGAGACCTGTTCATCCCAGCACCTTCTTTCACCTCTACCACGGGTAACTCCGTAATTATTATTATTATTATTATTATTATTATTGTTACGGGGTTACCCGTGGACGCAGAGGTGAAAGAAGGTGCCGGGGTGAACGGGTCTAACTACAAAGTCAAGAATGGAATTTAAAACTTTAACCAAGGTTATATATATATTTTTTTTTTTTTTTTTTTTTTTTTTTTTTTTTAGAATTTCAAACTTAACAATCTTTCAGTAAGTGAACACAATAATATATCAGATACAATGACAAACTAGAAACAAGACAGAAAAGATCCCAATTAAGGTGATTTTTACACTCTTGGGCTACAAGCCCCTAGTTTTACAATTTTGAGCACTTAGCTTAATTTTACCAAAACACAAATTTTAATGCAAGGGCAGAAAATCCCCAATACATGGAGCACTAGCTCCAACAATGACAATTTCAGGCCTCCCAGAGGCACTATTACAACGCTTGAAAAAGAGCTAATGTGCTCTCTGTTCACAAGCCTACTCAAGGCAGTTCCAACAGTATCTTATACCTTTTGGCCTTCCATGGCCAAACTTACAACTGAAACAGGGATATCTCGTACCCAACCTACTGGGCCTTCATGGAACACGAATAATGGTTAAGTAAATGACACCAAACACCAAATAGAATGGCGGCGTGAATTTGCACTCCTAAACAGGCATTCTTAAAACCTAAAAGACACATGGCCGATGAAACAGGGGCTACACCCAAACTATGGAGGTGACCCGTATAAGAAAAAAATGTAAAACATTAAGGGGAACTCGAGAGGGTGCATCACTCTCTATCCCCGAATTACGGTTACAGATTTTATGAAGTTTATGCATAAGCCGGCAGAAAATTACATTTTTAGAAAAGTAGGTTAGCCTACATGCTAAAAGTTTCGGACCGTTCCCGCGGGTTAAACTGCTGAGCTAGCAAGAAATAAATATGTTAAACGACCATTGCCTTGATGAAAACCTGCTGCCTGATGAAAGAGGCACCTCCCGCCTCCCGCTTCACATACGCACACTTAGTTAGATGTTGATCAAGTGGCCAAGAGCCGTGAAAATCTGCAGTTTATAAACCCTCGGGGAAAGTTCGAGACCTTTCATGAATAATCAAGACACACCCACAGAATTTTATTGGAGGATACAAAATTTACACTCAAAATCGAAGAAGAAATACGTGATTGGTTGGAAATTAATTACAGAAATTCTTGATTGGTTAAATTCAAAACAGGCAAAAAGAAAGGATAAATATTGCCAACCCAAAAATGAATGAACGAAATTTAGTAAAGGAAAAACTTATGAATACAAAATTTCTTCAAAGAAGTTCCTTCACTTCGCACCAGGGTGCGTGATCATAGTTTTTTGTAGTGACCTCTCTGAGAGAATGTCCAAATTTCTTGATGATCGGAAAACAAAACAAGTTGAAATTCACACAGTACTGGTAAATTCATAATCACAAAATTACGGTAGTGACATCTTCAGAGGAAACGTTTAAATAGGTCTAGTTTCAAGTTCAGTGTTTCTCCTGTATAGAGGAGTTTCAACTGGCGCAAGATTTAAATGTGCGGCGTAGAGGTGTACCTCCCGGTATAATAATAATAATAATAATAATAATAATAATAATAATAATAATAATAATAATAATAATAATAATTATTATTATTATTATTATTATTATTATTATTATTATTATTATTATTGACCGCCTGGTGGTCATGATTGTCAAGATGTTGAAGGCTGAACGGTCTGACCGTGGTTAGCCAGTTCGAGTCCCGTTGGTCGAAAAAAAAATTCACTATCAGAATGTAGGCCGGCAGAGAAGGGGAGGTGGGGGTATACAATTTCTAATCACCAGATTGCGTGCAAAAAGCCTGAATTAAATTCCAAACCTCTCCGCAGTGCGTATATGGAGTGAGAGCACATGACACTGTTGGCGGCGACACGTCCGTCGGATGGAGATGTTATGCCTTGAGCAGACCCCTTGGTGCTATTCGACAGGGGTAGGCTGTGTGCCGGCACCGAGTTTCACCCTCTCCCTGCTATCATAAATCACGTCATTCATTTCATCTCATTAACTCCTATGATGAGGTTGACGTCAGGAAGGGCATCCGGTCATGAAAACCCGCCTCGACAAATTCATCTCACCTCATCCCCGACCCCGACAAGGATTGGACAAGCAACATTATTTTACGATTGTACAACATGGCTCTTTTGACAGAAAGGAATAGTGTTTTTGGATTATTTTAACCCCAGATAGAGTATGACTATTCATCCTACATTCATTGCCTATTCAGGTTCAACGTCGAGTTTTGATACGCTGAATGTGACAGAAGTTAGGAAATAGGTTTGGTCACTCTTGTGATCTTGGGAGCAGCGTAGTCATTACTCTTCCCGAGAAAGACATTGGCGACATTGAACACCTGCTCAGGAGGGAGGGGGGCATTCGGCACCATATTGTCTGCCAGGAATGGAGTATGAAATCATCCGCTCCCTTTCTATTTCCAGTTAATTAAGGCGGCTTTGCGTGCTGGTTGCGGGCGGAGGTGATTCACTGTGGCTGGAACTCGGGCGCGGGAGTTACCCGAGTCTAGCAGGTACCTGCTTGTCTCTTCAGGGCTGTACATAATTAACTGTGGCAACATGTCCTGAGTGCCACAATCCGTAAGTCGTCGTTAGGGATGGGTCCAGTTAGTTCATTTGCTCGAACTAGTTCATTAGATACCGTTCATAGCCTTGAGTCGTTCAAATGAACTAGTTCAATTGAACGAGGTAGTTCATGACGTTATAGGCCTAGAAACAGCCCTCGCGGCACTTCGTTCAAATGAACGAGTTAGTTTATTATGAGCACCAACAGAAAACAGCTACATCATGCTTCCGCCCATCTGCCTAAATAAAGAAATGGTATCTAAGAGAAGGAGAGACATATAAGCTTTCTAATTTTGAATAACTCCTGCTCCCCCATTTGAGATGTGTGAGTGATGTGCTGTCACGTGACGATTAACACGTCACGCCATTGGCCATTTTTGTGCAAGCTAGTACGTACATTTTACAATAGATGGTGTTTGCTTAGGTCTTCGTCTTCTAACATGCTTTATGCTTGCGTGAATGACCCGTTCAAATTATTTGAACGAACTCGTACTAGTTCAAATAAAAGAGTCGTTTAAATGAACTAGTTAGTTCATGAACGACCCAACTCGAGTCATCGTTTTCCTGTTCCCGGCTGAGGACGGTAGCACTAACCAAACCAAAGCAAATCAAGGTCCTGAGGGCAAATCCATTTGATCGTAATTTAAAATATCATCATTTTCTATTAATACAAACTGTAGTGTTTCCTACTAATCTTGTGTGTTTGAACTTTCTTCAGTTTTTAAATTTTAAGAGAGACTTTTTTTTTTTTTTTTTACGATTCGCTTTATGTCGCACCGACGCAGATAAGTCTTATGGCGACGACGGCGTTGGAAAGAGCTAGGAGTGGGAAGGAAGCGGCCGTAACCTTAATAAAGGTACAGCCGCAACATTTGCCTAATGTGAAAATGGGAAACCATGGAAAACCATCTTCAGTGGTGTTCGAGCCCACTGTCTCCCGAATGCAAGCTCACAGCTGCGCGATCCTAACCGTATGGCCAACTCGCCCGGCTTAAGAGAGACTGGTGGTGGTGGTTATTGTTTAAAGAGGAAGCGCTATTGGGCAACCATCCTCTATTAACACTAATCAGAGGGAAAACATGGACGGGATCCAACACTTCAAAAATGAAGGTATTGGTCAAATAAAGACAACGGTCATGGGAAGGGCGTGAAAATGAGACTCTCCCTAGGATTCGCAACTTAATACCGCCGGGATCAAAAAGAAAAAGAGTTGACCAAAGGGAATTGGATAGGCTAGATGAAAGTGAGAAGCCTGACATAGGTTCGTGGAAGCAATGCCAGTATTTAGCTATGGGGCCCATGGTCGCCAACCCACGCTCCCATGTTCTGAGTTCCTAGGGCCCCTTTCAGTCGTCTCTTACGACAGGCAAGGGATACCATGGGTGCTATTGTATCACCCCCATCCGCAGAAGGTTAATTGAGACTGGTATGACGGAAGTTTGTTCTTGAAGGAATTTTTAGAGTCCTAGTGAAACAACTGAAACTTATCTCTCGTTACACTGCCCGGTTCTAATATTTCATTATTTGAATTTAAATCTTTCGTGCCGGTCCCATAGTGTAACGGTAGCGTGCCTGCCTCTTAAGCGGAGGACTCTGATTTGATTCACGGGCAGGTCAGGGATTTTTGTCTGGATCTGAGGGCTGGTTCGAGGTCTACTCAACCTACGTGATTACATTTGAGGAGCTATCTGACGGTGAGATAGCGTCCCCGGTCTGGAAAGCCAAGAATAATGGCCGAGAGCATTCGGCATGCCGACCACACGACTCCTCGTAATCTGCAGGCCTTCGGGCTGAACAGTGGTCGCTTGGTAGGCCATGGCCCTTCGGGCCTGTTGCGCCATGGGGTTTGGTTTAAATGTCAAAGCTATCGTTAAGTAGGTTGGTCGTTCATGTAGTTCGTGTGTAATGTTATTAAGTCCCAATTTTCGATGACTAACACGGCTAAAAATTGCTAAAAACTGCTCCATCCCGACAATAATATGATTAATTCTTAATTTCCTGTGGCTGTTACTAGCCTGGTGCAGCCCTTGTCTGACGAAGGGGGACAGCGCCTGCCATGCATAGGAAGCTGCGTGTTAGTGTGCGTGTAAGAGTTGCAAGAATATTGAGGACAGCAGACATCCTGTCTCCAAACCAAGGGAATGAACCGTTTACGATTAAAATCCCTCAACGCTTCAGAGAATCGAACCCGGGGCCCAGAGGACCGAAGGCCAAGACGCTGATCAGTTAGCCACGTAGCCAGCTAATCTTATTATCCCAGTGCGACAAAAGTGAGGAAGTAGCGAGACCCATTCGATGAGGCCTATGGGTTGGTGACCACGAGGCCCTTAGTTGAGTCCTGACATTGTTTCCACTTACTTGTGTCAGGCTCCTCACTTTCATTTATTCTATCCGATCTCATTTGGTCAACTCTTGTTATTTTCCGACCCCGACGGTATTAGAACGTTCGAGTCCTCATTTTCACGCCCTTCGTGGTCCTTGGTCTTCTTTGGCCGATACCTTCATTTTTTGAAATGTCTAATCTTTTCCATTTCTTCCCTTTTTTAATAGGGGATGGTTGTCCAGTTGTTCTTGCTCTTCAAACAACAATCACCACCACCACCAACCACTCTGTTCGTTGAAAGTGCTTTACCGGAATCAATTTCACAGGTTAATTGCCTGATCTTTCAGTTGAATGGGCTTTAATCATTACGCTCGAAGTGTACTAAAGCAATTAGCGGAGTACATTAGCGTAATGCTGTCCATTTATTGGGTGACCAGTTCAAATCGGGAAATCAAAATCCGCTCTAATACAAGACTATGTTAATCTCACTGGCAAGTTGTGGAGTCAGATGTTATCAGGATTTCTCCTAGATTCCACTATGGATCAATAGAGGAGTGTCAGTCTACGAATCGCAAGATCGGGGATTCAAATCTGTCAGAGGTTGTTGGTTTTTTGAAGAGTGGTAAAAAATGTTCACAGTTTTTAGCCCTTCAGGCAAGCAACTCAGTGTTGAAAACATCCTAGGGGTATGAGCTACGAATTTTAGGTAATACAATATAATATATGAGAATATATTCTTCATAAAAGCAAAGTCACCTCCGTACAGGCCATGAAGGCCCTTGGAGGAGTGGAAGGTAAAGGCTTCCACCATTGTTAACCTCGGCACGTAATGGGGTAGAGTGGTTAGCTCTACGTCCGGCCGCCTTTGCCCCCAGGAATTAACCTGGTACTCATTTTTGGTGTAGGCTGAGTGAACCTCGGGGCCATATGCACCTCCGGAAGTGGAAATCTCGTTTCTTAAATTTTACGACTTCCTGACGGGGATTCGAACCCACGTCCTTCCGGGCGAACCGAGCACGCCTTTACCGCCTCGGCCAGGCAGCCCCTATATATTCTTCATCTATCCCTAAAAATTACAACCCTTTTCTTAATCATCGTTATCCAGTCGATTAGATTAACAGTTTGCCTTCTTCTACCACTACGAGCGCTAATGTGTCAGTGCAGAGTTTCACTTACATTCGGTGTGCACATTTTTTCAAAAAATCAAAAATGCCTGAGGGTACTGAACCAAGGAACACATTACAGAAAGGATTATGTAAATCAGTTAATTTGGCTAGGATTTGAATAAAAAGGAAAACGAGTAAAGAACGAAGCGAATTTAGGCTGTTTTCCGGAATTGCATTTGGGTCGGAAGAGATTTTCGAAGTTTATTTTTTAGTTTGGTAAAAATAATCAAGATTCAGAATTTTAAATCTTTCTGGACCGGGCGAGTTGGCCGTATGGTTAGGAGCGCACAGCTGTGAGCTCGCATCTGGGAGATAGTGGATTCGAACCTCACTGTCGGCAGCCTTGAAGATGGTTTTCCGTGGTTTCCCATTTTCACACCAGGCAAATGCGGGGGCTGTACCTTAATTAAGGCCACGGCCGCTTCCTTCCAATTTTTAGGTCTTTCCTGTCCCATCGTCGCCATAAGACCTATCTGTGTTGTTGCGACGTAAAGCAAGTAGCAAAAAAAAAAATAAAAAAAAATAAAAAAAATCAAAATAAAAAATCCATTATCTTTCTGGACCCTTTAGCTCTTCAAAGTTCGGTAAAATTGAGGAAATTGCTTACGTTTACGTTTTTCGTAGTATGGGGACCCCTACAGTGTCTGTTAAGAAATGTTTTCACCATTAAAAGAACTCCATTCTGCACTGCATATCGTGTAACGTCGGCATAACATAATATTGTTATTGGTTTTACCTCTCGCTAACTACTTTTGCGGTTTTCGGAGACACCCTGGAGCTGGAAGTTTGTCTCGTAGGAGTTATTTAGCGTGCCAGTAAATCTACCGACACGAGGCTCACGTATTTGAGTACCATCGAACTGAGCCGGCATCGAACCAGCCAACCTAAGCGGCCAGCCCTCTACCACCTGAGTTACTCACCTCGGCGGCGTATAAAATATCTCAGGTTAGAAATTTGGATTTCTTTTTCTTCTTTATCTGTTTACCCTCGAGGGTCGGTTTTTCCCTCGGACTCAGTGAGGGATCCCACCTCTACCGCCTCAAGGGGAGTGCCCTGGAGCGTCAGACTGTGGGTCGGGGGATACAACTGGAGAGGATGACCACTATCTCGCCCAGGCGGCCTCACCTGCTATGGTGAACAGGGGCCTTGCGGGGGGGGGGGGGGATTGGACGGGATTGACAAGGAAAATGGAAGGAAGCGGCCGTGGCCTTAAGTGAGGAACCATCCCGGTATTTGCCTGGAGGAGAAGTGGGAAACCACGGAAAAGCACTTCCAGGATGGCTCAGGTTGGAATCGAACCCACTTCTACTCAGTTGACCTCCCGAGGCTGAGTGGACCCGGTTCCAACCCTCGTACCACTTTTCAAATTTCGTAGCAGAGCCGGGAATCGAACCCGGACCTCCGTGGGTGGCAGCTAATCACACTAACCACTACGCCACGGAGGGGGACAAATTTGGATTTACCAGACAAAATTAATCTTTTTATTTAGTCTACGGCATTAGACCATGAAGAAAAACAACTATACATACAAACTACTATAAATATAAATAATAAAAATATTAAATATTCATAATAATAATTAAAACATACAAATAATAAAATACAGGAGTCAGACAGGGAGATGGTCTCTCCTGCATCCTGTTCAACTGTGTACTAGAGAAGATCATCAGGGAGTGGCCTACCACATTGTCATCAGAAGCAGTTTGAAGCTTGCTACAATAAAGACAACCTCAGTGTACCCTGTCTAGCCTTTGCTGATGATCTCACTCTACTGGCCAACAGCATGGAGGTGGCTACTCACCAGCTATAGAGACTCTACGGCAGGGCTGTCCAGCGTTCGTTTCTACGCGAGCACATTCACATAATAACTAAGGGTATGCGGGCGCCAGGTACGATTCCACTAATTCGACTACTGTTATCGGCACTACAACGACTATATAATAATAATAATAATAATAATAATAATAATAATAATAATAATAATAATAATAATAATAATAATAATAATAATAATAAATCTAGAATTAAAAATTATATGAAAATATATTTACTCACATAATTAATGTGAAATCTGGCACTGCATGCTCGCTGCAACTTGAGGAAAGTCTGGTGTGTAACTAGAACAGGCTGCTCTTAACGCGTCATCCAGGTGTAAGTCTGTCAGGCAGGATCGGTATTTGTTTTTTATGTTCATAGTCGAAAACGCGACTTCACAAAGATAGGTTGAACCAAAACAAGATTGCATCTTCAGAGCAACACTGCGGGTAATGGGATAATTTTTACCGTCCACCAGAGTCTAGAAATTGCCAAATGTTGCGTAGGAGGATTTCAAAGAAAGGTCTGACTGAAGGCTTAAAATTTCCATTTCTAATTCTTCAGGATTATATTTTTCGAATATTTTACACATCCTCCATCCAAGCTCACAAACGTCAACGGAAGCGAAGGGATTATTGACAAACATGATCACTGGTTCAAGCATTGAAAACTGGCTAAATATGCTACCAAATTCGGACCCAAGAGTTTCAAGATGTTTAGCAAGAGATGAAAAATCACGCTTGCCGCCATTTACTGTATCTGCCATAGATTTCAAATTTGGAAAATGTGAAAGGGAATTTCTATTTAAATGTAAAATCCATACCTCAAGTTTCTTTTCAAATGCATTGACAATAATTATCATACCTGAAATATTATGATCTTTTCCTTGCAATTCAAGATTTAACTCATTTAATTTTGAGGTGATGTCTGCCAAGAATGTTAATTCGATTAGCCAAGATATATCATCAAGTTCGTGATAATATTTCCCAGGAGATGATTTCATGAAGTCTCGTATCTCATCCAACAGGCAGCAAAACCGTTCGAGTGTTTTCCCCCTACTAAGCCACCTTACGTCTGTATGATGGATGACGTCACCATACTCCGAATCTGACATACTTAAAATATTTCTGAACAATCGATGACGAGTAGATGACTTATATAATTCACGATATGAATTACAATTTTCATGACATGATCGAACTTTAAAACCTTTGCGCATAAAGCTTCTTGGTGAATAATAAAATGATAAGAAATAATTTTTGGAAATGATTCATCCCTAGCGCAAAGAGAAAGAAATCCATTATTTCTACCAGTCATAGACGGTGCCCCATCTGTTGTTATAGCGACAAGCTTTGACAGTGGTAAGTTACTCTCTTTGGTGAATTTAACGAAAGCATTAAATATGTCTTCTCCCCTGGTACGTCCATGAAGTGGCAATAGCTTGACAAATTCTTCCTTTACTGTAAAATCATTAGAAACCATTCTAGATAATACACACAACTCAGCAGTGTCATACATATCAGCACTTTCATCAAACTGGAGTGAAAAATGTTCAAACGATTTCAAATCCTGATGTAATTGAGATTCCATATTATTAGAAATCTGTTCAACCCGCCTAGCAACAGTTTGGTGAGACAACTGAAGTTCTTTGATTGAAGATATCAATTCAGATTTATCTTTGTGAGATTCGAACAGAGATTCAGCGGCATTTGGCATAGCTTCTTTCACTACTTCCCCATCACTGAAAGCTTTTTTTCCTTTTAGCTAGGACGTAACAAACTTTGTAAGAAGGTATTGTCACGTACGCGTTTGCTGAATTGGCTTCTTAAATGCACATTGTTGCAATGCTAATTTAGATTTTAGATCTTTCACTTTGTGTTTTATTAGTTCAGAATTAACAGGAAATTCACTGTCAAATTTTTTGTGATTAGTCAAAAAATGTCGCTGTACATTACTTCTTTTAGGAGCAGACACGCTAGCATTACACAATAAACACACAGACTTTCCTTTTTCAATAAAGCAATACTGGTCCTCCCATCCAGTTAAAGTTATCATTTCTTTGCCTTTTAGCCGTGTTAAGAAGAGTTATGTTTAATGAAATATAACTGTTTATAAACTGAATAATTTACAGTTTAAATAGTAATGAAAAAAGAACACAAAACATGTTGAATGTACAACTTATCACAACACAAGGCACTCAAAACGTATTCCATAAGCCCTGCATAAGCTCAAGTAATACTGAATGTTCGCCTGAAAGCTAGGAACTGGGAACATTCCAATTGCAAGACTTGCATAAATCGTTTGTTCATTGTTTACGGTACAGCTTTGTTGGGATTAAAGTTACTTTGTGGGCAAATTGGGTGTCCCATTGGCGTCCTGGTGAAACTCTGTCATGGTAGGTAGTTTATGGCATTGCAATCAAGTGAATCATAAGGAAGCGGTTCTGTTTGGCAGAATAAATATGCTGCTATATTTGGCTCCGTGAGTAGAGAGAGCCTTTATACCTGGCGTTAGCCCCCCCCCCCCTCTCCCACAGTGAGAGGTTTGTTACCGTCAGTAAAATCAGACTTCGAGGAACTACAGATCCCATTATACTACAAACCACAGAGCACCGATTTCAGCGCCGACAGGCCATCCTACAGGGAGTCTTCCCACTGTCCCTCACAAGCAAAAAGAGTGCATGGACCACCAGACCTATGTGGACGGTACACAGCCAGAAAATGAGAGCAAACTGGGCCAAGAAAAAGCAGAAGACCATAGCTAAGAGTTAAGACGAGCCCCTTGGTCCCTAGTATGTCAAAAAGAACCATAAAAAGTAAAAAGATACAAATAATCCTGTACATGTTAATGGTATGCCACAAAAGAAAACAATGTTCGAGCCTAACGTCCAGTCTATTCTCCACTCAAGGCTCGATGGTATAGCACTGGAAAAAAGTCTATCAGCTGCAGACTGACCAACGGACGTCCACTTTCTCTGCCATCCGGTAGAATAAAATGGAACGACGAAATAGACACAGCCAGCCACACTGCGACCGATTAAAATGTATTCATGCGGTAGCTGACGCCATACGATTATTATTATTATTATTATTATTATTATTATTATTATTATTATTATTATTATTACTTATAAAAAATTGCGAATTGACTACCAAGGATCACGCGACGATTACATTTTTTCTTCGTCTGAAGTTTCCTCTTCCTCCAGAATTCCTTCATATGGGCGCTATGTTGTTTCTTTTGTTGATCCGTCCAGGCTCTTTCCGTCCTTGCAGTTCTTTCCACCGGGCGAGTTGGCCGTGCGGTTAGGAGCGCGCAGCTGTGAGCTCGCATCCGGGAGATGGTGGGTTCGAACCCCACTGTCGGCAGCCCTGAAGATGATTTTCCGTGGTTTCCCATTTTCACGCCAGGCAAATGCTGGGGCTGTACCTTAATTAAGGCCACGGCCGCCTCCTTCCCATTCCTAGGTCTTCCCTCTTCCATCGTCGCCATAAGACCTATCTGTGTCGGTGCGACATAAAACAAATAGCAAAAAACTAAACAAACAAAAACAAAAAAACAAAACAAACCCGCAGTTCTTTCGACTTGAAACTCTTCCAGATTTTGAATCATGGTCCGAAATGTTTTCCTGTCTAACAGAACTTCCTGGATATTATTATTATTATTATTATTATTATTATTATTATTATTATTATTATTAGTGTGTTTTGCAGCTTTTCGCTTCCACCTTACTCAAGCATTGTGGAGAAAATGTAGTATCTTCAACTGAAGAATGGGTACAAGGATTCGAGCTCTGAAACAATACAGCTACGCTGGTGAGCTATCTGGATGCAGAGAAAGTTGGTGATGCGTTTGCCTTTGACATCGTATGAAACAAACGTGAAGACCAGATGTTTTTCCAACTATCTGTTGAAAAATTATATTGGCGAGGATGTGTCTTTTCCTCGTATTGTATGGATTCAGAATACCTTTCGTCTGGTTAGACGACGAATAGTTGTGAATTGTTCCAAGTAAAATTTTCAACTAGCTTTTACAATCACATCCCAATATTTGTGTGTTTATGGATGCAATACAGAAATTAAAAAGGGGATAGTTATACGGAGCTCAGTAACACTGAAGAAGACATTCGACACTCAGTTCCTATGTCGGGTAAGAAATTTTGAAAAGCCCTATAGAAGTACAAGGTCAGGGAAATAAGACATACCACTACAAGAAAAACAGAGTAGTAGATGCTTGAGAAAAGCGTGAAAATGTGTTTTAAAATTAGCTTTACGTCGCACCGATACATATAGACCTCATGACGACGGTGGGATAGGAAAGGGCTAGGAGCGGGAAGGAAGTGGCTATGGCCTTAATTAAGGTACAGCTCCAGCATTTACCTTGTGTGAAAATTGGAAACCATGGAAAACCGTGTTCAGGGCTGCCGACAGTGGGGTTGGAATCCACTCTCTCCCGCATACAAGCTCACAGCTGCGCGTCCCTAACCGCACGGCCAACTCACGCTGTGTTAATATTATTATTGATGAATTTGTAATTTTTGATTAAATAAGTGATTTAAGAAGTTACAGATGAACTGAGCAGCAATTGAAAAACTGAAAATGTTGACTGTACTGCATGACATGAAAAATATAACATGCGTACAGTACAATGGCAGCATTGTCTCTAAAGTCCAAGCCTGCAAAAAATATGTGAAATAAACCATTGCATATGAACTACTCCAGTTTTAAAACTTAAAAGCATGGTAATCCCCCAGTTTTTTCATTTTCAAATATGATAACCCTATCCGCAAAATCCAAATCCCATGGCACAACAGCCCTGAAGGGCCATGGCCTACCAAGCGACCACTGCTCAGCCCGAAGACCTGCAGATTATAAGGTGTCGTGTGCTCAGCACGACGAACCCTCTCAGCCGTTATTCTCGGCTGTTTAAACCGGGGCAGCCATCTTACTGTCAGATAGCTCCTCAATTGTAATCACACAGGCTGAGTGGATCTCGAACCAGTCCTCAGATCCAGGTAAAAATCCTTGGCCTGCCCGGGAATCGAATCCGGAGCCTCCGTGTAAGAGGCAGGTACGTTGCCCGTAATCCGCAACCCTATCCATATGCAGCTAAATTCCCCGACCGGGCCGAGAATTCCAATATCTGGAAATTCAGCACTTCAGTGCCAACCGACTGCAATAAGATTGTAATAATAATAATAATAATAATAATAATAATAATAATAATAATAATAATAATAATAATAATAATAATAATGTCATTGGTTTTACGTCCCATTAACTACTTTTACGGTTTTCGGAGACGCCGAGGTGCTGGAATTTAGTCCCGCGGGGGTTCTTTTACGTGGGAGTAAATCTACTGACACGAGGCTAACGTATCTGAGCACCTTCATATACCACCGGACTGAGCCAGGATCGAATCTGCCAAGTGTGGGTCAGAAGGCCAGCGTCTAAACCGTCTGAGCCACTCAGCCAGACCAGTGAGATTTGATCCTACTCCTTAAGCATAGAAGGCGAGTTTCCATCCAACTAAAATTGACTACGCAGCAGATCGTGCCTGATTTTAATTCCAGGATTGTTGTAGAATTATATTTCGGCAGAAAAAAATAAAGGTTTCATCGTTCTGAAATTATAGACGTCTATTTCCAGCTAATGGTGTCTAGTTTCTGGAAAGGAACCTACGTCATTAGATCATAAGAACAAGCGATAAGACTCCCTCGTGTCTTTTACACCTCTTCTTGTAATAACCCGCGTTGCAGCTGCACTTTACAACTTTAGGCTTCTTAGAAGTTACAATATTCCAGAGAGTAAATAAATCAACACGCGTTGCTCAATGAGATTTGCCAACTGCACGTCACAAATCCCGCGTTATTTATCGCCGGCGGCGTCGCTAAGATATGCTAAGACACAAGAAACTGAGTCTCACATACCTTCGTCTTTGTTTCTTCCTCCTCCTTCGCACTCATTACACATGAAGGAAATGTCACCATGAGGATCATCTAGAAACACTCCTTGTCTGCCTCCATATGCCCAAGGTGCAAGCCTGCTTTACGTCGCACCGACACAGATAGGTCTTATGGCGACGACGGGACAGGAAAGGCCTAGGAGTGTGAAGGAAGCGGCCGTGGCCTTAATTAAGGTACAACCCCAGCATTTTCCTGGCGTGAAAATGGGAAACCACGGAAAACCATTTTCAGGGCTGCCGACAGTGGGGTTAAAACCTACTATCTCCCGAATACTGGAGAACGTTTACTACTTTTCTTCATAAATTAGAGAGGATAATAAAAAGTTAATTTATGCTCCTGATTCTTAGTGGTGAACAGTGAGTTCAGAAGAAAAAAGCCGGAGTATTTCCTTTTAGCAATTAAATTAATCTCCCAGTATCTGGAGGCATTGTGAATTGGAATTGCTTATAGTCCAGTCATTTTTAGCGTGAACTTCTAACATGAAAGGCAAGCCAGCATAATCGCCGTTCTAGCGATTTCGGTGTCCGTTTGAGATGAACGAGACAGCAACATACCCGATCCGACGTCTTCGTCCAGCAGTGAAATCCCCTACCAGTTAGGCAAGCCTGTATAACACTTTGGGACCTCGGATGCTTAACCCCGTTTTGATGTCGCGCACGCGACTCCCGTAGCTGCTTAGACTCAGATTACTACATACAGTAGAATTTGGTTAATTCGAACTTGAACGGGCCAATTACTCTCTCTCTCTCTCTCTCTCTCTTGCTCACTGAGCGAGTTCGCCGTGCAGTTAGGGGCGTGCAGCTGTCAGCTTACATTCGGGAGATAGCAGGTTCGAACCCCACCGTCGGCAGGCCTGAATATAGTTTTCCATGGTTTCCCAGTTTTACACTAGGCAAATGGTGGGGCTGTATGTTAATTAAGGCCACGTCTTCTTCCTTCCCTCTCCTAGCCCTTTCCTATCCCATCGTCGCCATAAAATCTATCTGTATCGGTGCGACGTGAAGCAACTTGTAAAAAAGCAATAAAACAAAGCACTGTTACTCCAGCTCACTTTTTCTTCACCACATATCACTAATAACATCCTTCCTTACAATGCTAATACGTATAAAATAAGTTGTGGTGCTAAAATAAGTAAATTTACCAAAATAATAATGGAATTGCAATTTTGTACTGTAAACAGCGGAGTGAGAAAAATGTGTACAAAACTGGGTAGAGAGTTACTATTAAATGCGAATAGTTAATTTGAGACTAGGGATGAATTTCGTAAGGACAGCGTATCAGTAGCAGAGTGAGGGTTACTGGGTAGGAGTGAGAGAACTAAGCAACAAAGAAAGTGGGTAGTACTGAGGAACGGATTGTATAAAGAAATGGCAGGACGTTATTTAAGAAGGTGGTCAAAAAAGACAAACAGTATGGACAGAACAGCAACAAATATTGACAGAATTTTGTAAAGTAAGTATAAAAGATAATAATGTCTTAAATGTATAAAAACCAATAAAACCAAACCCCACGGCACTTAACGCCCTTGAGAGGGCCTTGGTCTGCCCAGCGACCGCTGCTCAGCCCGAAGGCCTGCAGATTACGAGGGGTCGTGTGATCAGCCGTTATTCTGGGCTTTCGAGACCGGGGCCGCCATCTCACCGACAGATAGCTCCTCAATTATAATCACGTAGGCTGAGTGGACCTCGAACCAGCCCTCAGGTCGAGAGAAAAATCCCTGACCTGGCCGGGAATCGAACCCAGGGCCTCCAGGCGAGAGGCAGGCAGGCTATCTCTACACTACGGTGGCCGGCTCTTAAATGTATACTGATATGATAATTGGGTGTTCGAGTAGAGCATATAAGAATAATGCTATAAAAAGAAAATTAACGACAACGTTACTAAGTAATGTCATTCTCTCGAAAATAAAACTTTTCTCCACCATCCTGACTGCACAGCAAGCCTAGTCGGAAGTCTATGCTTTTTATAGAATGAAGACATGGAAGCATTGTGCTAGTTTTTTAACGTCGCACTAACACATCGAAGGTAGCTCGCTCTATTAGAATTTGTATTTATTTTAGAAAATTACAAAATTTCAGAATACAACTAGAGCAATTAGAATGTCAATGGTGTTTACAATTTTCGAACTGCGATAGCTCGTTGGCGTAATTGTACTAGAATCCTGAAGAAAACACCAATGTTTTGGCACTCTGATGTGTCATAGCAAAGTCTGGCTCGGTGGGAAAAGCAACGGGGAACTGCCTCACTCTTCGTTTCTCCTATACGCCTCCTCAGAGACGTCAAAGCCATTCAAGACAGCCAATGGTGGGGCTGTTGAGGATTCAACCAACCTTCGGACTGAGTACTCAACATACATACATACATACATACATACATACATACATACATACATACATACATACATACATACATTTCACACTTAGAAGTATTGTTACCGTACCACCAAATCAGTGTGGATATATCAGAGGATGTAGTACCCCAGATGCTATCCATGCCACACGCTTGATGATGGAGAGGCACGGGGAAGAAGAAGGGTCAGGGAAGAAAACCCTAGGTAAATCAACTTCCTTCAGAACTCAGAAAAAAAAATGTAAAAACATTACTAGATTAACAAATAAATTTACAAAATGACATGCTTTGAATAACTGAAGTTCGAAATGTAGTAAACTGAAATAAGCTTGGCTCGATGCCCAGTATATCCCCATTATCACGATTATTTCAAAAAGTTGACTTCTTTTTACCCTCCTGACCCTTCATATGGTGAACACTTCGCAGTCAGGGAGTTCCAGATGTATATGTAGGATAGAGCCAACATTTTTACCGTAACGTCACAAGCGTGATTCCATGTCCGACTAGGCTTTCACCGTACTTTTAATATCAAATTTGGCGTTCTTTAAGATTTATCCCTCTCGCCCCTACCATTAAACATTTGCATAAATACAGCGAAAGACTGACATTCATTCCTCTCATCCCTGGACATTTCTCTGATTCCTTGGTTGAACGGCCAGGGTCCCGGGTTCGATTCCCGGCCGGGTCGGGGTTTTTAATCGCATCTGATTAATTCTTCTGACTCGGGGACTGGGTATTTGCGTTTGTCCCAACAATCTCCTCTTCATATTCAGAAATATACCTCACCACCAACGGCCGAGAGGATTCGTCGTGCTGACCACACGACACTTCGTAATCTGCAGGCCTACGGGTTGAGTAGCGGTCGCTTGGTAGGCCAAGGCCCTCACGGGCTATAGTGCCATGGGGTTTGGTTTGGTTTGGTTTTTAAGGGTGTATTCTGCCCGAAGGCAGGACCTCCGCAGAGGTGTGCCTGAGCCGGAGTTTACGTACGGTAGGTTGGCCAAATCCTTTACGCTCCGCCATTCCCTTAGTCCCCACCAACAGCGCGTGGCAACCCATCCGAATCTTGACCACGCCCAATGTTGCTTAACTTCGGAGATCTCACGGGATCCGGTGTTTCAATACGGCCACGTCCGGTAGCCTTGTTGAATTATGGAATTATATTACTTTTTGCTTGATGAATAACAGGAATTTTACTTTCAAAAGAATGGAAATACTGTCATATCCATCCAAAGAATTATAAATCGTAGCTTGTATGCTTAAACCCTGTACCTTTGTAGATTGTAACAAAAAAATTATAACGTGTCAGTTTTCTTTTAATGAATAAATATAAGAATATAAAACTTACTGTTTATATCGAGCGCAGTATAAATCAATCTGGAATATTTTGAAAAAGTCAGCGTTATTTTTGCAATAATAGCGCTTTGTTTTAAACACTACACCCCAATCAGCATTTCACTGAATAGTGGAGGAAAGCTTCGTAATCACTAGTGAACGTCGATGCTCCCTCCCTTCCCTAGAAAGTGTGTTCGCTCTCTCGCTTCGATGTGACGTACGCCTTTTGGGTAAGCTGCCCGCATTTCCGTCACGCCAGCCCGGCCGCACTGGGCTAGCCTCATCGGGCGCCTAGCTGAGCACCTCTGATCTAGAATGTTTCTCCCGAACCAATACAGTATCGTGATGACCATCTACGGTCAGACCTTACATGAAGTCACTCATCTGAAATATTTTAAATATCTGGTCAAGTGAAGATAGATAACTAGTGTCCTCTGCGAGAAAAATATGCTGGATTACCTGAATGCTTTTTTTTTACAAGTTGCATTACGTCAGATCCACACATATAGGCCTTATGTCGACGATAGGATAGGAAAGGACTAGGAGTGGGAAGGAAGCGGCCGTGCCATTGATTAAGGTACAGCCCCATCATTTGTCTGGTGTGAAAATTAGAAGCCACGGAAAACCATCTTCACGCCTGCCGATAGTGGGGTTCGAATCCACTACCTCCCGAATGCAAGCTCACAGCTGAATACTAAAATGTATAAGACAGTGATAAGACCAACTGCTCTCTATGGTGTGGAATATCGTCTTTTGACGAGGAAACATGGCATGTTATGGTGATGAGAATGTTACAGTGGTCATTGGGACCGACTCTTTTGGACCATGCCAGAAATGAATATGTGCGGCGTAGACCTGGTGTTGCCCCAATCATGAGCAAAACGACGAAGGCTCGATTCCGATTGTATAGTCATGCCATGCGAAGCAACAATAATTCCACGATGGACACGGTCCTACAATTTGACCCAGGGCTAGGAAGCCGCCGATCACAAGAGAGACCACCGAAGCTCGGTGGATGGAAAACATCGTGGAAGACATGCGTCCTGTGGATTGTATGACATCCTACACCGGACCAAAAGGCGAAAGTTTAGTAAAACGTAGGACTCCATCTAATGCGAAAATGCTGAGAGAGACTCTGTTTTGTACAACATAACGGTACAATTACTGGAAATCGGTTCAACCCTTAAGTGCATAGTGTTGTCATGAGGGAACACATTACTTTTCACCTATGTAAGTGATTACAAATTGTGGACAGAGGTAGTTTTACGGCACACCTTCAACTGTACAGTCAATCAAAACACATATGACAGTGATGACTTGTTGTTCTTACGTAACAGGCGACGAAACACTACCGTCACATTACCACAGGCTTTAGGAGTACCTCTGGCTCAACCTGAATGACATTACCGACCTACGGTCGTGCAAGTGTACTTGCGCCTTGCAATTCTTACCCATGGCCAGTAGGCAGTAATGATTGTTCTTTGAATGATAAAAACTTAACCTAAAATCGCAAAAAAATCTATATATATAAAATAATTTGTCCTGACTGACGGACTGACTGACTGACTGACTGACTGACTGACTGACTGATTCGTCATCGCCGAGCCAAAACTACTGGACATAAAGAAATGAAATTTTGGACATAGATTCATACTAAGATGTCAGTGCCCGCTAAGAGAGGATTTTTGGATATTCCTTTGCTAAGAGGGTGAAAAGGGGGTTGAAAGTTTAAAATTAGTGTATCTATATCTCAAAACTGTAAAAGTTTACAGGCGTAAAAAAAGGTATTTCAAATCTTCTTTAAAAATAAGGAAACACGTATTTTTTTGTTTTCAGAAAATCCCAATAGGAGGGGTGAAAAACGGTGAAAAAGGGGTTGAATGCCTTTAATCAGGATACCGGTACTTATATCTCAGAAAGTGAAGATATTACAGACCTGAAAATTGGTACTTTTGATCTCTTTTAAAAATGAAGAAACACGTATTTGTTTGTTTTTGGAAAATCCAATTAATGGGAGAGTGAAAAGGGGGGGGAGAAGTTTTAAAATGAGTGCATCTATATCTCAAAACTTTGAAAGTTTACAGATGTAAAAATTGGTATTTAGAATCTTCATTAAAAATAAAGAAACACGTATTTTTTTGTTTTCGTAAAATCCCAATAGGTGGGGTGAAAAGGGGTGAAAAATGGGTTGAATGCCTTTAATGAGGATACTTATATCTCAGAAACTGAAGTTATTACAGACCTGAAAATTGGTGTTTGGGTTCACCTTTAAAAATAAAATACGTATTTTTTGTTTTTTTGAAAATCCAATTAATGGGGGCTGGGTGAAAAGGGGGTGAATTTTTAAAATGAGTGTATCTATATCTCAAAACTTTTAAAGTTTATAGTTGTAAAAATTAGTATTTAGAATCTCCTTTAAAAATAAAGAAACACGTATTTTTTCGGAAAATCCCAATGAGAAGGGTGGAAAAGGGGGAAAAAGGGGTTGAATGGCTTTAATGAGACTACTTATATTTCAGAACCTGAAGATATTACAGACCTGAAAATTGGTATTTGGGATCTACTTTAAAAATAAAGAAGCAGGCATTTTTTCGTTTTTGGAAAATCCAAATAATGGGGGTTGAAAAGGGGGTGAATTTTTAAAATGAGTGTGTCTACATCTTAAAACTTTAAAAGTTTACAGATGTAAAAATTGGTATTTAGAATCTCCTTTAAAAATAAAGGAACACGTATTTTTTGTTTTCTCTAAATCCCAATAGGAGGGGTGTCAAAGGGTTGAATGCCTTTAATGAAGATACATATATCTCAGAAACTGAAGATATTACAGAACTGAAAATTTGTATATGGGATCTCCTTTAAAAATAAAGAAACGCGTATTTTTTGTTTTTGGAAAATCCAATTAATGGCGGTTAAACAGGAGTGACAAATTGGGGTGAATTTTTCGAAAGACTATATCTACAGAATATCTGAGAAAGGTAAAATGTTACAGACGTAAAAATGGCTATTTGTAATTTCCTGTAAATGTAAAGAAACATAGGTGATTTATTTTTGGAAACTCCCCTTAAGGGGAAATAAAAAGGGGTGAAATTTTAAAATGAGAATTTCTGCGGTATGTATAAAAAAACTTAACATGTTACAGAAGTGAAAATGGTATTTTTTATCTGTATTAAAAATAAAGAAAGATGTATTTTTAGTTTTCGGAAATACCACTTGGGTGGAGGGGGGTAAAAGTGACTGAAAATGGTGTTGATTTCTTTTAATTAGGCTACTGATATCTCAAAAATGAAGATGTTACAGACGTGAAATTCGATATTTGGAATCTGCTTTAAGCGTAAAGAAACACGTATTTTCGGAAAATCCAATGAAGGGCGGGGTGAAAGAATTGAAAAATTAATTGACTTAATTGTATGAGAAAACATACATCTAATAAAGTTGTTACAGACGTGAAAATTGGTATTTGGATTTCCTTCAAAAACGCGTTGGGGGCGGGGGGCATCTTGCGGGGCGGGAGTGAAAAGGAGTCGAATTCCTTTCACGAGGACACATAAATCAAAAACTGAAAGAGTCGTGATAATTGGTATTTAGAAGATCCTTTACTATTAAAGAAACAAGTAATTTTTTTGCCGGAAAATTCACTTGGGGAGGGGGAGGGGGGAGTGTGAAAGGAAGTGAAAAAAATATTTTTATGGGGATGCTCATATCTCAAAACTGAAGGTAATAGACGTGAACATTTGTGTTTTGAATCTCCTTTAAACATAAAGAAACACGCCTTCTTTTAATTTTTCTTTGGGGGCGGGGGTGTAAATAAACTTAACGGCGGTGGGGTGTAAAAGGAGGTGAGACCAATTGATTTTACTGTTCATAATGTACTTATAAGGAGCCTCCGTTGCTCAGGTGGCAGCGCGCCCGCCTCTCACAGCTGGGTTCCGTGGTTCAAATCCCAGTCACTCCATGTGATATTCGTGCTGGACAAATCGGAGGCGGGACAGGTTTTTCTCCGGATATTCCGGTTTACCCTGTCATCATTCATTCCAGCAATACTGTCCAATATTTAATTTCATTTGTCATTCATCGCTCATTGCCCCGAGAGGAGTGCTTCGGCAGCCAGCACAATTCCTACTATCGCCGCAGTATGGGGCTTTATTCATTCCATTCCTGACCCTGTCGAATGACTGGAAACAGGCTGTAGATTTTCGATGTACTTATTTTGATCATAAACCGATCATTTTTAATCTTTCCTGGGTTCGATTTCAACAGCCATCTTTTCCTTCGGAGAACGTTCTTAGATTACAGTAGACTCTCCTGGCATATACATAAAAATTTAAACACATTTGAAATAAACGACAGGAATGAGATTGACCGTCAAATTGTTCACCTCTATAATAAGGTCAATAATGCACGGAAGTATGTCATTCGTATCGCCAGAAATCCCGCACACTTGCCTACGAGCGACAATGGTGCTGGTCACATTGTCAACAATGACAATAGCAGCAGATGCAATTTACCGCCAAGTAGCGGTCTTGCATCTTGCTGTGGGGTCCAGAACATCTAATAATAATAATAATAATAATAATAATAATAATAATAATAATGTTCTGGACCGTCGTCAAATTGTGCTGACCGCGCTGGAAACGGGTCCTGGCCTGGTAATGACTACGAATACAGTCCAGCCGCGGTTTCAGTACCGCCAAGGCACCCAAGATGACACCACGCCGAATCTCCTTCAGGATTTGATTCATACTAAAAATGCTTATAGGAAAAGATAGCAAAGATTTAGGGACCCAACTGATTGCGAGGAATGCCTAGACCTACGTCAGGAAGTACGAAATCGATTGCTGCAAAGAAAGATTGAAAAATCTGAGGAACTTTGCCGTAATCTCTCAGAAAACGAGCCAAATCGCGAATTTCGGACGATTATATATAAAACGTTAAGCATTCAATTATAAGTTTCAGTATAATACCGTAGCGAAGCACGGGTATCTTGCTAATCGTTTATATACTCCATCATGGCAAACCACATCACATAAGAGTGTTAAGTTATTAGCTCCAGTTAAGAACTGTTGGTAAATCTAAGACACTGAACGCTAGTTGAAGTTTACAGCTTGAATGTTCCGTCACCATACGCAAACGAAAAATAATTCATAATAATTCACCCGGGATCCACAGCTGTAAAAATGAGGGGATTTCTTATTTAAAGGAAATAGGAATCCATACTTTATTTACCAGCTGAGAGGACCTAGAGTATGAGCAGAGAAGTGATTTGAAGCGGGCCTCTACACAGAACCGTGGCCCACAATTAGAGCTGATTAAATAAAAGAAGTTGGGAGGGGCTCCCGCTCTGAATGTTTCACGCAGGTCATGCCTCTAGGACTCCCTCCAGTGCCCCTCGAAGTCTCGCCACTTGCATTTGGAATGTGAAACAGACATATCACCAGTCATTTGCCATCTCACATTCTTATTTGCGGCGCGTAACACTGACAGTGAGTAATGCCCCGTCTTAGCTCGCCTAGTTCCGAGAACTGTCGCCTTGACTCGGCGTGTCACTCAAGTTAATCATTCCCTCAGTTGTAATAATAATGAATGTACGTTCATTTCTATGACCCACATCTCCTGAGGCGATAAAGGAAGAGAAGTACCCCATCTAGACTTGGACATTAGGGGCCTAGAAAAGTAAACTCGTGTCCTCATCCCGAGTTTGTGCAGCTCTTTTCAGGTACACCCCCGATGGAGGTGAGCTGCATGTGCCATTTCAACCACATACCAGCCCTCCTGACAGTACCGGGATTCGAAGCCAGATCCTCGATGACGGCAGCTAATAACACTAACCGTTACGATACGCAGGCGGATGGGGACCTGGTCATTGCCTTCGTCTAAGTCAGGGGCCACTGATCAGATCACGTATTCTGAGTTGAATTATAATTAAGGTTCGGATGTTAAGGAAAAGTCATATTTCTTTCCTTGGGCCATTTTACCTGAAATGTGAAGAATAACTCTGAATGATGGGTCCCTGACTACGTTTAAAGCAATTTTATGTTGTATATAAATCCATGTCCGCCTCTGTGGTGTAGTGGTTAGTGTGATTAGCTGCCACTCTCCGAGGCTCCGGGTTCGATTCCCGTCTTTGCCACGAAATTTGAAAAGTGGTACGAGGGCTGGAATGGGGTCCACTCAGCCCGGGAAGTCAACTGAGTAGAGGTTGGTTCGATTCCCACCTCAGCCATCCCCGAAGTGGTTTTCCGTCGTTTCCTACTTCTCCTTCCAGCAAATGCCTGGATGGTACCTAACTTAAGGCCACGGCCGCTTCCTTCTATCTTCCTTGTCTGTCCCTTCCAATCTTCCCATCCCGCCCCCCAGCAAGGCCCCTATTCAGCATACAAGGTGAAGCCACCTGGGCTAGGTACTGGTCCTCCTCTCTAGTTGTATCCCCGACCCAAAATCTCACGCTCCAGGACACTGCCTTTGAGGCGGTAGAGGTGGGATCCCTCGCTGAGTCCGAGAGAGAAACAAACTCTGGAGGGTAAACAGATTAAGAAAGGATATAAATGCATATTTCGGCCATTTTTATTGCTTTGGTCATATCTCGCTTATTTTAGAGGTAAAAGTTCATATTCTATTGTATTTTGAGCATTTTTGTTGAAACTGAGGCGTCGCTTTTAACAAGGTACATGTTATCTGCGTCGAGTTTCGAACACAGGATTTCCAAATGCTGTAGTAGATGTATGTTTCTTTCTTCTCCCGAAACAGATAGGTAGCAAGTTTAGAAGACATGACTCCGAAAAAGAGAAAAGAGCTGATACCAAAAAGCATGCTAACACTTCGTTTTTTTTAAAGGAGAATAGAGTGAGAACCGCGTCTTATTGTTAGGGCTATGGTAATGAATGCATGCACGCATGAATGAATTAATGTATAAAGTTTCAACGTACCTCTGTCAGTTCGCATGATAAAATGTGTCTGCTGTATTATTAGTAATCACTTTTTGGCACGTTTAACGTCAATAATACTCTAATACTTGCTACCTACCCCTAACTGCTTAAGTCATATTTTTTAGGTCATATTTAGTTAGTTTTTATGGCATATTTTGTAATTCTTTTGGTCATGAGGGGCTGCCTGGCCGAGGCGGTAAAGGCGTGCTCGGTTCGCCCGGAAGGAATTCCCGCCAGGAAGTCGTAAAATTTAAGAAATTAGATTTCCACTTTCGGAAGTGCACATGGCCCTGATGTTCACTCAGCCTATACCAAAAATGAGTACTAGGTTAATTCCTAGGGGCAAAGGCGCTCGAGCGTAGAGTTATCACGTGCCGAGGATACAGATAGTGGAAGCCTTTACCTTCCACCCTTCCAAGTGCCTTTATGGTCTGTACGGAGATGACATTGCTTTGTTTTGCTTTGGTCATGAACTTCCGAACTCTAATTATAATTATGGTAAGGTGGCTAGTTCTTTTCGACTCCCCTTCTAGCCAATAGGCCTTCTGAGCTCAAGTTGGCGGGTTCGATCCCAACTCATTCCGGTGATATTTGAAAGTGCTCAAATACATCAGTTTCGTGTCAGTAGAGTTACAGGCACGAAGAGGAACTCCCGTGAGACAAAATTCCGGCATCTCGGTAGTCATTGTGACGTAAAGTTAATAACATTACTCTAGCCAACAACATGTGGGCTACCCATGCAAGTGGTGATCAGTAGCGGCTGGTGGGCATCACACGTGCATAGGTGCTCATAGGTTTCATTTTTTGCCCTATCCAGATCTGATGATACTCTTTAAACAAGCATTTCTTCAGACATGGCAGCGTTCAGTGGTTCTAGATTCATATCTCCTTGCGCTCGTATGTGCCATATGCCGCGCAGGGAGAGAAGTGACATGCGCCAATTAGTGAGCATGCAAATCTGTAGCATGCGTACGCGCCATCTGAAACTTTTCTTGTAGTGAGTCTGTGGCACGCTTCCCTCGCCTGGTGCCATCTGTAAAAGTTTTTGTTTCTTTTCACAATTGGCTTTTCGGTGACGGAAGGATGGGAAAGGGCTAGGATTGGGAAAGTAGCGGCCGTGTCCTTAATTAAGCTACGGCCCCAGCGTTCACCTGTGTGAAAATGGGAAACCGTGGAAAACCATCTTCAGGGCTGCCGACGGTGGGATTTAAACCCACTAGCTCCCGAATGCAAGCACACAGCTGCGCGCCTCTAACCGCATGGCCATTTCGCTTGGTCACTGTGTCTATCTGAAGTTTACTACAAATTAATCACTTAGTTCGATTTGTAAGGGCGAAACCTTAAAAAGACTGACATTTTACACTTTCTACCTATGCGACAGAAAAAGAGTAACACTTGTGAAGCCATTGTATTAATAAATCTATGCTACTAAGACAGAACCCGATAACTAACAAATTCCAATTGTATGTTTAAGAAGTTCCAACGTTCCGCCACTTTAAAAATCTTACTATTTTTCTTAGATTAAGGTAACATTAATTTATTTTAAAATGAGTCGGTAGAAGTTTCGTTTTTCATAGAAAACATCTTCTACCATGATCTTGATTTACTGTTGAAATATGCACAAAAACACAGGTTACTTACGCAAATTTTTGTGACATTCAACACTTGATGTGAATGGAAAGGGAGAATTTTCTTGTCAGATGAAATGGACTGATTGTATTCGAGATGGAAAGCAACTTCGTATGTTGTTGTGTCCAAATCACCTGACTGACTCACGCCAGGCCTCCTATTGCGCTCAAAGCTGCTTTCCTCCTAGAGTTGTAGTTTTTAATATGAATGGTCAATTGTGTATTACTTATGTAACCTGTGTTTTTTAAAATATATTTTTAACTGTAAATCAAGATCACGGCTAAAGATGTTTTCTATGAAAAACGAAACATGTACCGACTAATTTTAAAATAAATTAATGCTATTTTAATCTACGAAAAATAATATTTTAAAGTCGTGGATAGGTGGAACTTTAGAAATCCTAGAAGTTGGAATTTGTTATATATATAATAATTCCACCACGGACCAAGATGAAATTCATTACTTGTAATAGAACCCCATATGTCAAAAAATCGAATTTTCGGTTTTAATGTCAGTATGGTAGATTTTACGACAGAGAGTATGATGGCAAAACCCGATATTATTCTGGTGCCCGTAGAATACGCTATTCCCAAAATAAAGATTACGATATATCATTAGTTATATATTGAGGTAACCGAGTGATTTGTTCTCTGAACTTGCTGAATAATTAAGAATAAAACTTGTTCCTTCCTTTTATTACTGTATGCTACTTCAATTTAGAGGTCATTCAAGTACAATAGCAATTTCAGCGAGTTCACCAACTTTCAAAGCGCCTCCTGAAAAAAACAAGTCGTCTGCCATATCGGGTTTTGCCTTCGTATCACAGATTTTTAAGGTTGATACCTTAAGAAAACTGAAATTCTACACTTTCCAGCTAAGCTGGCAGAAAAAGAGTAACGTTAGTGAAGTAACTGTATTAATAAATATCATCAAGATATCATCCAGATTAGTGTAAGGCAGTCTCACGACAATTAATTTGGTGAAGTAGGCTACTCACCAGCCCGTTTTGCACGTGAGTGAAAATATTTCAAGTCCTTCCGCACTCAAGAGTCGTCATTTTTGAAAGCGTGTTGTGTGCGACTCATACCTGCATTTATCATTATCTAACCATGATATTAGGAGCGTCTATGATATCACCACTAAAGGATCTGTTAGAGTTGGCCCGACCAATTTAATTTTTGAACTATATCCCTTCCAAAAACGGGAATAATAAACCAGCAGTGTAGCCAGGATTGATGAATGTCGTATGACTTTTAGTGCCGGGATATCTCAGGACGGGTTCGGCTCGCCAGGTGCAGGTCTTTCTATTTGACTCCCGTAGGCGACCTGCGCGTCGTGATGAGGATGAAATGATGATGAAGACAACACATACATCCAGCCCCCATGCCATTGGAATTAACCAATTAAGGCTAAAATCCCCAACCCGGCCGGGAATCGAACCCGGGGCCCTCTGAACCGAAGGTCAGTACGCTGACCGTTCAGCCAACGAGTCGTACAGGATTGATGAAACATAATGAAGGCGCTTGTGCGTGTGTGGTGCGCGCATGCATGAGTGTCATTATAAGGGCACTGTTACAAATGAATTATATTCAGATTGCAGTACATTACAAAATCTTACATGACAGTACAGAACAAGAACAATATGATCAAGGTCAACAGTTTTACAGTGAATGTTATGTTCAGATTACAATCTAAAATCCGACATTAGAGGCTTCTCACAGGATAGATTCAAGAGATATCTTGGTTTTACAAATATGTCTCTGTGAATGTTCAAAAGAGCCAACCCATTGAGTTCGACTTTCACTTATTTATTTATTTATTTATTTATTTATTTATTTATTTATTTATTTATTTATTTACTTACAGTTTGTTTTATGTCGCACCGACACATATAGGGCTTCTGGCGACGATGGGATAGGAAAGGCCTAGAAGTGGGAAGGAAGTGACCGTGACCTTAATTAAGATACAGTCCCAGCATTTGTCTGGTGTGAAAATTGGAAACCACGGAAAACCATCTTTAGGGCTGCCGACAGTGGGGGTTCGAATCCACTATCTCCCGGATTCAAGCTAACAGATGCGCACCCCTAACCGCACGGCCAACTCGCCCGGTCAATTCTTTATTGTCAGTTTCTGTTTATTTTCTTTGTAAAAGAAAAGGGGGGATCATAACTCCCAGTAACACCCCTCCGGCTACACCCCTGTAATAACCAGATTACTGTACCACATTTGAAGTACCCAGTTGAAATCATCACCATCACGTAATCGCAGACCTAAAACCATTCTTCTTCTTCCTGGCCTTTTCCCCAGTTTACTGGGGTCAGCACTTGATGATGATGATGATGGTGGTGACGACGACTACTGGCCCAGTATTACGGCGAGATGCCCTTCTTTACGCCAACCCTATGTAAAAGTATGTATCTACTATTGCGTGTTGCTGCAGTGGTTGGTAATATGATGTGTTGTATATAGGTGAAGAAGAGAACAGAATCTCCGAGACAGACGAATGAAATATATGCAGTTAAAATCCTCGACTCGACCGGCAATCTAGGCTGGGGACCTCTGAACTAAAGATCAGTACGCTGAACACTCATTCGACGAGCCACATCAATTATTATTATTATTATTATTATTATTATTATTATTATTATTATTATTATTATTATTATTATTATTATTACCGTGATTGGTGGATCAGCAGAGGTGAAAGAAGGTGCCGGGGTGAATGGGTCTAACTACCAAATCGAAGTTAATTTAAAACTGTAACAAGGTTATATTTTTTCTCTCCTTTTTTTAAAAAAATACAACAAGTAACAAGGTAACAGATACCAGTAATAAGAACAAGTCTAGGAAAGACAAGACTGGTGGTATAAACAGAACTTGGGCTTCAAGCCCTCACTTTACACTTCATGAGCTACACGCTCAACCTAATCACCTTACTTAAGGGCAGAAATCCCCTAATGCCTGGAGCATATGCTCCCAAAACGTCAATGTCAAGCCTCCCAGAGGCACTTTTACAACACTTGAAAAGAGCTGACACCCTCTCAGTTTTCCAAGCCTCTTAAAGGCAATACCAGACTTTACAATTAATTGCCATCAAGGCACAACCTACAAAAATGACACGGGGGTATCTTGTACCCAACCTACTGGGCCTTAGCAGAAAAAGAACAGTTTAAGTATATGGTCCGAAATACCAAAAATGAATGGAGGCGTGTACTTGCTCTCCTAAATACTCATTCTAAAACCTAAAAGGCACTAGGCCGATGAAACAGGGGCTATTCCCAAACTATGGAGGTGACTCGTAGAAGAAAAATTCAAGACATTACAGAAAGGAAGAAAACCAGTTACGAAACGTAGTCACCTCAAACCAATATGAAGGGGAGCTCGAGAGGGTACAGCACTCTCTATCCCCGATTTACAGTTAAAGATATTTACATAAGCCGGCAGAAAATTACATTACAGAAAAGTAGGTTACATCGTTAAGGTTTCGGACCTATCCCTCGGGTTAAACTGCGGAGCGAGCAAGAAATAAAGATATTAAACGGCCATTACCTTTCTGAAGACCTGCTGCCTGATGAAAGAGGCATCTCCCGCCTCCTGCTTTACATACACACACTTATTTAGATGTTGATCAAGTGGCCAAGAGCCGTGAAAATCCTCAGTTTATAAACCCTCGGGGAAAGTTCAAGACATTTCATGAATAATCAAGACACACCCACAGAATTTTATTGGAGGATACAAAGTTTACACTCAAAAACGAAGAAGAAAGACGTGATTGGTTGGAAATTAATTACAGAAATTAGGGATTGGCTGAATTCAAAACTGGTGGAAAGAAAAGATAAATATTGCCAACCCAAAGACGAATGAACAAAATTTAGTAAAGAAAAAACTTATGAATACAAAATTTCTTCAGAAAAGGTTCTTTCACTTCGCACCAGGATGCATGATCATAGTTTTTTTAGTGACATCTATGAGAGAATGTCCGCACTTCTTGATCAATGGAAAACAAATCAAGTTGAAATTCATACAGTACTGGCAACTTCATAATCACAAAAATTACGGTAGTGACATCTTCTGAGGAAAAGTTTAAGTAGGTCTAGTTCCAAGTTCAGTGTTTCTCCTGTAGAGGAGTTCTAATTGGCGCAGTATTTAAATGTGCGGCGTAGAGGTGTACCTCCCGGTACAATTATTATTATTATTATTATTATTATTATTATTATTATTATTATTATTATTTAATGAGTTTACCTTTCAGGGTTGGTTTTTCCCTCTGACTTAGTGAGAGATCGCACCCCTATTGCCTCAAGGGCAGTGACCTGGAGAGTGAGACTTTGGGTCGGGGGATACAACTGGGAAGGAGGACCAGTACCTCACCCAGTCGGCCTCACCTGCTGTGCTCAACAGGGGCCTTGAGGGTGGGGGGAGGATGGAAAGTTTGGAAGGGATAGACAAGGAAGAGGGAAGGGAGCGGCCGTGGTTTCAAGTTAGGTATAGTTGGGGACAAATCATGACGACCTCGCCTCACACCACTACTTTCCAGCGGCAGCTCGGTGTCTATTAGCGACTAATAGGATTTACTACCTCTACTGCAGCGAGAGTTGCCAAATCGGCTTCTGCACTCTACACGAAGAAAGGGTAAATAGTACAGAGAATGAGGGAGAAAGTGGTTTGGCAGCCTCTCCAAAACAAACAAGGATCACTTACAACTCGTTAACTCAGCAGGGTGCAGGGTGTGATTGACTACTGGCTTTCAGCTCGCTTCCAGGAACTGAGGTCGTCATGTTTTGTCCCCAACTATACCACTCCCAATACTTGATTCTCGAAAGAGAATATGAGATGTCCTAGGGAGAGGTTGGATAGAAGGATGGCATAAATATCTCGGCACAAGTACGTCAAACATATAAGAGCAACCAAGGTCGCCACACATGACTCAAAATCTATGAGCTTAGGGAGATAATTTTCAGGCAGATCATGATCCACAGATATCCTATGTTCAGTGACATGCTCTGGGTGATTGGAATGTTAGTGATTTAGTAATGCATATTATGGGATACTTGCCAAAGGACTTGAGATGTGATCGTTGAAGATAAGTGACTTTTTCTGTCCAAGTTTTCAATTCGGAATATGAAAATAAGTTGGCGTCTTGTAAATAAAACCTTCTTTACTGTGAAATATGGTTCTGGTCCTGTGAGAGTGGAGGGGAAAACCGGGCAGAACCACACTCCATACTCGACAGCTGACTGCAACCAAATAGCTTATAATATGATAATAGTGGAAACTCCTGCGAGAAACTGGCGACACCGCTTCTGCGTGCCATCTAGCGACTCGAGAGGCTAACTACTCTTGCTACGGCTGTCAGCTGTGTATGCCAGAAGTGTCTTATTTGTACTTCAGATAGTTTTATGCTTGTTATGTATCACGATTTTGAAAATGGCAGGAAGAGGAGTTATTTGTGCTATGCATGGGTGTTTTCATTACAGAAGACAAAGTACTCGCAAGCCATTTTACAGAATTCCTAACAACAAAGTGCTGTGAGTATAGGCCTACCTGTTAATGTTTACGTGCCGGTATTTTTTTTCTATCTATGACAACATACTTTCTTTAAAATATTGTTATGAATAAACCTATGCATTTAATCGATTTTTAGGTGTACTCAGTGGGTGAAGAGCAGAAGGGCAGATTTAGATGAAAGGTATGAGGGTATGTTTAGCCACCAGAGTCCTCAGCCATTCTGTAGCTTCTGGAATGCTAGTTCATGTGTCATTCAATTATTTGCAATCAAGTGCTGCAAACACTGCAGAGTTTATAGAAATGTGTGATACTTTATCTGATATTTTTAATTCTTCAAGTCTCAGTAGCCCCAAAGAGTACAGGAGACCTTTAAGCAATGACTCAGGGCATAGTATGAAAAAACTGGATGAAATTTGTGATTGTCTAAAACAACTCAAAGTTTTGAATAACCGCAAAGCCAACCCTCTCTGTATTCAGGGTTGGATAGACAATATTTCTGCACTGAAACTATTGTGGTCTGAATTATACAGTGATTATGGTTTTCATTATTTGGTAACAAGGAGGCTCACGCAAGACTGCATTGACTACATTTTTTCCATCATCAGAGCAAGAGAAGGTAACAATGTAACCCCAGATGCAACAAAATTTCGCAGTGCCATACGGAGTGTCATGATAAATCAATTGCTCTTTGCTTCTGATGACAGCAATTGTGAATCTGATGTTGCAGGCTTTCTACTGACTCATAATGATGTGATGAAATGCAATTTTGATGCTAATGTCTCTCGACAGTGTGAGTTAAGTGATCAGGTAACTGATTATGACATGATATAATACAGAAAAATGCAGACAATTATGTCATAGGATGGGTATGTAGCAAATTTCCCCATGCTGAGTGTAGGGATGTATTGTCATCTTACGATAATGATTATAGCATGGGAAACTTGCACATAGAAATGAAAAAGTATGACAATTCTAAAATTATGTTTCCAAATATTTGTGGGGAAAAGTTAGATGCTAAAATATCAAGAACATTTGAAGATAGGTTTTTTTAAAGTTTTTGTTAGAAAGCAAAGATGGAATTAGAATAAAATTAAATGACAGGTTTTTGTCATTGAATGAATGTAGTGTAGGCTTATGTAACAGCTGTGTAAAATTACTGACTGACAAACAAGCATTTCAAAGTCCTTATAAAGGCATATGTGAATAGAACCAATGACTCAACAGTGAAAAATATTGCCTGTAAAAATGCCAAGTTTAAAAATATATTGCATGTGTGATTTGCTCTTGAAGACTGTAGGCCCTAGTCATAACACGACGATCTAATGTTTTAATTGGATATTACATTTGTTTTATTCTTATCACTGGTTCATTCAGATCAACATCCACCTTTTTCCTTCCCTATATTATGTTACAAGAACGACGCAAACGTCTTAAAATCTGTATTTCGTTGGGTTGGAAGTCGAAATGTGTAGTGTTTGAATAGCGCGTAATGTTCCCTGCGGGCCGCTAGATGGCAGCACTACGTGCTGTCGCCGCTGCTCTGCGTGCTAAGTGAGGAGAGTTTCCACTATTATCATATTAAGCTATTTGCTGCAACCAAGGATTGAGCCATTTATCTCCGACTTCACGTTCCTACACCACATGACTCCAGCAGCAAGGCTGGTAATTACATCATAAGGATTCCATGTCACGTTCGTTCATCGTGATACCCATCAATACTCACGCCGTCTCATGCAGATCCAGCTCGGGTTAACCTGCCAAATTGTCTCTCAGTCCTGGGCGAACACTAATTATGCAAATGTTATTATTCCTAGCATTCAGTAGAGGAAACCAATTAGTCTGGCCACGGACTAGTAATGAAACAGTTATCTCATCATGTGGTCCTGTAGGAGCACTGAGTACCACCAAATATGGTACAGATGATACTACCTTTTCTTTTTCTTTTTACAAATTGTTTTACGTCGCACTGACACAGACAGGTCTTACGGCGACGATGGGACAGGAAAGGGCTAGGAGTGGGAAGGAAGCGGCCGTGGCCTTAATTAAGATACAGGCCCAGCATTTGCCTGGTGTGAAAATGGGAAACCACGGAAAACCATTTTCAGGGCTGCCCACAGTGGGGTTCGAACCTACTATCTCCCGAATACTGGATACTGGGCGCACTTAAGCGACTGCAGCTATCGAGCTCGGTAACCTTTTCAAGATATTCCTGTTTGATTTATATTGCACTCGATGTAAACAGTCAGTTTTATTTAGCCTATATATTCAAAGAAAACTAACACGTTATAATTTCATTTTACAATTTACAAACGTAGGCTCTACTTGGTTTAAGCGTACAAGCTACGATTTACAATTCCTTGGATGGGAATGACAGTATTTCCATTTCTTAAAAAGTAATATTCGTGTTATTCATTCAGAAAAAAGTAATATGCCGGGCTGAGTGGCTCAGACGGTTGAGGCGCTGGCCTTCTGACCCCAACTTGGCAGGTTCGATCCTGGCTCAGGCCGGTGGTATTTGAAGGTGCTCAAATACGTCAGCCTCGTGTCGGTAGATTTACTGGCACGTAAAAGAACTCCTGCGGGACTAAATTCCGGCACCTCGGCGTCTCCGAAGACCGAAAAAGTAGTAGTCAGTGGGACGTAAAGCAAATAGCATTATTATTATTATTATTATTATTATTATTATTAAAAAAGTAATATATTTACATAAGTCAACAAGTTCACTGCTTGATTTTGTACAGTGTTGCTGTGGTGTTTGAATTTCCCTGTTCAATGAATTTGAAAATACTGTAGTATTTTAAAACTTATCAGGCGTCCGATGATAATAGCTATCCTCCAAATGGTGAAGGAGTTTCATATCGAGTGGGGGCATAGATACGAGTATTTAATATCCAGGATTAAAGTACAAAACAATGTAAATGTATCTGCCAAATAGATGTACAGTATGTCAATCAATCAATCAATCAATCAATCAATCAATCAATCAATCAATCAATCAATCAATCAATCAATCAATCAATCAATCAATCAATCAATCAATCAATCAATCAATCAATCAATCAATCAATCAATCAATCAATCAATCAATCAATCAATCAATCAATCAATCAATCAATCAATCAATCAATCAATCAATCAATCAATCAATCAATCAATCAATCAATCAATCAATCAATCAATCAATCAATCAATCAATCCTGATCTGCATTTAGGGCAGTCGCCCAGGTGGCAGATTTCCTATCTGTTGTTTTCCTAGCCTTTTCTTATATGATTGCAAAGAAATTGGAAATTTATTGAACATCTCCCTTGGTAAGTTATTCCAATCCCTAACTCCCCTTCCTATAAACGAATATTTGCCCCAGTTTGTCCTCTTGAATTCCAACTTTATCTTCATATTGTGATCTTTCCTACTTTCCTACCATCCAAACTTATTCGTTTACTGATGTCCTCCCACGCCATCTCTCCACTGACAGCTCGAAACATACTACTTAGTCTTCAAATAAATAACCTAACTGATGTTATTACCGGTAAGCATGATTCGATTGTTGGTGAGTTTATCAGATAATTTAAACCCAAGCAACCACAAGCGACAGCTAATCCACCTTAACTCTGTATTTTACTAGAAATGCTTCTAAAGCACTTTAACAAATTTAATAGTGAAAATTGTAATTCATTACGTCCATTACAAAAATATTTGAGGTTGTAGGCATTATTGTATCCGGTCAAAATACGTAAACTGCAATGAACATTAAAAAAAACTTATTTTTTACAAAGTAAATTGAAAATGGCTGGCGTGGATTTCTGCCGTCTTTCTTTTATTATTTTCTGCCTCCATTTTAAACTCGTATATCGCCGCAGTGTTCGAGAGTGATTGGGAGCACTTCGCCCAAACTTCACTACTTGTGACGTAACCAGAACGTCATTGTGTTGTTGAATAGCATACGCTCATCGCCTGCCTGTCTGCCCGCCCGCTAAACAGTGCTGGGCACCCGCGGGACGGAACGCCCAGCGTGAGCACCTCTGGTGTAGACCTACTGATATGTTTGCAACCTCGCCGAGATATGGCGGTCAGGTTGAAGATAGTTACCTCATGAGTTGCATGTTTCAGTTGGGTACTTTCTATTTCGCATTACGGTATTTCGAGATTTAGATGCATGACAGCACCAGAAAGGAATGTTCGGTTCCCGGTTATAATTCTACTAAATCTAAAGTGGTTACTATATCCGGGAGATAAAGAGCCGCGCAGTCTACCTGGGAAGCGTTAGTCACCATTCCCCTTATACTCCAAGTAAGAGTTATGAACCTGCTCCGAGAAATGAGTGGGTGGATGACTAAGTCGACCGGAATATTCTTTAAGTCCAGGGTTGGGCAAATATGCACTGTCCTCCAAATATTCTGCCGAAAACACTAGGCGCGTCCTGAAAGTAAGTACCGTTACGGAAGTTCAAAAACAAAAATCACACAACCTCGACCATCACCATTTATTTCATTACCATGACGGCTGAACACACTAGCAATGCTGGCCTTGATGGAATTAACAATAAAAATCTAAATTCGTGAATATATCCATTATTATAGATCGTTCCATAAACCTATAGGTCTATAACATACAAGGGGAAATCTGAATTTTCTGTCATTTGCATTAGATACACTTTTACCGAGGGAGTTGGCCGTGCGGTTAGGGGCGGGCAGCTGCGACCTTGTTTTCGGAAGATAGTGAGTTGGAACCCCACTGTCGGCAGTTCTGAAGATGGTTTTCCGTGGTTTCCCCCTTATTGAAGCTGTACTTTCAATAAGGCCACGGTCACTTCCTTTCCACTCCTAGCCCTTTCCTGTTCCATCGTTGTCATAAGACCTATCTGTGTCGGTGCGACGTAAAACCTATTATTAAAAATTTATACACACTTTTTAGATGGAACTGATATTAATGGAGACATTTAAAAGTAAAGCAATGGCAAACTACCTCACACCTCAACTTGTCTAGTCTAACTCATTTTGACGCTGACATCGGTTTATATTATATTTTGCATTTTTTGCCTTGGTCCTCTTAATATTGCTACTCCACTGCATACTGATCAAATAATATAAGCATAAGGGTATTCCTGAATTCATATGCCAAGTTTTTAGAAATTCTGTGAATTTGTCTTTCCATGAGGTTAAGAAAGCAACCCTGACTGCCAGCCAGACATTGAATTGCACATACCTTCGATTTTTGTGCATCTAACCCGAAATAAAGATGAAGTCTTCTTCTTTTCCTTCTCTTACCGCTTTTCACGCAACTGTGGGGTCGCGGGTGTGAACTGTGTAGCAAATATAGATGTCGCCCTGTTTTACGGTGAATGCCCTTCTTGACGCCAACCCTGTGTGGAGGGATGTAATCATTATTGCGTGTTTCTGGTGAAGGTTGGTACTGTGCTATGTTGTCTGAACATGAAGGGGAGAGTGTTGGGACAAACACAAACAGTCATTCTCCGAGTGAGAAGAATTAATCAGACGAGATTAAAATCCCCGATCCAGCCGGGAATCGAACCCGGGATCCTCTGATCCGAAGGCCTCAAGCTGACTATTCAGCCAAGGAGCGAAATAAGGATGAAGTACTAGGCAAAAATTTGAAGTGTACAGACGAAACCGCTGGGGAAAACTTCAGGAATGGATTCTTCCTACAAAGAGTAGGAAGAGATCTTCATAGACGCCAGGTGTATTGTGTACTGTCTGACAGGGATCTATCATTTGAACACGGAGAGTTGTTGTATCATCATAGCAGTCTGATACAGCAAGTATCCCCATAAGAAAATGTCCAGTAGTTTTAACCCTTTCACATGCAATTATTTTGCTATGGTACAACCGATTTTCTTTGGAAATTTAATGGAATGGAAATGGGAAAGTAAATAATGAGTATTTATAAAACACATCTTCTTGTTATTTTTTTACCGTAATAATTTGGTGGGAAGTATTCTTCCCAAGGCCCATTTTGAATCATATTCAAATGATAGCTTAATTTATTCAAAGGCTGTTAAAATAAACTGAAAATTAAAGAAAAATCAAATATTTTAGAGTCAGATTCTGTATGGTGGAAATAAGTATATTATATTCTGTTACAAAAGCAAGAAAGGCAATTGTAATTCTTTTATGGCACCGACAACTTTACTATGAAATGTAAATGTATGTCTGACTTTCCATGAAACTTCCAAAAGCATGGATCTGCACAGAGTAGAATAACACAGGGAGTGCAATTATGTCTCGTTGTTTAGTGGAACATAAACGAAAGCGTATACAAGCTCGGGTTAGTAGCCATCTTACGCCTTCTGCGCAAACTATTCTTATAAGATTAATAAGTCCTAAGTTACAGGTTGAGAGACCCCCAGGTATCCCTAGCATAGCACCACAGATTTAGTCCCATAATACTAATGTATACAATCCATCTTACGCACTCCTTCTATGGAATGAGAAGACAGCAGAACCCTCCTCACAGTCAGTCCCATAAGAGCAATGCATAGCAGCCATATTGCACATTCCTCCTCCTCAGCTGAGGGGCTTTGCTTTATGGCATAATTTTACAGTCCATTTCACAAGTGGGAAGGATATTTCCTGTGGACACAATAAAATAAAGTAGAGGAGGTAATAAGTCTTCCCATGGATACAGGAAAGTAAACTCTTAGGTGGTAAATATACTTTCCACACCCTGTGAAAGGGTATCAGGAGAGCGTGCAGGCAAAGCAATAGGTCCATCTCTACCTATCCTGTGCTAATGTGTGATAGTACATATATCACACCCTCGCAATTTATTCACAACTACGAGATACTATTATTATTTTTATTATCATCATTATTATTATTTCATTTGTATATTTATTCTTAATATTTTAAGCTGGAAGCTCTTCCTATGTGATATGAGTAAGTTGTTTTGTGCAAGTGGGTGGGTAAACAGTGCTATTTACAACTCGGAGGGTTTGCGTGAGTCATGATGAACAGTCCAGAGTCCGATGACGCCGTCTTGGAATGGTAAGAGGATCTTCCACTCGTGATTGGATGCAATGAAGACCAATTTAGAAGTGCCACGTGAGAGTAGGTGGAAGCCGAGGTCTTTTTAGAGATGTGAGAAAACGGCGGACAGGACTTGACTTGAAACTTTTGTGGAACCTGACAGGAGTTGAGACTTTTGTGAAATATGCTTGTCTTAGAAACTTTGGTGGAGCGGACTTGCCTTAAAACTTTTGTGGAACGTGGTTGACGGGAAATTGTGTGAATGTAATGTGTGGTACTGACCTACAAACTTTGGAGTGTTTAGGCACTTGATATTATATCACTTGTGGCGGCTTGCTCTCTTATACGTTGGTGAGAGGTATGGAGTACTGTGTTTCAGACGTTCCATAATTTATGGTCTGGAACAACAAGCATGTATTGCTCGAGTGAAAGTATCTTTAAACCAAGTGTTAGAATCAGTGAACACAGAATTATAAAGGTACAGTATCTGTGTAATATAACAAGTGCCAATAATAAGAATGTGCAAATTTGATACACAGAGACAGTGAAGGGTGTTTATCTACATGTATACGCTTTTTTATTAATGTTCATCGGGCTGACTACAAATGGTAGTTTGGTCCTCGCTTCTGGTTTTCCACTGTTTTTTGTTCGAAAATTGAGTAAATATGGAGTCTTCCAGCAGTATTCTGTGAGTGTATTTTATGTATATTTTGGCGTGTTTATGAGGTGCTCATATAGGAACATTATTCAGAATATAGTTAGTTATTTTAGAATCAGTGGAGTTATTGATGAACCTAGATGTGGTTCCTACCTATTTGGTTGTTTTCAGAAGGTTAGGTAAGTTCTGACACAGATGTACCAGTACGCAGCTTTACGTATACGCCCTGGGAGAGAGAATGACCATGCTTTATCAAAATTTGAGGGATCGATTTTATTGAACTCTGGCGTCCATACTACGGACATTTCGATTTATTAATTTATTTCATATTAATGATTCTTATTAATTTATTTCAGCTATTTATATATAATATTACAAATGTTAACGTGGATTAAGGTGCGTACGGGCACAAAGACTGATATTAACGTGAGAATTATCATGGATGAAACTTTAAAGAAACCTGTCAGATACGGTTGCATGCGCTTGGAACTACGGGAATCTTATGCCTGTGTTGACATATTCAGATCAACATCTATTTATTCGCGACATGGTTACACATATAATCTATATAAGAAGTATGTTAGATTTAATTCAGCAATTAGGACGTGCTGCAGTGCTCTATCTATAACAGAAACTGATACTTCAACAATTATGTATTTCCAGATCCCAATCGTTATAACACTCGTATTCTTCTCTCTATTTGATTTACGTTGCACCGACACCGTCTTATGGTGGCGATGAGATAGGAGTGGGAAGGAAGAGGCCGTGGCCTTATTTAAGGTACAATCTGGTGTGAAAATGGAAACTCACGGAAAAATATTTTCTGGGGTTCAAACCCCACTATCTCCGGAATGCAAGCTCACGGCTGCGCGAATTTAACCGCATGGCCAACTCCCTCGGTTGTTATTTAAAAATATTAATACTCAGCTATTTATTTTCAGTATAAAACCTATCTCATTTTTGCACTTTGATATGTTCTCTGCTTCATGACCAACAACCAAACGAGCAGCGTCAATTTGTTATGCTCCCTCCCCACTCTTTTCCCTTCACGCTGACTTCCCATTGGACCAGCTAACTATGACGCTGTATGCGCGGAAGGCTTGTTTTCTCACTACCACTTCACGTATTCCGTGAAGGAACGTGATTGAGGCTTTAGACATTTGAAGTAAACAGCCTAATATATCTTGAACGTGCACTCTTCATTTCTAACTTCGTTTGTCCATTGTGGCTATCTTCAAAAAGGGTCCCGTGCATTATATGCTGCGCTTCAATTATATCAAAAATAAATCCTTGAAATTAGCATTGTAAAGAAAGCTTGCGTGATACGACAGAACAGAACGTAGACTTGAATTCAGCACGCAAAAATGAAGTATAGTCTAATCAGTAATCGCTCATGCAACCATAACCGCAGAAATAAAAGTCACTGGTGTGTGTTACCAGTAATAACTAAGAGAAAATATAATTTTCTCAAATACATTTTCAATTACATCAGTACTTATTTTATATATCGATATCGCCCATATCAATCTTACGAAACGGAATGGCCGCGCATTTTAACACGCTACGGCTATGGAACCGAGCTCTGCATTCGAACCCTACCATAAGCTATCCTGAGAATGTTTTTTTAAAAATATTTTTCCAATTTAACTTTCAGGCAAATTTCGGGACAATTCCTATTTAGACCACAACTGATTACTTCCATTTCCTTACCCGACTTCATACATCATTATTCATTTCATCTCCATTTTCTCCTCAACTGAGGTTGCTGACAGGAAAATACCGGTAGGTACTGATATGTTGTGTGTAAATGAACACGCGTACTAAGAGAACACATACATCTAGACCAGGGCCTCTCAAATGCCCAAAATCACACGCACACAAACTGAGGCGCAGAGTTCCTGTGCACATTGCATCGGCCCCTATCGGCTCGGCTCGCACCAACGCTTCGTCTCTGGGCTACTCGGCTAAGCTAGGCTCAACTCGACTCGGATTTGGAGCGCTACGGAGCAAGTGGGGAAGAGGAAGACAGGCGGAGCGAGTGAGACAGGCTTGGTGAAAGAGAGAGACCGCGTTATTGCTCCAAATCGAGGAGTTTGGGTGTGCACTCTGGTCAAGCAAGCGAAGTCGTCTTCTGCACCGTGCACATTGCAATGCACTGGTGCATGCACTCTGAGAGACCTTGAACTAATGGAATTAATTAGACGCGGCTAAAATTACGGCCCGGTCGGCAATCGAACACGAGATCCTCTGAATCGAAGGCCAGCTATCCTGACCATTTAACCAAGGAGTCAGACAAAGGAAGGAAGCTAGTATTTGATATATTTAAGCATATATTTGTACTTACAAAATAATACTAACAATAGTAATAATAATAATAATAATAATAATAATAATAATAATAATAATAATAATAATAATATCAGCCAACGTATGAAATTCTGGGAAGAAAAGAAGAAAAGGAAACATCCTGCACCATAGTCTTCAGTTTTTAATCTGTCTATAAATGGCCAAATTGTTAAAATAAAATATATTCACGCAGTGTCAACCTTCACACACTGCCTTCACACACTGCCTTCACACACTGCCGTCTTAAAAGTGGCGTTTACCGAGCTCGATAGCTGCACTCGCTTAAGTGCGGCCAGTGTCCAGTATTCGGGAGATAGTAGGTTCGAACCCCACTGTTGGCAGCCCTGAAAATGGTTTTCCGTGGTTTCCTATTTTCACACCAGGCAAATGCTGGGGCTGTACCTTAATTAAGGCCACGGCCGCTTCCTTCCCACTCCTAGCCCTCTCCTGTCCCATCGTCGCCATAAGACTTATCTGTGTCGGTGCGACGTAAAGCAACTAGCAAACAAAAAAAAAAAACTGTCGTGGCGTAGGGACTTATCTTCCAGCTCTGGGTACGAGAAGGCACGTGCACAGGCTTGTGGTAAAACGGGAGCGCAAGTCAAAAGTTGCTGTTTCCGACTTTAAATACTCTCAAATGCCTTCGACCTCAGTCAAGATTGAATCTGTTATCTTGGGAACAGATGTACCACAGCTAAATGACTGCGCCAAGGTAGTAAGTGGAACGGTTTTGGATAATGTATGAGAAGGGCACAAATGTAGCATTTGCTAATAGGTGAAGTAGAAAATCCGATGGATACTTGCGCCTTAACGTCGAAATAACGAACGCACGCAGATTTTCGGAAATATTAGAATGGAAAAAATCCGTGGTCTGGTGTGAAAATGGGAAACCTTGCAAAAATACTTCAAGGTTCTAACTAGAGCCATGCAATGACTCGGTTTAGACTTCGACGGCCAGTGAAGATGATATGAGGCTTTACTCCGCCAAACATTTCATAGCTGACCGGTCTTGTCCCTCCGTAAATCTTCGCTCAAGAGACAGCACAGAGTAGCTAGCAGTTCAATACTGCGGATCAATATTATGTATCTAACATGGACAAATACGTACGGAAATGCTTTTGATTCTCTTACGAATTGCTCCATTTATTTCATTATTAGAGACCAATTCGTAAGAATTCTTGATAATCTGTACAGTTTCTATATGCTTTCTTTCCTTCTGGTATAATATTTATTTATTTATTTATTTATTTATTTATTTATTTATTTATTTATTTATTTATTTATTTATTTATTTATTTATTTAATTAATTCTTAATTTATTTATTCATTCATTCAAGCGACATCTGGGAATTAGCTCGTAATGGCGCAGTACATACATTCATTCAATTATACAGCAGATGTATTCGAAATTATACAGAGTGTAACAATAAGTTATGACCAAATTTTCAGGGCACATTGCTCACACGTAGATGAAGAAAATGTCAGCATGGACCCAGAAACGCTTTATTTCCACGTTAGAACTTACTTTCTACAAGTCAACATAGTACATTAATCACAAGAAGCACACAGGAACAGAGCGTACGAGCAAACCATATGAATCTCTTTTTACATGAAATGTTCGAAATGCTGTCCGTTAGCGCTGATTCATTCGTCAACCCGTAGCCGCATTGAATTCCGGTACAAGAGTCTTCGTGCCCGTTATCCCAAGAATGTATTTAATTCATAAATAATTCAGAAAAATATCTCGTATAATTTTGCACAAACTGCATATTGGGCAGGGGCAAGTTTTTTACGGTTTTGCTTTTAACAGTTTTGTTGCTTTGTGGGCAGAAGTTAATGACACATGAGCTTGTACGGCGAGACGCTACAGGGATTTTGTTGGAGTTCTTTCCAAGAGAGCTCCTATTTCGTCAAGCTTTTCCTCTGTTAAAATGGTTCGTCTCCTGCGTGATATCTTGTTAAGAATGGGCCCGGTGGTGCGGAACTTCTTTACCGCTAGGCTGTATGAAGGTGTGTGAAAAACGATATAATTTATCTTCGCCAGGTTGATTGTTAATCTATTTTCATCCACCCAACATTGAATTAAGATGACATCGTGTTGAATTTTATGTTCAAGGTCATATCAGGAATTAAAAACGTAGAAAATATTGGTTTTATCAGCATGCTAACTATATTACCCGGCGCTTCCCGGGCACTTCACTGATTATTTTAATTACTTTAAGGATTTTATTCATCATCATCATCATCATCATCATCATCATCATCAGTTTACCCTCCAGGGTCGGCTTTTCCCTCGGACACAGCGAGGGATCCCACCTCTACCGCCTCAAGGGCAGTGTCCTGGAGCTTCAGACTCTCGGTCGGGGATACAACTGGGGAGAATGACCAGTACCTCGCCCAGGCGGCCTCACCTGCTATGCTGAACAGGGGCCTTGTAGAGGGATGGGAAGATTGGCCGGGATAGGCAAGGAAGAGGGAAGGAAGCGGCCGTGGCCTTATGTTAGGTACCATCCCGGCATTCGCCTGGAGGAGAAGTGGGAAACCACGGAAAACCACTTCCAGGATGGCTGAGGTGGGAATCGAACCGACCTCTACTCAGTTGACCTCCCGAGGCTGAGTGGACCCCGTTCCAGCCCTCATACCACTTTTCAAATTTCGTGGCAGAGCCGGGAATCGAACCCGGGCCTCCGGGGGTGGCAGCTAATCACGCTAACCACTACACCACAGAGGCGGTTAAGGATTTTATTACCTGTTAATTATGTGTGCAGCGAATTTTTGTAATTGAAGCCGTGAATTAGCTGACCCCGTGGTGTAGGGGTAGCGTGCTTGCCTCTCACCCGGAGGCCCCGGGTTCGATTCCCGGCCATGTCAGGGATTTTTCTCTCGACCTGAAGGCTGGTTCGAGGTCCACTCAGCCTACGTGATTAGAATTGAGGAGCTATCTGACGGTGAGATAGCGGCCCCGGTCTAGAAAGCCAAGTATAACGGCCGAGAGGATACGTCGTGCTGACCACACGACACCTCGTAATCTGCAGGCCTTCGGGCTGAGCAGCGGTCGCTTGGTAGGCCAAGGCCCTTCAAGGGCTGTAGTGCCATGGGGGAGAGGGAGCCGTGAATTCCATTACAGCACAAGTCCACTCATCAAAGTTTTGAGATAAACATGTTCTTTTGTATATCTTTAAACCTACTACAGCTATTCCTTTGATTTTTTCCATGCACAGATATTACAAGGCGTATGTGTCTTGAAAAATATTATATTAAATCTATGAACAGTTTCAGAATAAAAAATATATAAAAACCGCATTTTTGTGCTGTTTTGGAAATCATTGGATTTCTTTTTAATATTACTTTTATTAACGTCTGTTTAATTGCACACAAATATATGGTAAGAGTTTAATTTTGGTGAAAACATATTCACAAAAATATCAGTAAATACATGACCGTAAGAAATGTTCAGTCTGAATCCCAGGTGTCACTTTCTGAGGCAGCATTATCAATGTCAGAGTTTCCATAATGTAGTAGACGCTGAAAGTATGGCCGATGCAGTGTGTCAATGGATAGTATATACTTCGAAATATCTCTTGCTTTCGCTGGTTTCAACTTTAGTTCGCTGTTGCAGGATTTCGTTACAGCTGCCAAATTACAAACAGGGCTTTTCTTTAAATTGAATTGTCTGTGCCACTAATCCACTAGCTGATGCGCTAACAGTCACGTCATTGCTGCGATACTGAATAATCTTGTATGATGTGACTTTCCACTGTCCTTCATGTTTACACAGTGGCTCAGGGTCTTCTACTTACGCAAAGAAGGTTTTTGTAATCCATAATCATGGATTGATCAATGTAAACAATGCGTATATTCCTAGCACTCTTCTCCATGAGATGTCTATCCATTGTTGAAGAGTGTACACAGTGTTCTGTTTCCTCTTCAACTCAGTACGAGTATATGCGTTTAGAGTTACAAGAGCATTTGTTCATGCACTTGTGATATTTTGATTATCATTACTCAAAATAGATGTGCACAAAGCGAATATTTTGTGATGTTCTGATTTCCAAGTGGAAGCTTACAACGAGACGATTCCAACGATACCCATAACTCATACAGCGTCAAAATGTGTACTTGTGCTCTTTTGGAATTAATTTGTGACGCTGACTGATATTTTAAGAATTATTTTGTAGTTTTTGTTAAGTCTTTAATTTCAAGCTTTAGTTTTTTTTTAGTTGCTTTGCGTCGCACCGACACAGATAAGTCTTATAGCGACGATGGGACAGGGAAGGGCTAGGAGTGGGAAAGAAGCGGCCGTGGCCTTAATTAAGGTACAGCCCCAGCATTTGCCTGGTGTGAAAATGGGAAACCACGCAAGCTTTAGTTGAGAGGTGTACTGACATACTCACATACACAGGCCTACATATTAATTTCGGACAGTTCGAACATTTCCTTTATCACACCTTCCCTTCCCTTCCCTTCCCTTCCCTTCCCTTCCCTTCCCTTCCCTTCCCTTCCCTTCCCTTCCCTTCCCTTCCCTCCCACCCGCCATACCGATGGCATACGACCTTCAAATTAAAGGCATCCGCAGAGTCAGTATTCGTCTAAGCGACCCTGACATCTATGGATTGGATAGTAATATCCGTCGTTTTCGATTATGTTTAATGTCATCCCCTCCGCTAGGGATGCTAGAGGCGTCTTACCCCACGCATTTTTTTCAGATAGTATATAGTAAGCCGTGCCTTCACCAAGTTTTGTTATAGCTGTGCTGAAATATAACACATACATCCATAATCTCGGCCATTTTGGACATTCTTTTTTCACCCCTTCTCAACCTCGAATCCGACTGGGCCTGAACTGTGACTTGAACGGTATCCAAGAGTTTCACGGTGTTAGGGGAGTCCTGCCCCCACAGTCATCTTTCAGATTAGTAAGCCATATGTGTACTGTGTTTGGTTGAGATCTATGCTCGAACGTACACACATTCATCCATAATTCTTCTTCTTCTTCTTCTTCTTTTATGACCACATAGGATCACTTTAGTCAGTCCGTCGTTCAGGTCTCTTTGAAGGGATTGTTCGGGCTTTGCGGTCCTCCCAGTACTTCTTCAGACGCTCCGATCTTCGTGCCCTTTCCTCAGTTGCAAATGTGCGTGTTGTTGGTTTGTTTTGTGTAAGGGTAAAGCGGAGGTTTGTATTCTTGAGTTTTGTATTCAATTTTATCTTATTTTTGGTGTCTTCTGTTGTAAGGCCTATTTCCTTCAGATCCTCTCTTACTTCTCTGATCCATTTACATCCTGTTGTGGTATTTTTTGAGACGAGATTGTGTTGTACTTGTCCGGTCCCAAGTCCGGAATGAGAAAGGAGGAGGGTTTGCTGGTCTGGCACCCAGCTGTAAAATTGCCAACGCCGAGTGTTGGGCGGCGGGAAATAACCTGACTCCCTAAGGGGGCCAACGGCTTCGGGCGAATGAGCCCCTTTGGGTGGGGTGATGGTCCCCACAGTGGAGGAAATGCCACTGGAATCCATTATGCAGCGTCTGTTCTCCAGGTTAGGGGCGGCTGCACAAGGCGTCTGTACTCCAGAGGAGCGGCCTCATTATCACCTCACTGGATCACATCCAGAGTTGTAATTCGGGACCTAGTCCCACACAGGTGACACCTTGACAGTCATCCATAATTATGTTATTCTATATATTTTCTTTTTCACCATTTCTCACCCCCGTGGCGATGCGGTTGAGCTCGGACTTAAATGACATTTGGAGTGTCACTGTTCATCTCAGCGACCTCAAAACATATATATACGACAATATTTTCGATTACTTTCACATGCCAAACCCTCCCCACCTCCACTCTTTAGGGGTAGCTTATCCTCCACAGCGCTTTTTTTTTAGACAGTCATATGTGTGGTGTAACAGAATCTCCCCTTGACGTAGCCTACATTTACGCACGTGCCTACTTCGAACAACAGGCCTGTATTCAACTGTAGGATCCTTGAGCTGATATTTCCATGGTTACGGCTAGTCATTTCTTCATCCGATTCCTATTATAGTGGGGTAATGTGATGCCAATATCTCCATAACGGTTGGTTTTAGGCCTTTAAAACATGGTTAAGATTGGTGCAACTGTATGGATTTGTATGAAGAACAGACAGATGGAGAGACAGACAGAAGTACAGACAGATGGACGAACATACAGACATTCTGTTATTTATATATATATATATAGAGCCAATATCATTAACAAATATAGAATAGGGTCTAATACGGGACCCTGTGGTACACTGAGATGTTACGAGGAGTACTCTTTTCACTAATTTACGAATGTACATTTTGTTGTTTTGTGGTTTATTAAGCGACGATATGGATTGTATCCGTAGGAATTTGTAATTCATATGTGTAAGATGAGTACTATAATCGGATAATATTTTCTTGTTCAAAATGATTTAAATAATGCACTTATGTTCGCGATATAATCTCAGTGTGTTAACAAAAGTAATTATATTAATAAATAGTGCACAACATCCGACTCCTTGGACGAATGGTCAGTGTACTTGAACTGGATTCAATTCTTCGGCCAGGGCCAAGGAGTTTAACTGTATGTGCTTAATTCCTGTGGCTTGGGGACTGGGAATTTGTGTTCGTCTTAATACACATTTTCATCTGTACACAACACATTACACCACAGGGAAGGCATCCGGGCGTAAAACTGAATTTAATCCACACGTAATGCCTACCTCAATTGGAATGAGGCTGGACGAAGGAGAAGAAGAATAAGAATAGAAGAAGAATGATTAAAATATAGCAATTGAAACAAAGATATTTTACATGCAAAATAGGCATTTATAAAGGAAACAAATTAAAAATGTAGATTTTGTGCCTTTTCGAGTTTATGATCTCATGCGCGGCCCCGCTTGTAAAGTTACTGTGAACAAACAAATGGTCGTCAGAGACAAAAAGGACCGTACATGAATATACTCTATCAGACGTTTCCTACTTTGGTCTTGTATACAATACTGTGTCTCAGAAACGTTTGGTGATTTGCCTAAACAGCTGGGAGTATGACTATTCCTGTTAATCTGTGGTCTTCATGCCCGGGCATACAGGGCTCTGTTTCGAACACGCCAGTTATACGATCCGAACCACATATTCAATACGCACGCACCCGTTTGTGACTGACTACGGTGCTAATAAGGTACTCATCTCTGGAAAGCAGGCCTTCAGTTTGTGCCTAGAAATGCTGAATTAATATTGTTCATTTTTGGAGATGGTATGTTTCCATTATCGCGATAAATACATTTGCCCAAATGTTGTAAAAGTAAGTGTACTTGTTATTTAAAAAATAAGCAAGAGTATCATTGTGAATTTAAAATTCGCAACAAAATGTGAAATATAGGACATAATGGAAAGTTTAAATATTTCCATGAGATAAGAGTGATGTTACGTTTTTATGACTCATACTCGTACGTAAGAAAAGTATCCGAAATGTATCTAAAGGGGTCAGACCAAGGCAGTGTGCTACGCAGTAAGTATCGTAATCTGGCATTCGAGAAACGGCGGGTTCGAATCTTATCATCAGCATTCCTGAAGACCTGTACCTTAATGAAGAAAACCATATCATGGGACGAGATATACAAGTCTGATGTTGATTCTTCCGTTGCTTTCCGTTCAGCTTTTGAAGAATTGTACCTACAATAGAGACAGTTTCCGACTTTCACAAATTGAATTAACAAAATAAGTAATAAACACATAGAACAATGAAAGGAGAACGGAAATAAAATGTGAATGGAAAAGATTAGAAATAAAGAAATAAGGAAAGAAAGAAATAAAATGCGATTTAGAAACAGAAAGGAAAGCAGTGTAATGAAACAGTTGACAATACACAAAGGTCCAACTCCATGGCGAAATGGTTAACGTGCTGGTCTTTGGTAAAAGGGGTCTTGGGTTCGATTCCCAGACGGGTTGGGGATTTCAACCTTGATTGGTTAATTCATTTAGTTCGGGGACAGGATGTGCGTGTCGTCTTCAACATTAGATATCATCATAGCTAGGGCCCCTTCCTCTCAGGCGCATAGGTCACCTATAGGCTTTAGTTTGAAAGACCTGAACCAGGCATCTCTGGTGGTCATCCGCAAAAAACAAAAACAAAAATCCATAAGGAGATATATCTTTCAAGATAGCCACGTAACTTTTATATCTGTAATTGAAGTCATCATCAACACAGTAGCCTATTTGTTACTTAAATATAAATTAATTTTAAACAATGTGTTTCGTATCACTTCTAGGAATGGTGGTGCTGCTTTTGTTTAAAGGGGAACTATGTCTAGCCTACCATCCTCTTTTAACACTAATGAGGAATGGAAAATGAAGAGGTGTAATCCTTCGAAGAATGAAGGTACTGTATTGGTAAAATAAATTTTATACAATTTGCACAGACACAGATAGGTCTTATGGCGACGATGGGACAGGAAAGGGCTAGGAGTGGGAAGGAAGCGGCCGTGGCCTTCATTAAGGTACAGCGCCAGCTTTTGCCAAATATGGAAACGGGAAACCATCTTCAGGTCTGCCGACAGTGGGGTTCGAACCCACTATCTCCCTAATGCAAGCTGATAGCTACGTAACCCAAACCGAGCGGCCACTTACTCGGCGAGAAAGTGAAGACTCCTTAAACCTCTCAAACCAAATACTGTCGGGGGTGAAAGAGAGAAATACTTGACGAATGGAGGTCAGAGAGGAAATATAAAGGCGAGGAGCCTGGTACAAGTAATAGAAGCAATGTCAGAGTCAGCTAGGGACCCCGCAGTCCCTAACCTACAGTCCCAATGTTAAAGCCCCTGGGAGCTTGTAGTTATCTAGAATGATGCGACCTTGCACCGAAAACAGAACGTAGAAATGATGAGCAAGCAGAAGGGTACTGTTTTAGATTGAACTTCCTTCTCCCATGATTAATGTTCCGATTGTCTGAAAAGTTCGTTGTTTTGCCCCCTTGAAGCAATAATAATTACCACTACTAGACACTGCCTTCTTTGATTGATTATTGAGAATTTCCATTTACTTTCAATTTTACGCTTAAGTCCAAACAAAGAGTCAATTATTTATGGCTCGTGTCCAGGCTTTCGGCATGTAATTAGAAGACAAATAGTGGACATGGCCAAGATACGGTCGCCAGGGATGTCCAGCATACAAATAAAACCATACAATAGTAAACAAATAAAAATATAGTCTTATCGGCGCAAATTAAACTTTTATCTTAACTAGTTTTGGGAAACCTATTTCGGACCATCATTAGTAAATAATCATGTTTTTGACAATCTTTTACAAATCTGATTTACGTCGCATCGACACAGACATGTATAACGGCGACGATGTGATAGGAAAGGTTTAGGAGTGAGAAGGATGCATCCGTGGTCTTAATTAGGTACAGCCCGAGCACTTGCTTAGTGTGAAAATAGGAAACCATGGAAAAACCATCTTCGGGGCTGGCGACAGTGGGGTTCGAACCCACTATCTCCTGAATGCAAGCTCACAGCCGCGCGGATAACTCGCTCGGAGAAATGTTGTTGATTTTACGTTCCACTAACTACTTTTTACGGTGTTTGGAGACGCCGAAGCGCCGGAAGTTTGTCCTGTAGGATTTCTTTAACGTGTCAGTAAACCTATCGGCACGCGGCTGACGTATCGGAGCACCTTTAAATACCACTAGACTGAGCCAGGATCGAACCTGCCAAGTTGGCCTCAAGGCCAGCGCTCTACCGTCTGAGATAACTATCATCAGTAAAATGCTTCATATTTACATTTGGTGATGTTATGGTGGCTTTTTAAAGGGGCATAACATCTAAGTGATCGGCCCATAGAGGTACGAAATGAGACAAAATGTAAAGACAATTTAAAAGTACAAAATTCATCCACTGACCATAATTCATAACGTGATGATGAAGAATGAATGGATGAATATGAATTTAAAATAATCTAGGAATCCAACTCACAATATTGAAAGTTAAAAATAATTCCAAAATCACTCCACTGACTAGAATTCAAAAACAGTGAATCTGACCCGCAATGCCCCACCTTCCCAGAAACTATCTTAAAACAATAGTTGATACTGACCAAGGGGCTGCTTCTAAAGCACAATCCTGAAGCGATGATGTTAATTGTCTAAAGGGGGTCCTAAATACATGTCAACGGCCCCTCATAATGGTACTTACCGCTAGTAAAGCAGAACAATGGTATTTCTCATGTTGCGGTACAAATCACAAGTAACTGTGTTCCACACATTGTGATACTACTCACAGGTAACGCAGACCTATGGTGTTTCTCACATAATGGCGTCACTCATAGGCAACGCAAACTCATGGTGTTCCTCACATATGTGTATTAATCACAAGGATCTGAACTATCCCGTGGTGTTCCTCACATCGTGGATACTAATCACAGGCAACGCTCAGATCCGTGGTGTTCCGCATATAGTTGTAATACTCACGGGTACTGTAAACCCATAGTGATCCATCCACTGTTGCTACTAATCACAAACCTATTGTGTACCTCACATAGTGGTACTACTCGCAAGTTAAGGCCACCCATGGAGCTCCTCACGTGATAGTACTGATCACAAGTAGTCTCATGGTTCTAAGCCATTCATCCCTGTGATCAGAAAAGTCGTGTCATCCATGCATATTTTGAAACGTAACGTGTCATATACACCACCTTTCATGCGAAAACTACTTGTTCAAAGTCTTATATTCCCGATAATTGACTATGGATCAGCCGTATACAACGACTTAATCTGAAACTTTGAACATAAAACTACAGAGAGTACAAAGCGGATGTGTTCGTTACGTGACAAATGCCAGGCGTGATGGACACATAACACCCTATTACATACAGCTGCAATGGTTGAAACCCCATGAACGACGAGAAATCTCAGTAGCCGTTGCTACGCACACAATTCTCAAACTGAAGACCCCATCCTACCTTTATAATGTACTTAAACCTATGGAATCAGTACATAACAGGGATAATAGGTTTACAAAAATTACCCTTCAAATTACCCTTGATCGTACCATTAAATTGAACAAATCCTTTCTTTGCACTGCATGCCGTGCCTTGAACGTCTTTAAACTTCACCGTTTCACAAATAACACATACCCAACAAATACCCAACTAAAGCAGACCATAACATCTATCTTACTGGAGGAGTACGTAAGAGCCTGAGATCAGGCATTCTTGTAGTCTAAAATAATAAATAGGCTTAATGATATACTTTCTTCTTATATAATTTATGTTTTAATTTTATTGGATTTGGTAGGCCTATCTGTATTTTAATTTTTTAAGTTTAATGTTTAATTTTACGTATATTTTAATATTATAAGAATGTAGATAGTGTGTTCATAAACCTGTATTGTATTATACGAAGACGCTACATAAAGGGGCTTTTTGGCCTCAGTGGCATGTGAATCATCAATAAATTTAATTCAATTCAATTCAATTCAATTCAATTCAATTCAATTCAATTCAATTCAATTCAATTCAATTCAGTTCAATTCAATTCAATTCAATTCAATTCAATTCAATTCAATTCAATTCAATTCAATTCAATTCAATTCAATTCAATTCAATTCAATTCAATTCCTTGGTCGCCTCGTACGACAGGCAGGGGATACCGTGGGTGTATTCTTCGTCTGCGTCCCCCACACACAGGGTGTACCAGTTGACTCATGCTGACAAAATAATGTCCGACCAGTCTTACTAAACCGAACTGGCTTGGTCTGACGGCTAGTTCGAAGTCCACTCATCGTAATGAGAACAATTGAGGAGTTATCTAACAGCGAAATAGGGGCATCGGTCTAGAAATCCAAGAATAGCGGCCCAGAGGATTCGTCATGCTGACCACGTGCCACCTCAATCTGCAGGCCTTTAGGCTTATCAGCGGTCAGTTTGTTGGCGAAGGCCCATCAGGACTGTAGCACCATGCATTAGTTATTATTATTATTATTATTATTATTATTATTATTATTATTATTATTATTATTATTTATTATTATTATTATTTATTATTATTAAATTGTGATGATTAACATTTTATGCGTGAGCGTGGGAAATTGATTTGAATTTTCTAGATGTAACAGCTGCATTCAGTATTTTATAATGGGTTGTGAGCCATGGCCGGCGTGTAGCTCGTTGAAGTGGTGTTCTATTTTAACCAAAATGTTAGCTTCATTCAGTAAATAGCTTAGGGATGACACTATTCCGGTTTCGTTTAGTCACGACTTCCTAGAGAAGACCCTCGTCATTAACGAGACGATATGGCGTCAACTGTCTTTCTTCAAAAGCAACATTTCCAAGATTTGTTGCGTCTAATATTCACATGACTGGCTTAGTCACTCGATATCGATATTCAGCGGACAACAGCTGGGAACATTTCTTGTTACTCATGCATAAAACGGTAATTCTATACCCAGGAATTAAAAAGAACAGATCATCAGAAAACTGTGAACAGGGTCCACTCGATAGCAGGAAAGATGAGACGCAGATTTTTGTCGTCAAGGTTTTCAGTAACAAGAACAATGTGACACTGCATGCAATGAAGACAGAAGAAAAATATTAGTTATCTCTGTTCGATAATATATCATTATGTGAAAAAAAATGAGAGGATTAAGAAAAAAGAAAATACAATCCTTCTAAATTAAATTAATCTCTAGGCCTTAACGTCGCAGGATGTAAAATGTGAAACCATATGAAAACGCAAGTTTTATAATAAAGCTTGCCCGTGACTTTTTGTTAAATCCATTTCATCTGATACAAATCAGTTGGAGTCACCTCAGTAAATTCCTAGTTAACAATAGAGGCTAACATTTTGTGCAAGTCAACAACTATTAAGAAATTAAAAATGTGTTTATTCAACTATTTTTCTTCTTATACAACAAGAATGTTTTCGGTACAAAAGAAAGCAAAGTAATCTTACACACTCTCCTTAACCTCAGCACTTGGTGGGGTAGAGTGGTTAGCTCCACGCCCGGCCATGTTTGCTCCCAAGAATATCTGGTACTCATTCTTGGTGTAGGATGAGTGAACCGCAGGGCTTCGTGCACCTCCAGAAATGGATATCTCATTTCTTAAACTTTTCGACTCCTTGGCGGGTAATGGAACCCAGATCCTTCCTACCTCGCTGTTTTCGTTTCTAGGTATTCCTAAATTAGGCACTACGCATTTGAGCAAATAAATTGATTCTAGGGAACCAGACAAACCGGCCACGGGGTGTAGGTATAGCGTGCCTGCCTCTTACGCGGACGCCCCGGGTTCGATCCTCGAGCAGGTCATGGATTTTTACCTGAATCTGAGGGCTGGTTCGAGGTCCAATAAGCCTAAGTGATTACAGCTGAAGAGTTATCTGATGGTAATGCCTAGTAATACTTAGGAATAAATTCCCGAGCTATTTGGCCGTGCAGTTAGCGTCACGTAGTCGTGAGCTAGCATTCCGGTGGGTTCGAATCACACCGTCGGTAGCACTAAAGTTGGTTTCCTATTTTCAGACCAGACAAATGCTGTGGTTGTACCTTCGGTGTGTTAGTAAGATGTTAATCCACTAAAAAGAGAAATGTAATAATAATAATGTTATTTGTTTTACTCCCACTAACTACTCTTTTACGGTTTTCGGAGACGCCGAGGTGCCAGAAATTTAGTCCCGCAGGAGTTCTTTTAGTGCCAGTAAATCTACTGACACGAGGCTGACGTATTTGAGCACCTTCAAATACCACCGGACTGAGCCAGGATCGAACCTGCCAAGTTGGGGTCAGAAGGCCAGCGCCTTAACCGTCTGAGCCACTCAGCCCGGCAAAGAGAAATGTACTGTACTGTAGGTCTAATAAACTAGACTAATGCTACTAGTAATTCTTTTTCGTGACTTATTCCCACTTCATTGGTACCGGCATTTTATTTGGATTTGGCCTTGTTTTATGACTGTACTGTATGTAGTTAAAATCCCCGGCCTGGCGGAGAACTGAACTGAAGGCCAGTACACTTACCGTTCGGCCAAGGAGTGTATAATGTAACTGGAGTTAGTATGTAAATTATATATCTGGTTACTGTACATAGAATATCGAATTTCGGAACTCCATCAGATGATACCAGTGTAGTGGGTTGTAAAGTGATACGCAAAATATGAACAGATCATTTGGAACAGATCGAATAAAAGCATTCAGTGATGGACGATGGTTCTGGAAATTCCCACCCGGCGATTATGACCCTCTGACAGAGAGGGAGACTGATTCTCGCCAAACGTAGCTTGAGCATACTCAGTGGCCCTAAATCATCATTTCTACCCTCCACTTACAAGGGAAAGTACTGTCAAGGCCCCTTTGGCATGTCTTTATCAAAACACGAGTTTATCCACAGGTGGTGAAATTGAATAAAACGGCATTTATTTCGCAATATTTAGTTTTGAACAATAGTTAATTGCTGCCAAAACAGAAAAGTGTGTCTCGCATAAGGTAAGTTGTTGCTAAAGGAATCAAGATCTTCTCTGATTCTCGGCCGAAAATGAGAAATTCCTTGCCAAAATATATTCAGAACTCCGACAAAGAAAACTCCTCACATTTACTATTTAACGAACAACCAACAGTGACAAACACGAGTTGTTCATCCTCATTTACAAGGAATCCCTTTTATCTGTAAGTCTCCGATATGCTTGAGGTTTGGTAAGACGACTTCAGTAGGAATGTTTTGTTCAGCCGTATCACAATTATTTGCCCAATCATATATTTATCACATGTTTTGGAGTGCTCATTTGAGCATTGCAGAGACAGATGTGAGCTGCGGGAAGCCGAGGCTAGAGTAGTTATGTATGTGCGAGAGAGAAGAGTGAGAGCGTGGCAGATGAACCGGACCGCCACGCCGCCTCTACCTGCTTCCCGCTGCTCGTTTCTGTCTACAGGGTCTCTTACATAAACTAAGACCGAACGCACGGTGTTTGTGCTCTGCGCTACGGCAGCTGCCTCAGCCGAACTTACGTCGCGCGCGGCCGCCTTGCTTTAAAAGTGTATACAACCTAATATGAAATCTTACCTTATAAAACATGCCGGAAGTGTCTTCCTTCCTGGGTTATATAGGCATTGTATCTGGTAACCACATCAGTTGACGGAAGGAGAAAAATCGCGTGGGTGGTTTCAACGTGATTCAGCCTCTGCTCATACAAAGAAGACTTCCTTCTTACAATTTCGGAAGTAAGAAGATGTACAATATTCCGACCCCGATGCTATTAGGTTTGCGAGGGCTAGGGAGTCTTTTATTTTCACGCCCTTCGTGGCCCTTGTCTTCCTTTAACCGATATCTTCATTTTTCGAAGTGTCGGTTCTCTTCCTCTTTTTTCCTCGAATTAGTGTTATATAAAGGATTGTTGCCCAATTGTATTTCCTCTAATAACAATAAATACCATCACCACCCTCTAATAAACGTTCCCCACCCCCTTTCTCTATTTATCATTTCTTTATCAGTTACTACGGCAAGTTGTTTCGAGTTGAACCTCGTATTTCTTTATTTCTTCCCATTTTTTAATATATTTTTATTTGGCTTTATTCTTTTTTAACGTTTTAAATTATTTTAAAACCTATATATCCACTTTGATTTTGACGAAATTAAATCCTACACTGTTTTCCTAAGACTTCATTCAGGTCACCTTTTACTCTTCGGCCAGAGAAACAAATGCGTACAAGACCTGCCTAGCAACGACTTTACATAAGTGCATACTTGATCTGCTTATGAACTTCAAATATATTTGTTTTCGGCGCAAGATAGTGATGTTCTGTTTACTCTCTTGACTGTGATTGTGTTTTTGAACATTAACTGAATTGCTACAATATGATACAATGTTAATATTTTGCCTGTGTTCAATATATTAGTTGTTTTAAGATCTTCGCTAATTGGCTGATGATGACACTTAAAACGTGTTGAAACCGGTCCCAATAAACAGGTTGTAACTACTTTTTACTACGGAGTATTGAAAGGTGGATCCTTCCCTATAATATTGTACATCTTCTTATTTCTCTATTCAATACGGAACAATCATGAAGTTTTTAACTTTAAATTTCGGAAGTAGTTTGCAGACAGAGTGATCGGTGCTATTCTATTTTTCCCTCGTTCTACAGATCTAACAGTGTGTGACTTTTACTTGTGGGGTAAACTGAAAAAAAAAGAAGTGTATCGAACGAATCCTCACACATTGGAGAAACTGAAAATCACAATAAAACGTCCGAAGTAAATATGGCTCCAAATGGTCTAGTTAGCAAAAGAAAGTGGCCAGAATGCCACAAGTAGCTTTTTCGAAAATTTGTGGCGGACGCAATACTCAAAAGGCCTAATTATTCGTCTTGCGCTAACAGCACACCAAACACCAATCTTCCTATGAGGATGAGAGACTTCATAAACACCATTAGGATTTTCTCCACACCAATAGCGAGAGTTTTGGCTGTTCACATGGTCATTAAGATAAAAACCAGAACTTTTACATACGAAAATACGGTGTTGAAATGATAAATGTCTCACCATGTTAACAGCTGAGATTCAGACTGGCGACTGATGCTTGCCAGGTCGAACACGCGCAGGTTGCTTTCAAGGTCAAGAACTATGCGCGCTCCTCCCATACTGCAGCTCAAGTATCGGAGAGTAAACCGTATCTTCGACGGTCTTAGTTTATATGGGAGAATCTGTATGCGGTGCTTAAACGAGCAAATTTTGACATCCCGAAACCGGTACTAAATATACGATTGGACATCTTCTTTTGATATGGCTGAATAAAATATTCCTGCCGAAGTCGTTGCACCAAATATCAATTAGATCGGAGACTTACAGATGAAAGGATGTCCTTGTTAGATCCGGATAGGACGGTTTAAGGGCATTTTAAATGGATTTTTAATCCAATTAAATTCGACAAATAACCGAAAAAGTGTCCGGCTCCACGGCTAAATGTTCAGCGTGCTGGCCTTTGGTCACAGGGGTCCCGGGTTCGATTCCCGGCAGGGTCGTGAATTTTAACCATAATTGGTTAATTTCGCTAACACGGGGGCTGGGTGTATGTGTCGTCTTTATCATCATCATTTCATCCTCATCACGACGCGCAGGTCGCCTACGGGAGTCAGATCAAAACATCTGCATCTGGTGAGGCGAACTTGTCCTCGGACACTCCCGGCTCTAAAAGCCATAACGCCATTTAATTTTCATTTCATTTCATCCCTCTACATACCGTACTTTTCGGATACTTTTCTTACGTACGAGTATGAATCATAAAAACTGGCAGCAGTGACAGAATCTGTAATTTTTGTAGCTCAGAACGTTCGATTCGACAAATTTTTGCCATCTGCTTGGCAACATTTACACAAATATTTGCTGTCATTCCGTGTTCCTACTTCCATTAGATTTGCAAGAACCTCTTCTACGAGTTGATCTCCAAGAGGTGAAAATGGAATCGTGAACTACAATGTGTGGAAGGAAACAGTGTGGATCTTGCGGAAAAGTGGCCAAAGTAAAAGTGAACCTGTCGTCTAAAAAGGACGGAAAATACCCTGTGACTTGGAAACTCTTCTGTGGATTATCTTTTCTTTCTGCCGGGCTGAGTATTTCAGACGGTAGAGCGCTGGTCACCTGAATTCAAATTGCCGGCTCACTCCGATGATCTCAATTGGATAAGAGTGCTACCATACTCTTTTTGAAACATTCTAACTGTGTAGAAATCTTTGAGGGCAAGTCTCCAGGAAGAGATTCACGATGGTATTTAGAATTTTTGACTGTACTGAAGAAAGAAAAATGTATGTAAACCCTCTCCGAACATGTGGCAGTGCATCATCGCTTAGAACCTAGAATGAATACGAATCTTTGCTAAACGGGTTATAAAGAACAACAAACATTGTAAATGTTTGGCTCTCTAAATATTACAAGACTACGTGAGACACATCAGCGTCAAAATTGAATCCTAATGATTCAGAGCACGGCTGGTCACAAAATGAAAATAACCTATCAAATTCACAGAATTAGTTTCCATAATGCCGACTATAGAAAAACGGTATACATCAATATTTTCTGATGATCAGTTAAGGATTAAAACTTTACAGTGAAGAAGGTGATTTGGAGAAAGAATAATGAATAAAGAAGCTTGAATGTTATTGCAAACAAAGTAAAGGAAAGTCAACTCCGTACAGACCATGAAGGCCCTTGGATGGGTGGAAAGTAAAGATTTCCATTATCTGCAACCTTGGCACCTGGTGGGGTAGAGTAGTCAGCTCTACTCCTGGCCGCCTTTGCCTCCTACGAATTCATCTGATATTCATTTTTTGTGTAGACTGAGTGAACCTCAGGGCCATATGTACCTCCGAAAGTGGAATTTTCGTTTCTTAATTTTGTTTTACTTACTGACGGGGAATCGAACCAACGTGCTTCCGGGTGAACCGAGGATGTCTTTACCGCCTGCGCCAGGCAGCGCCTTGACTGGTACTGAAGTTTATGTAAAATTATATCTCAATAACTACCATTCAAGCTTAAGTAAATTTTGTGCAAATTAACTCTTAACTTTTTCTCAGTGTATTCAACGTACAGCAGCTTAAGAAATGAATGTGCATAGGGTACTGTATAGCTTACTCGCAGGTACAATTTTCTCAGATACAAATAAACCTCTAATATATGTTGTAAACCTAGGTGCCGAGCGAGTGGTTACGCGGTGAGTATCACGTAGCTATCAGCTTACATTCGGGAGATAATGGGTTCGAACCCCACTGTCGACATGGACAGAAAAAATATGAGGACGAAAAGGTAATGTAGACAAAGCTGTGATATACTGTTATTGGCTTTACGTCCCACTACTTTTTCCGGAAACGCTGAGGTGCCGGAATTTACTCCAGCAGGAGTTATTTTACGTAATTCTACCGGTACGATGCTGATGTATTTGAGCACCTTCAAATACCAATGGACCGAGCCAGGATCAAACCTGCCAAGTTGGGGTCAGAAGGTTGACGTCCAAACCGTCTGAACCACTCATCCCGGTATGATGTAGACAAAATAGTAAGTGGGCATCGTAGCAGTTGACCTATGATCTGCTAACGATTTTCCATTCCTTCAAAGCGGTCTAAACCCTGGGATAAAGCCGGATATCGAATTCAGATCGGCACGAGGTAAGGAACTCCCACGATCATTAATGTACCGGGGCACGAAGCAGAGCCCCAGTGAAAGATGAGCGATGCGAGAGTGAAAGTGAGGGCCGGGTGTGGCGGACCTGCTCGACTGAGTCACACAATGAGTATGAGTCAGGGAGTCTCTGAAGGTTAGACCGAGTCCGGCCCACGACTTAAATCTGTTTGTGCTCGTGACGTCAAATATGATTAACATACCGTACACGGAAATGAGGATAGGATTGGCTCGTCCAGGGTTTGAAGACTGGCGTGGCCTCGTACACGCACGTGTCATCAACATCGCTGACGGTACCTGCTCAAAGGTCACAGTCCTGCTGTTGTTTGGGTCATTAGTCCGTAGAATTGTTTGATTTTGCTCTGCATGTCACTCTGTCTGTGCTAACGTCTTCATTTGTATATATAATTATGATATCGACAGTCTCCTAAAACTAACCCCTTGTGGGTGGGGGTGGTAGAATGAACATCCACGGTATCTCTTGCCTGTCGTAAGAGGCGACTAAAAGAGACCCGACCGAGCTCGATAGCAGCAGTTGCTTGAGTGCGGCCAGTATCCAGTATTCGGGAGCCCTGAAAATGGTTTTCCGTGGTTTCCCATTTTCACACCAGGCAAATGCTGGGGCTGTACCTTAATTAATGTCACGGCCGCTTCCTTCCCACTCCTAGCCATTTCCTGTTCCATCGTCGCCATAAGACCTATCTGTGTCGATGCGACGTAAAGCAACTGGAAAAGAGACCCGAGGGAGCAAGGTTTGGCGAGCATAGGGCCCATAAGAGAGTCCTGGCATTACTTGTGACAACCTCCTCGCTTTCATCTATCCTATCCGACCTCCATTGGTCAACTCTTGTTCTTTTCCGAACCCGACGTTATTTGGTTGCGGGGCATACGGTGTCTTACATGCTCATGCGCTTTGTGGCCCTTGTCTTTCTCTTGCCGATACCTTCATCCAATCGATGTGTCGGACCTCTTCTATTTTCACTCAGATTAGTCCCAATAGAGGATGCTTTCCCCGTTGTACTTCCTCTCAACGCATGGGGAGACAAGGGGGGGGGGGGGGCGCTTGTTCCCGTGTAATTATAAAAAGGTTGATGTTCAATTGTTTAATATCATACCAGATTATTTCATAAACTGAATATACTGACAATCATCTAGCATCTGTTATAACCGGAAATGTCTGTAAATAATTTAATGTTGCTGATGTTATATTGATTTTCATATTCAAGGAAATTGTTAATATGCCCTCCCTCCCTCCCTGGAAAAGATCCTGCGGGCGCCCATGTCACCACCACCATTCAATGAAATCATCAGGTTGATCTGGTTGTCATGTTCATATTCTGGCATATCCCCGTCATTCTTACATTCTACACTTCCTTCAGAAACTACGTGAACAAGTCCTGTGTGTCTGAGATGTGTGCTATAATTTTTGTCATGATAAAGTCTTACAGCTCAATCACTCATGTTCAGAAAGTGAGAGTTACGAAATTTTCTTCTCGGGGCCGTGAAAATTATCGATCAAGAATAAGTACGTTTAATGTAAATGTACCATTGCATATATCGATCCTTACTTTATTCCTTTTCTTTTTCTAAATCTGTTTTACGTCATACCGACACAGATAGGTCTTACGGCGACGATCGGAAGTGACCGTGGCCTTAATTAAGGTATAGCATTTGTCCGGTGTGAAACTGGGAACTGCCGACAGTGGAGTTCGAACCCACTATCTCCCCAATGCAAGCTGATAACTACGTGACCCAAACCGCACAGCCATTTGCTCGGTGACTACATGCAGCACAGACAGTCTTATCTCATTGGCCTCATCAGGCCTCGGGGGTAGCTGGGCCGCGAATCTCTTATTTCAAATGCTTCAGTAAGCTTCGAGCTGCTACAATGAGCGAGAAGCTCATCTTATCGTAGCAACTCTGGTGTCAATTTGTGCGTAAACTAACAGAATAATTAATATAATAACAAAAAAAATACAAATAACAAACACACATAGTGACTTTATAAACAAAATGAACATTTTAATTGCAGGGTACAAGCTAAATCATAAAATCAAATCCAAACCGCCTCCTCCCACCTTCCACTGTGGGGTACCATCAGAAAGCTGTCCCTAAACACGACATGTTATTACAACGGTTGACCTACGACCCCCACAGACATTTTAAGGGATAGAAAATGAGAGAATTTCTTAATTCCTTTACATCAACTTCTGAGTGTTAACGATGTGTGTATCATTGAATATACAGTAAATTATTTCGCTCGAAATAAAGGTACCATTTCGGTAGACTTAAAGACTTTTAGGGCAGAAGTTACACGGTTTTTGACGTGCATTAGCATACGTGTCATCTGGCACGGGGAGATTCTGCGTGTATGCTTCGGATTAGTGTTGGCTTCTGAGTGTATGCTTCGAAGAAGTGTATCTATTAATTCAGCTGTCCGAGTGAATCGAATCACAGCAAAGGCGAGCTCCCGGCACACGAGTTGGCAGACTCTCAGCAGACAGTACAGAGTGGCGCACTCACCGATCAGACACTGCCAAGCACGGTTCATGATCGGAACACAGGACATTGGCGGGAAGATAGACTTTCGCCGCGTGCGAGACATAAAGTGTCATAGCTCTCGTAAAGAATCGAACGCTTGTGTCTTTATAGTGGAGTCTCATTCTCAGCTGACTTGAAAATAATACACCCAGTCACCAGTAAAATTTTTTTTGCTAGTGGCTTTACGTCGCAACGACGCAGATAGGTCTTATGGCGACGATGGAATAGGAAAGGCCTATGAGTTGGAAGGAAGCGGTCGTGGCCTTAATTCACAGCCCCAGCATTTGCCTAGTGTGAAAATGGGAAACCACGGAAAATCATCTTCAGGGCTGCCGACAGTGGGATTCGAACCCACTATCTCCCGCATGCAAGCTCACAGCCAGTAAAAAAATGTCGAAAATAATGTTCTTGAGTATCAGTGTGAATTAATTCCCGATGTGCATTATTTCTGAGAACTGTGGAAAACCACAATTTAATTAATACAATTTCGTTCTGTCAATTATTATTATTATTATTATTATTATTATTATTATTATTATTATTATTATTATTAACTACGTAACTTTTGTACTATAATTACATGATGTAGCACCTGTCAAAGAAGCCAGTCCTAAAGGCAAAGAGTCAGTTTTAACACATATCATCATCATCATCATCATTATCATCATCATTATTATCATCATCTTCCTCTACCTTCATTATTATATTTGTGACGGCTCTCTGTAGCTCGTGAAAGGGCACAGCCGCTTCAACAACGGAAGCGAAAAGACGTAGGGAGGGTTGCGTATATCTCAGGCGTTCCCACTGGCTTCTTCGTTCATTTCACAGCGCTGCGCCGGAGTATAGTCATAGACAATGGCTTTGTTTACTGCAATCATGAAACATTTAACTCCTCCCTCTAGTTAACGTCCACGCCCTCTTACTTTTCAGGGTTCGTGATATCAGTCTATATTACCATTGTTCTGCGGTTCTTGTCCTATTGTATCAACTTACTTCACACAGGAACTATGCAGAATGTCAGGTACGGAGTTTTGTCTAAAAGCAAGCCTAAGCACGTATGGCATTGACTTTCCACAGAAATATTTTGACGATTGCACTTATTTTATATCAGCCCTAGTGAGACTCTCGATAATGCGTTGCTATTGTGGTGGATGAAAGGAAATGCTATCACTTCCAACTTTTACGTTTTATAATGAATAAAATTTCACCGATGTTTGTTATCTTATGAGGAGTTAGATCGTGCTATGAATTAAGTTTACCATATGTGAGGTGAAACCTTAAACATGCTTCAAATAAAATTCTATTCCTTCTCATGATTGAGGGCCTGGCTGGCCGACGCGGTAAAGGTGTGTTCGGTTCACCCGGAAGGACGTTAGTTCGATTCCTCCTTAAAGAAGTCGAAAAATATATGAAACGAGATTTCCTTTTCTGGAGGTGCATATGGCCCTGAGGTTCATTTAGTCTATACAAGAAATGAATACCAGGCTAATTCCTGCGGGCAAAGACTGCCGGGTGTAGAGCTAACCACTCTACACCAGTAATTGCGGAGGTTACGGGATAGTGGAAGCATTTAGCTTCCACCTCTCCCAAGACCGTCCTAGTCTGTACGGAGATGACTTTGCTTCTGATTTTTACTTCTCACGAGGGGCAGGGGAAATCATGATAAACAGCTAATACTAAGAAAAGCAAAGAACGGCTATCTAATGTTTATATCGTCTTCATAGCCACGGAACCTTTAGTTTTACTTGGATTCGTAATCACCTACGTGATTTTTATTCCTAAAATCTCACGTGCATTGGCTGGAATTCAAATAGGCCGCCTTTGTGGTGGTGGTGGTAAAATGAAATGGCATATTTATTTTAGTGCCGGGAGTGTGCGAGGACATGTTCGGTTCGCCAAGTGCAGGCCTGACTCCCGTAAGTGACCTGCGCGTCGTGATGAGGATGAAATGATGAAGAGGACACACACACCCAGCCCCCGTGCCAGAGAAAGTAACCAATTATGGTTAAAATTACCGACCCTGCCGGGAATCGAAACCGGGACCCTTGTGACCAAAGGACAGCACGCTAACCATTTAGCCACGGAGCCGGACGGTGGTGGGGGTGATTATTGTTCTTAGAGAAGTACAACTGCGCAACCATCCTCTATTAACATTAATCAGAGAGAAAAACGGAAGGGGTGTCCAGCTTCTTGACTGGATGGTCAACGTTGAGGCCCTTTTTTCAGAAGGTTCCGGGCTCCATTCCCAGCCAGATCGGGGATTTTAATCGCGTTTGACTAATTCTTCTGACTCGGGGACTGGGTGATTTTCCCAAACTTTTCTCTTCATATTCTGAGAATACACCACGATACCAACCACCAAAGACATACGCAATAGTGATTACATCCCTCCACATAGGGTTGGCGTCAGGAAGGGCATCTCGCTGTAAAACTGGGCTAAATCCATATGTGCGAACAGTTCGCACGCGTGACCCCACAGGTGTAGGAAAAGCAGTAGAAGAATAATAATAAGAAAATGGAAGGGGTCCGATATTTAGAAAAGTGAAAATATCAGCCAAAGAAAGACAATGGCCATAAAGGACGTGGGAATAAAAGGTTATCTAGGTCTCACAAGCATAATACCGACGGGGTCAGAAAAGAACAACAGTTGACCTAAGGTGATCGGATAGGATAGATGAAAGTGAGGAGCCTGGCACAAGTAAGTGGGAGCAACAACATCACTCAGCTAAGGGCCCCGTGGTCACCAACTCACGCTCCCAAATTAAGAGCTGCTGGGCCCCTTCTAGTCGCCTCGTATGACAGGGAGGAGACATTATTCCACTAACTCCCCCCCCCCCCAAAGGTTATCGCCTTGGTGAGATCCATGACAATGCCACTAGACTATCACGCCCAACATTATTACTAACAGTGCATTGACTCTGTCTGATAGTGTCAATTGTTATGTGTGTGAGGATTTTACCCAGTGATTGTAGACGCAATACGGGTTGTACAGCTATAACGTTGCATTCAGGAGATTGTGAGTTTAAACCCCACCATTGGCACAGCCCATGACAATGTTACTCGGCTATCACACGCGCCATTATTACTAAGAGTGTACTGAGTTTGTATGATAGCCTATATTATTATGTGTATGTAATTGAGGCCAGGATTGTACCGAATGTACCTTAATTCAGATCACGATCGCTACCTTCTTAACCTTAACACTTTCTCATTCTGCTGTCACTGAAGATGAGAATGAAGTAGAAAGACTTAAAACCGCGAGTAGAGCAAATATACAATTTTGGCAAGTGTCTAATATGACAACGTGGAACCATACAGGAACATATTCAAGGTTGCCGACGGTCAGGTTCGAACTACTATCTCCTGAATGCAAACTTCCAACTACACAACCCACACTACGTGGTTTTACTTATACAACTTGTACTGGTATAGGAGAAGCCGAGGAACTGGAATTTTGTCGACAAGTCTCTGATGTATTTGACCACCTGCAAACACTACTGGGCTATGCCGGGATCGATCTCGCCACCTTGAGCTCAGAAAGCCAGCATTCTATTGTCTGAGCTACTCAGCCTGGTGGAAAAAGTAGTTATGGGCTATATTATATTAGATACCACGCCGGATTTCCGCTGGGGTTGAAATGAGAAACCATGGAGAATCGAGAGAAGAGAATTCAATTTCTCTGCTCAGTTTTGCTTCGTCAGGCTGAATGCACATCGTTCCAGTCTTAAATTCGTGGCAGAGCTGGAAATTGATTTTGGCCAACCGAGCGGGAAACTAGCATGCTAACTCCTAACCCTCGACGATAAGCTCTCAAGTGATGACCACGCTCAGATCACAACAATGGAAGCCGCGGGCACGATCCCATCAAGTCATTACACGGGCTTCCATTCCTAGGCATCTTTTTCTTCCCACATTATAAACTGAAGTTAATAATAACATACGCATGGCTATCATAACCCAGGCGCAGTTCTTCGTGAGTACTAAGTGTATATGTGATGGAAGAACATGTGTGCGACTTGCAGACGAGTGTGGAAGTAGCACTAAGAGTCAGTTCCTGATCCGTAGGAACTAAACATCCAAGGTTAAAATCCTAAAGCCCTGCCAGAGAGAGAGAGAGAGAGAGAGAGAGAAGCAAATGTCATGGGATAGTCACCTAATAGCGTGTGGGGCCTCCTCTGGCCCTGCGAACTGCAGTGAGACGCAGTGGAAGTGAGTCGACAAGTCCCTGGTAGTCCCCTGGACGCAACTGACACCAAATCGTTTGCAGAGCGGCCGCCAATGCTGGTCTGCTCGTGGGTGAAGGATCCATGGCACGGAGCGTGCGTTCCAGGACATCCCAGATATGCTCGATAGGGTTCATACTGGGGTTGCTGGGTGGCCATGGCAGTCGTTGGACCTCCGCTGCATGTTCCTGGAACCATTCTCGGGCGACATGGGAGAGAAGTGGCGGCGCGATATCATCTTGAAACACCGCAGAACCGTCTGGGCGCTGGAAGGCCAAAAATGGGTGGAGATAGTCTCCGAGCAGCTCAACATACCGCGTACCATTCAAAGTCTCTTCCAGAACAACTAGGGGGCCATTTGATACCAGGAGACTGCACCCCAGACCATAACAGAGACACCAGCGCCCTGGACCACACCTTTGAGGCAGGCGGGATTCATCGCTTCATGTGGTCTGCGCCATACACGGTGCCGCCCATCGGCATGGTGCAGTTGAAATCGTGATTCGTCCGACCAGATCACGTTACGCCATTGTTCCAGTGTCCATCCCTGGTGACTGGCGACAAATGCGCGTCGTTGTGCCCGATGATGATGGGTTAACAGTGGTACCCGTTTGCGGCGCCGGCTCCCATACCCCATAGAACCCATGTTCCTACGGGTTGTCCACTGGGAGACGTGTCTAGCACGGCCTGTGTTGAATTGAGCCGTGATTTGTTGCACGGCTGCCCGTCTGTCACTATTGACAATCCGTCTCAGATGTCGCCGGTCACGGTCATTGAGGGTGGCTGGACGGCCGGTCGTTCGTCTGTTGTGGACGGTGACGTCCGCATTCAATCATTCACGATACACCCTGGATACGGTTGATCACGTGAAGTTGAATTCCCGCACCACTTCCGAAATCGCACTTACCATCCGTCGGGCACCGACCACCATACCCCGTTCGAACGGTGTCAGCTCACGACGACGTTCCATTTTACACCTGTCACATGCACAGCCACTCCTCACAAGGTCTCCTATACAACTGCCGCTGGCACAGGGAGCGTGTGGTGCGCAGACAACACACCTGCGCATCAGAGCTCCGCTATCCCATGACATTTGCTCAGTCAGTGTACCTATTCATTAATCTATTATTATTATTATTATTATTATTATTATTATTATTATTATTATTATTATTATTATTATTATTATTATAAATTATCCGAATACAAACCACATTTTACACATAGTATATTAAGGCTGTATATAACAAACCGGTTTAATACATAAAAGAACAACTAACTTAAAAATGGGATGACTTGTAAATAAAACGGACAAATTTAGCAAATTTAGCTTCTGGATAATGATTCTAAACCTCTCAAAGAAGGATAAAAATTTTCTACGTACTGACATTTATATATTACAGACCACAGGAAAATTAAATATTATTGCAGATATTTTCTTCGGAACACACACTGTAAATGATTGTAACAGCAACTTTAAAAAAAAATAAAACATTAAGAGGTGCTTGGTTTTGTATGTCACACATATTTAAATGCATTACTGATTCATATCTACTTATTTCAAGAAATGGGACAGTTATATAAACGATGATAAACAGTTCATAGCATTTCACAGGTAAAAGTGTAGGGCTTCTGGATATTTAACATAAACCTCTCAAAATATAATCCAAATTTTGTATATCCTGACATTAATCTATTACACCCCACAGGAAAAATGAAATGTCATTTAAGGCATTTTATTTGGAACACATATTCCATAACAATGAGTAGAAAGATTTCTGTCATTCAAGAAATTTAGTAAACCTGGTAGGCCTATTTTAAATTAAATACCAGTTAATGGACCACTCCGATTCCAAGGATGACAAGCTGGTTCGGCGGAAATGATAATCCACAGCCTTTTTCCAGTCATTCGACCGTGTCAGGAATGGAATGAATGAAGTCCCCATCTAGTGGCGAGGACAGGAATTGTGCTGGCTGTCGAAGCCTGTCGCACTCCTCTGGGGCAATGTTTAATGAGTGACATATGAGATGAAGTGATACTGGAGAGTGTTGCTGACATGAAAGATGACAGGAATCATCGAAGTACCCGAAGAAAAACCTGTCCCGCCTCCGTTTCCTCCATCTGACATGGAGTGACCTGGATTTGAACCACGAAACCTAGCGGTGAGAGGCCGCCGGGGCCACGTCGACAGGATTAGGTGGTAGTGAGGAAGTCATTAGAGTATGGGAAAATATTTCAGTTGGTATAACAAGGCTTGTCTCTCGTAATTTGTAAGCTAAACAGTGAGCGAAGATAACGAGAATTGACAGGTCGAATGGAATGTGGTTGGGTAAACACGCCCTCACGTGTTAAGCTCGAGACTTTTGTTTCAATATGTAAGTTTGAAGTTTGGGAGGGTTTGAACTCACTTGTTTACGAGTAAGAATGAGGGAAGAGAAGTCTGAACAAGAGTACTCCAGCAATACGAACTGCACAGTGAACAATTTACCTTTTTACCTCATAATGAGCTACAATTACAACCTGGACCGAAGTTCGTTCCCTGAATACGTCTGTGAATTTTACAGACCCCTCTGTCTTTCGAGTAGATGGTGGCAGATATAAGTAGGTCTAATAAGGGATTTTCTACATTGGGGCGCTCTACATTATGAGCTACTCAGCCAACCGAAAAATACTGAAGATGAAAAAATAAATAAAAAGAAGAAAGTGTAAATGGACAGGACACACATTCAGGAAAAGAGACACCACCATTCATTTATGGTATGACACAGGAATTTTTTTTGCTATTGGCTTTACGTCGCACCGACACAGTTAAGTCTTATGGCGACGATGGGATAGGAAAGGACCAGGGCTGGGAAGGAAGCGGTTGTGGCCTTAATTAAGGTACAGCCTGATGTGAAAATGGGAAACCACGAAAAACCATCTTCAGGGTTGCCGACAGTGGGGTTCGAACCCACTATCTCCCGAATACTGGATATTGACCGCACTTAAGCGACTGCAGCTATCGAGCTCGGTGATACAGGATTGTTAACGGCTAAGGTATTCCATATTGTATATAAAATACATCCAGTATAGCTGTAGTAGCCGTTCTTGACGGCACACTTATTAAGCTTGCGCAAGATTACATTTTTGTCCACCCCTCACATTGTTCCCGAGATTCTGAGGCACATAAGTGCGCATGTCTCTTCATGTTAGCGGCCCTTTGCAGTTTTTTCTTTGCATTATTGATTATCTTAATTTTGTCTCTCCTCTCCAGTATATAATTATATACATTATCTAGTTAATATTAAAAAATAAAGCCTTTAAAACGTTGTTCGAATGATCTCCATAGCAGATCTCTTTGCAGTCTACAGAGTTAGTTACTGGCTCTTAGACTTAATCTTTCACACGGCTGCCACTGATATTTCCTTTATTTTTCATTGTATCAGAAAAGGTATAGATTAAAAATTCTAAATAAATGGGGGCTATGAACATTTTTTTGTGTAAAATCAACCGTAAGAGAAATAGATCCAGTTTTAAGCTTCAGTCCCTTTGTGAAGCAACCTCTTCTGTTGACATATTCTGAACAACTTACAGCTGAGATCCTACCCGAGTTACTCTAGATCAGCGACTCTCAAACGCCCCAAATCTCACGCGTGCAAATTGAGGCGCAGAGTTCTTGTGCACAGTGCATCGGTCCCATTCGGCTCCGCTCTGAACAACGCTTCGTCTCTGGGCTACTCGGCTAAGCTCGGCTCAACTCGGCTCGTATTTGGAGCGCTACGGAGCAAGTGAGGAAGAGGGAGACGGGCGTGGGGAAAGAGAGAGAGAGAGAGCGCTATTGCTCCAAATCGAGGAGTGGGGGTCTGCACTCTGGTCAACCAAGCCAAGTCGTCTTTTGCACTGTGCACAGTGCATGCACCCTGAGAGGCCCTGCTCTAGGTGATGATGATGATGATGATGATGATGATGTTTGTTGTTTAAAGGGGCCTAACATCCAGGTCGTTGGCCCCTAATGGTACATAATGAGACGAAATATAATGACAATTTAAAAGTCCAAAATCCTCCACTGACCAGAATTCAAAACGTGAGGACGAAGAATAAATGGATGGATATGAATTTAAAACAATCAGTGGATCCGACTGGCGTTAAACAATCATACACAGACAAATATTTAACTAAATTCGAAATAGGTTATTAAAATGGCGTCAGTTTTCTTGTCAAAACGCAATGTTACTCGACTGGGATGTCGCGCTGTTAAAAGCAATGCTATCCTATGAAATGCTCGATCAACTAGGAAACGGCACAGCTTTACATATTTCATGGCCTTCGAGTGGCAGCAACAGAGGCAAAGCATATCACAACAAACAATAGTTAATGTAATGTCACTGTTAATCAGTTTTGGCCGAGTAAGTGGCCGTGCGATTAGGGTCGCGCAGCTGTGAGCTTGCATTCGTGAGATAGTGTGTTCGAACCGCACTGTCGGCAGCCCTGAAGATGGTTTTCCGCGGTTTCCCATTTTCACACCAAGCAAATGATGGTACCTTAATTCAAACCTCGGTCGCTTCCGTCCCACTCCTGGCCCTTTGCTATCCCATCGTCGCCATGAGACCTATCTGTGTTGGTGCGCCGTAAAGCAATATATATAAACATTAAAAAATCAACTTAATGGGCTTTCGGATGTTGTAGGACTCCACATTTAGTTTTCTTCGACTCTGTGATAATATGAAATCGAACGTAAAAGGAGTCCTTCTTCCTCATTTTATGACTCTCTCTCTCTCTATCTCTCTGTTGTCGCATTCTTCAAGCGATCGTTCTTTGCATGATTTTTCCTTATTTTGATGGTCATTTTCACAATTTGTCTTGTCGATATGGGCTGATGACCGTGCAGTTTTCACCTCAAGGCAATAACGACAATTCCTCCACCGATGCCAGTTAAATTATTGAACAATATCACCATGTTGGCGAGGCTCGGCTTTGATGTGGACTAACAAAAGTATAAATTCATGAAAACTCTATTATCATAGCTGGTACGGCAAAACTGTGCAAGGGGCCGACGACCTTCGATGTTAGGCCCTTTAAAACAACAATCATTATCATCATCATCATCATCATCATCATCATCATCAAAACTATGCACGAAATAAATGATCAAAAATTGTATTTTCTGTCACTCTGGATATGTATCGATTGGACCACTATTAATAAAGGTATTAGATAATTAAGTTTTCGGTTTTCACTACAATTTCACCCAGCGAGAATAAAAAAGAATATAGCCTAGATTGTAATGCCTTATTCCCCGACTGTACATATCGATTTTCATTAAATTTATTTTCGGCTATTTCCTCGTAATGCACATACATATAGACAGGGATGACGGAAAATTATTTTAAAAAATGCATTTCCATCTTACTGTCGACACGGCTGATACATAAATATAATTCTTTTTAATTCTGAGCTAATGTACAGACAAAACTCTTGTTTTATACGTAGTACAGCCATTAAGTTCTGAGACTTAACGCCTGGAGGATAGGCACGCACACTACTCTGTGTGTTGCACACGATGCCGCACTACACGGCGTACACCTACACAGAACCACATCCACCCTCAAAATAGTCTCCGATGGCCGTTATGCACGTTTGCCAACGTTGGTATAGCTGCTGGTAGCACCGATAAAAGCAGTTGGCAGGAAGGTCCCTTATGGCTTCTCGTGGTGCCGTCATGACCTCTTAGGACGACTGAAATCTGCGCCCACATAGGAGTGCTTTCAGGCGAGGAAAGAGAAAAAAATGTCATGGTGCGAGATCAGGTGAGTACGGAGTTTGTGGCAAAACCGTTACCTGTCACCTTGCAACTTGCCCTTGGACAAGAACAGAGCGATGTGCTGGGGCGTTGTCGTGTAGCAACAGCCAATTCTCTGTGCGCCAAAGCCCAGGTCGCAAATTGCATCGCGTAAACGACCAAGGATCTTCTAGCGGGTTTTGTTTACCGTTGCACCGGGAGGAATTCCATGTGAACGATTCCATTTGAATCAGAAAACAGTTCCAGCATCACCTTGCCTTTTGACCTGTCTTGTCATGGTTTATTCTGCCGTGGTGATGATGGAGTTTGCCAGGTGGCGGATTGTCATTTCAGTTGCGGATCGTAAAGGAAACACCATGTTTCGTCTCCAGTTATTATCCGGTTGAGAAACGTCGTATCATCGTTAGCACTACTGATGAGGTCACCACAAATCGCCATGCAATCATCGCGTTGGTCTTGCAACAGGATTCGTGGCACACTGTGCTGGGTAACACGAGACATGTTGAGGTCATCCGTCAGAATTTGGTGGCAAGTACCATGGCTGACCCGTATTGCTGCTGCGAGATCGTCTACCGATTGGGAGCGGTTAGCACGCACCAACGTTGCAACTTCTTGGATCTTGCATTCCGTTCGAACTGTTTGTGGCCCACCAGTACGCACATTATCTTCCAAACTGTCCCGTACTTGCAAAAAACGTCGGTGCCACCTAAACACAACATTGCGACTCAATGCGTCCTCGCCGTAAAGTTGCTGCATCATTTCAAACGTTTCGGCAGCGGTTTTGCCTAATTTCTGGCAGAACTTGATGTTTGACCATTGCTCAAACTGTGACATGTCAAGGTCCGACAGGCGCATTCAAATCACCGTCACAACAACGACCGTACATCTGCTTCCAGTGCATGCACTCAACTGTCTCTTGCAGTGACGAGACACTAACTGTCATGGTACCATACCACGGTGCCATCTATGCGCTATAGTGCACCACAGCGCCATCACATGGTCAGTCTCAGAACTTAATGACTGTACTACGTATAAGTAGATACACAGAAAGTACATACATAGTGCAGCCTAAGTCACGAGTTCGTGCGGTCTCACACTATGCCTGTGCACCCTTTAGTCTCGTTTCCTGTTACGGGGTCGGGGATGAGATGAGTTGAAATGCTAACCTCAGTCGAGGAGCGAATGAATTTGAAATTAAAGATGATGAATGAAATTGGCTGAGGTGGTGGAAGGAATCGCCTGTAGCCTACGAATAGGAACTGTTCTGGCATTTGCTTGGAAGTGAAAAAGGAAAACGATCGTCGACGAGTACAGCAAGCGGTGAAGTGGTTCCGGGAGATAGTCTGATTCGACGCACTTGATGATCCTGAGAAGGAGTTTCTACGGGTTTTATCAGCATTTAAGAGAGCATAACATCAGCCTTGAGAAAGAGGAGGCTTATCTTCTACGGTCACATAGTCAGAATAGACAACAAGAGACTGACCTCAAGAATTTTCAACACCATTTCTATAGAGGGGACAAATGGTAAATGGACGAAACTGGTTCGAAAAGACCTAGAATTTTTAAAAATTGATTCCAAAGATATATTCAACAGGGATAAATTTAGAATGCTGATCAGAACATCCGACACTCTCCGGTCACTGACAGCTAAAACATTGTGTCCAGGAGTGGAAGTGAAGTGGATTCAGAAAAGGAAAGCAACCCACAGCACAAAGATGAAAGAATACTAGGCTAAGGAGAAAGATCACCAAGGGGCTTCAAAGAAACAAGAAGAAGAAGAAGAAGAAAAAAAACTTAAAATCAATATCCGATACGTAAAAAACTGGTAGTGCATGAAATGTAATAACAATAACATTTGAAATAGAACGATTAAGAATTTTAACGTAATCTTCTACCAGGACATCCGTGACAATAGAATGGTTGTGAATAGGAACATCAAGTTTACACAGGATCCTTATTGATGTATAAAATATCTTTAAAGAGCTTCTTCTAAGGCCTAAGCGACGGCGCTATTCTATTCGTTTCAGGTAACCTGTCTTTAGTCAGCGTCCGTAGCGTAAAGATTAGCACTATTTCGTGCCGTACTCGGAGGCTCGGGTTCTATTCCTGATACTGCTAGAGAACTAAGATTCGTACAAGCGCTGGTATGTGGTTAAATGGCACATCGTGCCTCACCTCCATTGGGATATGCCTCAAAAGAGCTGCACCACGTTGAGAAGAGGAAGACACAGGTTTGTTCGACTCCATGGCTGAACATCATGGGTCTCTACTTCAATTCCTGGTCGGGACAGGGAATTAAACTTCCACTGGTTATTTACTCTGGTCACTATTATTAACATCACCAAATGGAGTGCCGTAAAGACATGGCATATAAATTTATATCACCTATCCCCGACCCCGTATCAAGAAACGGGCCTAAGGGGCAGACAATAATAATAATAATAATAATAATAATAATAATAATAATAATAATAATAATAATAATAATAATAATAATAATAATAGGTTGTTAACAGTCCTTTCTGTTGTTGAGGCCTTGTCAATGTATTCAGAGCATATAGCGGTTTTCCAAACAACATTGAATCAGCTGGTTGATGATATTTCCACCAGGAAATGTTGACACGTGCCCTTGAACCACATTTCCTCTTCCTCATCACATGGGCTTGACACATGTGTTGATATGCATTCCCAGTATCAGAAATACCGTTGTAGCAAACTGGTTTTCTCCGGTATAACCACACCTGATTTTACTATCTACGATGTGAACATTTTGACCGGCCTGTTTCTGATGAAGATGTGCAACTTAACCTCGGTCTTGCCAGAGGTGTAAGGATTATGATACGGGCTCGCCTGCAGGAAACAAAATTGGGCTCCGTTAAAGAAAATGTATAAAATCTATCCGTATGTATGTATGTATGTATGTATGCATGTATGTAGGTACCCTTAATCCCGTTCTTGATTAGGGAATAAACGAACTTATCGATAACCTATAAATTTAACTACAGCAGATACAAGCATAACTTAAATGCATTCTATATCATCTATGTGTGTGGGTGTGTTTTTTAGATTGGTTTGATGCAGCGCTCCATGTCACCCTATCCTATGCTAATCTTTTCGTTTCTGCGTAACTGCTGCATCCTACACTTGATCTAATCTGCTTGTCATATTCATACCTTGGTCTACCCCTACCGTTCTTACCGCTTACACTCCTCTCATAAACCAACTGCACAAGTCCTGGATGTCTTAAGATGTGTCTTATCATACTATCTCTTCTTCTCGTCAAATTTAGTAAAATCGATATCCTCTTACCAATTCCACTCAATATCTCTTCATTCATAATTCGATCTACCCATCTCACCTGAAGAATTATTCTGTAACACCACATTTCAAAAGCTTATATTCTCTTTATTTCTGAGCTAGTTATCGTCTATGTTTCACTTCCATACAATCCCACGCTCCAGACGAAAGTCTTCAAAAGATCTTAATTCCTAAATCGGTGTTCGTTTCTTATACTCGTATATATAAGGGACTTACGTAATATTGTATAAATTATTAATTTATTTTGAAAATTAAATATTTCGTAAAGTTTGAAATACAACGTAAAGTAATTCAGTAATTTTTTCTATCCTTTGATTGTACATTTTTAAAACTTTTCTGTACTCGCCTTAGTACGCGGGATGCTTTTGCAACGGCACTGGCGATTCAATGACAGCAGTGGATGTCACGTTGAGTTCACTGAGACTGTTTTGGGTGATATCATTTCGTCCGTAGAGTAGTTCTTTGTAAGTATTTGGAAAATGATCGTTTTGTGGAAGAAACAGTAGCAGAAATAATTAGGTCTGAAATATTATTTTTTGCTACCAATTTGTATTAGTTTTTCTTATAATAACTTGGCGTTTGTGTCTGTGCTAGACTCAACACAATGATAACGCCGCACCGAAGGGCTAATTAACCGTCACTCCCCCTCCCATTCAATAAGGTTACCTTCCACTGAGACAATAGCCAAACAAGCTGATCTTATCTTTCTCCGGCAATTCCTCTCTGCCTCTGAAAAATTGATCCTTTCCAACGTCTATCGCTTGTCTATCGTTTAGCTCAGAGAGGCGAAGGAGTTACCCTTTGTCCACCTTTTGCCCGTACCTCTGGCTTTCAGAAGTGTTTCTATTGGCGTTCCGCAAAGCTATAGTACTCGCTGTCAGGGGATATCAAGAACTTTCCTCTTCCAAAATGTCAAATGTATGTAAGGAGAATGTAATATAATGGAACTGCCTCATGTGTCTGTGAGTGTGTGGGTGAATGATTGGTAGAGTGGAATGGAGTCTGAGAACACAGGAATGATCGAATTAATGAGTGAATGAATGATTAGCTATCAATAGACTGAATGAACGAGCAGTAAGAAATTATGTTTATATCTTGCAGAGTGCTATTTGAGTAGTTTTAAACTATGTAAATATTGTAAATAACATCTCATCTTAAGATAGGTCTAGGGAACACTGTATATGTACATGGGTGCTCACCATTTTTTTTCTCTAGCCCTTCCGTATTTCTGAACAGAAATTGTGGCAAATAAATAATACTAACTCCAGCCAGATACAACCACGCGATAATTACTCTACTTACGAATTGTTAAAACAGTACTTTTTGATCGATTCTACACGCAAAGTGGCACTCAGGTAAAATTATTCATTCATTTGTTTATTCTATCTGGAGACGTCTGTGGGCCCCTTAAGCCCCGGACTCGCCTTCTTAGCATGCGTTGCAAGTCCTAACTTTACGCCACTGGGTCTCGGAACTCAGGGAGCAGCCGGTTAAGTGAAAGCAAGTGAGCTTGTAGTTTCACGTGTCTCTCGGTACTGCGTTGGGTCACTTGGTTTTATATATAATATGAATCGGAGGGACCTAAAGCCTGACTTTTAGGCTGTAATAGGTTAGAATGCAAACTTACTGTCGCGAGCAACAAGTATACTACACCTGCACAACGCTTATGCTATGAGATTTGCCTAAATATTAGGAGTGCGGTCTATCAGAGCCCCTACAGTTTATGCTAATCTAACTACACTATGGGAGAACGGGTGAACAACACTTTCTAATAACCAAAAAATCCAGACTCTAGACATGACTTTCAATTTTTAAAATAAAACATTTTTTGACCGGGACTTAAACGATAGCCACTTTCACGAGATGACATTCGGCTTCCATGCCCCGAAGTCGGCCAGTCATTAACAGTGGATTTAGTCATAACTGAACCTGGAGGCTTTTTAGGGTGCTTAAGTGGGACAACTTAATATTGTTGACTTCCGGCACATTAAAGATTTCCTTTGCTACAAAATTACGACACCGTAGTGTCTCTTAAAATAAATAATAATTTAATATTTGAATAATCGAGTAGTTGAATAGTTAATAACAATACAGTGAACCCGGTTTTTTTTTGCTAGTTGCTTTACGTCGCACCGACACAGATAGGTCTTATGGCGACGATGGGATAAGAAAGGTCTAGGAATGGGAAGGAAACGGCCGTGGCCTTAATTAAGGTATAGCCCCAGCATTTTTCTGGTGTGAAAATGGGAAAACACGGAAAAACATCTTCAGGGCTGCCGACGATGGCATTCGAACCCACTATCTCCCGGATGCAAGCTCACAGCTGCGCGCTCCAAACCGCACGGCCAACTCGCCCGGTGTGAAACCTGTTTACAACGGAACCTGTACAAAGCGGAAACCTGGTATAAGCGGTAATATTCCATGGCTCCGTGAGTTTAACACTAAAATATGTACAGAAGTGCTGTACTTAGCGGAACCTGGCCAGCTCGGAAACGGAAATAGTTTCTCAGTATACAGCGGAAAATATGCAATTTTCTCCGTGTAATTTTTCATTCATGATGAGAGCTGAGCTATTTACAAGTTTTTGAATTCATAATAATATTATTGGTTATACGTCCCACTAACCACATACTTTTACGGATTTCTAAGACGCCGTGGTTCCGGAATTTTGTTGCGCTGGAGTTCTTTAACTTGTGAGTAAATCTACCGACACGAGGTTGGCGTATCTGAGCACTTTAAAAAATCACCGGATAAACCAGGGATCGAATCTGCCGACTTGGAGTCAGAAAGCCAGCGCTCTACCGTCTTAAGCACTCAGCCCGGCATTTAAAAATATCTTTGAATCTTTAAGGAAAGAAATAACGTTGATAATATTACAGGTTTTATGCAGAAATCAATTCTCGTATATTTAACAAACTGTAAGACATAAATTCCTCGAAAACATGAAAAGCTGTGAAAACTAATTTTTTGTAGTCTCTCTTGAGCAACGATTAATAAAGTACACAGTGCTACAGCATAAATAGTCTGTTGTTTATCACAAGAGGTCCATAATGCAGTAAAGTGACTAGGAAACATCTCAGACTACTGAGTAGAATTCCAGTACACAATACGTGAGTGCAATGTACCTTATATCACGTTTACCTGTTCTCAACGGAAAGCTGAGCACATTGAGAAAGAAACATGAGATTTCGTTGGGTACAGGTTTCACTATAATCGTACCGGCTGCTCGGATCAATGGTCGGTCTAACACCTTCAATTCAGAGGGCTCGGATTCGGAGATTTTACCCACTTCTTGTTAATTCTTCCGGTTCGGGGATTGGATGTTGGTGACTGTAAGTTATATTTTCTTCTTTACATCTACTGAATACCTGCAGAGAGACCTTTGCATTCTGAAAGGATCCACTGTGTGGGCGGCTGTATCCAGGCATGGTGTCATTGACTTGTACTTCATTTAAGATGATAATGGTGCGACACCACTATCAACGCTGGAAGGTACAGTGAGCATGTCAGCTTCCACGCCAATTTGCAGACCTTTTGCGAGATCAGTTTCGAGCAGCAAGGATTTCAGGAGGAGTGTTTCAGCATTAGTAACTTGACGTTCCTAGATGAACTCTTCCTTTATTAGGTCATGTAAAGGGGATAGGAGAAAAACGGAATCTGATAACTGAAATTGAAAAACGGAAAATAAAATTTATTGGTCACATTCTGCGGCATGCGGAGTTCCTTTGTAAAATCATTTAAGGAAGAATTGCTGGAAAAAGAGGAAGAGAACAGCCCAAAGTGTGTACTATTTCAAGAACCTGCTTCTGAGGACGAACTGCAAGACCTACGCTGAGTAGAAAATACTGGCTCACGATAGGCATCTATGACTGCGGCAAGTCTTAGGCTTTGGAATATGATGATGACAGGGAATTTGTCTTTCCCTATCCTCTCCGAAGCTCGAATCTCAGAGTGTGTGACGTTTGTTCCGTATGTTAAAGGAACTACGCTTCACCTCGGTCCCGGGTACCCTTGATGCAATGGGTGTAAACATTGAATCCGTGATAACGAGCGTACCTCCAGATCAGACTGCTGATATGTTTACACAGATCATTGACGGCATGGAGTGCGTAGTGAACAATGAGGGAAGCCATGTGCAACTCCTTGGCTGAATAGTCAGCGTTGAGGCCTTCAGTGCAGAGGGCCCCAGATTCGATTCCTGGCCGAGTCGGAATATTGTTGCTAATGGCTTTACGTCGCACCGACAAAGATAGGTCTTACGGCGACGATGGGATAGGAAAGGCGCAGGAGTTGGAAGGAAGCGACCACGGTGAAAATGGGAAACCACGGAAAACCATCTTCAGGGCTGCCGACAGTGGGATTCGAACCATCTCCCGGATGCAAGCTCACAGCTGCGCGCTCGTAACCGCACGGCCAACTCGCCCAGTGTAGGGATATTAATTTCGAGTGCTTAATTCTTCTGGCTCGGGGACTGGGAGTATTTGTTTGTCCCAACACTTTCCTCTTCATACAGTATGCAGACAACGCACTACACCACCAACCACGACAGAAACACGGAAAAGTGATTACAACCCTCCATATAGGGTTGGCGTCAGGAAAGGCATCTGAACGTAAAACAGGACTAAATTCAAAAGTGTTACACAGTTCGCACCCATGGCCCCACAAGTGTGGAGAAAAGCGGTGGAAGAAGAGGAAGAAGAAGCCATGTGGAGGATGTAGTTGTGCAAGTTTTGATTTTTAATTCAGTTACTTTCAGTAAAATTTCTTTTGCAACGCACTGTAGTTTATTTACAAACATAATGTATTTGTGATGTTTTATAGAATAATATAAATCCATATTTATCACATACATGATAAACTAAACAATGTGTCATATTTTGATATTTGTTTGAAACAAATAACGTCTCAGCTATAAAAGGCTGTGCAGAATTAACAAGAATATTTTCTTCTTTGTCATCCATTTTAATGTCGCACTCGTATCAGATGCTTTTGGACGATTGTGGTAAATGGAAAAAAGGAAAAACCAGAACTGGAACGGTAACACACATGACGTCTAAGATACAAACACAACATTTAATTGGTTTGAAAAAGGAAAATCACGGATTTTTAATTCAGTTACTTTTAGTTAAATTTATTTTGCAACACACTGTAGTTTGTTTACAAACATCTTGTCTTTGTGATGTTTTGTAGAATATATATCCGTATTTATCACATACACGATAAACGAAACTATGTATCATATTTTGAGATTTGTTTCTTTCATACGGCTCTGCTATAAAAGGATGTGCAGGATTAATAGGGATATTTTCTTCTTTGTCATCTATTTAATGTCGCACTCGTATCATATGCTTTTCGACGACTGTGGTAAATGGAAAAACCAGAACTGGAACGGTAACAAATGTGACGTATGAGATACGAACACGAACACGACATTTACCTGGTTTGGAAAAAGAAAATCACGGAAAACCATCGTCAGGTCTACCAACGATGGGGCTCGAACTCATCACAGGAATACATGTTTCCTGCTACAGAACCCGCAAAGCGTAGTTAATTTGTTTCTATGTACCTTCCAGTAAAATATTCCCGACAGCGTCTCAAACAACTCTCCGTCTTTTCTGCATTAGTTATCACTACCAAGTACTCCACGGGTAAACGTTACAAGACGCACGTACAAGACCCACCTGGCACTACACATGACTCAACACGAATTCATCAAAGCAAGTGGCCTAATCGTCCAACCGATACACGATCTACATTCCGTTGGAAACATGAAGGTATGTTATCCTTGCGCAAGGAACGCAACATCCATGACGAAGACCCAAAACAGACATCTCTATTTCAGAAGAATTACAAATTAAATTCTCCCCTGAGGACAATGTCAGCCTTTGCGTGTATTATACACATCCACTATCTCTATCCTTTGTTTGCACGGCTTTATGAATACTTAAAGACTTTATACTTCACTGCTACAAAAAATATTGCAAACTGTTTTGTAGAATACTACATCCTTATCACAAGCATGATAAACAACGTTCTTCCTGGATGAGTACAGAAGCAGCTGAGAACACGTTAACTCGTGTTTCTCATTCAGAAAGTCGGATATATCTTAAAAATAATAGTTCAATTCTTGCTGCTCAAAAATAAATAATGCTTAGACTTAGTGAATAATGCACGTTTTAATTTAATTCGAGTTTGTTGTATACCGGGCGAGTTGGCCGTGCGCGTAGAGGCGCGCGGCTGTGAGCTTGCATCCGGGAGACAGTAGGTTCGAATCCCACTATCGGCAGCCCTGAAGATGGTTTTCCGTGGTTTCCCATTTTCACACCAGGCAAATGCTGGGGCTGTACCTTAATTAAGGCCACGGCCGCTTCCTTCCAACTCCTAGGCCTTTCCTATCCCATCGTCGCCATAAGACCTATCTGTGTCGGAGCGACGTAAAGCCCCTAGCAAAAAAAAAAGTTTGTTGTATATAAGCAATGTCCAAAGGTAAATCTGTTTGAAATTTTAATAAGTTACCTTCGTGACGAAGAAAACGCCGACTGTTACTGTTTTACAATTTTCTTTAGTTCGCACCGACACAGATAGGTCATACGGCGACGATGGGACGAGAAAGGGCTAGGAATCTAAAGGAATCATCCGTGGACTTAATTAAGGTACAGCCCCAGCATTTGCCTGATGTGAAAATGGGAAACCATGGAAAACCATCTTCAGGGCTGCCAACAGTGGGGTTCGAACCCACTATCTCCCGAATGTAAGGTGATAGCTACGTGACCCATACCATGCAGCCACTTGCTCGGTGCATTCCTTGTACAATTACCTTCTAGCACTATTGCAAATTTAAAATATCGCTCTCTTGACATTGCAACATTTAACTGGCCATGGTTGAAAGCTGGCTGAAGTAAACAGAGACCTTCACGTCCCTTGATTTTTAATGATCGAGATACTAAATGTCAAGCGAATTGGAAACTGATGCCTCTTATAAGGAAATGGAAGTGCCTTATCGGATATTGTTAAGTCAATTCGAGGAATCAGAACTCTCTGTCCAGCTTTATCTCCATTTATTATTTCCAAATCTAAACAATTTTCCCACATACTTCTTAGAATTCGATCCTAATTTGGTTCCGTTCAGGAGCCGTTGGGAAACGTTCCGATTTCTAAGGAGCAAAACTATGACTCTAATTTTTAGAATAAGATTAATTCCAAGGAATTCAAGAATTATGTAGAAAGTTGAATGGTTTTGAACTTTCAAATGAATATTGAGACTGGAAACTTTCGAGAAAATGGTGGCAACTTTCGTTTTGCTATAAATTTCACTACCGATTTCTTGCAAAAAATCACCGAATTCCATTTTCTTTCGTGGTTTGGCCCTCATATTTTTTTGTAAGCGACGTGGTTGGAAGAAGGTTCAAAGAGGAGAGGAGTTGATATAAATATAAATATATGGCGATTAGCATTTGGCAGAATGGGCAAAACCTTTATGAAATCTTGCCCAAGAACAATAATTTTCCCACCACAGGGAATGGAATGTCGTTACCTACGATATGTTTCAGATGACGACTCACACACATTAATGAATTATTATGTGCCATTTGGGGCTTTATCCCAAGTTGATCCCTGCTAATCGAATATCGTCAGTTGCTTTGGAATTTAATTTTTACCAAGACACCGACCACTTATTTAAATGTCGAGGAATTTTGAACGAAATGTGCACTGTTCAAGAAATATGTCTGACTGAGCCAACGTGCCTACCCCCTTCCACCTCCCATATCGTGCCACCTGCTCAGTGCTTTTATGAATCCGGCGGCCTTCGCTTTAGCAAATCAGAATGCTACAATTTCCTTTAATAATTTAAAAATGTACGGGAAGAAATCTTGATGCTTTTAAAGACGCTCTTCAAATCTACAGGCCAAGAGCTTTCGTCAGAATGCTTTACGATGGCAATCGGTTCAACCGATCTCTCAAAATCGCAGTTACAACAATCAGCCTAGCGTTTTGTATATATAGATAATGTTATTGCTTTTATGTTGTCCGACTCGTTGTCTTGGTAAAAATTAAATTCCAAAGCAACTGACGATATTCGATTAGCAGGGATCAACTTGGGATAAAGCCCCAAATGGCAAATAATAATTCATTATTGTGTGTGAGTCGTCATCTGAAACATATCGTAGGTAACGTTGGCTGAATGGTCAGCGTACTGGCCTTCGGTTCAGAGGGTGCCGGGTTAGATTCCCGGCCGGGTTGGGGATTTTAATCGGTTCTGATTAGTTCTTCTGGCTCGGGGACTGGGTGTATATGTCCGTCCCAACTCTCTCCTCATCACATTCAGACAACCACCACAGCAACACGCAACAGTGATTACATCCCTCCATATAGAGTTGGCGTCAGGAAGGGCATCCGGCCGTAAAACGGCCAAACCACATGTGCGACGAAGATCACACCCGCGATCCCATAGGTGTGGGAAAAAGCGGTAGCAGAAGAATAAGAATAAGAAGAAGTTATTGCTTTTATATTCCACCAACTATTTTTACGGCCGAAATTTAGTCCCGCAGGAGTTCCTTTTACGTGTCAGTAAATTTGCGACACGAGGCTAACGCATTTGAGCTCTTTCAAATACCACCGGACTGAGCCAGGATCGAACCTACCAAGTTAGGGTTAGAAAGCAAGCGCGTCAACCGTCTGAGCCACTCAATTCGGCGTCTCAAGGTTAACTTTAATTTAACAATTGGCTTTACGTCGCACCGACACAGATAGATCTTATGGCGACGATGAGACAGGAAAGGGCTAGGAATCTAAAGGAATCGGCCGTGGACTTAAGGTACAGTCCCTGCATTTGCCTGGTGAGAAACTGGGGAAACCGCGCGAAACCATCTTCAGGGCTGCCGACAGTGAGGTTCAAACCCGAATACTGGATACTGGCCGCATTTAAGTGACTGCAGCTATCGAGCTTGGTCATCTCAAAGTTAAGGTGGCCTAGCACACTGAGGTGAGCCCTTCTACTGTCTCAGTGGTGGAAAATTATTTGGAACTCACGAACTTTGTCTTCAGGGTGCGTAAATTTGTTTAGAATGAATAAATGAAAATCTAACAAGAACATTTCAAACCCCTAACGACTAGATACTTTATTTCGACAATACTTTTCACGTGTTGCGTATTCGGCGTCAACCGGGTGAGTTGGCCGTGCGGTTAGGGGCGCGCAGCTGTGAGCTTGCATCCGGGAGATAGTGCGTTCGAGCCCCACTGTCGGCAGCCCTGAAGATGGTTTTTCCATGGTTTCCCATTTTCACGCCAGACAAATGCTGGGGCTGTACCTAAATTAAGGCCACGGCCGATTCCTTCACACTCCTAGGCCTTCCCTAACCCATCGTCGTCATAAGACCTGTCTGATTCAGTGGGACTTAAAGCAAGTTGAAAAAAAAAAAAAAATTCTTCGTCAATACTTGTCGCCATTACCCCATCAGAGCTCCATCGTAATTGTTGCCCTTGGTTTAACGTCACAACAGAGCGAAGACTGGAAAGAAAGCGACTGTGGCCCTCATTCAGTCACGGTCCAAGCATTTTCTTGGTGTGATAAAGCCAATTGTGGAGTTAGAGCCCACATCTTCCGAAAGCAAGCTTACAGCTACGCGGACTATATCACGCAGTAAACACGCTCGTTGTATACTGTATAACATTGACCATTTTCCCGCAACATGTTAATATTACTCGGATTTCTATTCTAGCACAATATTATGTTCCACGAACAATGGCAGGACATGGATTATGAACCGATTCAAATACTCATTGTTAATTGTTCAGCGAAACATGTACAATTGGGACCACTTTACAATGACGATGCAAACATTTTATTATGGAAGCTTATATAAAACATTGCTATGACTATTCAGTACTCCCGAGGTCGGAACACGACGTAGAAGACCGAAAGCAGAACGTTTTCGTAAACCCTACCCAGCTCCCATAACGATCTTATTGGGAACCTCTCAAGGAAATGTTTTCGTTATTGTGGTGGTGGTGATTTTTGTTCTAAGAGGAAGTTTAACAGGGCTACCATCGTCTCTTAACTATAATCCACCGGGCGAGTTGGCCGTATGGTTAGGGGTGTGCGGCTGTGAGCTTGCATTTGGAGATAGTGGGTTCGAATCCCACTGTCGGCAGCCCTGAAAATGGTTTTCCATGCTTTCCCATTTTCACACCAGGCAAATGCTGGGGCTGTACCTTAATTAAGGCCACGGCCGCTTCCTTCCAACTCCTAGGCTTTTCCTATCCCATCGTCGCCATAGGTTCGCGTAGCTGTTAGCTTGCATTCGGGAAATAGTCGGTTCAAACCCTACTGCCGGCAGCTCTGAAGGTGGATTTCTTTGCTTTCCCATTTTCAAACCAGGTAAATCCTCGGGCTGTACCTTAATTAAAGCCACTGTCGCTTATTTCGCACTACTAGTCTTTTCCTGCAGTATCGTCACCGTAAAACTTATCCGTGTCGGTGCGACGGAAAGCAAAATTGCAAAAAAATAAAAAACTCTAATCAGAGAAAAAAGTGGAAGGGTTCAAAGAATGCGGTATGGACAAAAAAGGAAGGGCGGTGAATGGCTTAAAAGGGAAAGACTACTGAGATCTCGCAAATGTTATACCGTCAGTGTCGGAAGAGAAAAACATTTTACCAAGGAAGGCTGGGGAAGAAAAAAGTGGCAGCGACGAGCCTGGTTTTTTGGTTTTTCGTCCCACTAACTACTTTTACGGTTTTCGGAGACGCCGAGGTGGCGGAATTTAGTTCCGCAGGAGTTCTTTTACCGTCACGAGGCTAATGTACCTGAGCACATTCAAATACCATCGGCTGAGCCAGGATCGAACCTGCTAAGTTGGAGGCCAGCCACTCAGTCCGGCTCTGGCACAAGTAAGTTGAGACAATACCAGACTAAGCTGGGGGCCTTCTGGTCACTAATCCATGTTTCCAAGAAAGAGATTCACAGCTCTAACCGGCCTTGGCATGAATGCTTCGAAACTCAATAGAATAAGAACTGACTAGGAAGTTATAGCCCACCTGCTTGGTGTAGGAGTAACATGCCTATCTCTTACCCAGAGGCCGTGGATTCTATACACTACCTTTACAAGGATGTTAATTGTGGACTGAGATCTGTGATGTCAGCCTCGTGATATCAAATGAGGAACTGTCTGTCATGAGAGACAGCGAACCCAGTCACGAAAGCCAAGCCTGATTCATAGACCTGAGCAGAGTATTTTTGAACCCACTACCACAGGTTAGCAGCATGACATAGATGGCCTTAACTGTTTTTATGTGGAACATTGATATCGTGGACAAAGGGTACAATGGTTAAATCCAGCATGTTATGATGTAGACTATGATAAGGAACTTGCGCATAGTCGATGTCTCTAGTTAATTTACAGTCAATTGTTGGATGTCTGGATGAGTGGCTAATTGGTTAGGAGCTGGTCTTTAGACTAAGCGACCGAGCTCGATAGTTGCAGTCGCTTAAGTGCGGCCAGTATCCAGTATTCGGGAGATAGTAGGTTCGAACCCCACTGTCGGCGGCCCTGAAAATGGTTTTCCGTGGTTTCCCCATTTTCACACCAGGCAAATGCTGGGGCTGTACGTTCATTAAGACCACGGTCGCTACCTTCCCACTCCTAGCCCTTCCCTGTCCTATCGTCGCCATAAGACCTATCTGTGTCGGTGCGACGTTAAGCAAACTAGCTAGACTAAGCGGACTTGGGTTCGTTTCTAGGGCCAATAGGAAATGTTGACATTAATTTATTAAGTCGTATGGCTCACGGACTAGGTATTTGTGTTGTTTTCAACATTAGATTTCATCCTCAAACACACGGGTGTCAACTCGAAAGACCTGCACCAGGCTACTCCGGAGGCCCTATGCCATTCTTCTTCTTCTTCTTCTTGGCGAATGGGTCACTTAGGGCCACGCAGAATCAATATTTGTTGAGCTTTCCTCTTTGCACAATAGTTCTTCATTTTCAGCGATTGTTGTACTTTCTGTTCCTCCGACAAGGCACGTCGTGTTGATTCCTTCTCATCTTTCTCAAATCCCCTTGTGTGAACGTATTTTCCTGATTAAATTTCTATCCTACAGACTTGGTGATCCTAATTCAGTGAGGTCTTTCTCTTCTGGCTTATACCACTTTGACATCGTACGTTTGATTTGCAGAAATGTGTGTATTCGATAAGTAAGTCTGGTGTTATTCATTCTTTTCAACACACATACATACATACTGCAACCGTTAGGGCTTTTATCGTCGCACCAAATTAAGTATGAAGCAGCTCAGAACACAACAGCCGACAAAATGAAACTGGCCCCGTTAGTTGGGCAACAAATGAGGCTTACTCTGGGTATAATTAGGGCAATATTATTTAACTTGGTTTCACAAACAGATGTACAGATGGAGTATTTGGATGAGAACCGCCAGAAGTCACTTACCAGGCTTGAAGTCTCATCCTCCCTACTTTCATAAGATCACCGGCTGAATTCATAGAGCAATATGGGTAATGGAATGTTCGATAAAGAAA